>NC_089250.1:115968546-116613532 GCF_963930625.1 Muntiacus reevesi
TTCTTCCAATGAATATTCAGGTCTGATTTCCTTTAGGATGGACTGGTTGAATCTCCTTCCAGTCCAAGGGACTCTCAAGAGTCTTCTTCAACACCACAGTTCAAAGGCATCAATTCTTCGGCACTCAGCTTTCTTTATAGTCCAACTCTCACATCCAAACATGACTACTGGAAAAACCATGGGTTTGACTAGACAGACCTTTGTTGACAAAGTAATGCCCCTGCTTTTTAATATGCTGTCTAGTTTGGTCATAGTTTTTCTTCAAAGGAGCATCTCTTAGTCAAGAATCCAGTCATATATAGAATATATGCTACCTTTTCTTAAAGTTCTCTGAGGTGAACTGGGTCCAACTACAGAAATATGAGCCTTTAAATATTTGTTTTTTTCCTGATATAGATGGTTAAATTCCTGTAAGATATTGATGCTATTTTGGAATTCTGTTGTAAACCTAATTTCAGTTGCTTTGACATTATTCTGGTTTGTACTGCTAAAATATTTCAGGATAATTATAGAAACCTGTTATTTGTCAGGAGGTAAAAAAATTTATCAGACAGTCTCATTTTTCAGATTACTTGTAGATCAGGCAGTGACTGCCTGAATTATCTGCAACTTTCTTTGAATTATTCAGTATCTATTATGCATGATTTTAATTGTTTCAGTAGCATCTCAGTTCAAAACAAGTGGCTTTTCAACTAAACTTCTGTCTGCAATCTTGTTTAGTATGCAGCAACTTTACATCAGTACTGAATGATAGAAGAGGAAACTCATCTTTATTGACAATGTATGTGTATATACAGACACATAAAATACATATGGAAGATATACACATGTTTATATGCTGATGCATATGAAATATATATATATATATGATTTTCTGATAAGAGAAAGAATGTATAATGAGGGATAATGAATCATTGAAAGTGATAAACATTTTTTTCCATATGAGATAGCATTTTATGACGAGCATAATTTTGAACATAATAGTGACAGGAAGGTAACATGATGTAGGTGGAAGAAGCGCTGGACTGAACATCAGAAGAGTTATTAGAGGATGGCTGTGGAGGAGACGATTAAGGAGATGAGATGGATAAGTGAAAACCATGACTTCCCCCTACAGGTTGGTGTGTGCAGGTGACTCTGCATTTTTTCTTTCTTTCTTTTTTTTTTTTTTTTTCCTTCTTCTTATCCTTATCCCTGGGCAGTCAACAGAAGGATTTTCCTCCAGAGAGGACAATATAATATCAAAGAAAAAAGAAAACCTTTCCCTTATTATTCCAATCCTTTAAATTGTTTCTTAATGGCCATCTGGGGAAAATGGCTTAGGCAGTAAGACTGCTGAAGACTCATCAATAGTTCATACTTAGCAAGTAGTTACTAACCTCTCACTCCCCTATTTCTAATCACACTTAAGCATATATACAGCTAAAATTACCAGTATGGGGTATAAAATGTGTATCAAATTACAACATATAACAACATATAGTGCCAGTGATGTCAAATGACCCACATTTTCTGTAGCCCTAAAAATATATATTTGAACCTATTATCAATTCAATAATTTGGTGCCTGCCACACAGGAGGTAATTCTAACAAAGTGATTATACCCTCATCTGAATCTTGAAATATTTAAAAAGCATCTTTCAGCTTGTGTTATCCTCCTCCTTTCCTAGCCGTGGGAAAGCTTATTTCTGGTTAAGCCTCTTCATCATCAGCTACTACCTGGTGTGTCATAAAAATTCATGTTGCTCCTTTAACATGTTAAGATATATTACTCCCACCCAAATGTTTTACTTTTTGTCTTTTCACAAAGTTTCATGGAGCTGTAAGAAAAATTTAGAATATCAAGATATCGCCAACATTATTTAGACAATGCAATCAGGATTCCCCAATAAATGTGATCCCTGAAGCAACTTGTAATCTGCAGCACAAATTCCTTCAGAAAGTGGGAATATCAAAAAAGGAAAACACGACATTACCGAGTCTGAATTCATTGCTGCACACTACAGAGCATGGTGTTATCTGGGAAAATAGGGTAGGCAGGGGAAACATAAGGAGCAGAATGAAGTTTTTGTGTTTTCAGTCTTGTGTATCACCAGGATCTGTTCATTCATTCTAATTGTTGAGAACCCACCTACTGTGACTTGACAGAAATTTGCATAAATAGTACATTGAGAAGTGTTCCAGTTACCTATTGCTGGGTAATAAACCACATCAAAACTTTGGCTTAAAGCAACAGCAGGCTATTTTCTCTCAGGTTCTGTGGGCTGGCTGAGCTCAGCTGGCAGCTTTGGCATGAGTTATCTAACAAAACTGCAGTAAGATGGTGGCTGGGATCCAGTCACCTGAATGCTTGACTAAGAAGGATGAAGAGATGGCTTGCTTGCAGGACAAGTAGTCAGATGCTGGCTATTGGCCGGGAGCTCAGTTGGGGTTGTCAACCAAAGGGCCACATGTGGCTCCTTCCTGTGCTTGACCGTCTCATAGGCTAGTGGCTGGACTCCAAGAAGTACTGTCACCAGATCAACGATTATAAAAGGCTTAGGAAGAAGCTGAAAAGCCTTTGCTGACCCGACCTTAGAAATAAAATTACCTTTTTTAAAATTAGAATCAGTCAAGCAAATCATTAAGGAATCTCATATTTAAGAGGAGATGAATTAGATTCCAGCTCTTAATGTGATAAGCAGTATGCACAAGAGTATAGAGAAGAAATTGATGGCAGCCATCTTTGCAAGCTAGCCACAACAAGAAGTTCATTATGATTCTATGATTCCCATAGCTTGGGGAAATAATTTTTATAAACAGTGCAAACAGAGTGACTCTTTGTGAATGACAAAGTAAATATTCCAGCAGAATTTTTAGATGATGGTAATGCCTAATCCCCAGGTCATTTCTGAATTTCCCTTAATCCCAGCCATATATATATTATCATTTGATCTCTCCTTCCATTGTGCCAAATATACTTATTGACCCCCAAATCCTACGTTTAGGTCCTTGCATTTCTAGCACCCTAACTGTAAATCAAGTGGCCTTTGTCCAAGGATACAGCCTATATTCTCTACACCAAACTTACAACAGGCAAAGCTCCAAGCAGTTTCGTGGCCTTGTCTTCCTCAAACACAAACTCAAGCTGACTTCTTTTTATTTCTCTAACACAGCAGGATTCAATAGCTCCTTTAGCCCTCAAGCCACCACTACTGAAAGCTGAATAAATGAAGGAATAAATGAGTTTTCAGATCCCTGTAAAAAATAGTAAAGGCTTCTTCTTACATAGGCTTCTCCCCAAATCTTTGTCCTTCCTCCATATTTAATTTTATGCACCTTGATTAGACTTTGTTATTGGCTGAAAAATCTTTCTTCAGTTTCTGAGCCCATTTCAACTGAAATAACTCCTCAGATTACAAGGCCAGCCTGATGATATGGTGTAAATCATTTGAGACTGTCATGAACATTCTCCCACCCACTGATATTTGCTCATCTGAAGATGATATATTGTTAAATTGAGTCAGTTGAGGCTCTAGAAAATAATCTCTACTCCTACAGACATCAGATTATATCCAATAGATGCAAAGAGACCTTGGCTGAGTAGTGGCCCCTATCCACAGAGGACTTAAATAAGATTCCTCTGCATTCCAGAACAAATCCCCAAAATACATTTTGATGAATAGACTTCCACACAATCTGGAATTTTCAGAGGTTCTTGTGATAGAATTCTGCCTATGATAAGTTGTTTCTTAAAATTTAAGAACATGAATAAATATGCTCAGGCTTATGCAATAAATGTTTATTTTTACCACCACCAGACTTAACAAGCAGAAATCTTGACTCAATTCTTGCTTAATATAAATGGTATCTCTACTCAGGCCATAGACTAAGCAAGATGAGCTCTCAAAAGACCTTGAGATCCTAGGAAGCTTGAGAACTGTGTCACCAAACTATTATACACTTCTTCACCTGTGCAAATAGAACCATAAACACGTGATTTCATAATTATTGTTGTTTAGTCATTAAGTTGTGTCTAACTCTTTTGAGACCCCATGGACTATAGCCTGCCAAGCTTTCCCAGGCAAGAATACTGGAGTGGGTTGCCATTTTCTTCTCCAGGGGATCTTCCCAACCCGGTGGCCAAACCCAAGTCTGCTGCATTGGCAGGCAGATTCTTTACTCTTGAGCCACCAGAGAAGCCCAAAGATACACTAGAAAAGTAAATAAATACTTCAAATCAAAAATGCAATATCAAAAGAGCTGAGGTAGGAAGAAAATATTTAACTTTTTCCTAAGGTTGCCTCTATTACCCAGGATAAGAATGTAAAAATGAAAACTCCAAAATCAGCTGCTGCTGCTGCTAAGCCGCTTCAGTCGTGTCCGACTCTGTGCGACCCCATAGTTGGCAGCCCACCAGGCTCCCCCGTCCCTGGGATTCTCCAGGCAAGAACACTGGAGTGGGTTGCCATTTCCTTCTCCAGTGCACGAAAGTGAAAGGTGGAAGTGAAGTTGCTAGTCGTGTCTGACTCTTTGCGACCCCATGGACTGCAGCCTACCAGGTTCTTCCATCCATGGGATTT
This sequence comes from Muntiacus reevesi, assembly GCF_963930625.1. Taxonomy (NCBI): domain Eukaryota; kingdom Metazoa; phylum Chordata; class Mammalia; order Artiodactyla; family Cervidae; genus Muntiacus; species Muntiacus reevesi. The sequence continues at coordinate 115,973,109 of NC_089250.1, forward strand.
TCCAGGCAAGAGTACTGGAGTGGGGTCCATTGTCTTCTCTGCCAAAACTAGCTACCCCACCCCAATACCTGCAACTTAACATCTACATTATAATCTATATTGGCAGAATTTTACTATTCCACTTATTCCATTGTTTTTATTAGCATAATTTTACTATTTTAGGAAATTTTGCCCAGGCAAATAACTTGATTCTTCATTGCAAGACTTCCTACAAAATTTGGAATTTCCCCTCAAAAGGAAATAGCAACATGTACTTTAGGTCTTCAGATGCTTTGAATCCCTAATCTCAAAATCTCACCTTGCTATTTCCAGCAGTTCTAAATTGTGATAGCATAATCTTTTCCCAGTCCCAATCAAGTCTTCTCATTGAAAGACTCAGCTTGAACTAAACTTCTTATTTTCAACAAATTTGACCTTGCATTTTCTCCTCTAAGAACTAGAAAGTTCTGTGGAGGTGTTTTCCCTTACCAACAATTCTTTCAGTTTGCTTTATCAACAGGTTGTGTTGGTGATGTTAAGAGTGTTAACATTCAAAGGAAAGTAGTGCTCAGACCCCTGAAAACTAACCTGTCAAACTAGTCAAGCTAACCTGTTAAACACGAGGGGAATAAAGTTGGCATGGGCATAAAAATATGGTAGAAATAGCTAAAAGTGTGGCTACTATATTCTCTGTCCCAACTCTATAAAGGATGTGTTCGAAGGGATCCTACACTTCCTGAAATATTGAGATAAGATCCTGGCTTTGCGGATTCACTTAAAACCTCCTAGATTTTGTAGACTGGCTATGTCTGGGAACTCATCCTTCCTGATGTTTTCAGGTGACGACAAATTAAAATTATAGTGGCCTGATGGCAGTTTAGGCATACAGAAATGGACTCGGGCTGCTACTGAAGATCTGATCTCAGACATATCTCTGTACCACTGAGAATTTGACCTTTCTTTGAACTGTACCACCAGCCATATTCAGAACAGTTCCCAGCTGCAACCTATGGCCTCAAGATCTCTCCCTGCAGCTATTCAACTACTCCAAACCCCAACAAATCCCAGCTTAACAAGCGCCCTTACTTCTTGACAGCTCCAATTATAATCCTTGATAAACAATTATCTAACTAACTGTAACCTTGTGGTTTTTGCCTTTATAAGCCTCCCCCATTCTGTCTGGGTGGAAGACAATTTTTGTACCTCTTGAACCTATGTCTCCTTGGCTGCAGTCCTAATAAGCCCTTAATAGGCCGCTTTGGATTTCAATCAGATCTATATTCTGGAAATTTTGGTTGATACAGGTCACTGCAGACATATAAACACACACACATGCACACACAGAGGGAGGGGCAGCAGGGGCAAGCGTAGGCTGTTCCAGTTCTTGTTCCCCCACTCACATGGAGATAAGACAAAGTACTTAGCATTATTCGAAAACAGACTCAACCCCTTAACACAATAAAGTATGGGTATTTTACTGAAGATTTATCCCAAGGGTAGACGGGGGAGAACAAGTATAACAAAAATCCTTATTAGACTTAACTCATTCTTTCATCCTCAAAATTCTTAAAAGGAGCAAAGCACTCCTTTTCTCTTTTCTTTTCTGTACAATTTAATAGAAATCCTTAGCCCTTCCTACCTCTTAGCAAAACAAAAACCTGCAACTAACTAAAACCCTTCTCACCTGGAATACGGTTTGGGGCTCAAGCCAGAACAAGAGGAGGTCTCACCCCTTCAGAAAAGTTTATCAGAGAATTTACCCCAAATTTTCACAAACACATTCCATTAATAAAACATTCATGTTGCCAGGCCTCTACTATTGAACTCTGACTAAATCCAAAACATACATATTACTAAAAACTGAAGCAATATTTGAGCAGAGAAAGGAGTTTTTAATCAAGGAGAAGTAGCAGGAGGCTATGGACAAATATTCAGTGACCTAGAAAATTAAAATGAGGATTAATTTCAACCAACAACCCTGTGTGTGTGCACATGTGTGTGTGTGCAAGAGAGAGAGAGACTGAGAGTGAGAAAGGGAGAGAGAAAAAGAAAGCTCTGCTTTAAATTGAGAAAAGCCAAATATCTTTGCACTAGTTTCTGAGATTATTTGCTTATTTGTTTGTTCTGCCACATGAGAAAATGATTGGATATGATTTGCATTTAGGGCAGAAAATTGAACATTTAATAAAGATAATAGTAGGTATATATCATATATATGTATGTATAGAGACATCTACATTAACATTTAAAAGGTATGATATTTTGTTGAGTTCCTAAATCCCTATGTTATTTAAATGAGAAAGATCACTGGAATATAGAGTAATTTGGGAGGGGGGGAAGCCCTTTGGTGAAGGGGATAAATTTCTATATTTAGAAAAGAATAAAGGTGTAATATTTCACTGATTGTATAAGTTTGAGCTAATCTCATCCCCAATTAAAACCTCTGTTCCCCCCCCCCATCAAAACGAGAGGTTGAGTTAAGATAAGCCTTAGTCCTATTCTACCTACAAACACCCTGAGTTTATAATTATTTTCGAAAGTGTGACTGTGGCCAAAATTCACATTAGTTTTATACAAAATGTAATCACAGTGCTTGAGGTGCATTGATTTAGGAGCAGCTTAACAAGAATTTGGTGGGTTTTCTGTTATTGTTTCTGCTGCTGTTGCAGCTATCATTCTGGGAAAGCAAATTTTCTCTGCTGATCGTCATCATTCTGAGGTGTGTGCATCAAATAATAGGCAGTTTTCAAGTCTCTTTGACAGGTGCAATTACAGGCACCCAGACACCCACACGAATAAGCCTGATGAAGTCAGACATCTGTTTTCCTACACATGCTGCTCTCATCCCACTAGTACTTCATGATATTCTTTTCTCTAGTGAGAAATGGTGAGTTGTCAGGAATTAATCCTGAATCCATCCTCAAACAGTCGAGCCAACTAATATGGCCATAGGCAGACACAGAGATGGGGCAGGTCAGAGAAGATACAGAAAGGATACTGCCAGGCCAATTGAATTGCAGAGAGGAATTGCTGGCTGTTAGCGCCAGAATTTACCCTAAAAACCTGAGTTACCTCCCTGTGTATGTCAAAGTCATTTTATCTAGTACAGGAAGGCTTAAGCCTTTAAACAAAAGTAAAATTATCTCTACAGTGGGCTTTCAACAGCAATGAAGAGAGAAAAGAATCTAATATCATAAATTCCAAAAGAAACTGCCCACAAGAAGTGGATGAACTAGTTGACAATAAGAAAATAAATCTGCATAGGAAGCATTAACCTTTGTCTTCACACTCAGTTTTGTTCTCTTGAGAATTGCAGCCCAGTGACTATCCTTATCCTGGGCTCTGGCCATCCTCTTGGAAGGAATGAGGAGTGGAAGGCAGTCTGGATGACATGGATGCTTTTTTTAAAAATTTTATTTGTTTATTTGTGTCTGTGCTGAGTCTTTGCTGCTGCACTGGCTTTTCTCCAGCTGTGGAGAGCTGCTGCTACTCTCCAGTTGCTGTGTGTGGGCTGCTCACCATGGTGGCCTCTCTCGTTGTGGAGCACAGACTCTAGGGTGCGGGGTCTTCCATAGGGCTCTGGAGTACAGGCTCAGTAGTTGTGGTGTGCTGGCTTATTTGCTCTGAGGCATGAGGGACCTTTTCAGACCAGGGATCGAACCCACCTGCATTGGCAGGAGGGTTCTTTACAGCTGTGCCACAAGGGAAGCCCCTAGATGACATTTCACAGTCTGGGACAATGAGCACAAGAGGCTTGTTAACACAGGGTTTAGACTATGCTTTTGCTAGATATGAATGTCTTCCATTTCATAATTACTTCTGTTTTGAACCAAAGGGAACACAAATATTTCTTTTTTAGTATATATATCTGATTTGTATAGTGTTGATAAATATCCATCAATGAATAATATGCAATCATATCCCCCCAATACTTAATTGATAACATCATCCCTTTGGTGAATTTTGAAGTTCCCCAAATGGAAATTTTGCTTCTATTCTTCTCTTTCTCTCATAAGCAAAATACTGGCTGTGACAATATTTACTATCATCTAAAATGTTACATTGGCTATATTCTACATGATCAGCTGACAGTAAATATTTAAAGAGATAGCTCTATATAAATGGATAATTCATAGGAAGTTTCCATTTGGATCCTCTATAATACTGCCTTCTAGAGTGTGATTTTAATTCATTAATGTATTCAACAACTGGGTAGTATATTTCAGGCTCTGGGGTAGTTGTTAGGTGGGCAGTACTAAACAGGGTTGCTATACCCTTACCATCATGAAAAAATGTACTGACTATTATAAATGATTCTTGTACAAATCATTGTACACCAATGAATATATAATTTTAATTTTGGTTATGTGTGTAATTGTCATCCAGTATTTAATGTTAATGAACACTTATGGAGCACATTCTAAATGTCAAACACTGAGGAAAAAAGGTAATAAAGTTCAGGCCAGACTTCAGCAGTCTTATGACCCAATTGAAGACAGAGAATTACATATTTACATTGTTTGAAAGCATACTAGAGCAGAAATATTGGAAAAAATGACTGAAGATAGGAGTGATATTTTGTTTCTAAGTGATGGGCTATTACTGTATCTTCTGTCTAGCTTATTGCATATTCCTCATTTTCTATATTCCCAAATTATTAATTGAAATATAATAGCTACTTGAAAATCCATGATTGCAGTGACTAAATAAATGGTAATAACAATATGCAGTGGATGACATCAGTTATAAGAAAGAGTCAATGGCTGAAATGTAATAGAAAAAAGGATGTACAGTTTGGCAAAAACAATTATGTATTAGTAAAAGGCAAGTTCGGTATATCTTGACTGAACAGTATGATCAAGAAATCAGACAGAAGGAAAGCAGATTCCAAATATGAGGGGTCAGCATGTGAATAAGACCTGAGAATGGAATTTTAATGGTAGGATCTAGAGTGCCATGCTTCCTCTGGGCATGGAAGTAGACTGGGGCTAGTTCATGGAGGGCCCCCAACCCACCCAATTGTGATTATTTAAACAGTGGTGAATCATAAGAATTTGAGAAAATTGATTCTAATTAGTATTTACCTAGATGATTCTAGTAATAAGGAATAGAATGTACTAGAAGGGGATGAACTGGGCTTGGGCACAGCTACTAGATATTGCAAGTTTACTTGCTCTGAGCTCATGTGAGGGGATCTCAATAGAAGAGTAGCACTAAAATTGAAAAGGAAAGAATAGATGTAACAATTGTGATTAAGAAGTAACTGATAGAAATTACTAACTACTTAAGTATGTTGGGGATGTGAGAAAAAAGTCAGCAATAACTTTGATACATCAAGCTTGAGTGACAGGGGCGGTGCAATGCCTTAGAACAGAGGTCACATGATTAGGCAAGTTGGAAGACAGAGCGAGTTCATTTTGAGCTCTATTTTGAGACTGAATCTATAGCCATGATGGCCAGGATATAGTACCTTGATTCTCAGAAAAGAAGTGAGGGTGATATATTTAGATTTAAAAGAATATGATCGTGTTGGTGGTAATTTGATAATTAAACTCTTTTATGGGAACTTTCATCTTTGTATCCCACAGCTTTTAACACAGCTCTTAAACATGTTAGCAATGTAATATGATTGCCTAGTGAAAATAACAGATGCCTGAAATCTCAAAGGAAGAGTGTGTAGACTTTTATAAGCAGAAAATTGAAAATTGATTCTTGGTGGAGGTGTATATTTGAGGAGTAGGGACAAGTCCAGAAGCTTAGAAGTACATCAAAAGATGGTAGGAGCATAAAGTAAAGAGAGTGTAGAGCTAAGGAAGCTAAGCTAAGGGAGTAGAAAATTCTAAGAAAAAAAAAAGTGGAAAATAAAATAGAACTCCACAGAGATCAAAGAGAAAGAGAACAGAAAATAGATCGGAGCTCTTAGCCTAAAGGAATCTTTTGTGGCCATGTAAAAAGCTGGTGATTTTAATGAGGGGAAAAGAGTGGAAGCTGGATTGTAAAGGAGTTTGAGAATGAGTAAATTCTTAGGATGTAAAGACAGTCAGTAGGAAAGCTTCTTGATTCAGAAGTCAAGGGTGAAAGAAAAAAGAGAAAGTAACCATGATTGTTCCAAGCGGCACGAGGGTAGAAGGAAAAATATTAATGAAGTCAGAGGAAATTTCAGCATAACAACGGAGGAAAAGCAGACAGCTCTTAAGACATTTTCTTCACTCCTCAGTTTACTTAACCCTAATAGTTTTCTGTCTTATTATGCCATATATCTCATTGCATTTCAATCATTAGTTATTAAAGAAAACAGTGAATGCACTTTACTTCTGTTAATTCTTCTTCCAATGCTGTAATCAGCTTGAAGAGTTAAACTGATTCACTCTAATTCCCTGGGATGGACTATACTGGAAGAGAATAAACTGATTAGCTAAATAAAGAAAAAGATCTGGAAAACTGAACAAAAAACACTTTTTTTTTTTTACTCAGTAACATTTCAGTTCAGTTCAGTTCAGTCGCTCAATTGTGTCTGACTCCTTGCAACCCCATGAACTGCAGCACGCCAGGCTTCCCTGTCCATCACCAGCTTCCGGATTTACTCAAACCCATGTCCATCGAGTCGGTGATGCCATCCAGTCATCTTATCCTCTGTTGTCCACTTCTCCTCCTGCCCTCAATCTTTCCCAGCATCAGGGTCCTTTCAAATGAGTCAGCTTTTCCCATGAGGTGGCCAAAGTATTGGAGCTTCAGCTTCAACATCAGTCCCTCCAATGAACACCCAGGACTGATCTGTTTTAGGATGGACTGTTTGGATCTCCTTGCAGTCCAAGGGACTCTCAAGAGTCTTCTCTAACACCACAGTTCAAAAGCATCAATTTGTTGGCACTCAGCTTTCTTTATAGTCCAACTCTCACATCCATACATGACCACTGGAAAAACCATAGCCTTGACTAGACAGACCTTTGTTGGCAAAGTAATGTCTCTGCTTTTTAATATACTGTCTAGGTTGTTCATAACTTTCCTTCCAAGGAGTAAGCATCTTTTAATTTCATGGGAGCAATCACTGTCTGCAGTGATTTTGGAACCCAAAAAACTAAAGTCTGACACTGTTTCCACTGTTTCCCCATCTATTTGCCATGAAGTGATGGGACTGGATGCCATGATCTTCGTTTTCTGAATGTTAAGCTTTAAGCCAACTTTTTCACTCTCCTCTTTCACTTTCATCAAGAGGTTTTTTATTTCTTCACTTTCTGCCATAAGGGTGGTGTCATCTGCATATCCGAGGTTATTGTTATTTCTCCCAGCAATCTTGATTATTTCAACTTGTGCTTCCTCCAGTCCAGCATTTCTCATGATGTACTCTGCATATAAGTTAAATAAGCAGGGTGACAGTATACAGCCTTGACGTACTCCTTTTCCTATTTGGAACTAGTCTGTTGTTCCATGTCCAGTTCTAACTGTTGCTTCCTGACCTGCATACAGGTTTCTCAAGAGGCAGGTCAGGTGGTCTGGTATTCCCATCTCTTTCAGAATTTTCCACAGTTTATTGTGATCCACACAGTCAAAGGCTTTGGCACAGTCAATAAAGCAGAAATAGATGTTTTTCTGGAACTCCCTTGCTTTTTCGATGATCCCGCGGATGTTGGCAATTTGATCTCTGGTTCCTCTGCCTTTTCTAAAACTGGCTTGAACATCTGGAAGTTCATGGTTCACATATTGCTAAAGCCTGGCTTGGAGAATTTTGAGCATTACTTTACTAGCGTGTGAGATGAGTGCAATTGTACTGTAGTTCAAGCATTCTTTGGCATTGCCTTTCTTTGGCATTGGGATGAAAGCTGATCTTTTTCCAGTCCTGTGGCCACCGCTGAGTTTTCCAAATTTGCTGACATATTGAGTGAAGCACTTTCACAGCATCATCTTTTAGGATTTGAAATAGCTCAACTGGAATACCATCACCTCCACTAGCTTTGTTCGTAGTGATGCTTCTTAAGGCCCACCTGACTTCACATTCTAGGATGTCCGGCTCTAGGTGAGTGGGAGTGATCACACCTTCATGATTATCTGGGTCGTGAAGATCTTTTTTGTACAGTCCTTCTGTGTATTCTTGCCACCTTTTCTTAACATCTTCTCCTTCTGTTAGGTTAATACCATCTCTGTACTTTATTGATCCCATCTTTGCATGAAATGTTCCCTTGGTATCTCTAATTTTCTTGAAGAGATCTCTAGTCCTTCCCATTCTATTGTTTTCCTCTATTTCTTTGCATTGATAGCTGAGGAAGGCTTTCTCATCTCTCCTTGCTATTCTTTGGAACTCTGCATTCAAATTCAGCAACATTTGGTTAGCTGTAATTGGTGCTTGTTGTGCAAAAGATCTTTAAATCCTGCCTTATGAACTTTAATGGGATTAGCGGAATTGGTAAGCATTATTTAAGGTTTTGGCTCGTTTGCTGTTACTGCAGAAATGAGATGTACACTGGACAAATCCTAAGTACTTTACCCGTGGCACTGCCATATAATGCAAATACAGCCAGTCAGTTCTCATACTGTAGAACTAGTCACTTTCCATGATATGTGAGTGCTTTATGTATGTGGATATGTGTATACGGTAAGGGCATTGTGAAAATTGCAAGGCTCTTTTGAAAAATATCTTTACTTTTTTCCCTTTAAATCATATTGTACAGCTGAACTAATTGATCAAAACTATTGGGCTAGTTGGCTGATGCTTAGATGTTTTTTCTTCAGTATATCAAACTCTTTGAATAAATGAATCAAAGAATTTTACAGAAGACATATGTTAACTTCCCTTTTAAGTCTGAGGTTCCCAGGCAAGTCCTATTAAACCAGTAAGCAATCTTGGAAATAACAACAATAGTAATATAAAATGTTATAACACTATAATTTTAAAATACATTAATTCAGTAGTTACATTTTTTTCTGTACCCATGATCTACAAAATGAAATTGAAGCTGAAATATATAAAATACCTTATTAAGCTTGGGTATAGCATCAAGAAAATACAAAAGAGCACTAACCGTCTACCCCAACTACACAACTTTATATATTTATTCAAGAATGATTTGTGAGAAGGAAAAAGTAATGCTCTTATTTTTGTTGGCTTTTCTATCTGCAAGAGTAGTGAGGAGAAATAAGATGAGTCAAAGAAATTAAGAGATACTGGAAATGACTTTCCAAGCTGAAAAATAAAATTGGATCTTCTATTTACACATTTATCAATGATTCTACAAGTAGTCTGTACATTTTTCTTAGATATATACTTTGAAATGGTGAGTCAAACTGTGGAAAGCAAAAATCATCCTGTAACTATCACCCTGACAGTATGGAAATCGGTCCTAAATCTCTAGAAAACATTATACACACATTCTATATTTGTGTTGTGAACACCCATATCTGTTAAACACATGGAAGTTTGCAGGGGGCTTTTATCCACAGTCACCTTCAACATGATCACTATGGGATGGGGATTATTTGGCCATATTTGAACTGGAAGCAGGGATCACATGGTTTTCTCAAGGCTGCACGCAGACTGAGTGGATTACTAGTTAGGACACATGGCTCCCAGGATCCCTGAGTGATGGGATTAGAAAATTCTAGAGAGCATAAGGATTTGAATTCCAATATCAGTTCCATCACCTGATAAGTGACTGCTGCTGTAAGTATTGTCAAGCTCTTTACAGGTTCTTTGCTGTAGGGCTTTGGTGAGGCTAGAATGATATAACATTTATGAAAGCACTTAAAATATTTTAATTAAGTAATTTATTTATTTGGTATGCAGGGTCTCAGTTGCAGTACTCAGGATCTTCAATCTCCGTTGAAGTATGCATGATCCTTTAGTTCAAGCATGCAGGATCTTCAGTTGCAGCATGTGAACTCTTAGTTGTGGCCTGTAGAGTCTAGTTGCTTGATCAGGGATGGAACTTAGGCCCCTTGCAATGGGAACATAGAGTCTTAACCACTGGACCACCAGAGAAGTCCCATGAAAGCATTTTTTAATATTAAAATTCTATGGAAATGTTATGAGTTGTAATGTATTTGCCAAATGGAAGCTGAGCTGATATTTGGAATAGCCTTATGGGAATGTTTTCAGTGGGGAAAGAAATTGCCTGTGAAACAGTTCTAATCACAGATGCAAATCCTGCTGGCAAATGTGGCAGATCCTGGGAAAGACACATCCAGATAGTGGCTTTTTAGCCCTCAAATGTCCCTGTGACTAAGGGAGTGGAGCAGCTGCTGCTATTACTAATCACTGTTAGGATCATTATTCTCAGGTTATTGATGGGAAAACCAGAACAAGAAGTGTGTGTGTGTGTGTGTGTGTGTGTGTGTGTGTGTGTGTTTAAGCCTGGCATGTAGAAAACATTCAATAAATGGTGCTGTTACTGCTGCTACTTTTTTAATGCTATCCTATGCAAAGAGATCAAATTTTAGCTATTCAAAGTTCATCTCCAGGTTTGAGTAGACACTTTCGAAGCCTAATGATATTGTGGAGGAGAGATCCTTGGTTTAATTTGGCAATGGAATTCACTGAATGAGCAGAATTAAGCATGAATGCAACATGATAAAGAGGCAATAACAGTATTTTTAAATGTTGAATATAAGATCTGACGCTGGGAAATTTAGTTGATTATAAGTTCTAAACTAGGAGTTTTCAAAGTAACAATACTAGTGACAATTAGTATTAGCTGAGCTCTTATTTTGTGCCAGATATTTTGCATGTTCTTTGTGAGCATTACCTCACTGGAATCTTGCAAAATCCATAAAATTTCTTTGAATAGACTTGTTCATGAAGAAATCAGGCACAGGATGAAGCTGCCTATGAACCCAGGTGGTTTGACTCCAAGTTGGAGCTCTTACAAAACCATGTCATTCTCCCTCCCAAAATACTATTATAGTTAAAACTGAATTACTGAGATTATAGTGGATTTAATGGATTCTCTTCTATAGTATTCTCACCAGACTACTGGAGTCTAGACAAACAATGAAAGTTACAAATAAATAACTCTTTGATGAAGGACAACCAGGATGATTGGGACACTTACATCCATGTCACATGAGAGCATTTGAAATGATACTTATTCAGTCTGATTATATGTGTGCATCATTCTCAAATATTGAAAGGACTGTCAGATAGAAGAGAAATTGGGAATATATTCTTATGGGATACTTTCAGAATTGTTGGTAGAAGTTACACTGAGATGATATCAGCTCCAGTGTACACTGGACGTTTCTTTAGAGCAAACCAAACAGATAATGGGACAGTCGGACTCCAGATGTCTCTAAATCCAATTTTGTGTTTCTGGCAGTGGTTAAGCCTCATTTCCTTAACTGATATTATGGCAGAGCATATTTAGATATATTGGGCTGGCCAAAAAGTTCATTGGAGTTTTTCATAAGATGCCATGGAAAAACCCAAACAAATTTTTTCGACAACCCAAAACAATGGTGATCTGACTAGATCTCTTCCAGCGTTTGGTTTCTGAGGTTTTAAGGAATGGACAATTAGGTCTTAAACTCAGTGTATAGGACCGAAAACTATAAAGTTCACAAACACTATAAGTCAACTATTAATAAGAGAATGATGCACCTAACATGGAACTCTGCTCAATGTTATGTGGCAGCCTGGATGGGAGGGGGGAGAATAGATACATGTGTACGTATGACTGAGTCCCTTCATTGTTCACCTGAAACTATCACATTGTTAGTGATATTTTGCCTGTCTGCATTGCGTGTGTTAGTTGCTCAGTCATGTCCAACTCTTTGCAACCCCATGGACTATAGCCCCGCCAGGCTCCTCTGTCCATGGAATACTCCAGGCAAGAATATTGGAGTGGGTTGCCATTCCCTTCTCCAGGGGCTTTTCCCTGAATCTGAGTCTCCTGCATTGTAGGCAGATTCTTTACCATCTGAGCTACCAGGGAGGCCCTAATACAATACAATACAAAACAAACGTTGGAAAAAAAAGTGATGTGCTTATAACCCTATTTGCTCCATATTTCTGCCCATCCTCAAGGGCAAAGATGCTACCTTCCTATAAGAGAGGACAAGTTAATCTACATAAGACAAAAGTAAGCCAGTTATGAGAGTAAATAGGGACGGGTCAAAGAGAAGTGAACCAGAGTTACTAAGATGGTAGATAGGAAATGGCTTGATATAAGCTTTTGTGACCAAAGTTAATATAGAAAATCCCTTTGATGTCGTTTGAGAAGCACAGAATTGTATGTTTCTTTAAATACTTTTGGGTGGTGAACTGTTTCTTCAAAATCACATCATTCTGGGGCTGAATCATCTCCTTGGTTTCCTAGGGTAACATGTTGCTGGACTAACATGCAGTATTTCAGTTCCAGCACCCAGCTCTGCTCAGTCAGGATGAAAATCATGACTGTAACTATGAGTCAAAGTGTATTTTCATCCTGAATGTTAAGCTGTTGGAACAATGAAACTGATGAGGAAGGGTCCATCAAATCAGGAATTATGCAAAAATGTTGAAGAGTTCCTGAGAGGATGAGAGCCTAGTAAGATTTTCATAGTTTGCAGAAAGGCCCTATTTATTTCTTAACATTTTAACCAAAAACATGAACTTGTGCATGTTCTCATTAAGCAAAACTCAGCAAAGTAACTTATACGCAATGAACTATAAAGCTGAAGTGTATGGTTTCTTTTGTTTTATATTTCCTTCAACTACTTCAGATACCAATTGGTACCACATGGATATCAAGGAAAGGTCTTATCTCTGTATTTGTTTAAGACTTCTGCTTTGCTTCCATAAGACCAGATCGTTTATCAGTTAAACAGATTTTGGAATGATGATGTTACTTGTAACTTTAAAGTTAAGACACTAGTGATAGGTAGCATGTCAAGGGCTGAACCGGATTTCAACACCTGTAATACCATTCCTTGCATTATTAACAAATATACTCCTCCTCTCTCCCATGCAGGGGGATGGAATATACTTCTCTGATTGCTTTGGATTTTGCCATGTAGCTTGATCTGTGTCTTAGTCAGCTCTGGCTGCCACAACAAAGTACCAGAGACTGGGTGACTTAAACGGCAGGAATTTATTTCTCACAGCTCTGGAGAGTAGAAGTCTGGGATTGAGGTGCCAATCTGGTTCATTTCTGGTGAGAACTCTTTCTGACTTGCCTATGGCTGCCTTCATGCTGTGTCCTCACATGTCAGAGAGAGACACATGGAGAGGAAGAAAGGTATGCCATGTCTGGTCTCATTAGGGCACTTATCCCATTGTGAGGGCTCCACCCACATGACCTAACAACCTGTCAAAGTCCCCATCTCCAAATACATCACATTGGGCGTTAGGATTTCTGCATAAAAATTGGTAGGAGGAGACATAATTCAGTCCACAGGACTCTGAGAAGTGGAATGTGTGCAAAAGGGCCCCCATGTCACCTCTGAATGAATGTAAGAAACACCCATGTGTAATGTCCCCCTTCTGTGTGTTTGTTGTGCTCTTTGAGAAGAACACAGAAAGACTGATGGTCCTAGAACAAGAAACCTGAGCCCCATCCACAACCTGGAGCAAAATTTGGATAGCCAAAGTCCAAAAACTTGCAGTTTATTGTCAGGATTATTTGTTGCTGCCAAAAGAGGGGGGGGGGGGGGAGAACAACTCAACCAGAAACAAACAAAAGCTGCCTAATCCATAGAACAGTGGTAAACAGGCTCAGGGAAGAAAAAATATCATTGATTATATGCAAAAATATTTAAGATATCATAAGACTGACATTTTTCTGAAGAATACTAAAATTAATTCATGATAGTAAGGGAATTCTAATGCCAAAAAATAGTTTTGTGACAGCAACAGGAATAAATGTTCTCTATTTTTGTACTTGGACTGAAAAACAGGAGGAACACATAATATTTGGGTAGGGTGCAGGATAAAGACTTCTGGTTTCTCAAAAGCAGTGAGGTTGAATATGTTTGAATGCACTTAATAAGAGTAATTATGTTATTTTCTGCATAACAAATTACCACACTTTTAGCAACTTAAAACATTTCTCATTTCATATCTCACAGTTTCTATGGACCAGGAGTCTGGGAACAAGTGAGCTGGCTTCTAAGTTCAGTCTCTTACAAGGCTCAGATCAAGGCTTGGTTAGACTGTGTTCCCATCTGGAGGTTTGTCTGGGAAAGGATCCACTCCTAACCTCCATTACATTCTTGGTAGATCTCTGGTTCATATAACTGCAGATTTCGAAGCAGCTTGATTCAACAAAGTCAATGAATGAGAGAGAAGAAGAGAGTGAAAGGGAAACAGAGAAAAAATGAAGGAGCACTTTTGCCACTTGGCACCCTAACTTCAGGGAAAGACTGAATACTCTTTAGAAAGCTTACCTAACTAGATCAGGCCCTCCCAGGATAATCTCCCTCTTAATTAACTCAAAACTAACAGATTAGGAACCTTAATTACATCTGTAAAATCCTTTAATCTTTGCCCTATGATGGAACACAACCATAGGAAGGACACTCCATCACTTTTGCCACATTGCATTGGTTAGAAGAAAGTCCCAGATTCCACAACACAGGAGGCGAGGAGGACACAAGAGTGTGACTCAGCGGGGCTCACCAGAGGCTAGACTGCCACAGATTTCTGTAAGCTATACCGGACTACCTTATTACTCCGGAGAACTTTAAAGTTTTCCCCATATGAAATCAAGCCAGGCATGGGACAGAGGTCGATGTGGTGACAGGGAAGTAGGGATGAGTAATAAAGCTCAGACCTGAGGCACCATGAGGACATGAGAAAACTGAAATAAGGCAGCTACGATTCTCTTAAAGAAATACCACCAAGAAGCCCTGTCTGACTTAGTATGAATAAACAAGCTCCTCAATCTCCAACAGAGCCATACAAACACATCCAGAGGCAGAATCAAGGCTAGTTTGGAAGCAGCCTCCTGTAATCTGCTATCACGGTGGTAGAGGTGCACCTAAGCATCTGGACATTTACACTGCAGAGACCCCCAGGAAGGATGGAAAGTGCAATTGCTTTTCAGCATTGGCTAGGAGGGACATCTAGTGGCAGCTGGAAACTGGGAGGGATGTCAACTGGTAAGCACATACCCTTGAGCAGGTTCATGCATAGAGATTCTGAGTGGGAGGTGCTGAGAGTGATCTGTCCGTTCTCCGGAAACCATTCACCCACCAATTTCAAGTTTTTAGAAAAGACATTTATAAGGTTATAAACAGACCAAACCTGGTAATATCTTCAAAGGCATCTAAGAATATTTACATGCGTTCTCATGAAGAAGCGTGCTGCCATACAGATAAGGCTAACTTCAAGGAGCCACATTGTACTTTGGTGTATGTGTGCGTGTGAAAGAGAGAGGAAGAGAATCTTCAAAGATTGATCAGGAGAACATTTTGACATGGTGAAATGTATACAGGTGAAGAGAAGGAAGTAACGAAGGAAGGAAAGGAGGACGGGAAAAGGGAATTGTGATGCCCTAGACACACCTCCTGCTCCTCTAACCCCTCAGGGTGATGTCATATTTGCCTACTTGACCTCTCTGTCTTTTCCACCCTCTAAGTTTTGTGGCTTTCCACCAAAAATGGATTTTAGAACTTTCATATGCATCCAAACAATGAACAGAGGAGGGCTCACCCTGATGAATGAGAAAAGAGAAAAAGCTGAAAGAGAATGAGGTTGAATGGACCCATATGGTGCAGATCTGAGAGGGTTAGGGGAAAGAGGTGGGAATAAAGGGGCGGGGATAGGGGCTGCTGCTGCGGGCACAAGGGAGGGTTTTAGTGCAGTGATGAGTGACTAGCTCTTGAGCTGCCTTAGGTGAGAGGAAATTGTGAAAAAGAGAACGAGATAAGTTGTCAAGTTTATTATTATGAAAATTTTTGACAGATCCAAATTAAAGATTGGAATCATTTTAACTATTAATTTGACTGGTTTTTATCCTGGTACCTAGTTAAAGATCTGGCACCTAATAGATGTCCAGTTACTATTTCTGAATGAATGAATATATTCACTTGCCATCCTAAAAGCTCAGGTTGGACCAGTTCAGCTAATATGAGCCATTAGTAGACTGTGGTGGTAACTCATGTCACAATGGACTATGAAACCAGAATATGTGCCCTCAACACCTTTTTAGAACATTCCAATTTACCATAAAATTAGCAGCAGCTTGTTTCATCCAGTTCACTGAAATTGTTCATGTTGGATTACAAAGATGAATCCGAAGACACAGGAAACTGCATGAGGTGTTTTACAATATGCTTGCTCTAATAAGACCTTGTTTTCTTAAAAATCTAATAATTCCCATTTCTATTTTCCCTGTTTATTTTTGCTTGAGTTCTTCTACTTACTTGGAATTCTGGTTTTTTCCCTCTTCATCTCTCTCCATTTTCAGAGCTCATCAAAACTGTTCTCAAGTGAGATGAGAATTTTTGAAACTTGGAAAATTCTGGGGCCCTTTCCAAGGAGAATTTCCAACTCTCTCCTAACACTGACACACAACACAAAGTTGTGGCTGAAATTAAACATTTATTGTGCAAGGACTATGTGTCCTACTGGAAGTCTGAGGCTCCCATTCGAATTAGGTCACTTTTCTTGAGCTCTTCGTAGAACTCCATGTGCTCCTCACTCGTAGCAGCTGTCTCCTTCAAGCTTTTGTTCTTGCTAGTGTTCATATATAGAATTTTCTCTCTTTGCTTTCTGGACTACAAATTGTTTGAGGAAAATATCCTGTTTTATTCATCTTCCTCATCATTTCAAAGAAACATTTAAATATAAGGAATGTTTTAATTATTAAATCAAGTCTGGCAGCAAATCAATCTGGCAGCAATTTACCAGTAGTGTGTGCTGGTGGATGTATTTATTATGATAAAATTATATTTTTTGAAACTCTTTCATTATCCAAAATTTTGAAATTCAAGTGGAATATAGTCTGCTCTGGTCACCCTAAACTAGTAACATTTAGTTGCACGCACACACTGTATACAAATGTATTTCCATATGATAAGAAATTCTGTGGACTTTTCCTTGTTTCCTTGTCATGAGATTTTGTTAGACTAAACACTGCTTTTTTTTTTTTTTCTTTCTGGCCTGAAGGGAAAGATGTATCTTTAGGTTGTTTTATTCAAAAGAGTAATGGTCCTTTGAACTCAGCTGGAAGAAGAGAGTGATATCATGAACATTCTATTCTCCAACTTTTCTCTCTTTATTTACATGTTGGTTGGTAGGGTTTGACACAGTTGTATTAGAATTTAGATGAGTGGTTTTTGGCTCAAGAATTTAATGTTTAAAGTAAATGTTTTACTATGTATTTGCTGTCTATTTCTAAAAAATAAAGTTGGGCAGTACACAATTTTTTTTTAAAAAAGTGAAATAAGATTATTAAAGTAACAGAGCAGGAATTTAATAATGTCCATCAAATTTGGCTGGAATACCTCTTAAGATGGGAATTTAAATACTAGAGAACTGACACTCTGGCAGGTGATGTTGCTTAAGGAAGTCAGAAGTAGAAAGAACCAGTGGGGATAGATTTTTTAAAAAAAAAATAGCCCCAGGAATGCAGCAAGATCAAGTTAGGGGGAAGAAAAGAATAAGGAACAATTGCAAAAACTGCAAAAGTGGAATTGAGCATATGTGAAAATTAAGGGGTCCAGAGATAAGTAGACTTAGATAGAAGTTATGAATTAAAAGTAAGAGACAGGGGGCAGGGTCCTTAGATCATTATTACCAATTAAACTGCTCCTACTTGCTTGGACCAAACCCAAATTCATCCTTGGATCATTTGACTTAATGGCTTAAGTCAGCATGCACAATATTAAGGAGGTAAATGTATCAGAAAATAAAGACTATGGGAAGTTACTGCAATTGAAGACAAGATTTACCTATGAGTTATTAGTTTGCAAGGAGGAAAAGGAAGTATATGCTCCAGGAAAGACCAGATTTTTAGAAGAGAAACAGAAACAGGATTAAATAATAGAGAAATTTGTTCTTTATATGTGTATCAGGAAGAGGAGAGACAACTAAAGAATAATCATTTCGAGATTAAGACCTAACAGATAACAATTCAGCCTTTCTTTCCCATTCTATAAGGCAAAGTGAAGAGATATTGGTTATACCTCTTATAAAGACTTTTAATGGCTGAAGAGAGAAAATATTCTTGTTACTAGATTTCATAGGAAAGTCTTAGAACTAAGTCATTAAAGTGATGCTATGAAAGTGAAGTGAAAGTGAAGGTCGCTCAGTCATGTCCAACTCTTTGTGACCCCATGGACTATACAGTCCATGGAATTCTCCAGGTCAGAATACTGGAGTGGGTAGCCTTTCCCTTCTCCAAGAGATGTTCCCAACCCAGGGATTGAACCCAGGTCTCCGGCATCGCAGGCGGATTCTTTACCAGCTGAGCCACAAGGGAAGTCCAAAAATTGATGCTATAATTAGCCACACTTTAGCATGGCTATGGATGTCTTACCAATGTGCCAAGACATACAACCTGAAATCTAGGTACTGCTCACTCCAGGTCTCAGGTTTGGAAGCAAAAAAAAAAAAAAAAAAAAAAAAAACCAAAAAAAAAACCTGCCTACTGTTCATTTGTAAAAGGGATTGAATGTCCTACTGTGAGCAGGAGGGATGAGTGAGTCAAGATGCAAAGATATTGTGCACAGAAAATGGACCAATTTCGGAGAGAAGGGACCAGACTGAGAACATAATGATATACTGTCTCTAGAGCATTTCCACACAAACTCTCCTTGGATGAAGGACAAGAATTTCTATAGAAAAGGGTTTCTCTAAAGCGGGAGCCACTTTGATATCTTTTGCACCTTCGTCCAAGAAAGGAGGCAGAAGCATTTCTGTGCTTGGATCTGAAAGACATTTAATCTAACCTGACACATGCCTGTGTATGTGACGCATCTCTTTGGAAAAACTTGAAAGGAGCTGCTCTTCCAAAGGCGTGAGTGAGGGCTCACCTTTGTAGCGATGATTGTGGCTATTTCTTCTCCCCAGTGACTTACATAAAATACATTTGCAATAGACATTGTCTTTCCTGGAACCATTACTTTCATGGTATTTTATTTTCACACAAATATGCCAAAAGGGACCACCAGTCACACTGATAAAATTTTGGTCTTCCCACTGATCACGTGGGGAAAGCATGATTACCCCCATTTACAGATGAGGATCTTAAATTCAAACACATGGAGTCTTTTTGCCACAGCTTCACACTTGATGTGATGCAGAGCATGGATTCAATCTCAGTCCATTGGAGTTATTTCTAACAAAATTCTCTGACTCTCCAAGACGTGTATTTGTATTCAAGACAAACCAAAACATAACGTTTGGCTTATGCTGAATCGTTTATCTTCTTCTTTGGCACTGTGATTATACAGCATTTATAAAACTCCCTGTCCAGTCAGGCAAATACTTGCACTTCTCTGCTTTGATTTAGTGCACTGGGTCCCACTATTGAAGTCACTAGCCTTGCAAACGGTCATAATCTGGGTCTAGATTTCTAGGCTTATGCTTCTAAATCATTTGGCAGAGAACAGAGTTGATACTAGAAAAAGAATCACAGGTCGGAAGGCTGAGTTGGCATCACACATCAATATAAATGAAGTAGCTTTATTTTAACATGGGTTATGAACAAAAGCCACTATGGAGACAAAAGGGTTAAGATGGGACTTAGCTGATGTTAAAATGTATCCTTTAGGAGAGCACCAAATATCATAATGACTATTGTACACAAGTTGAAAAATTTTTAAACAGTGTAACTTTCTCTTTTGGCAAAGGAATGCTTAGAAATAAACTACCATTTTAGTTCTTAAAAACATATAACTACGAAGTCTAAGACAGTCTTTAAATCTCCCAAATTTTCTATAGGCAGAATCTAACTTAAGGTATAAAAATAACATTTTTTATTAGAGGAATAATCTTCAGTTTTATTTTTGTTTTCCATATGGCTCAGGATATATTTGCTAAGAAACTGTTTTGTACCCCAGACGTTTTGACATAACTCAGTGTGAATGCAATGCCTGTGGATTAATTGTATGTTTTGTATACAATCTTCACCCAGGTGATAGTCCGTCTTCTGAGACCTCTGAGTCTCTGAGAATTTTGTCCCATTAAAGTCTATTTGTTTCTCAACAGGTAAAGTTATATTTGATTTATACTGGGAGGAATTTTCACATGGATTTTGGCATCTTCAGAATTTTTATTCCTTTATTTTTCAAGGACACATTTTGGAGTATAAGGATGATGCCAAACATAATAAAAGCAAATAAAATGTTAACTTGGCACTTTTAGTTTATAAATATATTTATACTTTTCGTAAGCCACAGACTTTTACATCCAACAGCATATTTGCTAAACTGCTTCATAGACTTTCCAAACTCAATATTTCCTCAACCAAACTTATGAGTTCCACAAATGTAGTCTTCCTCCACTGTCCCTATTCTCAGGGAAGGCACCATCATATAGACAGATAGCCTAACCAGAACTCTAGTGGTTATCCTTGACACCTTCCCTTCCCTTAATATCTGATTTGTTGTCCTTGGGACATAGTTTAGCCTGGAACTATCAAAATCTCCTTTTATTTGGTGTGAGAAGAGGGATCAAGGCTTGGAGAGAAAGCCTTGAATGCATCCTAAAAATTGCCTTCTGTGGTTAATGCTTACTACACTTATTTAATAAAGGGTGAGTACATTTTTTGCACACTTGAAATACTACTTTATAAAATAGTAATAAAGCCTTAATTTAGGCACAAACTGTGAAGTAATGTGAACTTAATAAAATTAAAATTTCATTGAGAATTACATAATTGCAAAGCTGAAAACTGAGTGAACTGTAAGTTTGGTTCATTCTGTTGCAACACAGAAGTGCCATTTTAACTGCTAAAAAGATCTACCCACCATCTTTGTGTGAATTATTTTTACATTATGTGAATTTTGACTAATGAGAAGTCAGGAAAGCATTTTTCCCCTAGACTATGGTAGCCCATGATTTGTTTGTGAGAAAGATGTCCTCCCCAACTACCACAGAAGTCCTCAATAGCATCTTATTGTTTGATAATGAAACTTTCTGGTAAAACTTTGTTCCATCTTTATGTACTATTTATGAACTGAATCTTTAACATGAAAGCAAAAAAGAAAAAGAAAAGGAAAGGAAAACTGTATAATGCAATACAGCTTATGATTCCATGCAGATTTGTTACTTGGCAATTTACATGAACTAGGCTTTCCTGAGCATTAAGAATGGCATTTTGGTATTGTTTCCGGCTGCAAGTTAAAATTTATTCTAGCGTTCACTTGCTGCTATTTCACGCAGTGGCGATCTGGCAGCCAGATATTCTTAACAGGTGTTAAGAGTTGGGAATCTTAATTGAATTTTGGATGTTAAAGCAACCTCAGTTTGGGTTGACAGGGTATCCAAGGAAAATGTACTTATTTCCATTCTCTAGTTCCTGTGACAGTGCTTTTTTGTAATGGATGTTGTATGGTCATATATTCAATTTTCATGTGAGATGCATCCACTGAATCTCATTAAAAAGTAACCAGGCTTGGCTTCACAGACATCTTCACAAACATAGGAAGGCCCATTGTGTCTCTTCTCCCTCTTAGAATGAATCATCTGGTTGTCAGATTACCCCAGCTTTTCTTTCATTTGCTAAGAGGAACTCATGGACCTTGCAATAAATTCTCTGAGCACAACCACCCAGCTGTCCATTGCTTGGGCTGCCCTGGCCTATCTGACCTGTACTTAGCATTATTAATGTTGCAAGTTGCACCAATAAGTCTGACTTAGGATCTGTCATAGAAGGTGTCACTTGCCTTCTGTATTTTGGTCCTTTATGTTCTTTGCGGCTTGTCTTCATTCATAGCTGAGATACGAGGGAATGATACCTCTCCCAGGTTGCAAAACACGAAGATGATTCCATTTGAAGCCTCAACTTCCTCATCTGAAATATGAAAGTTTTTGTGAGAATTAACGGAAGTTACATTAAAGTATTTTATGAAATGTTAAGCTGCAATAACATTTTGAACCAATTAGCCCAAGTTTACAAGATATAAAGAATATTGAGTTAAGTAGCTTTTTTCCTCCAGTAATGATTACATGTCAGTAACTGCTCTAATGCCTTAGTATGTATTATTTCACTTAATAATGACATTAACTATATAAAGTAGTTTTGTAGTCAAAATATTTGAAGCAGAGAAGTTTAGGTAAATGCCATTGATCATGAAACTCAAGGTAATAATAGAGCCAGAGACTTCATTCAAAGCCATATGTCTCCAGAATCATGAACTCAGCTGATCCCCTTGAAGTGGTCAAATAAAATATTAGTACTAGTTCAGCTTACATGACCTTAGGCAAAAACCACACACTCTCTTTTAGTTCACATTAGCTTTTATGTCTGAAAATACGGGATGAGTTTCACTTGATGTTCAAAGGTTAATGTGTAAAGGTTTCTTCGTAGTATAATTCTTTTGATTTCCCACAATATACCTCTTTCCAAAGCATTCTCTGTCCTCACTCTTTACAGTAAAGCGTTACTGTCATAAATCAGATAGTCAGGAAGATTTGTGTGTACTCCTGGGAAGGATTCGTTAGAGAGTAGAGGAAGCAGGAATAGAAAAGGGAAGAACCTACCAAGTCTCATAGAAAACAGGTGTCAGCCAAATTCTGTAGGAGAACTGGGAATGTAAATTAGGTCCAGAATTTGTTCCAGTCAGAAACAAGGGGACTCACTCTGGTTTCAGGCTAACAGCATCCCTCATGGGGATGTAAGTGAAAGTTGCTCAGTCGTGTTCAACTCTCTGTGAACCCAAGGACTACACAGTCCATGAAATTTGCCAGGCCAGAATACTGGAGTGGGTAGCCTTTCCCTTCTCCAAGCGATGTTCCCAACCCAGGGATCAAACCCAGGTCTCCCACATTGCAGGTGGATTCTTTACCAGCTGAGCCACAAGAGAAGAACTTCCCAGAGATTTCAGGTTCCTTGCCTGTTCAGTCAAGAAGGCTCTGGTATGTTGAGACTGTTTCCCAAGGAAGAGTAACATTGTCTCTACCCAGAGTGAGAGCATAGCGAAACCGCAGGAGGGTGACACAAAATTGGTAAAAGTGTTTAAGGGGATCTCAGCAGAGCACCCATAGTGTCTGCTAAGATTACCTAACATGCATTCCAAGAAAATAAACGTAAGTGTTTACTCCACTACTAAATATTTAATAAAATTGTAAATATTGGTTAAAGAAAAAAGGGCTTCCCTGGTGGCTCAGATGATAAAGAATCTCCCTGCAATGCCAGAGACCCACGTTCAATCCCTGGATTGGGAAGATCCCCTGCAGAAGGGCATGGCAACCCACTCCAGTATTCTTGGCTGGAGAATTCCATGGACAGAGAAGCCTGATGGGCTACAGTCCATGGTGTCACAAAGAGTTGGACATGACTGAGCAACTAACACTTTTACATTAAAGAAAAAATCTAAATATATACATTCGGCATTAGTATATAATTTGCAATGCTTTGTTATCATTAATCAGGAAAATGAAAAGAAATACAAATAAGGTAGGTATGATCAATTGACAAAAGAGTAAATATAAGTAGGGTACATATAAATATAATAGGCTAAAATTATCAAAGAAATATAAATTAAAAGAAGTACCATTGTTTGCATACTGCGTTTGTGAAAAAAAAGAGAGAGAAATAAACAATAGAAGTAAGGAAAGAATTTGGTAGACTTTGGGGCTAATTATTGGATTTTTTTTAACTTGTGTGTAGTGTCACTTAAAACAAAGTTCTTAAATTATGCAAAGTGCAATTTGTCTGCTTTTTTTTTTTGCTTAATTCAAGGTAATAAAGATTTATACATATGTTTTTGTAAAGAGCTTAATAGTTTTAGCTCTTGTAATTATCCATTCTTAGTTACAGTCTTTTTGAATATGATGGAATGAAATGGCAGGAGAGAGGTACTTAGAGAGAAAGAAAGAAAGAAAGAAGGCTGACACATATTATTAAAATTGTGAAAAAAATTTTTTTACATTTTAATTTGAGGTTTTTATTAAAATAGTGAGATTCATACATCTTCCATATCATACCATATAAAGTTACAATTGGAAATAGTAACTTTTCATTAATCACATTAATAGTATACCAGAGTACTTTTTAATATGTGCACAGTTTTAAAATTCACAAATTATACTCACATTGTTTTCCATTTTTAGCATCATAATAATCATGGAGTTAGGTAGTATTGCTCACGCTTTATGGACCTAAAGTCTCATAAGATTATTGAAGGGACTTGCCTGGTGGTTCAGGTCTAAGACTCTGCACTCCCAATTCAGGGGACTCAGGTTCAATCCCTGACCAGGGAACTAGATCCCACATGCTGCAACTAAGAGTTTGCATGTTGCAACTAAAAAAGATGTCACATGCCCCAACTAAGACCTGGCACAGCCAAATAAAACAAATAAAATAAAACAACATCATTTAAAAAAGGATTATTGGAGAGGTAACAATTCAACCCCAGGTTTCCTAATTTGTCCTCTGACCCTTCACTGTCCATATCCTTAAGTAAGTCAAAGAATGTCCTGGTCACAGTATCAGCTCTACCAATTGCTTTATGGACACATACTTTCTCAATCCATGAAGTATTTGATACCTGTATTTTCAAAAATGATATGTGACATTTGACTTCACTTAACCAAAGCATGTGCAACTCAGATTAAGGCTTCTTTGAAAGCAGTGTGACAGACCAACTTTGATGTGCAAGATTCTCTTTCTCTGGGATGACACTTTTGATACAAGGCCTGGAGACAAAAGAGGAAATGACCTATGGCATTTCATCTGCTTTCCCTCTCTCTCAAACACACGCAAACACACACACACACACACACGCATACACAAACCACGCAAATTTTTTAAATTCAAAGGAAAGAAGAATGGCCACTTTTCCAAAGGGAAAAGGAATTGCTTGGAGAATTTGAATAATGTAAAGTTTGTCTGAAAGCTTTAAAGATGAAAGGTGTCACTTTTTACCCATTAGCCTTGTGGAATGATGAGACCCTTGCTACTTCAAAGGGTCATTGGAATATAGTTTCCAGGAAAGGCTGCTTGAAAGATTTTTGCGAGAGAGGTGTGGTTCCCTCTGGGGCCTTTCTATAGCACATTTGTAGACTTTCTTTAGCACACTTGTAGTTTAGTGTTCACCAAACTTTTTAATACAACTTCTAAATCTTTCTGGGTCCCTCTTGTAAATTCCCAGAGAAGACAGGAGGTATCTTCTGTCATTGTTCAAGCCCAGATGAAATTTTTAGAGGTTAGACTAGGGTTCTCTCCTCCTGCTTAAAGATATATATAGATAGATAGATATGGATATAGATATAGTTATAAACACACACACTCAGTCGCTTGAGTCATATGCAACCCTTCACAACCCTGTGGACTGTAGCCGCCCCCAGGCTCCTCCATCCATGGGATTTCCCAAGAAAGAATACTGGAAAGGGTTGCCATTTCCTTCTCCAGGTGATCTTCCCAACGCAGGGATTGAACCCATGTCTCCTGTGTCTTCTTCATTGCTGGCAGATTCTTTACCCACTGAGTCACCTGGGAAGCCCATATAAATACGTGTGTGTGTGTGTGTGTGTGTGTGTGTGTGTGTGTATCACCTCAATGATCAGAGAAGTAAGGGTGCATTTGGACTTCAAATTTTGGAAATAAATTGTACTTTGCCTAAGAGCTCTCTTGCTGCTCTGTCAGTTGCTTAGGGAATTTAGATGGGTGCCTTGGAGTACCATTAGGAATGCTAATTGTGGGTTTAGGATTTGCAGAGAGAAAAAGGACAATGAGCAGAGCTGTGTGTTGGGGGGGTGGGGTAAATGGTGTATAATTACTTGCAAATCTGCCCTAAGGCAAGAGAATATCAACACCTCCTATTATGTTTACTTGCCAGGGGAATACTTCCTAGCTAATTGAATATTTCCCAAGGAGATTATTTTTATCATTACATCATCTCCAAATTCACAATTCTGAGATTTCTGCCTAATGTTTTCTTTAATACTTAAAGCATTAACCATAAATAGTATCATTTTTGCTATTAGTCTTATCCAATATAGTATGGATTATAAATTGTTTTCATTTATAGTGATTCAGAAGGCAGGGTCAGACATCAGTGCATCTCCTTATTCCAGTCCCTGATGGAGAGTTTTTCATATAAGCAACCATCAGTCTTGAAGTTGGCTGCCATCTAAACTCCGCTTCTCTGCTTCCAAAGCAAAGTTGGCTTTCTGCCCAAAGTGCAAAGGGAGCCAGTTGGCCTAGGTAGTCTCTGAGGGGCTCAACTTTGCATTTCCCAACTCTGAGAAATTCCTTTGGGTAAACAAGCCTGAAGAGTTACCTGGTTTTGCATTTTGTAATTTACTTGTGTTTGGAATCAAATCATTGTCATCTTGTAGGTAGTTTTCTTCCATCCATACATGTAACCCCATTCTTATTCCACCTGATTCCTTAGACACTTAATACCAAATCTGCTTCCACACTCTCCCTTACTTCTTTACATATACCCGTATACACACACACATGCACACACATGAGCATGCACAGACACAATTATTGGTCAAATGTGCCAATCAAATGCCTCAAGAAGTCTATTTTCAAAAGGGAAAACATTCTAGTATTCTTACATTCCAACATTAATTTAAAAAATGATTTTTGAAGAAAAACAAAGGAAAATAAAAACAAAACAATAAATAATAAAAAGTGATTTTTGAGAAGCTGAATTAAAAATAAAAGAGTATGTTAGCTATACTCCCAAGAAAGACAATACTTTAATAGAGTTTGTGGTTTTATAAATTTTATAAGATCATATCGATGACTTAAAGGATTTACTGTGATACAGTTTTATGGCTTCTAAAGTACCCTCCATTAAGATAACTAGAATGTGAAATATTTTGTCAAATTATGGTACCTATTTTCTTCTCATCCTGATGGAATTCCTAAGTTTTTTCACTGTTTTCACAGATACTAAACATTGGCAGATAATTTTACATTGTATTTCCCATGTAAAAAATAAGCATAAATCTATAAAACATGTCATCACTGTTATTTTAACTAACAATTATTAGCACATATCCATTCTCCAAATGCTATAAAAAAGAGAGAACTATACATGTATGTCAATATCAATGTGCAATTTTACCTGGGATTAAAGGAATTACCTCCACAATTATCTCTTGAGTCCCATAAGATTCACAAATGACCCTCCTAATTTAGCTGTGATGTGGCCAAACACAGACCTTTCTCCTTTTTCTTGAATCTGCTCTAAAGGGCAGATATAGACCCTCTAATGTCTTGTTCTTTATCACACCAATGATTAACCGAGACTAGGTCTGTTCCCCTGAAACCAAATAGACACAGAGGCAAACATTTTCTGCTTAGCTGACTGACTGACACTCATCTAACTACAAACCTCTCCAAGTGTCATCACTCTTGGTTCCTCCCCATGAGTCAAGGTCACAGCACATGCTGACACCTTCTTATCTTTCGATCTGGGCTGCATTCCTTACTCCAACCAATGATGCTAGACAAAACTATAAATCCATTCAAATAACCCCAAGCAAAACTCTGGAGCCAGTGGGTAAGTTCATCACCAAGCAGTTCTTGAATAACCTTTCTTTTCTTTACTGTCTGCATTTGGTTTTAGCACTACACACAGGTATGATCACATACAGATATAAACATACATTTGAATCTTTGCTGAGCTCTTTGTTTAAAACGGGGAATTGTCCTTCACCAAATTCAAAGTCCCCAAAGCAGGATAATGAACATCTCTTCTAAGTCTCCAAAACCTTTTGGAGTATGTTTCACAAGGGTAAGTGCTGTTAGCCTTTGGGGTCTGTTATTTTTTTAACAAAAAAAAAAATATTTTTTAACTTAAAATATTTATACGGCTGCATTGGGTCTTAGTTATGGCTCTCAGGCTTCTCTCTAGTTGTAGCACAGGCTCAGGAGTTGCAGGGTGTGGGCTTAGGGGCCCCATGGCACATGTGAACTTAGTTTCCCTACCAGGGATTGAACCCGTGTCCCCTGCACGGGAAGGCGGATTCTTAACCACGGGACCACCAGGGAGTCCCTAACCTTTTGGTTTAAGTCCCTAAAAAAACTAGCTGGCAATTTCTTCCCTTCTTTCTCAATTTATAAGCACCAAGCAAGTTTTGTCCTCTTGGGATATCCTCTTTCGTTTCTTTTTTGAGACAAAACAGATGGGCCAAATCTGCAATGAGTTATTGCATCTTATTCCTTGGTTATTCTGTGGGTCACCTTTGAGGAGGTCATGTGGTGTGTGTTGGGCGGTGGGAGGGCGCACACCAAGGAAGGAGCTAGTGTACATTCATCACCTGGGGGCTGTCAGACCAGTGCTTCTCTGCAGGTCCTCCTTGCTGCTCCTAAATCTTACACACCTCATCAATATCTAGCCTGTTAATGGTGACAATGCAGTGCCAAACTCGTGTAAAAATCTTCTACAAAATTGGAAAATGTGGACCCTTGAGATCATGTGCCATTGAGGCAATCTGGATTTTCAAGAAACATGAATACTTACTACCATTCCTGAGCTGCCAATCTCAGCACTAGGCACATCACACTCGATGTTTTTCCAACTGCACAATGATAGGCTGAAAGTCAGATTCAAGTCTGACTCCAAAATTTCTGCTCTCTTTCTCCTATAGTGATGATTAATCTATCTCAAGGATAAATTTCTGAATGTGCCACAGCAAGTCAGAGATTGTAGAACACTTGAAAACCTTTTCAGGCTATCAATAATCTTTGGAAAAGGTTGTAGGTGGGGGAAGATAACTCTGAATTCGCGAGTACTCAGTCACTCAGTTATGTCTGACTCACGACTGTAGCCCACCAGGCTCCTCTGTCCATGAAATTTTCCTGGCAAGAATACTGGAGTGGGTTGCCATTTCCTACTCCAGGGGATCTTCCCAACCCAGGGACCCAACCTGCATCTCCATCATCTCCTGCATTGGCCACTTTACCACTTTACCACTGAGCCTGGGAAGCCCTCTAAATTCATACTTTATATTCCATTAGATGAAGCAAGAAGTTAGGCACACGATGAGCACACAAAATACTGTGACTGAAGGTCTCAAGAGTTGGTGCCAAGGCTGTCTGTCCTCAGGCTTCTCTGCACAGCTCACTGGGGGAGCCCAATGGTACAGACATAAAGAAAAACTATGAAGAGTCGTGGGAAATTATCTGATGGCTTTCTCCCTGTAGGGTGTTATGAAAGTTTCATACCCAAATCTGAGGAAGCAGAATGTAGATTTCTAGAAGCAAGATGAGATGAAGCCAAAACATTATTTGTATCAACATGAGCTCACATCAACTCTTTCTGAATGTGCAGTTGTACTAAACTGCCGTTTTTAGGAATAATGAAGTTTGAGACAGAAATGATTCTTCCTCAGTTATAAGAAAATTTATTTCCGGGAGCTGGCTTTGTACATTGTATCCTTTCTATGCCTATGGTTTACTTGTACTCAGATTCATGTGGGAGTGGTGTGAAGTTTGTGAATTGCCAAATGGAAACCCCTTTGCAGTGTTGAGAGAATAGAGAACCTGAACCCATGACTTTTGTTTTTGATGCTGAGAAGATATTTCCTTGAAACTTTCCAGAGCACCACATCCTCAGTGGTTGCTTGATCAGTGAATTGCCAAGGCAACCTCTCATCTACCAGTCCTCTAATTTCAGATCTCATAAGATGATTTTGAAAGAATAGAGTTGTGTAGTGAAGTGAGATAAGAAAAATATGCCTATCAATGATTGGTAAAGATAGCAGGGAGAGAAAGGCAAAAGTATTGACTGATGGCAACTCTGAGTGCCAAGATAAAGTACCCATGCTGGTACCCTGAAGAATGGGTGGTAATTTAAAGCAAAACAAAAATTACATAGATATCTTACTGTGACACTCAGATCCTTCAGTTCTGAGTGTCCAGCTCATTGTCTATCCCTGCATCTCCTCTACACTCACCATACATTGCAACTGGACTCTGCCGCTGGAGGATGGCTTCATGCCTTCCTGGCATGGCAGAGGTTTAAAGTACCCTCTGCTGACATAGTCCACTTAACCATCTCCTGACTTTAGATTCCTGAGGCTTGTGTGTCTATTCCAACCCAAAGAGGGCTGCCAAAACACCAACGATCTTATACTGAACTCTTCAGGATTCCTTTTGAGACCCCTCTCACAAGACTTGGTGTTAATGAGGTTCTGTACTTGGATTCCTTCCCCTGTGAACTCAGAGCACAGTTTTTGCCAAAGAAATCCTTCTCACAAAAATCCTCCCTTGATCTCTGATGTGTTGTGTCATCTACCAATTCTTAGTTGACCTATTTTGAAATTTTGGCATTGGCTTCTGGCAACTTCCACTGAAGTTTCACATTTATTTTATCTTAGTGCCTCATTCAAAACTTCTAATTTCACATTCTGTTATATAGCATTCAGCATTTCCCAGTTCATAAGAGTGCAATTAGGTGATAATACCTTAAGTTTGAACATTGTTACATTTTTTTGTGACTAGGATGTAGTTGCAATTGACATTTTCTCACCTTTCTGCTTTGTGATCTTTGGGCTACAGAACTTATGTGTTATTGTGGTTGTTTATTTATGGCATTAGAATATAAAGCACAAGTCCTTGAAGTCAAGATACTGTGAACACACACTTCCTCCAGGGAATTTTTCCAATACATTGTGAATGCATCCTATGTATGAGACATAAAGCACCCACAATAAATAAATAAGGTTATTTGCTGAGAACTTTGAAGAAAACAATCTGCTTCTCTTTTTAAAAAGACCATAATTATATACTATGGAGTGGGTATCATTATAATAACAGGAGTGGACTAAAATAAGAGAGAATAAGGGACATGAAATCATGGGAAGAAGGTTAACCACACTAACCCTTTGTAAAGTGTTTACTTCAGGAAACATCTTGAGATATCACATTGCATACACACATGATTCCAGTGGATATTATGAAGAATATTATGATTCTATAAGCCAGATGGATATCTGTAGTAAATACATTTATCCAGGGAACACATAGCTAATAAAAGAGGGCCCTATTACTCCTAAGAGTGTAGACTTGTCTTGGCCTGAGAGGATGGTAAACAGATTGGGAATGTTGGGATTGAAGAAGAGATGTTCTGTGTAATCATACCAACATATCAAACAGCACTTCTCACTTTTTGATAGGCTATATAATGTATCTATTTTGTTTATTCTCAGTCTCTTCCACTAAAATAAAAGTTCCATGAAGCTAGGGAGTTTTGTTTTGTTTTTTGTTGCATCTTCCATGCCTGGCACCTAGTTCCTACAAGATTTCTATCATGAATAAGCTAAAAAGAAAGGGTGTGAGTATGGTAGGACATGACTTTGCTGACAAAAGTCTGTATAGTCAAAGCTATGGTTTTACTAGTAGTCATGTGCGAATGTGAGAGTTGGACCATAAGGAAGGCTGAGTGCTGAAGAACTGATGCTTTCAAATTATGGTGCTGGAGAAGACTCTTGAGAGTCTCTTGGACTGCAAGGAGATCAAACCTAAAGGAAATCAACTCTGAATATTCATTGGAAGGACTGATGCTGAATCTCTAATACTTTGGCCACCTGATGTGAAGAGCTGACTCACTGGCAAAGACCATGATGCTGGGAAAGATTGAAGGTAAAAGGAGAGGAAGAGACGGTTAGATAGCATCACTGACTCAATGGACATGAATTTGAGCAAACTCTGATAGTGAAGGACAGGGAAGCCTGGGGTGCTCTAGTCCATGGGGTTGCAAAGAGTTGAACACAACTAAGTGACCAAACAACAAATAGCATTGGAAGGCAGGTTTTTCATTCAACCCAAAGATTTTTAAAATTGCCCCTGCACTTGTATACTGTCTGTAGGCTGTGGTCTTCTCTAGAGCACAAAGTGGCACCTTCTCAAGAGTTCAGACTAAATGACTGCTGGCCTGGGGTATTTTGAGGCATGAACACACTGGAAGTGTTTGGCCACCAAATTCACTTCCAGTCTTGTGGTTCTAAGGATGGGCCTTTGCCAAAGAATTTACAGAGGAGGAAACCCAGGACTGTCATATTGTGTTGTTAATGATGATGACTAATTGAACTTGGGATATGAGATATTGATGCCACTGAAGGGAAAAATTGTAGTTTAACAGAAATGTAGTTCAGAAATGCTTTAAATCATCGCTAGAAATCCTGAATTTAATGTGTTGGTGTATCAGACAGGAGACATCTAGAAGGAGATCATATTCAGGCAGCTATACAGATCAGCAGAGGCTGAGTTATACCATGCCCATTTCTTAGGAAAATCCACATCCCTCTCTATAGGAGGTAGAGATAGCCAAGAAAAGTATGGAAAAGTATGGGTAACTCTTCCCTAATAAGTCATGACAGCTATCTTTGCTAAATAATTAGCCTCAGTATTAAAAACCATAGGAGGCATAATTTTCAGATAATTATATCAGAAGAACAAGAATTTGCCTTGAAAGTTGTAATCTGTATTATGGTTTTTCTGTTTATTAAAGAAATTTTTTTTTCTATTGTAGCTACTCTGAGTCTTCACTGGCAGTGTGTGCAGGCTCTTTTTGCAGAGCACCAGTTCTAGAGCTTGAGCACATGTCCGGGCTCAGTAGTTGTGGCTTGAGGGTTTAGATGCCTTGTGGCATGTGGGATGTTAGTTCCCTGACCAGGGATCGAACTCATGTGCTCTGCATCGAAAGGCAGATTCTTAATCACCGGACCACCAGGGAAATCTCTATAATCTATATATGATTGAGGACCATATAGAAGATTTGGAAAGGCTTTATTCAGACTATGTGATAATTTAATAGGTATTAATAAAGCTGGCTTCTGGTGTATTTTAAAAGTCGTGCTGAAAAGATGCCATCAGTGAGTAGTATTAATACATTTAGCTATACAATTTGATATTATGTAGAATGTATGTATTATAGTTTAATATCCTAGGTGAGAAAAACAAGAGGTCCAGGGTGAATTTATTGCTTACAGGGAGCAGAGCTGATACTTGAGTCCCTCAAGCTGATACTTGAGTGTCTTCAGAGCCTGAGTGTGAAACTCTTTGGCCAGAGTTCAGCTTCAGGGAGCTGTGTCACCAAACTGAGACTCCGCCCTACCATGGAACTGAGCAGCTGTCTGCTCATTGGCGGTGAGAGTGTCTACCACTTGCCCTTGACTCAGCTATGGAGCCCTCTGCCCCCAATTCTAGTTCTAGTGATTACCACCTGCTACCAGGGAGCCTCACAGTGAAATTGCAAATTAATGATGATTGTACCAGCCAGAGATTTTTAGATGGGCTGATACAACCTGGTCCCCAGTACAAGACTGTCAAAGTAATGGGCTCTTTTTTTTTTTCTTTACCTTCTTCCACTAGTGATGATGTTCACCATGAGAGAAGCTAATGGGTAGTCAAGTGCAGAGGCTTGGGAGCTGGGAGAAAATGAGCTGAACAGGGAACTGTGAATAAGCTGTTAAAGCCAAGTGGAAATGAGAAGTGGAGGGAGCTTGAGAGGTAGACGAAGAAGGCACTGGGGAGCATTGAGACAACATGGGGGGAGTTTTGGACAAATGCAATATCAGGGGAGCATTTGCTCCACAGCAGCATTACAACATCCCTTTTTGTACACTAGGTTTATTTCAGTGGGGTAGGAAGAATGGAAGGGCCATAGGAATAATGGGGGACCAACGCATTAGTCATGTTTTGGAAAAGTAATTTTCAGTCTTATATACTCAACAGCAGCACCAGCTATAATTTCACAATATTTGTGTGAAAGTTAACTTTCACTTGCGACACAGGCAAGATTGGCCAGTAACCGCCCAGCACCCACAGATGCTAGAGACTGGGTCAATTTTCACTTAGGAGAACTGTGCCTTGCATTTGTATAACGCTGGACAAACAGCTTCAGGCTCTGAAGACAGGGACTCATATATTAGCTCTGCTCCCTGTAAGCAATAAACTCGCCCTGGGCCTCTGTTTTTCTCACCTAGGATATGAAATTTTAATACCTACATTCTACATAATATAAAACTGTATTAATAGTACTCACTGATGGAAAGCTGAACCAATATAGATTCAAGGGCTTGTGGGTTGGTTTTTTTTTTCCACCTGCAGTTTTTGTAACTAACTCAGCACTACTGGATTAGGGCATGTTCTATCAAACTAAAAATCAAAAGCTTTCCTATGGGGAAAATCTTAATGTTATAGTTGGAAGAGGTGACAGCCGCATTACTGCCATCAAAAGTAATTTATTAACCGTATCTGTTCAAAATATTCTGGTAGGCTTCCTGTTTCAATGTATCCTCCTCTTGCAGTCTTTTCACTGTACTGTTTGGCTCTCCACCTGTGAATAAAATGGACACCTGGAAAACTTCATCTTTGGGGAAACTATTACAAGCCAACGCTTTCAGCATCAGCGCCAATCATACAGTGCAGAGAGGTGTATTCGGAGGCTGCCATCCTCAACCTCTCTGTCTTAGAGCTTGTAAAAATCTTTCCGGTTTCCACTTTAGACCAGGAAATCTGGGAAGAGATGACTAGCGAGGTTTTGCACCATCAGCATAAACCATGCTGATGCTGGCTCTTTACCCTCATCCCTCCTTCTTAAGCTGGTCCCACACTGCTCTTGAGACACAGGTACACAGGTGCCTCTCTATCCAAAGGAAGAGAAAAGCAAGAATTTTGCATACCAACCCGAATCGTTTAAAATGTTACCTTTCACAATCAGTTGTCCTGTGACGTGTGCACCTGCACGTACGTCTACATTTAGACAATATTTTAAAAGGTAAGTTATTACCAGGTGTAACTGCACAAAGGTCTGTTTCACCAACATCTCTTTTAGGAAGTCGGAGGGAAAGGGCTCTGCATCTAGCAGCGCCCGCCCTCACGCAGAGAAGCGCACAGACACCCTCCCACGCGCACACACCCCCGCTCTCTCGCCCCGCAGCGTCAGGCTCTGACCCCACTGCATCCGCAAGGAGAGGGGCTCACGATCCGCGGGTCGGGAGCTGCTTTTGCCACTTCCAAGTGGGGGTTTGCTTGGATCATTTATTTATCTTGTGCCCGTTAAGAAACCACCATTGGGTGTTGGTGGGAGGCGCTACTCTGCCTGAAGCCCAGCCCGTCCGCCGCGGCTTCGCGCACACCGCACCCGCCTGCCTGCCAGCGCCCGCTTGGAGTCGCCTCCCGCCCGGGGTCCCTGTTTCCCGGGATCCCCGACGGGGTCTTCCGTTTCGCGTCTCCCACTTGGGAGTGTGAACGGGCAGGGGCGCCGGGCAGTGCCCCGAATCTTCTGCGGGGCTGACGGGATTCCCTTCGCGGCGGGTCGGACAGCACCCTCCGCGGGCGCCCCGTGCGTCCCCGGCCCCGGGCTCGCGGCGGCGCAGCTCGCTGGAGTTGGACTCTCTGGGGCAGCGGCGCCGGCGCCGAGCCGCAGGCGGCGGGAGCGAGGCGAGCCCGGCCGCTCGCCCTCCGCGCTGCGCTCGGATTGGTCTCTCGCAGACGGTGCTGGCCGAGGGTTGGCTGCGGGCCGGCTGAAGAACAGGTGCACCTTGCCGCCCGGACTCGCGGAGCAGCCGCCGAGGAACGCTGCGCGGCGGGCCGGGCGTGCGGCGGCGGCCAGGCCGGCCCCCTGTGTCGGAATGCGGCTCTCCAGCGCCCGGCGTGCCGCGGGAGGCCGGCTCGGCCCCTGAAGGCGGCGCGAGGCCCAGAGGAGGCGCGGGCGGGCGCCCGGGGGAGCGGGCCGGGTGCGGAGCCCTGAGGATGCCGGCGCGGCTGGAGCGCTTGCAGGCGGCGGGCAGCAGCAGCAGCAGCAGCAGCAGCAGACGCGGGGCCCCGGCGCGCAGGAGGCCGCTTGGCGGGCAGCAGACGCGCCCCGCCGCTCCCTGACCGGCCGGCGGTGCCGGGGGCCCGTCGCGCCCCTCTTCCGCGCTCCTCGCCGCCCCCTCCCCGGCCCGCGTCCCCTCCCCCGCTCCTCTCCTCCCCGCCCGCCGCCCGCCTCTCGGGGGGAGGGGCGTGGGGGCAGGGAGCCGATTTGCATGCGGCCGCAGCGGCCGCTGCCTGCGCCCGAGCCCGCCGCCGCCGCCGCCGGAGCCCGCGCCCGCGCGGCCCCATGCCTCTGGCGCGGCCCTCGGGGGGGCGAAGGTGAAGACCGGCTCCTAGGATGAGTGAAGGGGCGGCCGCTGCCTCGCCACCTGGAGCCGCTTCGGCAGCCGCCGCCTCGGCCGAGGAGGGCACCGCGGCGGCTGCGGCGGCGGCGGCGGCGGCGGCGGGCGGGGGCCCGGACGGCGGCGGCGAAGGGGCGGCCGAGCCCCCCCGGGAGTTACGCTGTAGCGACTGCATCGTGTGGAACCGGCAGCAGACGTGGCTGTGCGTGGTGCCTCTGTTCATCGGCTTCATCGGCCTGGGGCTCAGCCTCATGCTGCTCAAATGGATCGTGGTGGGCTCCGTCAAGGAATACGTGCCCACCGACCTGGTGGACTCCAAGGGGATGGGCCAGGACCCCTTCTTCCTCTCCAAGCCCAGCTCCTTCCCCAAGGCCATGGA
This sequence comes from Muntiacus reevesi, assembly GCF_963930625.1. Classification (NCBI taxonomy): domain Eukaryota; kingdom Metazoa; phylum Chordata; class Mammalia; order Artiodactyla; family Cervidae; genus Muntiacus; species Muntiacus reevesi. The sequence continues at coordinate 116,009,672 of NC_089250.1, forward strand.
GACCACCACCACGACCACCTCCACCACGTCCCCCGCCACCCCCTTCGCCGGCGGCGCCGCCTCTTCCAGGACGCCCAACCGGATCAGCACCCGCCTGACTACCATCACGCGGGCGCCCACTCGCTTCCCCGGGCACCGGGTGCCCATCCGGGCCAGCCCGCGCTCCACCACGGCACGGAACACTGCGGCCCCCCCGACGGTCTTGTCCACGACAGCCCTTTTCTTTAGTAGCAGCACTCCGGGCTCCCGACCCCCGGTGCCAGGAACCCCCAGTACCCAGGCCATGCCCTCCTGGCCCACTGCGGCATACGCTACCTCCTCCTACCTTCACGACTCTACTCCCTCCTGGACTCTGTCTCCTTTTCAAGATGCTGCCTCCTCCTCTTCCTCCTCGCCCTCCTCCTCCACCACCACCACCACCACGCCAGAAACTAGCACCAGCCCCAAATTTCGTAAGTAAACACTGTCTGAACTCTGATTTACTACTGAGTTTCCATTCTGCCCTCCTGCTGTCTTTCCCCCTCGCGGCTTCTAGCATCCTTTATCCACCCCCCACCCCCCCGCCCCGGATTGGAACATAGAGTGAGAGAATTAAAACTGGCCACAGGGGAGGAAAAAGGTGCCGGTCTTTTCCCCTGTGAGGGGAAAAGGTGGAATGAAGCAGAGGGAGATTGTCAGCCAGGCTCCACGGGCCCTGCTTCACTGGGTCCCAAATGGGAACTAACTCCCTTCAAGGGGTTAAAGCCAGTGCGATCCCTCTTCACTGCAGACCTGCTGTCGAGTTCTGGGATCCAGCTCCAGCTGAGAGCTGGGGAGGGAGGGAGGGCCTCCCCAAAGGACGGAGCCCTTTCCCCGCGTGTAGGAAGCAGTGAGAGAAATGCACACGCCTTGACCGACGTTAAACCGCGGAGGGAAGTTGTGTCCGCGTGGGGGTGGGCTGGGGGTTGTGTGTGGTCATCTGATGGAGATGTTGGTACCGTGAAGCTGTAGACACTTCCAGCAGCCCTGAGCCGGGCAGCGACCAGGAAGGGTTAATTAGAAGCCATTGTGGGAGGTAGGGAAAGGAGGCGATCCATGGCGGAGGGCTAAACTGATAACCGCCTACCCTGCCCGCGGACATGCCAAGGTGTAGAAAAGGATTCTGTCTGCCGAGAGTGAGTTAACTAGGGGGAATTATGAAGGGAGCCCTGCGGAGCCGCCTTTTCTCTGGGAGGAGGAGTTTTTTCAGCTCTGCCAAGCATTTGCTTTGTTCGTTTCCCAAAGGTGGGGTGTGAACCCCGTCTCCCCTCCCTTATGCCTGAAAAATTTAGGCAAAATGGGACAGAGTTCGCTGCACTCAAGGATGAGAACATCCAACTCCTTTGAAACAGGTCACTCTTTGAATATAGCTTCTTCAACCTTGTCTCAGTTGCTGCCAGCACTGGTCAGTTACCCCAAGCAGGAGAGCTTTCTGCCTGTCTGGGAGGTGTGTATTTCCTCTGTATCTTTTTAAATGTTTCAGATGACTAATTGACCTCCCACCACTCTCCCACTACCCCACCTCGTTCTTATTCTAAGAGAGTTTTAGGCAGCCTCTTAATCTGACTGTGGATCAGGATCTGAGAACAGTTTGTGCAACCTGTGAAGGTTATTTAGGACAAACCCCCCAGCCTGCCAGTTCAAGTTCTATGCAAGGCTTTTCTCCCGAAACTGCCTGGCTGTGCCTCCCTTATATTGTATTTCTGTTTTGAGTCACAGCATCTGGAGGGAAAGGAAGAGTGCTCATCATTAACTCTTGAGTAGGAACACCAAGCTTCCAGTCATCTGGGAAATTTTCATTTCCCTGACCTATGGTTTTACCTGGGGTGGTGTTTAACCTTTGAAAGTTTTTTTTTTTTTTTGGATTTGTTGAGGGTAAAGTCCAAGGAGAGATATTCCTGATGTTTTTACTTTGCTTTGGGGGAAAAAAAATAGGCTAAAAAGATAAATTGGGAGACAGGGAGGAGAGGGGAATGAAGAGAATCTGCCACAAAGCAGAATGGCAGGCAAGCCGGTAACTTGCTGCTTCTCTCTCCTTTGGCTGAAGCAGTCATTTTTGAGAGCACATTTTCTCAGGAGGTGTGTAGAGGCTTCTCTCGGCACATCTAGCTGCTTGAGTTTGGTGGATGGGTAAAGGATGCGCAAGTGTATGTGTGAACATTCAGTGGGTTGAAAATAGATGCATTTATCCTGAAGACCCCAGGTTTTTTTTTTATCTCTTCTTTTGATACAGTTGATATAAATAATGGAGTATGGGTATACCTCTCAGCCTTGTGTGTATGTCGGGGGAGGGTTGCATATAGGGGATATTTCATGTTCTTTCTCAATTGATTTCCTTGCTTTCCATTCTGGAGGTCTTTAAAGAAAAGCCCAAGGTAATTATTTCTACCCCTCCATACTCCCTTCCTACATTCTGTAGAAGGGAATGGCAGTGTGTTTAATAAATAATGATTATTGACAGGGCTCTCAGCCCTAAGGAAAAGGGAGGGGGAACCTGTAAATGGTGTCAATGTTCACTTAGACATATAAGCAGTATTTGTTTTATGTGTATCTGAGCTTTAACTCCTGTTCTTTTTTAAACCTCCGGCAAAGAGTTGAATTAAGGGATTTACGAGTATGGAAATCCAGCAGAAGCTGACCTGGTTTGTCTATATCAACAAGGGAAATTTTAATGAAAGGAAGATTATGTAGTTTCCATAAAAGATGAGTTTAAATAGGTAGATTGTATGGTAATTTAAAGAAAAATGATAATTTAATTATTTTTTGAGTACAAGATTGCAGAGTGATTAACAAAAGGAAATAAAGGTTTCATTTGAGGGATCATCAACACTGCTGAAAAATGGCCTGAATATCTTGCATTAATATTTTTCACTTGTTTTGATTATGTCACCAAAGTTCCCAGGAGAGAAAGTCCCCTTTTTTTCTAGCTCCTACCTTTAGACTTCAGTAGATGCTTTTTCTTTTCTTTTTTTTTCAAGTGAAAGTCATGGGTTGTATTGTAGCCTCTGAAACAGCTGACAGTGATGCTTTTTTTTTCTTGAGACTGTCTTACAAATTCTGAAATTGCCAGGGTCTATGCTTTTGAATTGAACACAAGGCTTGTAGAATGAGTCTTTGTGTTCATCTTAGGTCCATCAGAAGGATACTCTCTGTAAAGGCAGTGTAGCTCTTTGGAGTGGAAGAGACTGGTTCACTCTAGAATAAACACACTTGCAAATGAGTAATAGGATTTTTGTAAGCAAAAGTTACATTTGATATGGGAAGGCCCAGTTTAGGAGACTGTTTCTGATTTTCTGTAGGATTAACAACAAAGAAAGCTTGAACTTGCAAGGTGGAGAAGGAGAGGGGCTTGGAAGTGGACTCTTCCCATTCTCCAACTTTCAGAACGTGAGCCAGACTAAAACATTCTATGTTACTGGGGTCTCTTGGATTCCCAAGACTTGCCTTTCCTTCAGATGCTTAAAAAACAAATATCTTGAACATACTGCCTCTAAGAGATTATTTCCTACAAAATGTCTCTGCAGCTGTAAGTGTAGGGTTAGTTTACAAATTTTTTAGCCCAAAGGGAGGTTTACTGCAGACAGTAGAGAGACAGTAATTTTGACCAGTGTCTAAACATCCTTTTAGGGCACATTGAATTGTATTTTCACACTTGAAATGCATACGTGTGTGTAGAATGTTGTCAGTGCAAATGTGGATTGTTTTACTCAGCAGAAAACACCCTTTAACAGATGTTTAACAGAAGACCAGATCTTGGCTCAATTCAAGTACTAAACACAACCACTTTTAATGGATTATTCTTTGGGTCATATTTGGAAGGTATATAACTTATTCCAGTGAGTAAGATCACCAATCTTGAATAGTATATTTAGTAGAGAAATAAATATAAAGTGTATCATTGATGTTTAAACATGGTAGGATGACAATTTTATTATAACCAAGTGTATTTAAATCAGACTTTACCCAAACGTCATTTTGGAGCACTCCATTGATAACATTGACTGTTTTCTTATCTATTCTTTTTAAACATCTTCATTCTTTCAGCAAGAGTACTCTGTTTTATAAGCAGCCTCAGGTATAATTTGTTTAAAGTTATTCCTATGTTATCTTTTATCCACATGAATTGGGGCCATCAGAGGAATTCCAGCATAGAAAGGATTCACCCCAACCATATGGGGTGACCACAGTGAAAGGATTCAGAGTTTGAGATCAATATTTCTTATGAAATCCAATTGAGAGGTTTTTTATGAGCACATGTTGCAGCTTGAGTACATTTTGATTTCCTCTGGCCTTAATACAGGATTATGAGACTTTTCTGCTTTAGTCAATTATGCTGTACATTTTACTCTTCTGACACTTACGTTGTGCTTCATGGTCCTAACAGGGAAAAAAGAGGGAGGCAGGGATGTGGGCATAGAATCGGCAAGGTTCTTTTTAGAACCATTTTTAATCTGGTCTCAGTGCCTTAAGGCTGTGGTTTCAGTCTTCCTCCTCCGCTCCTCATGACTGAGACAGAAGGGGTTGGGAGTGCTAATAGAGCCTTCCTTTTGCATGCTTGATTGGTGAATCCAGACATCTCTTGTCTGTGCAATTTCCCGGATAGCCTTTTTTTTTTTTTTTTAAACAGTGTTGATCTACATGTTTTTCAGGAAGAAAAACAAAAACTTCAAAAAAAGCTGATGTGTGGCAGCTTCTCTCTTTATTTTTGGCTAGTAGAGCAACCGACGTTTCCATATCCAGGTGAAGCCATAATCAAGTGTTGCTGCTGAGTTTGAAAGCAGTGCCATCCTAGGAGGTCTAGTGTTTAGAGGAATAAGCTCTCTTTTCCCCTCTGGCATGCTTTCTCAGCTCCTCCTCATCTACACACCACAATGAAAAGAAAGATGATTTTCATCTACCTTCTTATGTAGAATTTCTTTCCTCATAACCTCTCATATCCAGTGCCAAACATATCTCAATATTCTATCTGAGGTGTAGAAAATGGAACATGAAAGCTGGCCCTGAAATATATAAGAGCAAAGAAAGAACCATAAATCTAAGTCTGAAAAGTGCATTTGAATTGCTTGTGAATAGAACTAGAATTCATTTTTCTCCCCATGAACCTGTTTTTGTCTTCAGACTTTTGTGTTCGGTGAGACACAGAGCTGGTACTGCGTTGGCAAATACCACTGAGACATTTTTGGAGTCTAGAGATTTTACTTGTCTATACTCAAAAAAGTGTTTCCTCCAGAACCATGTACATATGGAAGGCAGGAGGGAGAAAGAGACTCAATTTAAAGCTTTGCGATACCAGGATGGAAATGTACCTAAATCCATTCATGTGGTTATTAATGAAAGTCTTAGGACACATGGTTTGGTTTTGCATTTTTACAACTTTTTCTCTGAGGACTTATGGACTCCTCCTTTTGTAGTCTTTTATAGATGTGAATCATGGCTCTGTCTGAAGGCCCCTTACAGACTTTTGATTATTTTATCTCACTTTTTGTTTCCTTAGCTTATCATATAAGCAGTAGTCATTACAAGAAATTTTCTTAGATATGCTTAACCTTGCCATATTGTTTCAAGTTGTTTAAAAAGTCAACCTTTTGGTAAGCCATGTTTGACTAGGTTGATATAGAAAGTTAAGGGGAAAATTTATACCTATTGATGCAATTGAGATATCAAACTGTCTTGGTATTTATTTTTTTAATTAAAAAATTTTGTTGAAGATTCAGAAAACTTGATGGAAAACTAATGACCATTTACTGTCCCATACAGATTGATGTACAAATCATGCTGATTTTGACAGTACCTATTATCTGGTTCCATAAAACAATTAATTGTAGAACTGAACATGCACTATTATATCCATTCTTTGTTTTCATAATGTCATGTTTTCATTTTAAAATTTATTTTAATGACTATTAAATGTTGATTGGGGTATTACTATGCTGGTGGTTAATTGGTTAATTTAAAACATCTATAAAAGTAATTGTTTAAAAAACAGAAAAATAAAACCTTAAATAAACTTAAAAGTTCAAATATATACAACATTCATTCTCCCATACCTTGACGTAGGCATTTAAAAAAAAAAGTATATGTCTTAGTTTGAGCTTAGCATCTTTTTCTTTTTCTTTTCCATATGCTCCTCTTCTAATTACTTGTTTCTTCTCCAAAGATACTGGTGAAGGAATTTAAACCAGATTTTTCATTGATATTCTATTATCCCCCCTGCCCTGGCAATCTTTTATAGTTTTTTTTTTCTTTTACAGTTTTTTTGCTCGTATAATTCAAAGTAATTTTCTTTCTTTTTCTTTTTCTCCCCCCAGCAACTCTCCATTTGGAGTTTCTTCAAAACATTCAGCTACAATTTAATAGAAACTACAATTATCTTTCATTTCGACAATCATATGTCATTGGCTTACCTAAAATTTAATTAAATAACATAGTCATAGTAAGAACAAGTGGCATGAACAGGTTTGTTACCAACACTGAATGTTGGTGAGCACACAACCCAAGATGAAGCTGCAGAGGTGTGCAGAGGTGTGCAGGCGTCCTTCAGGTTGGCTTGTTGTCTGTGACCTGCTCACAGTGCCGTGGCCCTGACAAAGTTGGTTACACTGGAGTGGTGACAGCCAGCTGGCTAGGGGTTGGGAAAGTATCCCCTTTGTAGGTAACAGTAAGTCAGTCATGACCATATATGTTAGGAACTTTACTGGGAGGGATAACATCATCTGGAATAGAAGGGAAAAAAATCCAAAAAAAAAAAAAAAAACCCTATAGCCTTGAATCCTGTGATAACTGTGAACCTCAAAGAACCAGTTTTATCTCTCTGAGTTTTAACTTCTTCCTCTGGGATAATGATGGGGTGATGATAATAACCTGCTTCATATTACCACTTCTAAAAGAGCCTATAAGCTGCAAATACTCTACTGTTTTTATGTCAGGAGAGTTGGAATATGCATAGGCTAGGTATTTTCATCCAAAACTGCATCAGACCATTGAATTCAGCTGAAATGTTGGAGCTCATTTGCTCCCTGACTTGAGGAGTCTCCCATTGCAGTGAGCGGTGCTCATGCCTGCATGCCCCTGGATCTCTCCTGGATTCCTCTCTGATACCCTGGCACACACAGTGGAATATGGTGTAGAAATCTCCCTCGAATCACCCTGAAAGCTTGGTCACAAACTGGAGTCCACCATTTCTCATCCTTTGCTTGGTAGATAGTTTTGTAGTCTGTTCTGCATATATGTGTCTCTGAGAGAGAAACTGAAATTTGAGAGAAAATGAGAGAGATGATTGAATTATAATTATCTGGAAATCTGAAACCCATAAAATTCTGAAAATTTTTGATGAAACAAAGGATGCCCTTATGGCTCCTTTTTGTCCCCTTCCCACACTGTCTTATTGTCATTGAATCTTTGGAATTTAGAGAGCACGTTAGTAAAAACATGTGATGTCTGCATTGCATTCTCTTCCCCCTCTTAATTTAGGAATTATTGTGGTTTAAGTTCCAGAGGATTAATGGGTTGCTTGCGCATCAAAGAACTCTTTTAGATAGATGCTTTTGTACTTCAGGGAACTTTAATATTAGCATTCTGAAAACATCTTGCTTCAAGTCTGTGTTTGTTGGAAACTTCATCCTGAATTATATTTCACAGTATTACTTCTTTTTGTTATGAGCCTTTATTTTTCAAGACAGGTTGGTGATTGTACATTAATCATAGCTTGCCATTTCCAGGCATAAAAAGAGGCTAGTCAAAAACAAGCCTGCAAACTGAATTCAGAATTTAGTTTAATAATAGTTTAGCAGCTTCCAATGATGATTTTGTCTTTGAGGACTTTTCCTAGACATGATAGTGTGTATCATGGATGCAGTATACACTGGAAGAGCAAGAAAAGAAATCTTCAGAATCTGTGTAATTGCTTTAGCAGTGATACATTATAGCCAGGGTTATGAGAAGAGACTTTTCTTTTTAGCTTTTTATGTATAGTCAATTAACAATGTTATAATAGTTTCAGGTGGACAGCAAAGGAACTCAGCCATATATATTCATTTATCCTTTCTCCCCAAACTCCCCTTCCATCCACGCTGCCATGTCTCATTGAACAGAGTTCCCTGTGCTATCCAGTAGGACCTTGTTGCTTATCCATTTTAAATACAGCAGGGTGTACATGTCGATTCAAAACTCCTTAACTGTCCCTTCTCCTCATCCTTCCCTGTCTGGTAACCATAAGTTCATTCTAAATCTGTGAGTAAGAAGAGAATTTTTATGCTAAGCATTTGATAAGAATTCTTCAGCTTATTAACCTACTTCCTTAGATACCCTTCCTTGATTACATATGACCACTGGCCTGCTCTTCCAGTCAATTGCCAGGGAGTTAGAATTTCACTAAGAGAAAATCACTCCGTCATCATTTTGGGAGCTGACTCTAATTGATTTCTGTGCTTTGAATTTTACTTTTAGAAATAGGAAAGATGTCTTGACAGAATGTCAGTCTTAGAAGGGGCTTGAGAATATAGATAACAACTAGAGCTGTCATTTGTGGAATTTTACCGTGTGCCAGGAGGGTTCACGCTTTACATATTTTGTCTTATATGTTTATTGAAACAAGGATCGAAAGACAATCATCTAGGCCTGTAGCCTAGTCTGATTATCTGAATTATGCAGGTTAATTGAGCTGAGCTTAGATTGGTTGTATAATTTGCCTAGGACATACATAAGTGGTATCATTTTGAAAAATCAGGAACATGGGAAGATCATTTTACAGGTAATGTCTTCCCACTCCAAATCCTAAGACATTGACACAGGGTTGATATATCTATGCTCATTATCTCTTTCAAGCCTTTAGCTCATAGCCAGTGACATTTGCCATTTTTAACTGCGTAAATGGCATATCTGCTCACACCTGTTCTTTGCTATAGTAAAGGGAGCCTTTGTAACCAGAGAAATTGCCCTGGTTTCCAGTCCAAGGAGAAATTTAGGATGTATTTCAAAAAAGATAAAGAATGTGTTCCTCTAAACTTCTATTCCTTGATCTTAACTCTCTTATTTCCTCCTGTGGCTGCTTGTAGGTGATTCAATGGAACAATGACAGAAAATAGTTACAGACTTTATTTCTCTGCTTCCTGAAATTTAGCCAAAATTTTCTTCTCTGCTCACTCTAAACTTGCTTTTGATTGCAGTAGTTACTGCTTTGTATGCTGAGAGTGGCCCATGGAAATGTGTCTGGGAGCCTTTGGAGTAATAGCCTTGAGTCTTAAAATGTCTACCCTGCCAAGTAAATGTTGGATGTTGCGCATATACAGTGTTTCCCACAGAGCATCTGAATTCCCTTCTGGAACTATCCTGCAAGGTACCCACCGTTGACTAGCCTGCATTACTAAGAAGTTTGATGAGACCTTGATGGTCTGCCAAGGGTACCAACAACTGGACCCAATCATTACTTACTTGTTTGACTTTGCTGTGTACGAAGGATCCCTAAGAACAAATATCCTTAAGGTTAAAATGAAAAGTGATTGGGATTTCCTACTTTTGCAAACTCATAAAAAGAAAACAGAAATAGATCTAATACTGTGACCAAGTTACAGAATCTTTGCATAGCTATGCAGAAGGGTAAATTGAAAGTCTTAACCACTCAGTCGTGTCCGGCTCTTTGCAACCCCTGTGAGGCTCCTCTTTGTCCGTGGGATTTCCCAGGCCAGAATAGTAGAGTGGGTTGCCATTCCCTTCTCCAGGGGATCCTCCCAACCCAGGGGTGGAACCCAGGTCTCCCGCATTGTGGGCACATTCTTTACCATCTGAGCCACCAGGGAGTTTTTATGCTGAAGGGTAGGAGTGCTGTAATGTCAGGAGGCGTGTGCTGTCAAAGTCCCAAAGACCATGTGAATGAATCCCATAGACTAAGAATGACGACTGCACTCTTAAAGAAGAGAGGAAATGAGATTGCTTACCCAAACTTATTGTTAACCAAGAGCTTTTATCAGCATGATGACAAAATCTAGACTCTGGGATAGAAAAGTGAAAATGGGGTATAGAAATGTTTATATTAAACACTGTCTTGACTGAGTTCCATTTAATTGAGTTTTCTGTATGAGATTCTCTTCTGTATTAAAAAACTGACAAATGCCCCCTTTTAATCCTGGACATACACAGCTGGTAGGGCTTCTGCCTTCAAGAAATGAGAGATATATTTACTAAGTGTTAGTTGTATATATTAGCTCCTTGCAAGCCTATTTATGCTGGTTGTTCTTGTTACTGTAATTAGGCAATGTATTTAAATAATATTCAAAGCTATAAATTAGTTGTGGTTTCTATTAGAACTAGGTTGATTAATTTGGATACACTCCATAAAGAGAAGTTACTTAAAAAATGCTTGTTGAATAAGTTGTGGACAAGTTTAATAGAAAATACATATGTCATAAGAAATATGCACTGGGATTGTTTTACATGCAGCTTTAACTTCTCATTCCTCAGTGAATTCCTCAGTAGATATTTGAGGTATGGTTTTTCACAAGAAAGGTAACCAAAATTTATTCAGTGAAAAGCTTTGAATACCACAACCAAATATTTGGCAAGTGAATGTACATCTATAAGTTTTAGGTGTAAATAAAAGAAATAAGATAAATTTTACTTTACCCATGTGATAGATTTACAAAGCTATTAAATTGTGTTTTTTAATTATTTTAAATATATTGGAAAATATTTAACCTTTGGGGTAGAAAATTATATAAGATGCCAGTTATATAGAACTACATCAATTATTAATAATAGATTTAATAAATAGTAACTGTAATCAAGGGAAATATACAGAATTGTAAATGCTAATGATTTCTGGATTGTGGAATAGAAAGGTCATTTAATTTACTGTACTTTGCTGTAGTTTCTAAGTTTTATTTAATGGTCATGAATTATCTAATTAGAAGTTATTAAGCTTTTGATAAAGTGAAGAATAAAATCCATGAATCAATTCAATTATTGGTCATGGTTCTGTAAAGATTTTTTCTAGTCTAAGAGTTTGTGTCTTCATTGATGATGTTAGCATTAAAGTGTTGTCTGAGCTGAGTTGCTGTGAAATGCAGATGTGGAGAAATACAAACAAATTTCATTGCTCTTGGGGAATAATGCCTTATTGAAGGCAGTGTCTTACCCTGGACCTTGGATTATTAGCCTTGATCTTATAAGGATTAAAAAAAGTGATAGTTTTACTGTATTACTTAATAGCTTTTGAAGCTTGCCGAAGTTGGGCAGTCTTTAGTAGTATTGCTAAGGATGGATATAACCTATAGAAATCAACCAATTTGGGGTATGCTAACCAATTACCTGATCTGTTTTAAGGATGAAATGACAGGAAAATGAAAAGGCTAATTTGTAGCACTGAGTCTTATAAGAGAGGACTTAGGTCACATACTAACAGGTGGGATGACCAATTCAAAGCTTTATTGGATACTGTAATCCTCTCAATGAATCATGTGGTGTTTATTCACATGGTAAAGTTAGGTGGTTGTCTGCAGAGAGAAAATTCCATAGGCCAGTGGAAAGAGGTGATTTGTAGGACACCTGGTCTTTAATTTGATCATGAGTTGTGCTCAGTGATAGGTCACAAATATCGATACTTTGGTGAGCAAAAAGAGAACAAAAAGTGATTCTGTGTATATAATATTAAGCATTAGGAGTCAAGATAGTGGCTGGAAGGAAACCCAGGATATGGGATTTGGAGGTTATTGGGAAAATGCTAATGATCAGGGCACTAATCTCATAGGTGGGCTCTGTTCACCACAGTTCATCAAGCTGCATGCTTATGATTTGTGCACTTTTTGTATACATCAGTACAAACTTGGTTGTATAAAAGACATCTTTCAAAACATTCCTTTGACCAACACTTCATATTCCCAGGGTGGTGACCTGAATGTGTGGGTTGTCCCATTTATAGACCCTGGATTGTAACTCTCCATGTTTGTTGTGCATGTCTCACAGTCTAGTAAAAGCAAAGAGGGTCTTCTGGCTTCAGCAGCTTCCTTTGTTCTTAGCATCTTGGCTTAGTGAGATGCCTTAGAGATGCTCCTTTTTAATTTAAGTTTTTCTGAATGGATACCTTATGTTTGTATTATATAAGATTTTCTTTCATCCATATCAGGAGTGTTTCTGATACAGCATACATTACCCCACTTTTCACCCATCTTACACGTGTAAGCCATACTTGTTTCTAAGAGTGACCTTATACAGTTCTGCCAGCATTAGAGTGTGCGATACATGAGAAAGCTAATTCATGATCTGCGTTTATGATTTTGTCGAGGTCACAAATTATATTCTGGTGAATAATTAAGTGAAGTACGTGATTCCAACGGAGAAGTATATGAGATCCTTTCAAAAAGTAGTGATCAGGACAGACATAGGTAGTTTCAAGGGAGAGTGTCTTGGCAGAGAAAAGGCCAAGTGAGGCCAGGGAATTTAAAGGTCATTAACAAGCAGGTTACTACTTTAAAGGGAAGTAACAACTGGCTTTGCATCTGTGTGTCTGGCCTGGTGGGCAAAGATGGCCTCTTGGAATTAATGAAACAGTCTTACCTTTTTCTTAGGGCAGGGTCTGATTTGGAGGGAGGGTTTGAGAGGACTTATCTAGGCTACCCTGTGAAGTCACAGTCAGGGTTGGTTCAAGGAATTGCACAATAATCTGTGTTAATTTCACAAGATACAGGGTCTCTAGGATGACTTGGAGGGACAAGCAGAACGTTGTAAAGATTCTCCAAGGCTAATTTGTCCCATATCATTTAGGTAGGGTCCTTGACTAGTGCTGAATCTGTTTAAGTATTGACTTCGTTCCACTGCCTCTTCAAAGTGCTGCAAGAATCAGTAGAATTGGTGTGTGTTAAAATGTTTAGTTTTTTCCACAGTCACATCAACACAGCCCTAGACTTAACCCAAAATAGTAGCTTTCAAGTATCTAAAAATTTGCAAGTGGAGACAGAAGGAGAATAACAAGAGGATATGCTGGATTCTACTGCCTCACCTAAATTAACCTGTGACTTCAGATTTTCTGGAGGCAAAAAACTCCTCTATGGATTGATTGCCATGCTGCCCCTCTGATTCCATCTGAGGTCCTCTTTCCAGAAGCCACTCAGCACCTTTGGGATCGAGCCCTACTGACACTGTGTGGCATTCAAAAGGCAGAGGCATTGTTGATTTCCTGTGTGCACTCATTCCATGGTGAGGACTGAGAAAGCGAAGGTGCTGCTGCCTCGGGAACCCTGAGGGTGGATGGCTGCAAGGTGAGGTTCTTGCTCGACTGGCCTTCCAGGTAGCTTCTGTGGTAGATGCAGGAACTACATCTGGTTATCTACATATTGACAGCTAATATTAGTTGTCATCTCACCTTGTTCACCATAAAGAAGAACTTTGGATTAGAATCAGATTCATCACTCTTGCCAGCTCATTTGGCTGCTCCTTGTTACCAGATAGAGGGGCTATAGCACTGTGTTTAAGTGCAAATGTTAAAAATTAGTGTTAAGAGCCAATGGTATCTCTGCTGTTCTCACTGATCAGATAATTTTCACTGATGTCAACGTTTATAATAAAACTAGCTGACACATACTAGTGTTATTTGCTTGGAATATTTTCACTTTATTTTTTTGACTTAGATTAAGGTAATTTTTTTTTTTTTAGTTATTTGTTGAGGTCTTTGTGTATTTGATCAGAAGAGATCTTTGAAAGGAAGGCAGCAAAGCTGTAACAAAGTCAGTATCAAATTTGTGTTTCCCCTTTATCATTTGGTTTTGTAAGCTTCTCAGTGACCTTCTGTGCTACCACATTGATGCTCGTCTTTCATCATGAGCAGCTCTGAGTAATTTATGATAAATAATGAAATGCTGCTTCCTACAATGCGCTGCAAATGGCTGAGTGTTATAAAAGTCTAAAGAGCTCTATTACTTCTAAATGACTAGATAACACAAAAATGTTAACCCTGAAGAGGAAAGGTCCAGTAGAACATATTGCTTGCTAAGCACACTTCCTTCTGCCTGGGATCTTCTGATAGGCTTTGTGCATCTAAATTCTGTGGGGACTGGCGTCTGAGCCATTATCTTTTTGAATGGCAAGGAGAGCTTTATGCCTTTCAGCTAGTTGACTTGGCTTGGAGCAATAGTAGTTCATATTTTTTGTAGTGGAGGGAGGGAGGAACTTTCAAAAGTTGTTTACAGTTTGAAACCTTTGGTTAATTTTTAAAAATGGTGTTACCAACGGTAAGGACTTGGCTGCTAGGATGCAATAATTTAAAACATTTGATTTGAACACAGATATTGAAGATGGATATTAAGTAAACATTAAAATGATTTTATCAGAGCAAAGCCTTATAGGCTTTTAAAAAATTATATAGATTTCTTTTTCAAAACTAACTCAGCACAGTGTTTGCATTTTCTCTCTCTCATCCACATGTCCAAAAATGGAGACACTGGAAGCATATATTCAATTTGCAACTCCCAGCTTTCTTGTACTCCACAGTGTATAGTACAGTTGCTAAATGTTGTCCACAGTGAATATGTGTGTTCTTATCCTGGTTGTCATAAAATAGCTGCATATCGAAGTGTTAGGGTTTGAAGACTTTAATTGCCGGGTATGGAATGTCTTTATGTACTGCGTCCCATTGTGAAAATTGAATTAAATGGCCAGTCAGGGAGCTCTTTATGCCGCAGGAGAGTCTGTTTGTGAGCAAACCATGGATCTTTGGCCAGTGGTACTTCTAAACTGAAACACTCTGCTGAAGTTTGCCATGTGACTTTCTCACCTTTCCCCAGACATCCTTATTTTGCTCAGTGAAATCATGTTTCCCCTGCTAGAACTGCTTTCTTTCTTCCAGATATCAGCTATGAGACATGGGATGAATTGTATACAAGTAAATTACCAGTATTGCATTTTGGCAAGTGTACCCTCACTGTTCCATCAATTTCTCTTCACTTCTGTGCTGGGAAGTCCACTTTACCCTTTAATTATCAGTTACATGCCATCAGTTGAACCTCTGGACGTTCCCCAAATAAAGATGCTTTCATGCCAGGAAAATCAGGCTGTTTGAATGGTCTGATGTAGAATATTTTTGCTTTTGATGAAAAAGAGCTGGTGCCCTGTCCCATGGGAGAGAGAGATTCAAAGAAGGAAAGCTGTTCAGTGCATGGACTACGGTACCATCTAAGGTTTGGTGTGGGTAGCCCTGTGGCATGAGCAGGACAGCCTGTTTCAGGCATCTGAGGAAAGACCTGGGAGTTTATAGCTTATCCAGGCTTTTAAAATCTCCGTATACCTAGTCTACCGCTTCCTGTGTGATGCTCCACCGTGTTGTAAACTGTGAACCAAAGAACCTGATGAAGCCTTTCCATGGAGCCTAGGGAGAGCCTTACCCTAAGGAACTTTATGTTCCTTTGCATACTCTTGTTAATTCTTAACGTTTTTTTTTTTTTGCTTCCCAGGAAAATAAGATCATTAGAAGAGTGGTTTTCAATGGGAGAAAAGTAATTAAGGCCCAATAGGAAGGCCACTGGTCCTGGTTTAGGAATGTAGGTCTCCTGCTGTCCCTCAGCTGTCTGAGACCTCAGGGTAGACTCCTCAGGTTGTGAATCTCAGATTCTTCTGTAAATGAGGATATTGGACAAGATAGTTCGCAAGTCTCCTTGTGGTAAAAATTCCCTGAGGCCATGTTATAAATTTGAGATGATAATATTAGTGGAATTTTTGAGTTACTAATTCTACTGGCTCTCTTCCTGCCTTACCCCCAGCTCACATTCTCTCTCACGCTCATACATACACACATGCATACATATTCAGAGGGTTTTTTGGGGTGGGGTATTTTGTAGTTAATCATTTAGTAACCCCCCTATTTCAGTGTGCTGCATAGGTGTGACTTGATTACCTCCTAAAGTCCAGGGAATTTTGCTTGTTTCCAACTTTAAAATAGAATTCCTTATCCTTCCCTTGACAGATGTAGAGCTTGGTAGCCAGCTGTAGGTCTGTTACTGCAAAGTAGATGTAGATATACATGTGAAAATAAACAGATGCCAAGAATAGAGGTATAAAGAGGTCTGGAGGAGTTACTGACACACACAGAATATTTCTTTGGAAGGATAAATAAATTAATCCAGTTCCAGAAAGACAATACCTTTCTCCCTGAATTAAACAAAATTCTTGGTTGCTGAATGTTACAAGCACAGAGGACTAGGAGTTGTATTTCTAAAGCAATATTACAAATGTGTCTAAATGTAAGGCATTAATTATTTCCTGACATGTTGGTTGGCATGGATATTTTAATACCAGAATGTGGTTCCAGCCATCCTGTTAGATCACAGAGCTGAGCTGTGACAGTCAGAGTGACGTGTAGTTCAAACTTGAGGTGGCTAGTATTAATATTTTATCTTTTTCTTAGAGCACCTTCCTCATTTTTAAATAAGGCACTTCAGTATAGAAAATTAGAAAATATAAGAAGAGGAAAATAAAAGTCAACTTAGTTTTATAATCCAGGCAAAGACAAGTATTGTTATCTTTTTGTTGAATATGAGACTAATATATTTTTCAAAAATGAAATCATGCTCTAACTCTCTTTCAGCTGTCTTTTTGCACTTTAAAATATTTCTATGTTAGAGTACCCAAAACTCTTTCTGTAGTGGTTCTGTGCTGATGTATATGGATATATAATGAGCTTATCACCTGTTGAGAATGTGGTTTGTTCTAATTTGGTCATTATTATATAAAAAAAATCTGCCCTGAGCATCCACAGATGAATTGCAAACTTTTGGCCAATATATATGCAGCAAAAACCAAAACCAAACCAAAGAACCCTTACATTTTCATTCTAAATTCTTAAATTCTCATCCAGAAAAATGGAACAAATTACTTTGCTGTCATTATTGTGTCAGAAGGCCCATTCTTTCCATAACTCCTGACCTCCAGTATTGTAGGTATTAACATATCGTTGACAGTAAAACCAATCAACCAACAAAAAAAACCCTTTGCCAGCAGGATAGTTTTATTTTTTGTTTTAATTTTTAGAAATTGGTGTGTAATTGCTTTACAGTGTTCTGTTGGTTTCTGCTGTAGAAAAAGTGAATCAGCTGTGTGTATGCGTATATCGTCTCCCTCTTGAGCCTCTCCACCCCGCACCGCACCTCTCGGTCATCACAGAGCACCAAGCTTAGCTTCTTGGCCACACCGCAGCTTCCTGTAAAATACCTGTCTATTTTGTACATGATCGTGTAACATCAGTGCTACTTTCTCAGTTTGTCCTACCTTCTCCTTCCCCCGCTGTGTCCACAAGTCTGTTCTCTATGTCTGCATAAGAGGCTGGTTTTAAAACAGTATCTTCTTGGTGTTCTGTCTTGCATTTCCCTAATTACAAATGAGAGTAAACATTTTAGAAAGTTATTAAAATGGAAGTCGATTTCAGTGGAGAGGTTCCCAGGCCTTTCCTGTCTGCATACGCTGTGTGGCCAGATGCCTCTCTGCATTACTCAGGGCTTCATCCCAGCGGAGGATGCTGCTGGGAAATGCTGAGGACCAGAAGTACCAAAGCTGCCCAGTGTAATGTGATAACAAAGTTTTTCCCCCCTTAAAACCTGGAAATAGTGTTATAGATAGAGGATAGGTCACTGTTATGGTCATCATCAAAAGGAGTCAGCAAATAAGGAATAAAGTGCAACTGCTCTTGACTAAGTGACCTTAGGGACTGTAGCCCCTTGGGTTATTTGGCTAAATGTTAACCTGTATGTTAACCTATGAGTGCATATGTGCTCAGTAGTGTGTGACTCTTTGCAACCCATGAACTGTAGCCTGCGAGGCTCCTCTGTCCTTGGAATTTTCCAAGCAAGAATACTGGAGTGGGATTTCTACTCCAGGGGATCTTCCCCACCCAGAGATCGAACCCATGTCTCTTGCGTCTCTTATATTGGCAGGTGATTCTTTACCATTATGCCACCTGGGGAGCCCGAGGTGGCTATAGTAAACATTAACTTACATAGCTAGGAAGATTCTGCTAAAGAACACAAGCCTAAACACACAGATACACATAGGTCAGAAATAATAATTTCTAGAAGTCCAGAGTGCTTAAATTGTCACTTTCTCCTTGAGTGAAAACATGCTTGGGCATTATCTCCACCCTTTTTGTGCCTGTCCTGTCCAGGACATCTTCACTGTTCTGCTCATAATGTTTCCTGTCCTCTCTTCTGCTCCGTGGTGTGGATGTGGAGCTGGAGATGAGGCTCATCTTCCAGGGAAGAGTGGCGTCATCTGCTCTGCACCTGGGCCTCTTGACAGCCACTGCCTCCAGCCACCAGCCTACTGCTGTGCCCGTTAATAAGTGCCATGGAAACCCAGCGAGCTCCAGGGGCGGCGGAGAGGTGGGTGAGCATCACATCACTAAGTGACACTAGATTTTCAGGTGTCACATTATAAAAGGAGAGCCACCTGAGAAAGAGCAGGGCCAGGTCAGCATGTTGTCCCCCCTGCTTTTTTGGCATCTGCTTCTCTTTGGCTTAGTCTTTTCTATGAGGAGCAGGGAGACTCCATGCCCCAATTTTCTGCACGGATTTGTCAGGCTGAGATGCCCCTTCTCTGGTGTATCCCTAACACTCAAACAAGAGATTGATTCATTTGATTTGGATTAAACAATCTGAATCTGTTAAGGCTTTGCTGATTATTAACAAATCTGTCTTTTGAGCTTTATAGTTTTAAGATCAAGGCAAGTTGGCATAGCGTCTGTGACGTCGCATTGTTTTTTTTGTTTTGTTTTGACATTAAAAAAACTCAAAAATGTTATATAACAGATTGATAAATTCTGATGACACCTCCAAATTGACAGATAAGCATATTCAGATGATCAGTTCAAATACCGTCAGCAGTCTTAATTTCAGCTACCCAAAGGGAAACTACCAATTAAATCTGATGGACTATTTTTCAGATTTCATTTAATGTGGATGTTAACTTTTGTTTTCCACTACCTGGTTCTATTACCATCTAATTAGGTTCAAAATCATCAATTAGAATTAGGATGCATATAATAGTTGTTCTTTTTCTTTTGCTCATATTACACTCTTAATGATGTGATCTGTAGCTGTGTGCATGTGCGTGAGTGTGTGTCCTGGAGAAATAGTGGTGGATGTTAAGTTTGGAAGATTGGGTCCAAGTTTTGCCTCTTACTAGATGTCTGAGCTTGATGAAGTGTGTCAGTTTCTCCATCTCAGAAGCTGACTCAACATCACTAATTATTGAAGAAATGCAAATCAAAACTACAGTGAGGTATCACCTCACACCAGCCAGAAAGGTCATCATCAAAAAGTCTACAAATGATAAATGATAGAAAGGATGTGCAGAGAAGGGAACCCTGTTACACTGTTGGTGGGAAAGTAATTTGATATAGCCACTATGGAGAACAGTATGGAGGTTCCTTAAAAAACTAAAAAATTCCATTTGACCCAACAATCCCACTACTGTACATATACCTTGAGAAGACCATAATTCTAAAGTAAACATGCACCCCAATGTTCACTGCAGCACTATTTACAATAGCCAAGATGTGGAAGCAACCTAAATGTCCATCAACAAATGAATGGATAAAGAAGATGTGGTATATAAATATATTCAATGGAATGTTATTCAGTGGTAAAAAGGAACAAAATCGGGTCATTTGTAGGGATGTGGACGGACCTAGAGTCTGTCATACAGAGTGAAGTAAGTCAGAAAGAGAAAAGCAAATATCGTATATTAATGCATATATGTGAAATCTAGAAAAATGGTACAGATGGGCCTATTTCCAGGGCAGGAATAGAGACTCAGGCGTGGGAAATGGACGTGTGGACATGGGGTGATGGGGAGGGTGGGGCGAATTGGGAGATTGGGATCGCCATATATGCACTGCTGTGTGTAAAACAGATGGCGGGAACCTACTGTAGGGAGCAGCGAGCTCAGCTCAGTGCTCTGTGACGACCTGGACACGTGGGGCGGGGAGATGGGAGGGGAGTCTGGGAGGGAGATTTGTGTGCATACATAGAGCTGATTCACTTCATTGTACAGCAGAAACTAACACAGCATTGTAAGGCAATTATACTCAGAGGACAAAAAAAACCCTGGAATAATGGTTGCATTTTAGCATGTTACAGCGCTACAGTCGATCTTACAAATGAAGGTGCTGAAAAGATTGATAATTTACACATTGGAAGCCGAAGGAGGTTAGGATATATGAGAATTGGGGCAAATTGAAGTCATTATGAGAGGCCAAACATGATATATGTCACAGATGATGTTTTCCTTTTGGGATATTGCATACTGGATGTAGGAACTGATAGTTTGAAAAGCAAAACTCAAGCTGGAAAGCATTGTAGAGAAGGAGAATGATGCTGTGAAAATTTAAATCCCACGATGGTTGTTGACTTGAAAAATATCAGTTTCCAGGCATCTGGACATGAATTTCTCAGCCTTTGAGAAAGGCAGACTCAACCAGCATGCCCTTTCAGTGTGATTGTGGGATGCTCTGTTTGAAACTGAAGTCTGTGTCAATCCCTGATGTCTCAATTTCTGACACACTAAACACAAGCTGAAGAGGAAATGTGCTTCTGAAGAGTGAAGAACCTTCTCTCTCATTTTCTCACTATCCTGTCTCATGCCACTTCTCTTCAGGGTGATTGTTCTCAAGAACCGATTCTTAGCGCTGGGTAAAGAACACTTTTCCAAAGCATTTTTTTCCAAAGTATATCTTGATAGTTTCTGCAAACTATTAAGCAGGATTTAATTTGCTGAGATGAAATAAGATGATTTATATATCGAGAGAGCTAAAATTCATCTCATTGACTTTTCTATTTCTTTACATTTTCCTCTTTTCCATATAAATCTTTTAAAAAAATCTGAGTAATATTGGTAGATTTACTTTCCAGAGGGAGAGACTTTAGGACTTTGTTTTCTTCTGTTTATAGTGAAACATGGTGTGATAAAAAATGTTTATTATGGCCTAAGGGGGAACGAGTGTTCAGATAAGTTGTGTGCTAAGTTGCTTCAGTCCTGTCTGACTGTTTGTAACCCTGCCAGGCTCTGCCCATGATATTTCCCAGGCAAGAATACTGGAGAGGGTTATCATTTCCTTCTCCAGGGGATCTTCCTGCCTCAGGGATTGAACCTGCATCTCTTGTGTCTCCTGCATTGGAAGGCGGGTTCTTTACCACTTGTGCCACCTGGGCATTTTTTTTTTTTTTTTCAGATAAGTTAGTGACATGAGCAAGCATGCCTGACTCCTCTTCCTCACAGGTCTTATCGAGATTCTTCATTTTGCAATGACTAATCAAGCATCTGTGCTTTTTTGGTGGCTCAGTGGTGAGAAGAATCCGCCAGTGTAGGAGACACGGATTTGATCCTTGGATTGGAAGACCCCCTGGAGGAGGAAATGACAACCCACTCCAGTATTCCTACCTGGAAAATTCCATGGCAGAAGAGTCTGGCGGGCTACAGCTGATGGGGTTGCCAAGAGTTGGACATGACTGAATGACTGGGCACACACTCAGCACATTAAGCACCTACTGTTTACCTGATCAGAGAAGGAAATGGCAACCGACTCCAGTGTTCTTGCCTGGAGAATCCCAGGGAGAGGAGCCTGGTGGGCTGCCGTCTATGGGGTTGCACAGAGTCGGACATGATTGAAGCGACTTAGCAGCAGCAGCATTTACCTGATGCTCTTTTAGGCAGCCAGCTCCTGGACTCCCATAAGGATGAAGACTGATCCAAGCATTAACTCTCTGAAGCATTCTAGTGGGGAATTCATATGGTAACACATACATAAGATAGTTTCTACCAGTGAGAAATGGAGAAATGCCAAACAGGATGATAGGATAGGAAGTTTGAATTTATATAGGTGTTCAGGGAGGCCTTTGCTGATGTCGTGATAGCTGAGCTGGGTCCCAAGTGAGAAGAATCTAAGTATTGTAATACCTGGGACGGAAGTGTATCAGAGAAAAAGATAAAGTTCAAGGGCCTTAAGGGACAGAACAACGGCCGGTTTGGCTGGGCGTCATGAAAATGTTTAAGAGTGGTAGGACATGAAGTGGGAGAGGTAGACAAAGTAAGCCACTTAAGGAACTTGGACTCCGTTATTGTGATGGAAAACCAGGGTGGGTGTCGGTAGGGAAGGTTCTGATATGTGTTACCTGTATGTCCTTCTGGCTGCTGCATGGAGCTGCATTCTAGGGCCTGCCGTAGGAGACAGGAGACAGATGAGAAGGCATTGCAGTGGTCCAGCCAGGAGATCCAAGCAGCCTAGGCTGGAGTGGAGACAGGGGTGGTGGGTATGATGCGCTGTTGGGTTGGATGTGCCTTGCAGATTGGAAAGTGAAAGTGATTGGAAGAAGGAACTCTGAAGAAAAGACGGGGGAATGAATCAAGACTCCCTCCTGCATTTCTGTCCTGAGTAAGAGGAGGGGTGGGGCATGACTAAGTGAGATGGGGAGGATTCGGAGAGGAGTGGGTTGTAAGGGTGGAGGGTGGGGATGAATTGTTTGACACATACGCTCTCTATTCCCGTTAGATGTGAAAGTGGCATTTTGAGAGGGAGATTGGACAGAGCATGTAATGGAGCGGAGTAGATGCCCAGTGAAAGTGCAAGCAGTAATGGAAAGGGTGGTGGTGCAGGGGAGTGGACATGGGCACCTGCATCAGCAGGGAGGGATATCCAGTGGTGTGAACTGAAATGGATTTCTCGTCATTACAGTGCTGTGAGGATGTTCTCAGTAGTTCTCAACCCTGCTTGCATTTTGAATCCCATGGGGGAGCAATAAACTATATATATGTATACATATGTATATATAATAACATATGTATAATAATAAATTAACTATATAAATAATAGCAATAAACTATATATACACACACATACACACACACACACACACCCATGCTCAGATCCCACCCTAGACCAGTCAATCTTTTTTTAAGTGGGAGGAGGGGAGTGGCAGGCATCATAGTTTTTATGTTGTTGAGAGGGTTGAATGAGCCACTAGATTAAATGAAAGGAAGTATGATCTGCTAATTCCATTAACTAGGAAGTGGAAGCTCCTCAGCAGAGTCTACACCCTTTGGAAAAGGAAAAAAGGGTGGAAATGAGGGCAGGCCAGGTGTTGCAAGGTTGGGGGTGGGTCTCAGGTGATCCCTGCCAGCACCACTGGCTGGAGAGTGAAGATTGCCAAGGCCCTTTGTTCTGTGTGGTTGGGCATATCAGGGAGGCACAGGAGATGTCCCTAAAGAGGTCAGCAGCGAGAGAGGGAGAGAGTGAATCTCCCATAAAGCTTCTGACTGATAATGCAAGCATCACAAATACTTCAGCTCAAGGCAAGCCTCCTGTGACAATTCTCAGACCTTGATTCCCTCTGCATCTCTAGGGATGGCTGAATCTACCATCTGGGCAAAATTATTTACAGAAAATCTAAGATTTTCTTGGCTCTAACAGTTTAGCAGTAGTTTTCATTATAGTATCAGCATTATTAAAGGCAGAGTGAGATGGGTGGCAGTATCATTTGATGTGAAATATTTCAATAGGTGTCTTTACTTTTGTAAGGTAAATCTGTTCAGACTTCTGTCTGAAAGGAGGGAAGGTGGAAGGGAGAGGGGATGGCAGGAAGAAAGGAAGGAAAGAAAAATGTGTTCATAGATTTTGTGGGAGGGAGTTCATCACACAAATACATATTTGGAAAGGTTTGCTAACACAGATTTTTAACAATATAGGCATTACACATCATATCTTTAAAATCATAGCATGGGAAAACATTTACCATATAATGTGAAGTGTGAAAAACAGTTAAAAACCGTATATAACTGGTTATGCATGATTATCTTAGAAAATAAGATTGGTAATATGATGCAACATTGTGGAAAAAACATCTCTTGCTGAGTGATGGGATTATGGTCAAGATTAATTTTCTTAAATTTTTCACTTACATTTCATTTTATCTCATTTAAAATTTCCTTTTTTTTCATGCAGTTCAGATGTCCTGAGATTTTAGTAAGAACAAAAGTTGAATGGTATTTTAAAAGAGATTGATAAATAAGTTCTTAATTTTAGATACGTTTAATTATGAATTTTATTGTCCAGTTTTCTAAATTTGGAATAATAGTATCTGCCTCTCAGAGGTGTTAAAAGAACTAAGTGGGATAACCAGTGACAAAACAAGCTGTTTAATCTCTGGTCCATATTGGAATCCCTTCAGTATTAAGGCATCACTGCCTCCACTTCTAACAATGAATTTTATTCCTTGCAAGTACTGTTTTTCACCTAACATTCTATTAGTCAGGGTGAAACAGTAAAACTGTTTTATCATCTGTGCTATTTGATCTCCTGGTTATTGGTAAAAAGCGGTATCCCAAAATGATGAGTTTATGATTTTGTGAGCCATCTGTGAGGATGCTAGTTCTCTTTGTCGATGATTGGTTTAGGAGTGGGTGTTGTTCTGACCGAGGAGAGATTAAGGGGAATGTGCTGGAGGCACATTCAGATTGGGATTTTTTATCTGAATTAAAGGAGGGAAAGCCCTGGAGAAATTGTGTGTTCCAATAACTTTCAGTGGGATCATGATGCCTGGAGCTGCTGCATCCATGGTAAGGCCATGAAGCCATAGGCCTGAAGATGAAGACCTGGCTCTTGATGAATCAAGAGCTGCCAAAGCAATCAGTTTGTTTATCTTTGGGCATCTTGTTGAGTAAACAGTCTTAACAGTCAGTCTGTAGGCCTCTGATGGTCAAATGTAGCCAGGAGCATTGCCTTTGACACCACCTGTGCAATTTGATACTTAGTTCTCTAAAACAAATAGAAAAGTAAGGAACAGAATCTCTGTGGCTACTTATTTATTATTTTAGTTTTTTTTCTTTTTTTTAAAATTGGAGTATAGTTGCTTTTTAGGGCTTCCCCGGTGGCTCAGCTGGTAAAGAATCTACCTGCAATGCGGGAGACCTGGGTTCAATCCCTGGGTTGGGAAGACCCCTGGAGAAGGGAAAGGCTACCCACTGCAGTATTCTGGCCTGGAGAATTTGGGCTGTTACAAAGAGTCCATGGGGTTACACACAGTGGAACATGACTGAGCCACTTTCACTTTCGCTGGAGTTGCTTTAGTTGCTTTACAATGTTGTGTTAGTTTCTGCTGTTTAATGAAGTGAATCAGATGTATGTATACATGTATCCCCTCCCGACAGAGCCTTCCTCCTCCACACCCATCCCTCTGGGTCACCACAGAGCCCTGAGCTGACCTCCCTGCTCTATACCATACGTTCGCACCAGCTATCTGTTTAACACACAGCAGTGCACATGCATCAGTCCCCATCTCCCGATCCACCCCACCACTTTCCCTCTACCGTGTCCACACATCCATTCTCTACATCTTCATCTGTATTCCTGCCCTGCAAACAGCTCATCTGTACCATTTTTCTGTATTCAGCATGCATGCATTAGTATACATTTTTCTCTTTCTGACTGACTTCACTCAGTATGACAGACTGTAAGTCCATCCATGTCTGTACAAATGACCCAGTTTTGTTCCTTTTAATGGCTAAGTAATATCCCATTGTTTATAGGTACCACATCTTCTTTATCCATTCATTTGTTGATGGACATTTGGGTTGCTTATTTTAAACATGTATGGCATCCAACTTCTATCTTTAACACACTTATTTTTCTTTCTATTAATGCCGAGCTAATTTGGAAAAATAGTTTAATGTTCATGCAAATTTATTGCTCTAAGTTACCCTGGAAATCAAGCCAAATGAATTTGGGGAGAGTCTGAGAATGTTAAAACACATTGTGAATTGCCTCTCTGTGGAACTCCTTATCAGATATTATGTCCTCAGGTTTAGACAGCATACCAGTAAGGCATCTCCTGATTATGCTGAGATTTATAAAGTGTACATCGATTGTCACTGTTGCTGAAAAATTTCCTTTAGCTGGTTTTCTGTAAACTGTTTCAGATGTTTACATTATGATAATATAGAAATAGGGCTTCCCTGGCGGCTCAGACAGTAAAGACTTTGTCTGCAATGCAGGAGACCTGGGTTTAATCTCTGGGTTGGGAAGATCCCCTAGAGAAGGGAATGGCTATCCACTCCAGTATTCTTGCCTGGAGAATCCCATGGACAGAGGAGCCTGGTGGGCTACAGTTCATGGGGTTGCAAGGAGTCAGACATGACTGAGCTACTAAGTACACACACACAAAATACAGAAATGCAGAGTTAAAATTAGGCTACCCTAAAATTTGTTTGTATGCTTTACGTGTGTAATTTAGAGCAAATTTTGCTGCCCCAGGGAGGAAATGTTACAAATGATAGTTAGATTCTCTGGGTAATTTGAGAAAGTGCTGTGTAAACATGAAAATATTCAGGGCATGTGTTATTTATCCAGAAATATAGCTGAAATACTGTTTTATTTTCAGTTAGAAATAGTAATAGTAGCAAGTGAAAAATTTTAGAAGAGGCTTTGGTAGAATGCTTTTTCCCCCTCAGATCATCCAAGCTTTTAATTTATTTTTAGCAGGTATTAGTCAGAGATATAATGAACACAAGTAATATAATGATGAAATTTAAAGTTTTGGTGAAAATGAAATGTTTATTGTTACTGAAAGAAAACTTCCACTCTCTCTCTGTTTCTGTCTTTCTCCTTGCTGAGGTAGATACTCCCAGATCAAGAAATCCTTGATGGGGAGTATTTTGCAATTGTTAACTCACTCTACTACCTTAACCTACATGTTTCAGTGGGTTTAAATTTTCTTAATCATCTGGATATTGCACTGTGTGTTTGTGTGTGTGTGTGCTAAGTCACTTCAGTCATGTTGGACTCTGCGACCGCATGGACTGTAGCCCACCAGGTTCCTCTGTTCACGGGATTCTCCAGGCAAGAGCAGTAGGGGGGGTTGCCATGGCCTCCTCCAGAGGATCTTCCTGACCCAGGGATTGAACTGGCATCTGTTACGTCTACCAGCATTGGCAGGCTGGTTCTTTTATTACTAGTGCCACCTGGGAAGCCCCAGGTATTGCATTACTGCTACTGAAAACAATCCAAACGGGATTCTAAAGCTACGTCTCTGGGAAGCTTAGCTGCGGTATTGCTTTCACACAATAAAAGCCACAAATAAGACTCAATGGCGACTGAAATGGTCAGACGGAAGTGCATGTTGATGACAGTGCCGTCAGTGTTGTGTCTGAACATGTCAGGGGGAGGTCCAGGCACTTTGCATTACATAGATAGTTCCTAAGCACGAAGATAATACAATTAATGTTATATAACCACCTCCCCACCCCCACCCCCCCAAAAAAAAGAAATACATGATGTGTGTATGGAGAGTGCAAGTTCATAGTCATTCAGACTGGCTTGGGATCCTAAAGCAGTCACAGTATCACAATCTGTGTGATTTTGCCAACGTGGCCTGGAGCGTGGCTGAGAGGCTGTGATGTAGGAGGAAGCAGACTCGCAGCTGGGACTTCCCTGTGCTTCCAGCGTGGAGGGTCCAGGGAACAAGTGATGACAGCTCCTGAAAGAACATGGGCAACTCCTACCGTCTCTTATAGGGAGCACTGGGTTTGTCTTAACAAAATATATGTATGCTTAGTTGGCCTTCCCTGGTGGCTCAGATGGTAAAGAACCTGCCTGCAGTGTGGGAGACCTGGGCTCAATACCTTGCTTGGGAAGATCCCCTGGAAGAGGTCATGGCAATCCACTCCAGTGTCCTTGCCTGGAGAATCCCCATGGACCGAGGAGCCTGGCGGGGTACAGTCCATGGGCTCTCAAAGAGACACAACTGAGCACAGAGGGTCTGGGGACAAGTGATGCCAGCTCCTAAGAGAAGGTGGACAACTCCTACAATCTCTTATAGGCAGCACTGGATCTGTCTTAACGAAATATACACCTTGTGTATATCTGAAATCTTTGCCATTTGGATGGTAAAATGTTAATTTATTAGCTCTTCAAATTAAATGTGATCTTTGACAAACTCAGATGAGTAACTCTAAAATTATGAGGAGAGATTGCAGGAAATGTGGGAGGATGGTAGTCTTTTCTTAAAATTACCTTAAAAAAATTATTTTTTAACAGAAGGGACACAAATGGTACACCAGTGATGGTTACCTGTGGGTATACTCTTGAGGCATTCGTTTCACTTAGGCATTTACTCAACCTGCCCACGGTCCTAGAAAGTATCAGTGTATCCATTTTATGAGCAGGGTTAGCTACTTTCCAGAGGGAAAGCTGGGATTCTGACACTTCTGTCTGGTCGAAGAGGGCATTCTTTTTTTTTTTTGATTGTTTAATGGCTGCACTAGGTCTTCACCGCTGCTCGTGGACTTTCTCTGCTGCGGCCAGGGGGAGCTGGTGCGAGGGCTTCTCCCTGGGGTGGCTTCTCTTGTGGAGCGTGGGCTCGGCAGTTGTGGCACATGGGCTTGGTTGCTCCCTGGCCTGTGGAATCTTCCCCAGTGAGGGATCGAGCCCATCGCCCCTGCATTGGCCGGCGGTTTTTATCCACTGTACCAGCAGGAAAGTCCAGAAGAGGACTTTCTTGAACTTAGTGAGGGGGTCTCTGTGTATTCTGTGTGTTCTCTCGGATCCACCTGGGGCTGATCTCACAAAGGCTCTCTTCCTGAGAGAAGCACATCACAGGCATGATTCTCAGGTTGAATTTCTGAAACAAGATTTGCTTTCTAAATAAAGAAAGGGGGCAAGGGATCCTCTTGAAGTCATGGACTAGTGCCAGGAAAAGAGGAAAAACAGTTACAGGTCTGCTTGGTTCCGAGGCATCCCTGGCTTGCAGAGTAAGGCGCCTTGAGCCAGTGGAGGGAGGCCAGGTGGTTCACAGGTGGCCTGGGATGCTGAATGCAGTTGCCTGTGAAGTGGTTACAACCACTTTCTCTCCAGTTTTACAATCTTTGGCACTGCAATTAATTTTACCTTCTATGTTCCTAAAGGAAACCAATGAAAATATAATAATGTCAACAGTAACTGCACTGTTCTGAGCATTTCCTAAGTACTTATCGTGGATTATAGACAATATCTGCATTAATTCTCAATATAGTATGTTTGGACGGATATTATTACCTCCACTTCACTATAAAGGAACTTGCAGTGTAGAGAGTAAAGTAATTGTTCTGTGTCCTCGTTGTTGATGATAGAAGGGTCTAGTTTTGTAACCTAGGTGTGAATTAAAGACCTTTTTTTCTGTTGCTTCTCATGAACTGTTTGCTTGGATATCTCATAAGATATCTCATAAGATATCTGAACCATGTATAATACGGCATGCAAGGAAGTGGACACCTTTTTTTGTTTGTTTGTTTTCTCACAGACTCATAGCTCCTGTCTGCTCAGAATGTGTGGTTTCATCCCAGTCACCGTCTGACCCACAGGTGCACGGCATGTAATTGTACCTCAAAATCATTTCCAGATATGCTGGAAGCAGCAACAGGACCAGCTGTGGTTCTCATAAAAGATTAGGCACAAGTCACATATGAGGTTTTTCTCTACTCTAAAGTCATGGAAGCCCAAACAATGGGTTAGCATGATAAAAGAATACAAAATTAAATAAACTGGTGTAAACATAGCACAACTGACTTCCAGAAGGAAGATAAATGTTGCATGGAGACATCAAACCCAACCAAATTGCCATGTCTGGTAATTCTGTTTGGCTAATAATGCTTCATATTGGTTGAAAGAGAAGAGTGTGCTGAGAACCAATGTTTCATATGGTCAGCATTGTGTGGTCTCAAACACTCGACTGAACCCATCTGGAGACTTCCACCCACTAGGGCCCAGCAGCCTCGTTAGCTGTCTCTGAAAGGCCTGGCCCAAGCACCAGTACAAATCGCTGTTGTTTCAGGGCGATGGTGCAGTGATAGAAAACAAACATGCTCCACTGTTTTGTCCTTTCTATGTTCATGTCTAAAGATGGTTACAGAATTATTCAGTGATTCCGGCAGAGCCCTGGGCTTTCACTCTAAATGGTTGCATCAGTTATCAGTGCTTCTTTTGGAAATGCTAATCAGGAGAGGATATCCTGTGTCCCAGGTGGCAGATGAATGTATCTGCCTTTGAGACTTCAGAATATATCATAGTAATAACCAAAATTTGCATCCTCATAGAATCTCAGAATTTGGAAGAAATCAGATGGGCTTCCAACCTAATCATCATCATCTCTCTTTCTCTCTCTCTCTTTTGGGGTGGGGCATACTCTGTGGGCATGCAGATGGCATCTTTGTTCCCCAGTTGAACCTGTGCCCCCTCCATTGGGAGTGTGGAGTCTTAACCACTGGACTACCAGGGACGTCCCCCTAATTGTTATCTCTTGTTCTAGACTCTCAACTAACCCCTGACAGAAGTGGCTGCCCAACCTCGGCTTAGATGCCTTTGGTAACATGGCTCCTGGTCTCCTAGACTTTCCCTTCTATTATCACATGATGTTAATCACTGCAAGTGCTATTTCATTCTTAGTTTCCGCCTTCTAGCCATGTTACCGGGTCTACTGTCTGAAGCCAAATGAGTGATTCTGTCCCTGTTCCATGTAGAAGGCTTTCACACATGTCAGGACTATAATCTTATTTTTCCTGTTCCTTTTCGCGTCTATGATAAATCAGTAATTTCACCATTGTTTTTTTTTTTTTTTTAGTATAGCAGAGTTTCACATCCCCACAGCATCCTGAATCCTGTCTTTGGGAGCGCACTACTTAATCCTAAACTCTCAAGCCACCTCCCTGTAATCTTTGGCAATCTTCTGTCAGCCTAAGTTTCTTTATCTTTAATATTGGGTTATCATAGTACCTGTCTCAGAAGGTTGTGAGAGTTAAAGGAAATGATGCATGCAAAAACACAGTCAGTGCCTGGTAAATAGTGCTTAAAAATGATAGCTGTTGTTTTTGTCAGTTTCTCTTGTTAGGTCCTGGACTGAATACCAGGCCTCCAGACCAGAACTGTCATGACCCTTTCATGCAGTGTATAAGCTATTCCTTTCAGCTTAATGTCATTCATGAATTTGACATCCTGCACCGTTATCTAACTTCAGCAAAAAAGGAAAAGGCATTCATTTGGCCTAATTCGTTCTTTATGAATCCACATTGGTCCCGGTGATCAATGTTTCTGTTTTTTATGTACTCACAAATCTCTCTTCATTTTTTCCCCCTAGGCCATGAATTCTGTCCTCTGCTCCTTCTTGCAAATTATACTAGATTTAATTATTTTTAGAGTTCTTTTGGCACCTTTCCCATTCTCCATATTATTCCAGGTTTGTGGAGCATACCCTACCTGCAAATCCTCTGGCTGGCTGAGTGTATTTATTGGACCACAGACCTGAGTCTTAGAGGGTTGAAGTTCTCTTAGAGGGTGTAGTTCTCTTTTCCCAGACTACTTTTTGACCTTGTCACAGATCATGGAATCAGAGAGGAGTTGAAAAAAATATTCTTTTTCACTGTAATCCATATAACCCAAGTAGGCACAGTACAGTGTCCTTGTTAGATTCAGTAGAACATCGCTTAAGGAACTCCTTTGATTTCTCTTACACTTTTATCACAATTTTCAGCTTTTTGCATTTTCCCCACTTGGTTTTTATAGACCTTTACCTCTTAATCAACAGTTGCCCTACATCCAGTTTTGATGTTTTTTTCATGTCTTTTAAAAATCATCCCTTATACTATGACTGGATTGCCACTTTGAATGCATTCTGTTCTACACTGTTCTGTTCTACACTAGGATTGTTTGTGGTTGCATAATTGAAATTTGCCTTTTGAGAGTCTTCAAAATCTTTTGGGCCATCTTTTATTAGAGGAAGCAGTCCTGTACAAACATAGGTAGACTTAAAATATTCCCATGGCCTTACATTTTATAAATTTGTTCATGTTTCTTTTAAAAAACCTTCCTGATTAGATTAAAATGCTTAGGGGGTAAGCAGGCTCTTCTAGATATTCTCTGTCTTAGTTAACTTCATCTTTAAAAAGCGGATGATACTGTAATAACTTTAAGGGTTACAAGATTTAAATGGGCTTTATAACTCATCCATGACTGGTTATTACAAAACACTCAGAGCTAGGCACATGTTCAGTGAACATTGGCTACTACTGCCATCGTCATTTCTTGTTGTACTCTTGCCTGGAAAATCCCATGGACAGAGGAGCCTGGTGGGCTGCAGTTCCTGGGGTCACTAAGCGTCGGACTCGACTGAGCGACTTCACTTTCACTTTTCACTTTCATGCATTGGAGAAGGAAATGGCAACCCGCTCCAGTGTTCTTGCCTGGAGAATCCCAGAGATGGGGGAGCCTGGTGGGCTGCCGTCTATGGGGTCGCACAGAGTCAGATGACTGAAGCGACTTAGCAGCAGCAGCAGCAGCTGTTATCATCATCACTGAAAAAGAAAATTTCATTTTGAAAGAAAAATATTTAGATCCAGTTCTTCTATACCATATGCAGCCAAACATTCATTTTCCACATGCCCTCGTCTCATCCTAAATCATTGCCTTTTCAGTGAAGAGCTCGTCCTTTATTGGGTCAGTATCATGGGGTACTGTTTTTAAAAGGGTTTTTGGAGAAGGACTGTGAGGAGGCACCATCTGAGAAAGTTCTGAGAAAGTCAAGAAAATATCTGCAAAAAACCTTCTCTAGGCATGGGGAAGAGCACATGCCAAGTCTTGACATGGTAGTCTGTCCGGTCCAAAAACACTTTGGTGCCAGTGGGACTTGGAATGGAATAAAGGAGGTAGGGACAAAGGGCAGCAGGTGATGTCTGAGAGCTTGCCGGGGTTAGGTTGCAACAAGAATTTTGAATTTATTTTGTGAGAGGTGGAAAACAATTGGGGGCTGCCGAATAGTGGTATGGTTGGCATGTGTAGAAAAGAGGTGATAGGGTGGCATGTAGGAGAAAGGAGAATGGTTGGAAAGCTCTCTCAGTGTTTGGGGCAGAAGAATGGGTATGAGGTGTTCTGATTTGGAAGATATTTTACAAGCTGTATATAGAATAAAGATTTGTATGGAGCAGGCATGGGCAAAGGGGTTAGGGCAAAAGAGCAATCAAGGATGAATGAAGAGTGTTTTGTCTGTTTATTTAATCCATGCAAACTGAATGACTGGTAGGGTTACTAAGAGGACTGCAGAAGTAAAAGAGATTTGGAGAGAGAAAGTCAGCAGATTGGTTTCGGACCTATTAAATTTGAGACACTTGTTAGACTTCCAATATGAAATATATTTCTAGGAAGAGTAGCACCATTTGAAAAATTTTCTAGATTCCATTTACCTCCTGTGTCACACCTGACCTATTTTGAGGAGGAAATGAATTATTTAGGGAAAGAATAAAAAATTTAAACAAAATAAGCAATTGATTTGGCTTTAGAAATCTTACTTGTTTCTAAGAATTATGGAAGACCTACATCCACTACCTAAAAGAAAACACAGTAGCTTCCAAATATACATGCTGATTAGAAGCTCGGAGCTCTAGTTAATGGTGATAGGAATTTCATGTTGTAAATGCTTAGTTGTTCAAAGTCTTAGAAAATAATTTCAGCATATACTTTACTGAAGGTTAAATTTTAAAAATATATGTTTTTGTTAGTTCATTCATTTATATGATGAATATATATATTCATATATATATAATGAATATATATATATGAATATATATATGACTGAATATATATATTCATATATATATATATATGAAGTTATCAACTTGGTAAAAGGAAAAAAAGGAGATTTCTAATGAAAGGAAAGGAACTGATATTAAGGAAACTGTGACTTTAAAAAATATTTTTAGCTGAGAGTATTTAGATTAACTGAATAACTGAGGACTCACTGATTTTGACTGTGAACATGGAGCTGGATTATACATAATTACATCTTGCCTTGCTGGGGGAGCTAATCTTAACAGTTTTTTTCCTAAATGGTGGGGCCTCAGTTTTAACATCAAAACTACAGATGCCTTGATACCTTTCTTTCAAAGTTTTCAGTAGTTGAGGTTTAGAAAAGTGTCATTTCACTTTAGCGATTGTGTCTTAAAACACACTGATTTGAAAGTACAATGAGATGACTTTCAAAGAACAAAAGGAATCAATATACCTAATTGTGTTTATCATTACATTTTGTCATTACCAGATGCTTTAGAACACAGAGGCCTTCTTTAATTTGTTGACGCTTGGATACATGATGTAGATAATCTTCATTTACATACTGATCAGTACTCATGATTCCAGAGTTCCTTCCTGATTGCTTGATAAGAATTCTACCTCAGCTATATTTTGAGATGACCTTCAGGTTATTTATATTTTATACAGGTATATAGAATTAATTTTAGGGGTAGCCCTCTTAGCAGTGGAAATATATTTCAATGATACAATACTAATATAAAAAAACATCTTCCTTACATGTCATCGTGATTATCCCCACTGATATCCTAGTGAATATTTAAGTAATTTTATCTGTGGGTCTGGTCCACACATTTTTCTGGTGAGGATAAGTGAGGTTTAAATGAACCAATGTGTTGGTAGTAGGGTGGAGAATGTTTATGCTTTTCATTTATTGTTTCCTAATACTCAGTGTTAGTCGCTTAGTTGTGTCCGACTCTTTGTGACCCCATAGACTGTAGCCTACCAGGCTCCTCTGTCCATGGGATTTCTCAGGCAAGAATACTGGAGTGGGTTGCCATTCCCTTATCCAGCGGATCTTCCCAACTCAGGGATTGAACCTGGGTCTCCCACATTTCAGGCAGATTCTTTACCATCTGAGCCACCAGGGAAGCCGGTAACACTTGGTAGTAGGTATTAAAAGATAACTACACACCCTCTTGTGGCAAGCAGTCTTAGCGAGTTGATTGAGTCAGGGTATCTGAATTCTGGATCTGATTCTGTTAGAAGATGATTCACTGACTTTATGCAAATTACTTCACCTTCCTAGAGATCATATCTGTCAATGCTCTCAGATTATGGAGTTAAAGTGAATGGTCTTTGATGTCTCCTTCATGTCAAACCATCTTTGTTCTTCTTTGGGAATGGGGAAAAATGGTCATGTCAAGCTCAAACCAGAAGTTTGGGTATAAAAAAAGGAGATATTAGATCTGTAAATCCCAGAAATAAGGGTCAGACCACTTGTGGTTAAGATATTTACATGGGTTCATCTTGTGGTGTCAGCTGCTGACCAGTAAAACCAAGTCCCAATGTTGGCCTGAAAGGAAGTTATCGGAAGTATCCTTTTCACAGTGTTTTCATAGTAAGGCAGCTGAGGAGAGGAGTGGATGCTGATGGTGGTGGGAGCAGTGGGGTGCGTGGAGTTGTACTCATTTCCTAAAAAGTAAAAGTGAAATTGTTAGTCAGTCATGTCCAACTCTTTGTGACCCCAAAGGCTGTAGCCCACCAGGCTTCTCTGTCATGGAATTCTCCAGGCAAGAACACTGGAATGGGTAACCATTCCCTTCTCAAGGGGATCTTCCTGACCCAGGGATTGAGCTCAGGTCTCCCACATTTTGGGCAAATTCTTCAACGACCAAGCCAAGGCTGCTGCAATGAAGTATATACCACAGATTGGGTGGCTTAAAGCAGTAGAAATCTATTCTGTCAAGTACAGAAGACCAAAGTCTGAAACCAAGGTCTTGACCAGTCCATGTTCCTTTTGGAGTCTCTAGAGAAGAATCTTTTCATACCTCTTCTGGCTTTGGATGGTTGCCAGCAGTCCTTAGCATTCCTTCCCTTGTAAATTCATCACTCCACTGTCTGTCTCCTTCTTTACATGGTGTCTGCCTTGTTTGTCTGTGTCTCTATGCCCAAATTCTCCTTTTCCTATAAGGACTGCCATATTAGCTTTAGGACCCACTCTACTCCATTGTTATCTCATCTTGATAACATCTGCAATCCAAATAAAGTCACATTCCCGAGTTCTGCATGGTCATTAATTTTGGGGGGAGACATGATTCCACCCATGGGGCGTGATTGTGGTGGTGGTAGTGGAGATGGAATGATGATGGCGATGGTCATGGTGGCAGTGTGGTGAGGTTGTGGGGGTGGTTGTGAGTTCTTTGGCAGGGTGACCCCCGGGAAGTCAGGCATAATACCTTTTGGGGTTGCTTCACATTAGACAAGTATCCCCTAACACATGCCCATGGCCAGGGTGAACTAGAGTGGGGTCTGGTTCCTTATTTAGTTCTGAAGCCTTCCCTCTGCCTTGAATTGATGGGATTTACATAACACTGTCATGGAAAAGGGATGTTGGGCCACTCCAGTGTGATTAGCACAGTTGTTCTCAATTATGAATACTTAAAGAATGGCCTTCCTGGATGGCTCAGAGGGTACAGAATCCACCTGCAATGCAGGAGACACAGGAATTGTGGGTTCTGTCCCTGGGTCAGGAAGATCCCCTGGAGAAGGAAATGGCAACCCACCCCAGTATCCTTGCCTGAAAAGTCCAATGGACAAAGGAGCCTGGTGGGTTACAGTCCAAAGGGTCACAAAGAGTCAGAGACAACTGAGAGACTACGCATGCAGCACGAATAATGCTTAGAGAGATTTAAAAAGATAAATATATTTAACACAAATTAAGCAAGAGATAATGAAAGGAGTCACGATCACAGCCTAAAGGACTGCCTCTGAGATCCACATATCTCCATTGAGTGTCACCATTCACTCTGTTACATCTTGGGTTCACGGTCTGTTGCCCCCGCTCACTCCCAACACAGATTCACACGGCAGAGTTCTTCTGCATTCACAGAACAAGGCTCTGGTTCCACCATACCCTGAAATTGGAGGATATTTTACCTGTTCCATTTGAGCTCTTCAGCCTGGGCTTCCATCTCACAGGATATGCACAGTTGTAGCAAAACTGCTTATTGCACATTGATCCAAGTGTGGCTGCAAACCTGTGAACAGTTCTTGGCACAGGAGTTACTACAAAGAATGGCCTGTTGGCAATGCCTTAAAGGCTCTCTGAGAAGTGAGGGGAGGGGGAAGTTAGCTCTATCCACATGACACCAGCACAGATGCTTCTCTCTCCAGGAATAAAGCAAGGTTTGTTTCAAACAAAGCAATTGCAGTTTCTTAGAGAGTAATAATGTTTGAAGGTAAGGCACATAACTTCTAAGCAAAATAGGAAAGAGATAATAAAATCTTTAAAGAAAATATACATGATGCTTCTGTATTCCGTGTTTGAGATCTTTTTTTCCCTCTTAATTCTGTTTTTTAAAAATTCAGATAAAATTGACATACTAGTTTTAGATATGGAATATAATGATTGGATATTTGTATATATTGTGAAATGGTCACCACAATAATTCCATCATCATACATAGACAGAATTTTTCTTCTTGTGATGAGAACTTTTAAGATATGCTCTCTAAGCAATTTTCAAATATGTAATACAGTTTCATTAACTAGGGTCACCATGCTCTACATTACATCTCCAGGACATCCTTATTTTATAACTGGAAGTTTATATTTTTAAGCAGCTTTTCCCCTTTCAGTTCAGTTCAGTTCAGTTCAGTTGTTCAGTTGTGTCCGACTCTTTGCGACCCCATGGACTGCAGCACACCAGACCTTCCTGTCCATCGCTAACTCCTGGAGCCTACTCAAACCCATGTCCATTGAGTCAGTGATGCCATCCAACCATCTCATCCTCTGTCATCCCCTTTTCCTCCTACCTTCAGTCTTTCCCAGCATTAGGGTCTTTTCAAATGAGTCAGTTCTTCGCATCAGGTAGCCAAAGTATTGGAGTTTCAGCTTCAGCGTCAGTCCTTCCAATGAATACTCAGGACTGATTTCCTTTAGGATGGACTGGTTGGATCTCCTTGCAGTCCAAGGGCCTCTCAAGAGTCTTCTCCAACACCACAGTTCAAAAGCATCAATTTTTTGGCACTCAGCTTTCTTTATAGTCCAACTTTCACATCTATACATGACTACTGGAAAAACCATAGCTTTGACTAGATGGACCTTTGTTCACCCACCACTAACCCCCCATCTCTGGCAACCGTTAAGCTGATTTATCTATGAACATTTTTTTCCAATTATTATTTGTATTTTACATAAAAATTGATCATGTGAAATTTATCCTTCTCTGACTTATTCACTTAGCATAATTCCCTCAAGGTCAATCCATGTTGACAAATGGCAAGATTTTCTTCTTTTTTATTGTTGAATAGTATTCCATTGCATATATACCACATTTCTTTATCTATTCATCCATCAATGGGCACTTCAGTTGCTTCCATGTGTTTATACTGCAGTGATGATGAGGGTGCATATACTTTTTTGAGTAAGTGTTTTTGTGACTTTCTTTTATTTATTTATTTTTTTATATGAAGTCTTATATGCTTTGTCCTTGCATTGTTCAGAGGTCCTGAAGTTGTATCTGTTCTTCCCCTTGATCTAAAATTTGTCTTATAAGAGTGATGATGTCTAAGATGTACATCTAAAAATCCCTGTTTGGAAGATTTATAAAAAAGTATCTAAATGGTTGTTGGTTGAGTTAATGAATACTTTTTCTGGCCAGACGGTTTTCTCAGTTAACGTGTTTTGTCTCAAAACTCAGTCTCAAATCCTGCAGGAGGATATTGATGGTAGTGGCAGGTGATAACCTGTGAATCTCCATCTTTTGCCATTCTCTCATCTGCTCTTCTTCCTGTTCACCTGTCAGACACCAAGGGAAATGCCTTTTTCTGTTCCCCAGCTCTAGCTTAGAGCAAGGGGCAAAGAAAACCTTACCCAAGGAAAGAAGGTGTTGGAACAGAACCCAAATTCCTTCAACAGTGGTAACATGAAACCAAGTCCTTGCTGGCTGAATTTCTGAGTGCTCAGTATTCAGAGCAAAAGCACTTCAGAGAATTGGATTCACTCTCACTTATAACCTCAATTAAACAGCATACAGGAAACCTAATGTATGGAAAACCACAAAATATTCCACTTTGCATATTTCTTTTAAGTAGTGATGAAAAGTTCTTAGACTAGTATACAAATCTCCAGTGTCTCTTGTGTGTCTGGGGCACATTTCTCGTCCTGCCCTGGTGACACTGAGCTATATCACTGTGTTAGCATGAATGCCACACATGCTCAGTTCTCTGGAAAGTAAGAACAGGAGAGTACAATTATTATGATAACCTCCTTAAAAGAAATGACATTTTTGCTCTAAAATTTCCTCTTCAAGTAAAGCCAAGTTACTCCATGGAATTTATCCTCAGAATAAGTGAAAATTTGTGCCAGCAGATATTTTTAAAAGTCCTTTTATCTGGTTGCCAATGTTATGATAGCCATTTCTTTCCCATCCGTTTGACTCGTGCCAAATGCGTCCTTTGCAAGCCTTTCTGCCATGTCTATGTCAGCAAAGCTGCAGAGGTATTTTGGCATTTGACCAAATAATTGCAAATTGTCCCAGTTATTCAACTGGAGAATTCATTTATTTTGGAGCTAATGACAGATTTTAAAAAACGGGCTTTTTCAGGTAGAGCACTAACACAGATGAAAAGCCTGCTGATGTGCCAGCCCTGAGGGTTTACCAAGTCTTCCTGCCCCTCCCTCCGTCCTCAGTAATCAGTCTCCCAGAACAGTGCTTTCAGCTTTCCTTGGCTGTTGCCTGAGAGAGATTTTGACAACTGCAGTGGAAGAGCCTTGTCTACAGAGTCACTGACTTGTGGGTTGAGGCTTGGGGAGGTTGGATGTGGCAGAGTCTCATTTGCTGCTCTTGATTGGGCTGTTGGTTTGCGTGTGTGTTTATATTTTTACACACTTTTTTTTTTAATGAGAATATGTGGTAGGACTTTTCTTCACTGCTGTGGTTACTGCTGTTATTATTAAAACCAATCTTTCTACTTCCGACCCTCCACCATCCCTCAAAGAAAACTCTGTAAAGGACAAAGGAAAAACATTTAATCCCTGAATTATTTGCCATGACTTAGATAGATAGATAGATAGATAGATAGATAGATAGATAGATAGATAGGGACCATTTCTAAAGTCTTTATTGAATTTGCTGCAAAATTGCTTCTGTTCCATGTCTTGGTTGCCCAGCCATGAGACATACAGGACCCTAGCCCCCTGATCAGGGATTGAATCCACACCCTCTGCACTGGAAGGTGAAGGCCCTACTTGCTGTGCCTTTGGATACCTAACACAGAAATCTTAGCTAGAGCAGCGTTTGCTCTGTTTCCTTTCCTAAAGAAAAAAAGAAGGGGGATTGTTTTTGCTTATGTTAGAGTCACCATTATATGTTTGAAATGTACTGTTTGATAATCAGTGTTAATTACCAAAGATTAGAAAGTGGGTCAGGAAGATCCCCTGGAGGAGGATATGGCAACCCACTCAAGTATTCTTGCCTAGAGAATCCCATGGACAGAGGAGCCTGGCAGGCTACAGTCCATGGGGTCACAAAGAGTTGGACATGACTGAGTGACTAACACTTTTCACTTTTTTCATTTTCAGAAAGTGCAGGCGAGTATAAAACCATAGAAAATCTCAAAAGTCATACTCACCAGGAAAAAGAAAAAAAGTTAAAATCTTAGAATAATGTTTTCCAGATACTTTTCTTTCTTTTTCCTTATTTTTCTTTTGCTTTTTGTATTTCATTCCAGGATGGGGTATGCTGTATACATGAGTTTATTTGGGTGCATACTAGTGTTTTTATATAGACAGCATTATTTTGTACTGAGTACTCTAAAACCTGTTTCATTCATGTTTTAAAGAGGTCAGAGAGGGGAGGCAGAGTAATATCAGAAAGATTATGCTAGAATGGATGACCAGGGGAAATCCTGTCTGATGAGTGACATTCATGGTGAGATATTAAGGTTGAAATCTGTTCATGCTAAGAATGCAGAGAAAGACATTGTAGGGAGACATAATAACAGCTGAGAAGGTTTTCTGTGGGGAAAGAGCTCATCTTCTTGCACCTAAAAGGACCATGAGTTGAATTTCAAAGGGAAGTGGAATGATAGGGTAAAAGTTTGGCAGGAATTGGATCAGCTGTCCTTCTAGGCCAGGCTTTTTTCACTTGATATATTATGACTGTCTTTCCATGGTCAGTAGCCTAAAGGCAGTAGTGTGTGCTGTTAAGAGCCTGGTCTCTGGAGTCAGATAAATCTGTTGTGTAAACTTAGTCTAGCTAATTAATGTCTCCAAGTCTTAATTTCCAGA
The DNA here is from genome assembly GCF_963930625.1 of Muntiacus reevesi. Taxonomy (NCBI): domain Eukaryota; kingdom Metazoa; phylum Chordata; class Mammalia; order Artiodactyla; family Cervidae; genus Muntiacus; species Muntiacus reevesi. Next base: position 116,050,770 of record NC_089250.1, read on the forward strand.
TCTTTAAAATGGAGGTAGTTATGGGCACTCCTTGATGGGGTCATTGGTGGAAAAGTCAGATAATATGTACAAAGCAGTGAAGAACCTGACACCACCTTTAATCACTTTTATGGTGGAATTTATTCAGAATACATTGACAGAGTAACCAAGGGCTTGCTCAAGAAAGGTTATTTAGCAGAAGCTATAATGGCGCTTCAAATAACAAAGCTTTGAAAGCCTCAGCTTTCTCTTTGGAATGAAGAGCCGAGGTGCTCCATTGGCTGGTGTCCTCATCAGAGCCAAGTGCTGTTACTGGCTTTTAGCATATTAAGGGCAGGACCTTGGCCTTTCCTACTCTTTCTCACCTAGCATCTTACTCAGTGCTTTTGAAGGAGAAGATGGTCAGTGAATCCCTGTGGAATACACGATACAGTCATGGCCACCATGACCTCAGCCTTTCCTTTTCCAGAAGAGAGACTACATATAGAAAAAGTGAAGCAGGCTTTATAACATGTTTAAGGTATACTGTGACTTTTAAAAAGGAGGTTGAAAATCTGTAAGATTGTAAGATTCTTATAAAACATGACAGAGCTGCTATGGCACGTGTAGCTACTGGTACAGCTCTGCAGACTATGTAAAGTGGCATCATTCTGACCGTCCCCTTCTTCTGAAGTGCCACACTGGCTGCTAAATATATCAAAGATCACCTCTGCATGTGGCATCAATATTGACATATTAATGATTTTCTCTGGTTTGTGAAATTATATGTATTTAAATATCCTTGTTTATATGTCTATAATGAACACGTATTATCCTTGTGTTGAGAAAAAAATGGATAGCAATTCAGAAATAATATCCTTTCATTGTTTTCATCCAACTCTTCATGCAACTTCACATTCATAATCCTAGCATTTCTAGCTCTAAGGACCATACACACATGTCTTTTTTAGAATTTTAAAAATAAGATCTGCCGAGTCTTTCAAATACTGAGATCTTAACACTGATGTGGCTTTCAGTAGGGTACCTGATAGGTCATTTTTTTTTTTTTTTTAATGTATACACCTGAAACTAACACAATATTGTAAATCAACTATACTTCAATAAAGTTTTTTAAAATAACTTTAAAAAATATACCAAATATAAAATAGTTCATCTGAATTTTTAGTTATTCTAATGAGTAAATTAATAGTATAACTCACTCAAGAGTTGATTTTATTTTTTTTCTTTCTTTTTTTAATTTTTAATTTTTATTTTTTATTAGTTGGAGGCTAATTACTTCACAATATTTCAGTGGGTTTTGTCATACATTGATATGAATCAGCCATAGAGTTACACGTATTCCCCATCCCAATCCCCCCTCCCACCTCCCTCTCCACCCGATTCATGGGTCATTTTTTAAATAGGCAGTTTACTCTCAAGAGACATGAATTTTGATTCTTACTTTGGTCATTTACTAGGTATAAACTTGTAGGCTCCATCATTTGCAAACCTGGGAAAACAGTGCCTCCCTTATGTAATTTGTAGATTATCTGGCAATTCACATTTGATAGGAAAGTACTTTTAAACCGTCAGCACAGACACCAGCTGCTGCTGCTTGGTTGTGATTCAGTATCGCAGTGTCTTATGGAGGCCTGGGGTTTATTTTTATCTAAAGTTACTTGGATAGTTATTTTACACTGAGATAATTTGTGATTTATTGAAACAGTTTCCTCTTCATTAATGGACTATTCTTTGAAAATTAGATATTAAAATTTATGATTTTTTGTGGGAACAGTGGAATGTGACCTGGATTGCTCCTCCATAAAGAGTTTTTTTTTTTTTTTTTTTTTTTAATATTTTGAAGTGTTATTCAGACCTGGGGATCTTTGCTTTTCCATCCTTAGACAAGCCAGTGCCAATTTTTAGGTTAGGCAGTGCCTGTTGCTCAGTGTTGAATATAGGAGTGTTTCCTCTACCCATGGTTGGTCAGCTGGCTTGGAAAGCCTGGATTCTTCACTGTGACAAAGCTATAGAAAAATATGGTCTGCTTAGGTGACCACGCCAGAAATGAGATGGGTTTTGAGCAGCTGGGAATTTATTACTTCAAGCTTCCTTAAACTCAATAGTCCAATCAGCTTCTTGATGCTTCTCAATTTCATCATTCACCAAAATATACAACATCAAATAATGTTTGAAAATATCTTTGGTGCTCAGCTTCTGGGTATTTTCTGATTCAGTGAGGAACAAGGAGCTACTTGGCACTGTCAAATATGGAGTGCTGGCTTATCACACAAGGGAGTGGATCTAGAGGGGCTACTGACTTTGTTACCTGCTGGGACACCCCCTCCCCATACTGGTAATGCCTGGAATTGATCTAGCGCCTCTGGAAGATTCCTGAGATCCTTCCAGATGAGAGCACAGTTATTCCTTCTACCTGCCGCAGAGACTGGAAAGAAGTGTGGTAACTACTCTGGCCTCTGGGCATCTAGAACATCAGAGGAGCTTTGAGGTTTCAAGAAATGCTTATTCCTCTGCCCTCAGGACAGACCCTGTCTTTCCACTGGGATGAGAGCCTCCCTCTAGTACAGTGCTGCCCAGTAGAAATGTCATGTGAACCACATATATAATTTAATTTTTTCTAGTAGCCATAGAAACATAAAAAGATGAAAATAATTTTAATATATCTGATCTAACTCAGTATATCTAAAACATTATTTCAACATGTGTCAGTACAAAAATTATGAATTGAATATTTTACACACTTTTTTGTGTACTAAGTATTCAAAATCTGGCACATAATTTATACCCATAGTGCATCTCTATCCAATACACGATTAGTTACATTTCAAATGCTCAAGACCACAGGTGGCTAGTAACTGCCACACTGGACAATGCCGGTCTAGTTTACTCCTTACCAGCCTAGCCAGTAGTGGAAGATGCCGTTTCTGTGTAACAGCCTTTTCCCCTCAGATAATTATTGGTCATCTATTTTAGTATATGTGCTGCCGAAGCAAGCACAATTATTGGTCATCTAATATTGACATTGGTTACTGTGTCATGATTCAGTGACCACAAAACTTGAATTTTAATCAATGACTCAAATTCTGAAAATGATAACACATGGTTAGTAGTATAAGTAAAGTGAAGTTTCTGAATATCTATTGATTGCATCAGACAGAATCCGCTGGATAATAAGTTTTTTAAAAATTTAGAGGATATTATTACCATCTTTCTAAATATGACAAAACCCACTACAATATTGAAAAGTAATTAGCCTCCAACTAATAAAAATAAATGGAAAAAAAATTTAGAGGATAGCTTGGGATCATCTGAGTCACAATTATAGACTATATGGAATACAAGACACTGGCTTTGGAGGGGCTCTGGATTACCTCACAAAATGTGAGTGATTTTACAAAAGTAGGTGAAATTAAGGTAGAAGGATGAACTCATGGGACTGCTGTTGAAGAGACATAGTGTACTGTTAGATGATGCCAGACACAGAAAAAATTTTATTCGAGATGATGGCAGTCATCCTGGCCCTCCAGTGTAATGACGGGCATTGCCAGTTACAGTCATCAGTTTGGTTTTGAGGTCCATCTTTGTTGGGCATCTCCTGAGTTGCATGAAGAAGGTCTACCAGCAATGCAAACAATAGTACTGCCTTTTAGCCAGGTGCTAACCTATGTTAGTCAGCATTCTAAGGGACTTACCTACTTTTTATAACTTAATTTTCACAAAAATGTTACCAAGGAGGCACTATTATCATCTCCATTTAATGGACGAGGAAACTGAAATATAGTGATGTTAGGAAATGGGCCAGAGATCACATGAATATTAAGTGGAGGAATCAAGACTGGCCCAGTTCTAGCCAGTCCTCAATGTTATATTTTAGTCTACACTGTTCCCCCAATTAGATAAAACTGTGACTCAAAATATAAATAACTATTCATAGATTATAAACACATATCTCTATTAATGGAGAAGCTTGATTACATGTTGTCTGCTTTTAGCTAGGTTAGATTGAAATTAAAATATTAAGTGCACTTAAATCATTTAACTTATTCAAGAACCAATTCAGATGCCACTTTCTATAAAGAGCCCTGCTTCAAGCCCCTCATTTGGGATTCATCTCTCCTTTCTCTGATCTCCCCAAACAATTTACACATCTCATGATGCATAATAACCTTCTCCTTTGATTGTTGTTGTAGATGAGCACGTTTTATCTGCTTTTCCTCTCTAGCTGCTACATGTGCCTTATATTAATACAAAGTATCTGCTCAGAATGTATGTGTCAAAAGGATGAGCTAAATGGCTAGGTTGACAGACAGATGAGTGAACGAGTTAATTAATAAATGAAGAAATGAAAACATTCTTGCCCCCTTCAAAATAAGAGAACTGTTTCGCATAAATTACCTTCAGAGTAGATTTGGGGTTAAACTCTTTATGATGATAATTTGCAACCTAACTGTTGTAAGGGGGCCAGTTTTTTAGAACCCAAATCATCATGTACTTGAAATATTCAAGATGTCTATTATGTATGCACTGGTTTATTATCTACCACATACAGGCAGTTCGTCTTTGATTTCACCAAGCTGGCTTCATACATTTTAGAAAACATCTTTTCTCCTGACCCTCCTCCAAATTGTACCTTGGCAGGGAGAACACTGAACGCTTTGGACACTGCAGAAACCACTGTGTGCTTTCAGCAGGAAAATCTGTTTCCGTAACTGGTAGTTTTCAGGGAACAGGGGCCCTGTTTACTCTTTGTGACAGGTTTTAGAGAAAAATCGTACAGTGATGAGCTGTAGCACTGTGGAGGACCTTGCACTGATCTTGAAGAACTTTTCTTGGGATGTCCATTATCTTTGTCATCCCAATGCATGTGCCAGACTCAGGAAACAGAACAGAGTTGTGTCCCAAGTGGAAAAGAGATCACCCTCTCAAAGGTACTTTGGACACCATTTGAAATGTTTAGAAAGTAGCCATGTAAAAGTGTTGTTTCCTCTCCAAACTGGATTCATTCGCTCATTCATTTGCTATTTATCTATGTATATGTCTCTCCCCTCTTATTCCAGAAAGGATTTATAGTGGACAGAGGAGCCTGGTGGGTTACATCCATAGGGTTGCAGAGTTGGACATGATTGAAGCGAGTTAGCATGCATACATCCACATACATATCAAAACATTTTGAATTCCAAAATATTTGGAATGTTTTTATAGGTCAGAGGCTAGAGTTTTCCAGTGAATTGATATAAAGAACTGGAGTCTTCTGACTCAGACATGAATTCAGCTATGATATTGCTCTTTTTTTTTTTTTAATGTAGTACATAGAGTAAAACACAAATGTAAATTTATGATGGCCTTTTTGGTTTTTCAGATCAGGCAGTCGTCTACTTTTGATTATGTATAAAAGAAATGAAAGATCATTTTTTCCCATTACTCTGTCTTCTGGATTTCTCTGTAAATGACATTTCATATACTCTGTTGTTGCAGTTAGTAAAGTGTAAAGATAAATGATTTTAATGAATGTATTACTTGCAACTGTGACATATCTCTTTTCGTTGATATCACTGGAAAATTATTATAAATTCAGTCAAATGAAGGTGCTTAAGGGGAGCAAGGTCATGCTAATAGAGAACTGTATTCTTTTATTTTACTAAAAAATTCCTGTTAGTTTTTTCCTAGTATTTTACCTTTTGCAAATGATTTCCTTGACTTTATTCGTGCCTCTGTAGTTTCCACACAAGCATCTAATTGACCAAGAACAGTGAATGAAATTATTGCATTTTCCTGTCAAGCAGGTTTTGGAATGCATCTGGTACTTAACAACCCATTACTTTTTTATTTATTTCCCTCCATTAACTATTATGACATCATAACTAAAAATGTTGCTTTGGTTATACTACATAAGCCTCCTTTTCCCATAGTTTTTTTGAGGTGATAAATATAATAGTTCATTCTTCACTGAGTTGCTACCTGTTGAATCCCTACTAGGGTCAGCTGGGAGTTTTATGGAAAGGACTTGACATAGAACTTCATATGCAAGGGCCAGTGCCACTTGCTAAGCTATGGAGTGGGTCACCAGGATGAATAAAGTGTTGAGTTAGCAGAGGATGTAACAGTGTGTGGTAACTTTGAAAGTCAGAGGGACATTTAGCTCAGAAGCAGCCACTGACCCTGAATCTGTCCTTTAAACCTCTGAGTTTACGCAGTCTGTGATGGCATAGTTTATTAAATAGTTAAAAGATACTGGGGCTCCCCAGGTGGCACTAGTGGTAAAGAACCCACTTCTCAATGCAGGAGAGGTAAGAGGTGCCAGTTTGACCCCTGGGTTGGGAAGATCCCCTGAGGAGGACATGGCAACCCACTCCAGTATTCTTGCCTGGAGAAACCCATGGACAGAGGAACCTGGTGGGCTGTGGTCCACAGGGTCACAGAGTCTGACATGACTAAAGCAACTTAGCACGTATGCAGGTGAAGGCATAATGGTAATACTTCACTTGAAGGCATGTCAGTGTTTGCATTAACATGTAGGTGCAAGGCATATATTAAGAATTCACAAATAACATTGGCTGGTGTGTTATTTTATTTTCTTCATCATCTTCATCGTCATCAAATATAACCCATTACTTCAAATACCTGACACTGTAGTTGGGGAAAGTAAGGTTGTGAGTGTGTGTGTTTATTAGAGGTAGGGTTGGATTCTTATGAAGTGTTACTTTCATTGCCAGTGTGGATTTTGCAAATAACCAACACTTTCCAAAGTTTGAGGGACGTTGTTGAGGTTGAATATTGGTAAGAATTTAGGATACCAGAGCCAAGGGAACTAAAAGACATAGGAGCTAGGTAAAAATGAGACTCACATGAACACCCAGAGGTGCCATCATCGTGCTTGGTCTGAGGAGCAGAGTTAGAAGCCGCCAGGGGTGTAGATAGCAGTCCAGGGGAACATGCAGTGAACTGTGTTCTTCTCCTGAAAGGGTGTTCTTGGAAGGCTTCCTCGTTGATTTGCTTCTCTTTTCCCACTCCTGCTTGGCCACACCAGAGACATTAATGTAAGAAAAATTAAGTGACAGTAAAAATAACATTGTAAGACATGCCTCAAGGCAGAATGACTGTCAAGTACTGGATGATGGTGGAATGAATTGTGCTGGAATCTGGAAGACATAGGTGTCTTATGGCCTGAGGTATAAAGGACTCCACTATGAGAAAGGAAGCTTTAACTTGGCTTCTGAAAAATTGGGCAGAGAGAGAGGATCTTACTTATCAACCATATTATCTGACACCTGCTTGGCCAGACTGGAAGTCTTAAAGTTAACCTTTCCTCCATCCCAGCACCCTGCAACGAAAAGAAAATACTGACTCTAGTTGACTTTAATTTCTGAAGAATCCCTGGCGTTTATTCCTGAAGTTTCACTTCCCAGATACCCCTCCTCTCCTCCAACCCCCTTCCCCCCGCCCCCAGTGTATTCCTCCCAACCTTTGATCATAGGGCCATTTGATCTTAGTAGACATCACTATCGGTCTTAAAATAAATATTTCATGAGATCAGTTTGTTATGAATGTTTAGTTTTCCGACTTTTCTCCCCATATAATATATGCATGTCCAATCCAGAAAATTTTAAAATAAGCTTCATCAAAATGAGATTCAAAGAATCTAATTAATCCAACCCCAAGATGCTATTAATAATTACAGTGATTATTTTTGCTTTTATTTCCAAGTTTACCATATTATGAGTAACATTGCTAGCTATATCAATAATATTCATATTTGACAAAATAAAAGCTCACTTCTAATTTGATTAACCTGCTTATTATTTTGTGAACATCTTTTCTTCTCTCATGCATATACTTCAGTAATGTCATTTTTTCAAGGATAATTTTAGAAATGTATATTTCTTGGTCAAGTTATATGCATGTTTTTAATACTTTTGGTATGTATTGCCAGATTACCTTGAGCACATTTATATCAATTTATGTCAAATGGAAGTTTTTGAGAGTGCTCCTTCTTGGATCCTTAGCCAATACTGAGACTTGTAATATAAATAAATAATTAATTAAATGCTCTGCTACTTTGATGTTAGGAAAATGGAATTTCATTATAGTATCATTCTGATTTCCACTAACTTAATTACTAATGAGCTTCAATTTTTTCTTCTCTTCTATCATTTATTTATATTTTCTTAATTATGATTTGTTTACTCATAATATTTGTCTGTATCGTTTTGACAGTATTTTTTACTTTGTTATCTGATTTGAGAGATGTGTATGCTTGATACATATCTGATTTGAGATTTTGTATATATTTCTTCATATTAAGAATAGTAACTCAAAAAAAAAAAAAAAAAGAATAGTAACTCTCTGCCACATATGCCAATTTTTATTTCTCATGTCAAATATCTCTTTCTGTCTTTCCCTTGTGATTTATGACTTCCTAACAAAGATCTTTGTCACTCTAATTATTCAAATATATATCTGTATTTTTGCCTAGCATGTTTATGATTACATTTTTCATATTTAAGTTTCATCTTTCTTATGTTATTTTGGATGAGATTAAAGGATTCATTATACAATTTTGGCTGTTTATAAGATGTGGCCTCTTTTATTGTTCTGTTTATTCCTTGTAAGTAGCATCCATTGTAACATTAAGATGAATTTTCAATATCTAATAGTACACATCATGTAAAAAAAATCTGGTTATCTTCTTTTATCCATATGAAGCTTAGATTTATTTGTTAAAATTGCAATATAATTTCTAGTGGAACTTATAGTTCTACTAGGAATAGTTTACTTGCAATACTGTTTCTAATTATATAGTAACATTTGTGTCTGTCTATATTGAAGTCTTCTTTTCTGCTCTTTAGGGAAATATTGTGCTTTCATTCATGTAAACCCTTATGTGATAATTTCTGAATGTTTACATTTTATCCTTGTCTCAGTTCTGGATCTAAATGGAATCTCACAAATATTAGTCTCCAGTGTGATATTAAGGAAAATGCTTACTATTACATATTACTAGACATTTTAAAATTAGAAATAAATGTTAAAATATTTCTAAGGTTTATTTGGTCATCTAATGGGATATTTTCCCCCACTTTTTGACTTAGTTATTTCAGGGATTAAATTTAGAATATATTGGGGCTTCATTTTAGAAATATATTGACATTTACTTGCATTATTGAACAAATTTTATTATAATATTTTATATTATTGCAGTATTCTTACTGACTTAATAATATTTATGAATTTATATTTATATTCACATGAAGAATTCATCTCTAGTCTTTTGTTTTTCCATCTTTTGGGGGAGTTCAGCATTTGGCTTTAGTTTATGCTGAATTCTTGCTCAATTTACAAACCATTTTATCCTTTTCAGTGTTCTAGAAGGTACAAAATTTGAACAAATTCACCCAAAAGCTGGTTTTGGAATGGTAGTCCTCAGAAAGTATTTTTAAAATGAGCGGAAGATCTAAATAAACATTTCTCCAAAGAAGACATACAGATGGCCAGAAAGCACATGAAATGATGCTCAACATCACTATCAGAGAAATGCACATCAAAACTACAATGAGGTATCACTTCACACCAATCAGAATGGCCATCAGGAAAAAGTCTACAAGCAATAAATTTTGGAGAGGATATGGAGAATAGGGAACTCACTTACATTGTTGGTGGGAAGGTAAATTGGTACGCCCATTGGGGAGAACAGTCTGGAGGGTCTGTAAAAAACTAAAAATAGAACTACTATATGATCCAGCAATCCCACTCCTGAGAAAAATCATAATCTGAGAGGAAACACGCATCCCCATGTTCACTGCAGCACTATTTACAATAGCCAACACATGGAAGCAACCTAAATGACCATTGACAGAAGAATGGATAAGGAAGATGTGATACATGCTCACAGCCATGAAAATGAATGGAATAATGCCATTTGCAGGAACATGGATGGACCTCGAGATTATCATACTAAGTGAAGTAAGTCAGACAGAGAAAGACAAATATCATATGATACCACTCAAATGTGCAATCTGATTATTTTGTAAAGTTACAAATGAACTTACTTACAAAGAAACAAACTTGAGGGTATTGAAAAGAAACTTATGGTTACTAAAGCGGAGAGGTGGGAGAAGGGATAAATCAGAAATTTGTGATGAACACATACACACTACTATACATAAGACAGATAATCAACCAGGACCTACTGTATAGCACAGAGAACTCTACTCAATTTTCTGTGGTAACCTATATGAGAAAAGAATTCAAAAAAGAATGAATATATGTGTATGTGTAACTGAATCACTCTGCTGTACTCCTGAAACTAACACACTAGAAATCAATTATGCTCCAATAAAATTAAAATATTAATTAAAAAAAATTGTTCCAATTACTTACTGGCAAAATTGTAGAATGTCTTGGTTGTCCTTAAAAATAATCCCAGGGACAGTGTGGGGAGCGCCTGTAGGTATCATACAAAACTTTGAGTTTCATATTCATGTGGGAGTTTGTTTACTGTATACTTTTTCACTTTTATACACATTTGACATATTTCATTGTAAAAAGTACCTAAAATTAAATAGCCTGAAAAATGTTTTCAGTGATTATTAACTTACTTAGGTTTTCTAATGCCTCTAGTTGCTTTGGTAATTTATACTTTATTAGGGGTAGCGTGAGATTTTATTATTCTTAAATGTGTGGTTTTATCAAGCTTCCTATGTCTAATATAGTCCATTTCTATTTTATCTCTGCTAATTAGATTAGAAGTCTGACCATTTAAAATCATCTTTCTGTACTTCTGATCGTATCACCCATCTTAATCACATTCAGAATTTCCTGTGGGGCAGGCAGCAAGGCCTTTAGGACTAACCCCCAGCCTGCTTCTCAAACTATAGCTCCAGACTTATTCTGTCTCCTATTTTCCCACATTCTTCAAGAGATACTTGGAACATTCTGTCTCCTCTGCCTGGGGTATTGTCAGCTTGAAAACACCCTATTTATTTTCCAAGACCCCTGAAGAATGTTCCTGGTTTTAAGTCTGCCATAAGCTCTCGTTTCTCTCTCCTGTCCCTTCTCTGTGACACATAACATTTCAATCAGACTATGGTGTAGGCTTTTCTATTCTGTATTGTTTGTGTATTTAGAAACCCACCTTCTTCTTTCCTCCACTCACTCTGCTAACAGAGGCCCTGGTACCCAGGCATGGGGAGGATTTTTTTTCTAACTTCTTTTTTAAAAAAAATTACTTTTAATTGGAGGATAATTGCTTAACAATGTTTTGTTGGTTTCTGCCGTGAACTATGGGAAGCAGCCATAAGTATACATATGTCCTCTCCCTCCCACCCCCGCACCATCCCACCCTTCTGAGTTGTTACAGAGCACGGGGTTAGGCTCCCTGTGTTACACAACCACTTCCCACTAGCTGTCTGATTTACATATGGTAATGTATGTGTTTTAATGATTATTTTCTCTATTTGTCCCATACTCTCCTTCCCACATTGTGTCCACAAGTCTGTTCTCTATCCTGCGTCTCTATTCCTGCCCTGCAAATAGATTCATTAGTACCATTTTTCTAGATTCCATACATATTCGATAATATACGATATTTGTTTTTCTCTTTCTGACTTCACTTTGTAGAACAGGCTCTTTTTGTTTCATCCACCTCGCTAGAACTGACTCAACAATCTCATACTATTAGAAAACCCTAAAGATACCATCAGAAAATTACTAGAGCTAGTCAATGAATTTATTAAAGTCCTAGGATACCAAATCAATACACAGATATCCCTTGCATTCCTATACACTAACAGCAAAAAATCAGGAAGAGAAATTAAGGAAGCAATCCTGTGAACGATTGTAACAAGAAAGAATAAAATACCTAGGAATAAACCTACCTAAAGAGCCATGGGGAGAATATTTATGGGATGGGGATGCTATGGGATAGGCTGTGTCTCCCCCTTGGGCCAGTCTTATATGTCCCCAGCACTGAGCAGAAGTAGGTGCTCATTAAATGTGTGCTCGGTGAATGGTGAGTGAGTGGGGTGGGCATGATATATTCAGAGGATCAGAAGCTCGATGAGGCTGGACCCCAGTGGGATTAGTGGAGAGAAGTAGTGGAAGATAACTTTGGGACATGCTGTCAATCACAGTTTATGAGTGGGAGTGAGTACGGAAGGCAAAGAACATGCCCATGGGCTGTTTCAATATGACAAGCTAGTGCCCTTTGGTATTTAACACAGAAATGTGTATCATTTCCAACTCATAATTTGCAAGAAGTGATGTTTGTGTTAAGGTGGCAACAGTATGTCTCTGAAACACATTCTTATATCGAAATCACTTTTTCATCATTTTCTTTAGTGTAAAGTCATCAGAATGACTGTAAAAGAATTTAGAAAGACAGTTGTCTCATCTCCAAATCTGTTCATACAGAGACTATTGAGCAGACTGTGCTTTTCCTCCCGTCTTTGGATGGGCTGACTGTGGTCTTTCCCTGAAGATCAAGGCTATTTTATAGGTTCCCTTGTAGGGTTATTCAGATTTCTTGTAAGCATGAACTACATCAGTGAGCATAGTTGGGTGGAAGGAAACCCAGTAATGATGCAGTCCAGGTGGTTTGGTTAAGTTGGCCATCAACATATGCAGACAGGCAGTGCAGTTTTTCTATCTTACAGCCTTTTTAGACTTCTGACTATAGTTCAAAAGTAATATGTTAGTCAAGGTCTTGGGCCCTTTTTGATAATTGGCTCATTTACTTCTCTGTTGGTATCATTTAGATGGCAGAATGTCTGTTGGAGGAAGATGGCCAGAATTCATAACAATATGTTTATTGATTGGATTATCTATTTAATAGCTACTAGTCTATAGTTCTTGTATGTTTAGTTACTATTCTATAGTTCTTGTATGTATGTTGAGGGTGAGAGAGGAGGGATATATGTGACATTTGCATACTATATATTTGCAAGTGACAGAAAATCAGGGTCTAAAGGAGGAGAACAATTCTGAATTGACTTTAGATTGCTAAGCTTTCGTCTAATCTATTGCTCTGTGCATTTGATTCATAGCTACTGAAGTAGATACATCTTTTGACCCCTGTAAGATTTCTTCTCCATTGTCCTGCAGGCCCCAGTGGGCTTCCCAAATAAATCGGAGGTAGTTAACTGTTATCAGCAATTATATTGGCAACTATCAAAATGATTAGAGTTTTCCAAAGATCCAACAGACTTTCTTGAGAAATATGCAATATGAGCTGGATAACCACTTGGGAGGCATGATGTAGAGGGAATTCAGGCACAAGACATAAAGTAGCTTTGGTCTAACCTAGCTGACTTTGGTATGTATAAAATTGGGTGTTTGAAAGCTGTTCAGGAAGATAATTCCAGTTGACTCTACACTGTTCAAAGAGAAGAGAATGAATTAAGCGCATTTCCATGTTTCTAGAACCTAACATAGCACATGGTATTATGTGGGTACACATTAGATGTGTATGGAATTAGATCTGAATCTGAATAATTGATTACAATGTCATACTCCAAGGAAATTTGTAAAGGCTGACGTACTGAGGTTGTGCTGGCAAATATGAACTGCAAATTGGAATTAATTATCCTAGTCCTCTTTAGGGAAGTACTTTCTCTTGTCAATCCAGATGAATGATGCAAAAACACCTTCTGGAATTGAATTAGCCGGGTAATTCTTGACTTTGCTCAAGACTTTAAACTGGTGGGAGCTTTAATGGATATTAATTAGTGTGAAAGCTTTTTATTCTTTGAGGGTCTTTTTCTTTTTTCCCTGAAAGAGAAATCTATCTTGATTGACAGATGGATCCCTCTGTTTCATGTTTTATTGTTTTTGAAGAAAGGGGCTTTGATTTCCTGCCAGGGAGCTTTCATAAAAGGACCTTAGCATGCTGAGTCCTGATTAAACATCAGGGAAAGGTGATGATTCTTTTGTACAGCTCTTTCCTGAAAGGTGAGGAAGCCAAAATTACAATGACTCTAGGAAAGTTATCTGCTGAAGGACCACATTCAGCTACAGGAAAAATCAAAAATCAACCATTGCATAGACAGCAATAATACTGGGATGCAAATGTCATTTGTCCCTATTTTATGAATACTTTAAAAAGGTCTGTACAAGAAAGGGTCATAATGATACTTTAGTGGAGAGAATATCAGGTTAGTTTTATTTATTGCTGTAGAGTCTTGACCTATATTGAGCTTTTTATAAAGTTAAATAGGTTTTTATTTAAGGATTCTGCTAATTTTAGCAAATAAAAGAGATTTACTTTAGTGACAAGTGTTTGTCTAAATTAAACTACTCACATTGTTTTTAAATCTTCTGTTGTGGCAAACCTGTTTACTAAGCCTGTCCCCCGCCCCCACCCCCAAATCAATGATCAAATTCAATTTATAAGTAAACAGAGCTGATCGTCAGCAAGGTTGAGTAGCAGAGAGAGTGGAGTCCTTGAGATTATAGTAGTCTCAGCTTTAATCTTCAGGTGTAGCCTGGCTATGCCACTTGCTAGTCATGTGGCCTTGGGCAAGGTTTTAACTGCTCTGAATGTAGTAAGTGTATACATTGAGATAAACATATTTACCTGGCAGAGGGATTGTGGGAACTTAATCAGATAAAATGCCCAAAGCATCTAATGTGCTCTGGATTTTATAGCACTGCTCCTGGCAGCCACAATAGTATAATGTTAAGACTTCAAAATAAAACTAACCAAAGAGATTATAATTAATGGTTGATTTATTGTTATTACTCTTAGCCAGAGATAAAAATAAATTAGTATAAAATTTGGGGGTCATTTGCAGTTCTTTTAATCACATGACCATATAACATTTATTTATTCTGGGTTTGGCCCAAAACACATTCCAAAGCTAATCAAGAAGTGCCTAGAAGTCAAATGCCAGTTTTTCTTTTCCTTTCTCTTGCTTGTGCCCATGAACTGAATTCTTAATATCCTATCTCCTGTACTTTTCATTTTTCACATAAAGGAGAATATTCATAGTCTAAACCTACTAGAAGTTAAAGTTGGGTCAAGTGTTCTCCTAAAAATGAATACACTCTTGCTAAGATGACTAATTCCAGCTCCTAAAAGTGAATATTAAGTATCTTGGGATCAGCTTAATATGCTACAAATGAGCTGTTTGATTCATTATTAATTAATGTGAAATAAAATCATGTAAGTTGAGGGAACTTCCCTGGTGGTCCAGTGGTTAAGACCTCGCCTCCTAATGCAGGGGTTGCAGGTTAGATCGCTGGTAGGGGAGCTAAGATCCCACATGCCTCACCTCCAAAAAACAAAAACATAAAAAAGCAGAAGCAGTACTGTAACAAATTCAATGAAGAATTTAAAAATAGTCCATATTAAAAATTATTTTAAAAATCATATAAGTTTAGGACTATAACAGGAAATGACAACCTGACTATGTATGTCTAGTTTAGTCTTTCTATTTGTTTAAATCATTTGATTTTATGTTTTAGAGCCCTTTTAGATTTACAGCGTAGCTCAGAAGGCATGGTAGCATCCTTTGGAGAGCTTTTCACACAGTCTTTGGTGCCAGTCCTTGAATGCAGAGATTCTGATTTAAAACTTCATCCTCCTACCCCAACCCCACCCCCTTCCCAGGCAGTTCTCTTAAGTTTCCAGATGCTTCCAATGCAAGGCCAGAGTTGAGACCAACAGCATTAGGGGCTTAAAAATCTCAATATTGATTTTAGTCAAGAGATATGAAACTATTTGAACTAAATATCTATATAAAAATACATTGTAAAGAATTTAATACTGTATTTTAAAACATAAAAGCTCACGGTTTATCAGGTATTGTGTCTGTACTTTTCAAATTATAAAAGCATAAAGCAAATTAAAGGAACAGTATTATTCTCCACTTTTCTTTTCCACTGAAAGCTTGATAAGAAAAGTAAGCAGAGAACTGCTGAAGTGATTAATATGTATCACACCTCTCCCCAAGAGGTCCAGAGACATGAGGCCATATGTAACTGGTATTCTTTCTTTTTTTTTTTTTTTACGACAATTAAGAGTTATATTTAAAATTCACAAACCAGGGATTTCCCTGATGGTCCAGTGGCTAAGATTTTGCGCTCCCGATGGAGGGGGCCCAGGTTTGATCCCTGGTCAGGGAGCTAGATCCCACACGCCGCAACTAAGAGTTCCCATGCCACATCCGAAAGACCCTGAATGCCACAACTGAGACCCGGCTCAGCCAAAGAAATAGATAAGCAAATATTTAAATAAAATTCACATGCCATTTGGTCCAGAAACTTACATTTAAAAATGTACCCAGCAGGGATAGATTTTCATGGCAGCATTACATGTAGTAGCAAAAACATAGCTATCCTAAATGTCCACAAAGGGAGGGATGACTGAATAAGCAGCAGGTGCAATCACAGTGTAGACCTCTGTATTTAAAATGTTTATATAAGTGTATCTTTAGGTATTGGGATGAATTACATCACTTATCAAAAGAAACAGAATAATTTTTAACATATGATACTATTTTTATAAATATAAACTCATTTTCACCCGCTGTAAACAATTTGAAAATATGTGTGTTTTCATAAAAAAGTTAATTAAATTTTTGGCAGTGCTGGGTCCTCATTGCTGCCCAGGCTTTTTCTCCAGCTGTGGTGCACAGGCTTCTCACTGTGGTGACTTTTCTTTTTGCAGAGCATGGGCTCGAGGGAGCATGGATTGCGGTGGTTGTGGCATGTCAGCTCAGTAGTTGCAGTTGCCTCTTTCTAGAGCATGGACTCAATAATTGTGGCACACGGGCTTAGCTGCTCCAACTCAGGTGGAATCTTCCCGGATCACGGATCGAACCTGTGACTCCTGCATTGGCGAGTGGGTTCTCTACCTCCAAGCCTTCAGGGAAGTCCTGTGATTCTTAATATTTTAGAAAAAGATCTGCGAAGATATTCACTAAATGGTTAGGGATGATTAAATCTGGAGAATGGGTTTGGGGAATAAGGGAGTACTTTTTATTTAACCAACTGTTTGTTTATTTTTAATATTTAGAATCAAATGTTACTGTATTTAAAACTTGAGAGAAAATGAGGCAAGCTCCCCTAACCCTTAGGATTTCCATGACTTAAAAAAAAAAAATGACATTTCTACAAAGCAGAGTGCACTATATTGTAACACTTTTGGAAAAATTTAGCCAATCGTGGATAACATCCTAAAAAATATTTAGCTTTGTGTACAGACACCCTCACTCCCCATCTGCTCAGCTCCTCAATGTTTCTAAAATTCCAGCAGTACTGATCTGAAAAAAAGTTGGATTCCTCTCAAATGGACCTTGATTATGTGCCTAGGAATTAAACATCATAATTTTTTGAGAAACATCTATAGAAGTTGCAGTAGGAACTTCCTGGCAGTCCAGTGGTTAAGAATCCATGCTTTCACTGCAGATGGCATGGGTTCAATCCCTGGTCAGGGAACTAAGATGCAGCATGGTGCAGCCAAAAAAAAAAAAAGAAAAAAAGTTACAGTAGATCCAGTTGTAGAATAGTGAGAAGATTTATAACTACAACAGGGTGCTTGGATTAAATTCCATTTCCAAATGCTCAAAGGCCATGTTATATCATGTCTCAGTGTTCTAGAGCCCAGGCTTCTCCCTTCTAAGAGATAATGAAATCCATTCACCTGATTCTTTATCATGCTTTTCATTTCCAAGCTTAGGAAGAAATTGCCCATAGTATATTTCCATAGTCATCCAATTCCCATGAATAAAGCCAAGTTGAGGAGCTCAGTGGAGCTCCAGGATCCAAAGGCATTTTCACTGTCATTGTACTCTATCCAGTGGTTCTGAAACCCATGCACTGTAGAGTTACCTAACTTGATTTCCCCAAGAGAATGGCTGGACTGAGCTGGCCAGACATTACTAATTTGTTGAAGTCCTCCAGGTGATTCTGATTTGTGGTTAAGACCAAGAGTTATGTGTTTAACTGGGTCCCTTTCAAGAATACTGTAGACATTTTAGTTAAATACTAAATTTGTCAAAGAAGCTTTGCTAATAACCAGATCAAGTTCTTTAAGATTTTTCAGGTTAGCGCAAGTGCAGATGAAAGACTTTCCCCATTCTACCTCAGAGTCTCCATGCTCCCCCCCACCCACCGCCAGTCCCATGACTCTGGGCCTTGGAGCTGTGTTGTTGTTGTCTTGGAGCATTATAGAGTGGTTCCACGTGGGGTGGCCCAGCTGAAATGAGCTCATGTGTGACACAGATCATCATCATTGCCTTCTGTGTTATTGCAAATAGGACTCATGAGTGCTGTATGGAGGGTCACTGATGGCGTGCAGACCAGGGAATATATTCAGTTTCAACCCCAGCTGATATGCTTCTGTTCAATTCTGACACTAACCATCGGGAGTTCTTACAGACCCTGCAAGTTAAAGGACATGGTCCTCCATAGGACTACTCTCACTCCAGACCAAATGGCTATATATCTGGGGGCTCCCGTGACCCTATTTGAGCTTGATGATTTACTAGAATAACTCAAAGGACTCAGGAAAATGCTATACTTATGATTACACTTTTATTATAAAAGATAGAACTCGGGAGCAGTCCAATGAGGAGACATGTAGAGCAAGGTTTATGAGGGTCATCTAAACACAGCGCTTCCATCCCCTCTCTTTGGAGGATCAGAGCTCAACATTGTCCTGAACATTCGTGTGTCATTCACTAATCAGGAAGCACCAGCTTTGGTGTCCCAGTTTTTTAAATTGGGGTTTCATTACATGGGTATGATTGCTTGAACATAGACCTCAAGATCGAACACAGTCTCCAACCTCCCTCATCTCTTCTTTCCTTGAAGGTCAGGCTGTTTTAAAATCCCAACTCTCTAATCACATGTTTGGCTTTTTGTTGAGCAGCCCATCCTGAGTCATCTCATCGCATTAGTATAAACTCAGGTGTGATCCAAGGGGCTGTAAATAATAAAGATACTTACTTTACTTGGAAAATTCCAAAGATTTATATTCTCCTTCCCAGGAAGCAGAGACAAAGACCAGTCAAAGTCTTTATTATACAACAGTAGCTCTTTTTGAAGTCCCTGGATTGGTAAAGGATGCTCCTGGCAGTTCTCCTTTGGTCCACTTATCTTTGCTCTTGTTTCTTATCTCTTCTTGGAAAGGGATCTGAGGATTAGTGTTCCATTTTCCAGGTTCTCCTCTCTGCATGTCCCTTCTTGGGATACATCCATGACCCTACCCTCTTGCATTTCTACCCCTACATCCTTTTCTTTCTGAAAACTCTGAAAATGTAAATAAAATGAAAGAGCAACAAAAACTCCACTTACTATTCTTTTTCCCTAAGAACTTAATTGCCCATTAACCCTAGAAGAGGAGGTGGAATTTCAGGATATAGCAGTTTCTAGAGGGACTGCATTTCTACAAGTTTAGAGAGTAAAGATTTTGCATTTCATTCTTCAGGAAAGATAATAAAAAGGAAACCTTTGCAACCTCTCTTAAAATACTCAAGGTCCTAATAGTTCAGAAAAGTGCTTGTAAACTACTGCTTGACATAGGTGGTAAAAGGTTCTTGAGATTCTTTCAAAATTAGTTCTGAATTTACTTTCAGAGATAAAGTTATTTGGCACAATAAATTGTATTGAATTAGCTCTAATGTGATATTTACTCATGTGTCATCCCTTTGAAATGTATTCTGAAGATTATACGATCCTCCAGTCATACTTCAATTGTCTTTAAGCAAAAACAATGCAAAAAAATAATTATTTCTCAGAACAGATCACATTAATGTATTTCCATTTATTTTTTAATATTGTTTTAAAAGTAGGGGTGTTCGATTGCTTTAAGTAATGGTCTACAAGGTCATGATCTTGTGGATCTTTTGTTGTGACTCTGGACATGATGAAAGAGAATTAAATCACTAAGAAGGATGGATGGAAACTGCCACAAGGAAAGGTTTGCTTCATGACCATGACAAGCTTCATACTAGGGCTTTTCAGATCCATGATTTTTAAAAGATACTTATTTATGTATTTTATTTTTGGCTGTGGTGGGTCTTCGGTGCTGCACTCGGCTTTTCTCTAGTTGTGGCGAGTGGGGGCTCCTCTTCCTTGCGGTATGCAGCGTTCTCATTGTGGGGACTTCTCTTGTTGTGGAGCACAGGCTCTAGGCATGCAGGCTTCAGTAGCTGAAGTAAGTGGGCTCAGCAGTTGCAGCTCACCGGCTCTAGACTGCCAGCTCAGTAGTTAGATTGCACAGGCTTAGTGGCTCCTTGGCACGTGCGGTCTTCCTGGACCAGGGGTCGGACCAGTGTCTCTGGCATTGCAAGGCAAATTCTTAACCACTGGACCACCAGGGAAGCCCTGATCCATAATTTCTTAAATCACACTTAATCCAACCTCACAGCAGCTTTTCAAGGTAGATACACTCCAATTTTACAGATTAGAAAATTGAATTTAAGGAGATATTCTCTTCACTAATTGAGGTGATTAAGTGATACACACAGGATTCAGTAATTTTGATAATTCAAGTTTCTTCCACAATGCCATGTGGGTCATTGTTTCCAAAGTATTCTATTCAACATACAGTTAACACTCAATTTTCAGTTTGTAATTTTTCAGAGTACTGCTTTCATTACTACAGGGTCAGGGTATATTCCTAGCAGGTTATTAAAGATAAGCTAACTATTACATTCATTCATTCAGTGCATTTTTACTGAGTAGCTTCTATGTGCCAAACCACTGATAGAAATGAAGTTGGCATACACAAGTTATACTCATTATTTTGTCCATTTAACAAACAGTGAATTACTTAGTTCTATAATATTGCATGGTGAAGTGAAAGTGAAAAACGCTCAGTCATGTCCTACTCTTTACAACCCTGTGGACCCCACCAGGCTCCTCTGTCCATGGAATTCTCCAGGCAAGAATTCTGAAGTGGGTTGTTATTTCCTTCTCCAGGGGATCTTCCCAATCCAGGGATTGAACCTGGGTCTCCTGCATTGCTAGGGTACCCACTCCAGTATTCTTGGGCTTCACTGGTGCCTCAGCTTAGAGAATCCGCCTGCAATGTGGTTTGATCCCTGGGTTGGGAAGGTCCTCTGGAAATGAGAATGGCTACCCACTGCAGTAATCTGGACTGAAGAATTCCATGGACTGTACAGTCCATGGGGTCACAAAGAGTGGGACATGATTGAGCAACTTGCACTTTCACTCCTGCATTGCAGGCAGACTCTTTACCATCTCAGTCACCAGGGAAGCCCAGTGTTTCATGGTGAAGATGGTTAAAAGTCATGACAAATTAGACTTTCTGAAATCCTTTAAATCATGAAATAAAAAGACTGATTTATTCTGTCATTAGGTCTTAGAAATAAAACCACTATTTGGGATCTTTCATTTGAATTGATGTTATTTAACTGATTTTATTTACTTAATTTTTAATTTCATGAGCTTTCAAGTTTGTATCTTGAGCAGTCATTGCCAGGCAGATCCCAAATTCAGAAGTTGTAGTGCATTTGACAGCACTTATAACAACTAATAACCAGGTTCACTGACAGTGATCTAGTTTCAGCAGGTACTGTAATTGTAGATTATACTCTTCATGGTTTCTTCATTGTGTGAATAGTAAGTGTATGAAATCTTGAGTCAACATTTCCTTTTCTGTTGCATAAACAGTGCTGAAAGCTTAATGATCAGCTGGAGAAGAGGCGTAATGAATAGTTGCAGCATTGTTCATTAGGCACCGTGGTGGTTCTTTCTTTGCCATCATTTCATCTGTGCTTGAGTCTTGCATTTCCTTCCAGTCTGTCATTCTCCTTGAACATCGGACACTCCCCCTGAAGTAATTGCTGTGACACATGTAGAGCTTCTATCATATGACAATGGAAATGTCTCTTCTCCTTGAGTTCACTTTATTTGGAGAGACTATTCTTTTGAGGATGGTAAATCTGCAGAAAGTGACTCATCCAGTCAAGTTATAACAGATTTTTTTTAAAGTTTATGTGGTCTTTTGGATAATAAAACACTGTGCTGCTTTTCTGCAAATTAAATAAGAGTAAAATGTTAAGGGAAATGGAATTGAAATTTGTAGCTTTTTGCCCAATTAATTTTAGGTCACTAATACTTATTTGTATTTTTGTTTCCACCTTTATATTCTTTGTGTTATAAATATTGAAAAAGCATGCTCTTTCTCTATTTTTTGAATTAAATTGCTAATTTACTGAAATGGTAACATACACAGTTATTGGGTCATGTCTTTAGTAGCCTGTTAATAGATTTTGACAAGGTGTTATTCATATCTCCCCAGGCGAAGCCTCAATTAGGTGCTAACTCAGTAAGAGGTCTTACTCAAAAAATGGAGTCCAGAAGAAATGATGAAATTAATAGAAATATATTTTATTTCACCCAGAATATTTAAACCATGGTTGCTTATTGTATTATGCTCTCTTTTAAAGCTTTGGGCTTTCATAAAGGAAAAGATTCCCAGAGACTACGATTGCAAAGTGTGCTTTGGTGTAAAGCATAGAGGAAACAAATTTCTAAACGAATGAGTTAGCTTCTTTATGTTATTCTTCAGAAAGCATGGACTTTCTTTGGAACACAGTATAATTATCTGTAAGTATGAGTTAGTTAGGCAGGGTACTTCCATGCTTACTTAGGTACTAATATGTCATTTTGGGGGAAAAATAACTCAATGGAGTTCTATTTGTTATATGAACAATTGATGATGAATAATTCCCTAAGCAACATTAGAAGCCCCTAGATGATAACTTTTTAATTTGCAAAGCATATTTGTTGTAATAGGTTGACAAGTGAGCTAGCAAAAGATAGGCTTTATTAGCTGAGAACCTTTAGAATTAGGCTATATTTAGGTGGATTTAACTGCCATACTTTGTTACAATGGTTTAGCCATTTAGCTAAAGTAACCTGTGATCTATTTCAGGGAACCAAACAAAAAATCTGTTGGTGAAATCATCCGTTCATCATCTTTGTTTTTCTTTTTGATACATTCTTGATAGTAGGATTAACTGCTTAAAAGGGTTGGCATTATTTTGGATATCTTGCTTATTCAAGAAATCAATTTTTATATAAACTAGAATTTTAAATGAAAGTAACCTTTTTAAATCAGAGGTATTATCATAAACATCCATGAACTTTGATGTCCTGAAAATAAATGAAACCATATGCCACACTGCTAAAAGTCACCAAATCCCAAATTTTTATCTAAAAAGATACATATTTTCAGTCCTCAGTCTCCACAAACTCATTTTATTTCCTAGCTGCATTTATTGTGTAGTAATTCACTTTACCCCCAATGGTTAACCACTCTTCACAGTAAGTTTTTTTATAAGTCCAGCCTATGACAAAGTTCATGCTGTTTTCACTGTATCTTTGGCCAGGGAAGCACAGCATGGAATTCTTTAAATGCTTTGAAATGATTTGTAGATTCTTTTTCTGCAATTGCAGGTGCCTGATTGCCAAGGTACATTGAGAAATAAAGGAAAATGAATGGAAAGAAAAAGGAAAACAGGAAGCAGTGAAGTAGGGAAAAAGAAAAGGGAAAGAAGGAATATAAAAAAGGAGACATAAGAGGAGACAGAGAGGAAAAGAAATGAAGGGAGACATGACAATGAAAGTAAAGGATCAGAAGTTTTGTCAGTATATTTGTATTCATGACAGGTGGCATGTTTCCATTTACCTTTGAATCCTTTCCCTTTAAAGTTGAAGATATTTTCAACTCAGGAAGCTTCAAAATTCTTTTTTTATTTGAAATAAAATAACTCTAGGAATAGGTGTTTTTGAGTTAAAATAATATTCAAAGGATTTGTAGTGTTCAATTGCAGTCTAAAATAAAGGTAGCTTTATTTTTACCTTAAATTGCTTATGTTTATTGTCTTCAACGTGGTCTCCTTTTGGATTTGTCAGATAGCAGACACAATCTTTTTTTTTTTTTTTCATTTATTTTTATTAGTTGGAAGCTAATTACTTTACAGTATTGTAGTGGATTTTGTCATACATTGACATGAATCAGCCATGGAATTACATGTATTTCCCATCCCGATCCCCCCTCCCACCTCCCTCTCCACCCAATTTCTCCAGGTCTTCCCAGTGCACCAGGCCCGAGCACTTGTCTCATGCATCCAACCTGGGCTGGTGATCTGTTTCACTATAGATAATATACATGCTGTTCTCTCGAAACATCCCACCCTCACCTTCTCCCACAGAGTCCAAAAGTCTGTTTTGTACATCTGTGTCTCTTTTTCTGTTTTGCATATAGGGTTATCATTACCATCTTTCTAAATTCCATGTATATGTGTTAGTATGCTGTAATGATCTTTATCTTTCTGGCTTACTTCACTCTGTATAATGGGCTCCAGTTTCATCCATCTCATTAGAACTGATTCAAATGAATTCTTTTCAATGGCTGAGTAATATTCCATGGTGTATATGTACCACAGCTTCCTTATCCATTTGTCTGCTGATGGGCATCTAGGTTGCTTCCATGTCCTGTCTATTATAAACAGAGACACAATCTTTTCATTTCACATTCACTGAATCATAAACAACCCCTTTCCTCCCTCATCTTCCTGTAGCACACAGTTTTCTTCATTATAGGCAGAGAGATTTAAACAACAACAGCAACAACTTTGAAAAACCAAAAAATCAGAACATGTTATTTCTTTCTCAAGCCCTCTAGTGGCTTCTTATCCTACTTGGGATAAAGTCTCAACTCTGTACCCACTCTGCAAGCCCTTCTTTTGTGTGTCTTCTAATGGCATTCTTGAGCTCTTGTCTATGAACAGCCATGCTTGCTTATTGCTCAGACACACAGGATATTTTCTGCTCATGATGTCCACTTGTCCTTTCCATGGACCACTCTTCCCTCAGACCTTCTCTCACTTCATTCATACCCCTGCTGTAGTACACCTTTGAGGAACTTTTCTGATCAAACTATCTGAAATAAATTCCCTTTTTCTTCTCGTGCAGTCACTCTTTAACTTCTCAATTTACCTGGCTAGAGAAAAGCTCATGCAGCAGCAAAGACCCAGCACAGCCAAAAATAAAAATAAAATTAGTAAAAACCTAAAAAAAAAAAAAATTTACCTGGCTTTTTTTTTCGTAATACTTTTCAAAGCTGAATACATACACATACCCACACACACCCACACACACATATGTGTGTGATATATGCACGCATATGTACATTTGCATAGCTACACACATACGTGTGTGTGTGTGTGTGTGTGTGTGTGTGTGTGTGTGTGTGTGTACGTGGACCCATTTCCTCTATTAAAATGTCAGCTCTCTGAAGACAGGAATTGGTCCTGTCTTACCATTTGCATAGTAGTGGGCTGTTTCAGTTATGGTACCATTCTTTGTTAACAGAATAAGTGACTAGACATTGATGAAAAAAGATTAATTATAATTATATAATTATAATTAATTATAATCTCTTGTGTTAAGTGCTATGAGAAATAAATGGAGGGAATCCAGGGGAAATGTGAATTATTCTCCCTGGGCCTGGAAAAGGTTTGAAATTGGAGCTGACATTTTCATACATGTCAAAAGATTGGCTTGGCACTGGCTTAGAAGAAAAGTAGAGAAGATAATTCCACTTAGAACAGCATGGGTAACATCTCTGAGTTGGGAAAGAGTGTGGAGAATTCATGAAAGAGCCAACTCTCTTTCACTCCATTGGAGTTGGACATTCCAACACAGTAGTTGCATGAGAAAAAACAGAATGAGGCGGGTCTGGAGAGGAATGAGAGTTATATTTTGAAGGTGTCCATAAAGATCCCTAGGCATAGTAACTTTGTGTATGATGGATATACTCAGACAGTTTTGTGAAAGAAGGAGGGAGGCAGAAATGAGTTAGAAAGTCAAGAGACAGAATTTATTCAGTAGTCCATGTAAGTGGAAGCAGGGAATCAGAGCTGACTGATGTTAGCTATGATCTTTTCATATATGGCTTTTATTATGCTGAGATAATTTCCTTCTATTTCTAGTTTGCTGAGATTTTATCATGAAAGGGTGTTAACAAAATAAATTTTCTTTCTCTCTTAATTGAGATGGTCTTGTGGTTTTTGTCCTTCATTCTGTAAATGTGGTGTATTACATTGACTGATTTTCGTGTATTGAACCATTCTTGCATTTCAGGGGAAAAAACACTTGGTCATGATGTAAATCCTTTTGATGTACTGTTGAATTCAGTTTGCTAGTAATTCTTGATGATCTATTAATGATATTGATCTGTAGTTTTCTTCAGTAGCATCTTTGTCTGGATTTATTCTCACTGAGACAAATGCTTAACTCTTTCATTTGAATTTGGAAGTGTCCTCTTTTTCATTTTTTGAAAGAGTTTGAGAAAGTTTGGTATTTTTTTAAGTTTTGTAACAGTTTTTCAATTTTTGCTTATCTTTTCAAAAATCCAGCTCTTAGTTTTATTGATGTTTTCCTGTTTTATATTTCATTAATTTCTGGTCTAATCTTTATTATTTCTTTCCTCAGCTTGTTTTGGGTCTAGTTATTTTTTTTCTAGTTTCCTGAGATATAAAGTTAGGTAGTTGATTTGATATCTTTATTCTGTTTTAATGTAGTCATTTACTGCTATCAGCTTCCCTCTTAGTACTGCTGTTGCATCCCATTTTAATTTTCATTTGTCTCAAGATAGGTTCTAATTTCCCTTGTGATTTCCTTTTTGACGCATTGAGAGTTCAAGAGGATATTGTTTAGATTCCATGTTTTTGTGAATTTTCCAGTTTTCTTTTTGCTATTGATCTCTAGTTTTATTCTACTGTGGTTAGAAGAGATACTTGGTATTTCAATATTAAATGTTTTAAAACTTACCATGTGATTTATCCTGGAGAATGTTCCATGTCCATTTGAGAAGACTGTGTATTCTTCTGTTGTTGAATGGAGTGTTCTGTATATTCTTTTATAGGGTTGTTCAAATCTTCAGTTTTCTTATTAATCTGTTTGATTATTTTTGGGTTTTCTTGAAAAGAAAATTCCAAGAAGTTGCTTGCAGTTCACTGGCCAATTCTCACTGGCTCTCCTTGGTCATGACTAGTTACAAAGAAGCTTGAAAGTAGTTCAGTTCTGGTTGTCTATATGCATAGATGAAAGTAAAGATTATATTACTATGATAAAATTGGTCAGTTGATATTCAGGGACATATACCAGACTGTCTAAAATATTAGATTAGAATCTATTATAATATTTTTAAGGTGCTGAATCTGTGTTTTATTATATCTTAATTCTGATGAGGCTTCCTATTTTATTAATGAAAGAAGCTCTGAAGCCCTCCCTTGAGTGTCTGTGATATATGAGCTTTTACCTTCTCATTTGTGAAGTTACAATAGATATATAATTCTTACCTTATTATGTATTCTCTAAGAAGCACAGTAAAAATAAAATGGAGCTTTAAAAGTTTAAAATGATCCTGCAGGGACTCCAAGATGAAAAAGATATACAATGCCAAATTACTTCCACCCATGTTGTTACATACCCTATTAACAGCATGCACAAGAGACAATTCTATTTCTAGATTTTACTACCCCATTGCATAATTTTTACTTGTGACTACCAGGGAATATGAAATAAGAAGATAGTCTATTGGGAGGCATTATACATCTATCTATGTCATTGAGCCTTGCCACTGAAAACTGTGCTTATTAATCATTTCTCCATCAGTAAAAATTGATAACAGGTAAAATGAAAATATGCAGATGACACCACCCTTATGGAAGAAAGTGAAGAGGAACTAGAAAGCCTCTTGATGAAAGTGAACGAGGAGAGTGAAAAAGTTGGCTTAAAGTTCAACATTCAGAAAATTAAGATCATGGCATCTGGTCCCATCACTTCATGAGAAATAGACAGGGAAACAGTGGAAACAGTGGCTGACTTTACTTTTTTGGGCTTCAAAATCACTGCAGATGGTGATTGCCCCCATGAAATTTAAAGACGCTTACTCCTTGGAAGGAATGTTATGACCAACCTTGATAGCATATTAAAAAGCAGAGACATTACTTTGCCAACAAAGGTCCATCTAGTCAAGGCTATGGTTTTTCCAGTGGTCATGTATGGATGTGAGAGTTGGACTGTGAAGAAAACTGAGTGCCGAAGAATTGATGCTTTTGAACTGTGGTGTTAGAGAAGACTCTTGAGAGTCCCCTGGACTGCAAGGAGATCCAACCAGTCCATCCTAAAGGAGATCAGTCCTGGGTGTTCATTGGAAGGACTGATGTTGAAGCTGAAATGCCAGTACTTTGGCCACCTCATGCAAAGAGTTGACTCATTGGAAAAGACCCTGATGCTGGGAGGGCTTGGGGACAGGAGGAGAAGGGGACGACAGATGATGAGATGGCTGGATGGCATCATCGACTCGATGGACATGAGTTTGAGTAAACTCAGGGAGTTTGTGATGGACAGGGAGGCCTGGCGTGCTGCGATTCATCGGGTCGCAAAGAGTTGGACGCAACTGAGTGACTGAACTGAACTGAACTGAAAATGAAAATAAATTTTAGTGAGATAATTTTGTCATTTGGTGCCTACTTTGAAATTTGCATTTATGATTTGGGGAGGGGATAATGATTCAAGGCAACTTATATTACTATCTATATGTTTGTATATTAATTTTAGAAAAAGATACTATGAGCAAAAGCTATACATGTATAAAGTGGGAAGATCATATGACTGGAAGACTATAATAAAAATTAAAGTCTTTCTTATACTGCCTATGGGATCCTTTTAAAATTATCATATTTATTTACATCAATTCTTTGGAATTCATATGATTTAAAGAAGAGAAGACAAATGAGCTTTAGAGAAGTTATAACAGTCAGTGATAGACCTGTTTTTCCTTTTTTCCTTTCAGCGTGTTCAGTTATTTTCACAGTATATTTGTAGTTCTGGAGCATTCTTGAGAAACTTCTCCAGGATTAACATGGGATTGTTCTCGGAGCTTGAAAAGAGAAGTAAATAAACTTTCTGGGGGCCAGGTTCCAGGATATCCAACCTCCTGCCACCGCAGAGTTTGAGCTTGATACTTTTATATATTGGATCCTACATTACCTTTTCCCTGAAGATAAAAAAAAAGAAAAGTGGTTTTGAGGCCAAAGGAACTGCTGCACTAAATCTTGCTGCATCTAACTTTCCTCCAACAGAAGATCACATTTCAGAAGTCATTTCATCAGAGTTTAGCTCTTTCTCATCCCTCCCCTCTCCACCACTTCTTTGCAGACCCAAAATTTCATGATTTATTCCTGTGCTTTAAAATATATACTTAGTGGTGGAAGATTTATCTTTGTACAAATGAATAATTCAGAGGATAGAATTTCTCTTGAGATTAGTTTACATAGTGAAGACTTTGACCCCAGGATTGAAATTTCTAGGGCATCAAAGATGTTTGTGCTGTTTCCTTTAGGCATCAGAAATGTGGTTGGGTTTCACTGTTTTATTCTGAACACAATCTTGGAAAAAAGAAGTGGAATGCATGAATCAGCAGAAAAGGCACATTATATACTTCAGAGCCTACCTCTTTTCCAAAAAGATGTGTAGTCCTCAGCTTCTGCTATGAGTAGAACTCATTACACCGATTCTCTCATTTATTTTTCCTCCTGGGGAGGATATGTTTAACTCAGTCACTTACTGGAGAATATATGTGATATACTGATTCATTTTTAAAAAAAATATGTTGATTCATTTTTTAAAAATCTGTGTTTATGAAGTTCTCAGTATGAGTTGTATCTCATTTTATTTTGTTTTTCTTAAGTTTTAAATAAATGTAAATTGCATCCAAAGTAATATATCCCCTCTATAATTAGAGAAGAGCTGTTGCCAGTTCATGACTAGTGACATTTGCCTTGAAAATTTTATTTTTCTTACAAACCTTAGGATATATCTTAAACTAAGTAGATGTTTAAGTTGTGAAGACGAAGATTCATCAAGTTTTCAAATTCTCTGCTGAGTTACTACCAAGCCCCACTTGATAGGGCCTTAGCTGCTCCCGTCCTACTGCTCTAGTTTCAGTTCGTCACTCAGCTTATGTTTTTAGTAATTCCATTGGGGTACCTTATATATACAGCAGGTGAGCCCTTTTACTATACCAGCACATACAAACCTGGAAGCCAGCAATAGTTGTTTCCAGACAGCTAATGCGTGGTGGATTCATTATGATATAATCATCAAGTATAAATAACACATGATTTTGTGATTAGTCTTTTGAGGATTAATAATTAAAGACTCTGCAAACATTAAGATCGATCCATCAGTTTTTTACAATATTAAAATTAGGTTTTTCTAAGTAAGAATGGCTTTCTGTCAGTTTTTGTTTTCTCCCTAAGTGTGTGTGCTAAGTCATTTTAGTCATGTCTGAATTTCTGAAACCCTGTGGACTGTGGCACACCAGGCTCCTCTGTGGGATTCTCCAGGCAGGAATATTGGAGTGGGTTGCCATTTCCTTCTGTGGCAATCTTCCTGACGCAGGGATTGACCTCCTGTCTCTTATGTCTTCTGCGTTGGCAGGCATTACCACTAAAACCACCTGGGAAGCCCTATCTCCCTATAACTCTCCCCCCATCCTTTTTCCCCCTATGTATATGACATCATTACCCTTATCACATGGATGTACTTTCTATTTCCTACCTTCTGTTTCACTGATTATAGAATTAGTTGCATTAAAAATTTGACTGGTGTATGCCATCCTTAAAAAAAAACTCTGGCTTCTCATTTATGTGTACATCTGGAAAGCATCTCTTGAGATAGTCTTTTCCAATTTTCCATTCAAATGGCCGCTAAAAAAGACTCTGGAGGAGAGGAACCATTACAACTGCCATCTCATTTCCATCTTATACCAACAGGCAACCCAGTGCCTGGATCTGAAAATGGTGGATGGAAGGTCAGTCTAGGTTGAGAATAAAACAAGTGATATGAACCAGAAAGTTTTGATATGGACCAGAAGACTATTCTGAAAAAGGAAGAAAAATATTTCAAACCCCTCTTGTTGTTTACTGCCTGGTTCAAAGGCCAAAAAGCTTCAGCAACTAGAAAGCAGAACATCTTTATAAGTTGCTTTTACTGTGGCTTAGCCTGGTATTCTGTCACTGATGATTTTTTCTGTTACATTCACTCATTGATTGCACTGCCCTGATAAGACTGGGCTGCCCTGAAGAGGAATGGAAACCAGTGGTGACTTTACTCACTGTAGCCAGTGTAGTCTCCACAGAACAGGGCTAGGATAGTAGAAAGAACCTGGGTGTAAGAGTGGGTGTGCTGAGACTGTTACACTCCTGTTGAGAAGCACCGCAGTGGGTACGTGTTTGTGTTCACCAGACATAGTTTGTGGTGTCCACGTATTTTTAACTAACTGTAGATCTGAGAAGGGGACTTAACAATCACTCAAATGGAAGTAAGCAGAGATAAGGAAATCCATATGCCATGCCTAAAGGCAAGCGCTGGACAATACAGCGCAGGACCTGTAATATACAAAAGCTGTAGTATGCAGCTTCCAGAGTGCTGGCAGCCTACATATTGAGGGAAGAGTATCCTTCTGATGCACGAGGGATAAACTGAAATAAAACTTTAAGAAGTAATTACGTGGAACTTCACTAGTAGCGCAATGGATAAGAATCTGCCTGCCAATGCAGGAGACGTGGGTTCGATCCTTGGTCTGGGAAAGTTGCACATGCCATGGAGCAACTGAACCCGTGTACCGCAACTACTGGAGCCTGCACACTCTAGTGCCAGTAAACCACAACTAGTGAGCGCCCGTGCCGCAACTGCTGAAGCCCGTGTGCCTGGAGCCTGTGCTGTGCAACAGGAGAAACAAGACAGTGAGAAGCCAGTGCGCCGCAGCTAGGGAGTAGCTCCCGCTTTCCACAACTAGAGAAAGCCCCCAAATAAATAAATAAATACGGCAGTGTGTACATGTCAAAAAAATTTTTTTTTAAATATAAAAAAGTAATTGTATAGCTGTAAGGGAATTTAAAAATCATGTAATAATATCCAAAGCCTCAAGAAATATACCACTATATCCCTCTTTGGAAATCATAAAAGAAAACTTAATTTGACTTCCTGAAAAAAGTGATGAATAAAAGTCAAGTGCCCAAAACTGAGAAATGTCATTATAAATGTAGTGAAAGTGAAAGTGGCTCAGTCGTGTCTGACTGTGACCTCACGGACTGTAGTCCATGGAATTCTCCAGGCCAGAATACTGGAGTGGGCAGCCTTTCCCTTCTCCAGGGATCTATCCAACCTAGGGATCGAACCCAGGTTTCCTGGATTGCAGGCGGATTCTTTACCAGCTGAGCCACAAGGGAAGCCCAAGAATACTAGAGTGGGTAGCCTATCACTTCTCCCGGGGATCTTTGTGACCAAGGAATTGAACCGGGTTCTCCTGCATTGCAGGTGAATTCTTTACCAACTGAGTGATCAGGGAAGCCCTATAAATGTAAGGACAATATTATTTGAAGGCTACTGAATTTAAAGATAATGATTGGAAATGTGGTTAGAAGACTAAATGATTAATAAAGGTTAATGAGGGTCCAGGAAAGGGAATGCAAGGTGAGGTTTCAGTATCCCTTATCTTTCATGGCAGGGATTGAAAGACTCAATTTTGTGCTGGACTTGCATAGGACTGAAAAAGAAAGGTGACAGTGAATCACAGGGAGTCAATTTGAATAATGTGATAAATGAAACTTCTACACATCTTGAGCTGTAAATCACAAATGGAAATTACCCATTCTATTAAAGTCCTCAGGGCACATTTTTAAAAAACGTTTCAGGTTTATTTACTATAAACACTGTGATATACTAAAGGCAAACCCCTTAGGATGGCTTGATCTGGACCTCTTGGGCCCGACTTCCCCTGCCACTCTAAGCTCCACCCACCACTTCCGTCGCCAGCTTTAGCTCCATCCGATTTCCTCAGCTTTTCGCCTCAAGTCAAACCCATTTCTGGGATGATCCTTTGTCTTCCTTTTTAAGCCCATCCTCTTCAGAGAGCCCATCTGTGGCTCACACACTTCTCAGTCATCTTTCTCTTGCTGATTCAACCTCCTAATCATTGCCTGAATATCTCATTTGACACAGTTGGATTCGGCTTTATATTGTTTCATTTTTATTGTTTCGTTTTGTCTCCATAAATTGATTTTAATTTCCAAAAGATGTGATGGCATCATCTCTACCCTTCTTTTTAAAAGTTTTTAATTAAAAAAAATCTGCAAGCTCTTGCTCAATATTAATCACTTGGTTTGCTGAATGAACAAGAATAAAGATAGTAAGACCCTTTAGCAATGCTGAGTTACATTTTATCTTCATCTCCATGTTCTAATCTGTGATTTTTTTTTCCCCATAAATGTATTCTGGGAATTGAGCCATTGGTGTTTTATAGAACGCATAATATTTTTGCTCTGAAAACAAGGCTAATCTTGTACTTCAGAATACTCATGTAAGTGCAGTTATAAAAAGGCAGACGTTTACATGGTTGTGCAGTAGGGGATGGTGTTATGGGTTGACTTGTGTCATCCTCTCTGCCACCCGCCTGACAATTCATCAGATGAAGTTCTTACCTCTGGTACTGCAGAATGTGTCCTTATTTGGAAATATGTGCATGTGTGTGTGTGTGTGTGTGTTTGCCCACACACATGTGCACGCTATGTCACTTCAGCTCTGTCTGACTCTTTGCAACCCTGTGGATGGTAGCCCACCAAACTTCTCTGTCCATGGGTTTCTCCAGGCAAGAATACTGGCATGGGTTGCCATGCCCTTCTCCAGGAGGTCTTCCAGTTCTAGGGATCGAACCCATGTCTCCTACGGCTCATGCATTGCAGGCAGATTCTTTAGGGCTGAGCCACCAGGGAAGCCCAAAATTGGATATAAGGCCATTGCACAAGTAATCAGTTAACCTCGGGTGTGGTCTTACTGGAGTAGAGGGGACCTTTGATCCAGGATGTGGGGTGTCTTTATGAAGAAGAAATTAGATACAGACACAAACACAGAGCGAATCGTATGTGAAGAAGTCAGAGATCAGGTTCATGTATGTCCAAGCCAAGTAGCATCAAAGATGGCCGACAAACCACCAGAAACCAGGAGAGGAGCATGGACAAATTCTCCCTCACACCCTTGGAAGGAACCAACCGTGTCCACACCTCCCTCTCAGGCTTCCTGCCTCCAGAACTGAGAATAAACTTATGTTGTCAGAGCTCCCCAGTCTATGATGCTTTGTTACTATAACCCTGGCACATTAATACAGCTGGTATTTTTATTATTATTATTATTTTATTATTATTATTATTATTATTGAGTAAGAAATAGGGAAGAAAACGTTTTTTGTCTGTATGTTTACGTTAAAGTTTAGCTGACCCTTGGACATCTTGGGGGTTAGAGGCGCTGACCTTCCCCAGTGGAAAATCCACCTGTGATTTTACAGTCTGCATTGTGTACCTGTGGTTCTGAATCCACAGATTCAACCCATCACAGATTGTATAGTCCTGTAGTGTTTACCATTAAAAAAAAAGAGGGCCATGTGTAAGTGGACCTGTGTAGTTCAAGCCTATGTTGTTTAAGGATCAACTCTAGTTGTTCTTTCCTTGTAACTTAAATCACCAAGTGAAACCCTGGTTGAAAAAGTGCTCTGTCTGCACCTAATTGCCCTGGAGGACTCTTGGCAGCTTGTGAGACCTGGTATACCAGATACTCGGACTTGGGAAAAAGGGGTGTTCCACACATTGGGAGGTCAGTTTTTGGCTTTCTCTCATGTGGTTATAAGAATGAGATGTGTGTGGGTTTTGTGTTTGTGTGTGTGTATGTGTTTCAACAAAGAGTGACATATACATCTGAAAGCATGGGATTGCGCTCATGAAACTATTTTGTGACTAGGTGAGTTTTCCATCAGCTGCATGAATTTACTAGTTACCGTGACTCTCATGCTCAGGACTGACCTCTATGATCTTGGAGTAATACTTGGAAAAGATGTTTGCAGTTCAACAGGCTGAAAATGAAACTCAGGCTCTTGCTTAGGAATGGACTTTGGACTCTCTTGGTGTTGTCTTCTTCCTCCAAATTAATTTCTTACTGCTGGCTTCCTAGCACTGCCACTAAAATAGCAGCACAATCTGGGTGGTTTATAACAATGGAAATTTATTGTTTCATGGATCTGGAGGCTAGAAATCCAAGACCAAATTATCAGCAGGGTATCTGAAACGTGTTGGAGAGGAATCCTTCCTTGATTCTTCTAGTTTGTAGTAGTCTCAGACTTCCTTGGTTTGTGACAGTAGTAGTGATTCTGGCCGTTTGAGGATTTTGTCATTCAGTTTAGAGATTATCTCATTCACACTAGAATGAGGGAATCTTGTTTGCTATTCAGACATTTCTGCAGAACCACCCTGTGTTTTTCTGGACTGAGATACTTGCTGCCTGTTTCAGCAGGCTGTACTGTGGGAAGACACTGGAGATGGAAAGAAAACCTGAGTGTGAATCCTAACAGTATTCATTAGGCAAGCAGCTTCACTTTACCAACCTTTGTTTTCTCAATGTGCGAGGTTGGGGACATCTACGAGACCCTCCTTACTTCTAACACCCCTTGAAAATTTGAGGATCTGACACCAATTGCCAATTCAAGGATTCAGAGACAACCCTTAGGTTCAATGATGCACTGGAAGGACTCCTAGAACTCACTTAAAGCTGTTCTACTCACAGTTATGGTTTAGTACAGGGAAAGAATGGGGCTTCCCTGGTGTCTCACTCAGATGGTAAAGAATCTGCCTGCAATGCAGGAGACCTGGGTTGGGAAGAACCCCTGAAGAAGGGAATGGCTACCTACTCCAGTATTCTTGCCTGGAAATTTCATGGACAGAGGACTCATGAAGTCGCAGAGAGTCAGATGTGACTGAGAGACTTTCGCTTTCAAGTGTTAGTTGCTCAGTCATGTCTGACTTTTTGTGACCCCGTGGACTGTGACCCACCAGGCTCCTCTGTCCATGGGATTTTCCCAGAAAGAATCCTGGAGTGAGATGCCATTTCTTTTTCCAGGGGATCTTCCTGACCCAGGGATCAAACCCAGGTTTTGTGAATTGCAGGCGGATCCTTTACCGTCTGAACCACCAGGGAAGCCCTTCACAGAGAAAGAATATAGATTAAAATCAGGCAAGGGAAGAGGTGCAGAGACCAGGAACGTTCCATCATGGAGCTTCCGGGGGTCCTCTCCTATGGAGAGTGGGCACCCTACTTTCCTGGCAGTGATGTGTGACACATACTTAGAGTGTCACCAACCAGGGATGTTCACTGGGGCCTTAGTGTCCAGAGTTTTTATGGGGACTCCCATCACGTGGACATGGCTGACTTTGGCTGTGTCTGCTTGCAGGAAGCTGAGCTGAAACCATGTGACCCTCACTCTAAGTCAGGATGTCACCATGGTCCCCAGCAATACAAAGACAGTCAGGCTTGACATTCCAAGTGTTTAGAAATTACCTCTGGAGAACTGAGGGCTAAAGCCAGACCTCATTTTGAGCAAGGTTAAATTCTCTACTACATACACGAGAAAAAGGGGATAAATAACCCATAGAAGCTCTTTTAGCCTCTATAATCTACAGTGGTGTAAATCTGAAGCCCTGCCTGAGGGCATGGCCACTGTTGCCTTGTTCCTGGACTATCAGTCCTGCTCTTAAGTACCTTCTTTCCAGCCTCCACTGGGGCTTTTATTACGGTCAGATTGCCACGGTGGCATGCTGATGCTGTGTGTGTGATATGTCCCGGGGTTTGGGACTGGCTCAGAAGGGAAGTTATATCTGGCTAATGAGCACCTGTTGAGTGTTGTGTGACATAATTTTATGCATTTAGTGCTTAAGATTTAGTGAGGGGCAGTATGTGAAAAATACGTGTTAAGAGGATGTTAGAATCCTTACATTCAGGACCAGAGAAATGGGTACTTATTAAATGCCAGTTACCTGTGTCCCTAGGGTGCCAGCAGGATGAATTAATATTCTATTTCATTTGTGGAGATATTTAGAAACGTTAAAGCCTTTGGTCTTCATGTGAAAAAAATCTCCATGAGAATTAAAAGCATCACAGCAGAAAATCTTGATACCACATTTCCTGTGAGCTCAGTGTTAATTGCACCCAATTTGGTCAGAAGATTTTTCTAATTCAGATCAAACTCGAGCAAATCCAGGCAGGGCAACATTGAAGGCTATATCCCTACTTCTTTAATTTCCCAGGGGATTCAGAAATTAAGTAGAAGCCCTGTCCCAGGCCCAGCTGTTTGGACATGCATGGTTTGCAAAGAGATTCTTTTATGCCAAATTCTCTTAGAAGCTTCTGAGAACTGTTCAAATGATTAATATTCCAAATATTCTTGTCTGGTTGGGTCCTACCCTTTTATTCAGTGAGATTGGACTTTTCTAGTTTTATCCTTCCATGTTTGTCAAGACTACATTCATATCTACCCTTCTGAGTGTAGGTTGTAAAGGTTGGTCTCCATTATACAAAGCTTGGATGAAGGGGCTATGCTTGCATGCTAAGTCACTTCAGTTGTGTCTGACTCTTTGTGACCCTGTGGACTATAACCCACCAGGCACCTCCGTCCATGGAATTTTCCAGGCAAGAATACTGGAATGGATTGCCATGCCCTCCTCCAGGGGATCTTCCCAACGCAGGGATCGAACCCATGTCTCTTATGTCTCCTGCATTGGCAGGTGGGTTCTTAACCGCTAGCGCCACCTGGGAGCTGCCATCATGTTGGAGCACCTACTTACTGTGTGCCAGCCACCCTGCAAGGTACGCTTCTTTACAGATGAGAAAAGTCAGGCTCAGAGAGGCCAGGAAAATCACTGAAGGCCAAACAAGGTTAAGTGGAAGTGAAAGTGTTAGTTATTCAGTTGTGTCCAACTCTCTGCACACCCCATGGCCTGTAGCCTGCCAGGCTCCTCTGTCCATGGGATTCTCCAGGCAAGAAAACTGGATTGGGTTGCTGTTCCTTTCTCCAGGGGATCTTCCTGACCCAGGGATGAAGGCAAGTCTCCTGAACTGCAGGCAGATTCTTTTGCTGTCTGAGCCCCCAGGGAAGCCCTAAGTGGAAGAGCGAGAATTTGCACTGAGGCCTATGTTCTTGCTTCTGCTTCACGTGTTAAAAATTCACTTCATCCAAATGATGCCCCTGCTGATACACGAACTGGTCAGAGTGCATCAAACCAGGGAGAGCGTGTTCTGCAGGAAAGTAACTGCCGCCTTTCTCTTGATGTTGTGTATTTATGGATATCGTCAGTTGCTCAGTATTTCAGTTTTATCTGAAAAGTATTTTGTTTTATTCACTGGCATGTTCCTTGTGAACAAAATGACAAGAGGCCATTATTGAATCTGCTTCTTTGTTGTCTTCATAGAAAGGATGATTCAGATCAAAAATCAGTATTCGTCTCTTGCTAACATGTCTCTGGTTCACATGTGCTTTTATTCAAACATACATTATTAGTGAATTTAACCGTAAACTAATAACTGTTGTGTTGAATTTTTAAATATCACATTCTTGCCCTTGAGGAAAAAAATTGAATTAAAAAAATGCTTAGTGTGTGTGTGTGTGCTTGCTTCTACTAATTAGGATGTGCCTCTAAACAATTAGATATC
The DNA here is from genome assembly GCF_963930625.1 of Muntiacus reevesi. NCBI lineage: Eukaryota > Metazoa > Chordata > Mammalia > Artiodactyla > Cervidae > Muntiacus > Muntiacus reevesi. Next base: position 116,089,326 of record NC_089250.1, read on the forward strand.
TCAGCTTGATCATTGGAAGGTTTTAGAAGGTCAGAATATCAGCTGATCTATGACTGATTCATAGTCAGCCAGTATGTGGCTATTGAACTTTTCCTGTAAGTCACCATTTTTCATCTTTATAAGTAGGAGACTTGTGCCACCATTCAAATTAGCATTGATTAAGAAGGGCCAGGGGAATTTCCTTCTCCTTTTTCAGAATGGTTTTCTCAGGCAGAACAGAGAAGCTTCAACAGTTCAGCAGCTGTTATCTGTCCTCTTTTTCTCCCTGTAAAATGGTTCCTGCTTTGCAGTCATCTTCCTTCCGCCAGACCTGGACCATAAAAATAGAAACAAATTAGATGTATGTCAGAAATGAAATACCTCTTGCTTATTGGGAGTTTAAGAATCATCTTTGTAATTAGCGTTTCATATCCTGGAAACTCCTACTGTTGTGCTTGTACACACACAGGGACTTTTCACCCCTAGTGCATTCTGCACCCCCACAGACACCTGGAGAAATCAGCTGCTCCTGTGATGGATATTGATACATTTGAATTATTTGATTACTTACTTTTTATGAAAAATATTGGAGTATAGTTGCTTTACAATGTTGTGTCAGCTTCTGCTGTTACAGCGAGTGAGTTATTTTATTCAGTGGTAAACTGCTCATCGAGGAGCCCCAGCCTGTTGAGGGTATATTGTTGTTCAGTCTCTGAGTCATGTCCGACTCTGCAACCCCGTGGACTGAAGCACGCCAGGCTTCCCTGTCCTTCACTGTTTCCCGGAGTTGGCTCTCATTCATGTCCATTGAGTCACTGATGCTATGTAAGTGTCTCACCCTCTGTCGTCCCCTTCTCCTTTGGCCTTCAGTTTTTCCTAGCATTGGGGTCTTTTCCAATGAGTTGGCTCTTTGAAACAGGTGGGAAATGTTATTGGAGCTTGAATATCAGTACTTCCAATGAATATTCAGGGTTGATTTCCTTTAGGAGTGACTGGTTTGATCTGCTTACAATCCAAGGGACTCTCAAGAGTCTTCTCCAGCACCACAGTTCAAAAAGATAAATTCTTTGGCACTCAGCTTTCTTTATGGTCCACCTCTCACATCCATACATGACTATTGGAAAAACCGTAACTTTGATCATATGGACCTTTGTCGGCAAAATGATGTCTTTGCTTTTTAATTTGCTGTCTAGGTTTGTCATAGCTTTCCTTCCAAGGAGCGATTAGCACCCCCGTTCCTCTGACCATGGGATTTTCCAAGTAAGAATACTGGAGTGGGTAGCCTTTCGCTTCTCAGGGGATATTCTCAACCCAGAGATTGAATCCAGGTCTCCTGTATTGTACGCGGATTCTTTATGTATTAGACACCAGGGAAGTCCACTGGGAGTATGTCAGCCTTTAAAATAAAAGTCAGTTATTTTCTCAGAAAAATGAATTTATTTGGGAATAGCAGAGGAGCTGCAATTTGAGACATGCAAGCTACGGCAGAACCATAGGTAGTTCTGGCAAATAAAGCACAGGAACATCACTTTACACAGAAAATGGAGGAAATTGGGAAGGGCTGCTGTGAACAGACCCCCTTGAAGGAAACTAAGAGTTCATGCTGGTGGCATTTATTGTTGGCTGGGACTGTTCCTGGGCAATGAGAAAAGCTTCCTTTCTCCTGCTGGAGTGGTAAAGTAGTAACCTTTCTCTTGTAAGTGCAACCTATGTCTCTTCCAGCTTGGGGTTAGTAGTAAGGAGTGGTAGAGAGAGAGAGAGCGTCCCCTTCAGGACGTCCTGACTCCATTGTAAATGAGATTTCCCTTTAATTTTTGTGTTTGCAAGCATGATGTGGATCTTTTTCCTTCTATGGCTAACACCTCACCTCCATGAAACTGGGCGGTGAGATCCTTCTGAGGCATCTCAGATTTTATAGCTTCTAAACTACATTTGATTATTTAAGAAGAGTCATGCCAGTAATGCTTTATTCTTGGCTCTTTAGATGTAAACCCGTGGTTAAGATCTTCCTTCCCCTTTCCCTCAGTGGGCTAAATTTGTGATGATATCATTTGGTATAGTGTGTGCGTGTGTGTGTGTGTGAGAGAGAGAGAGAGAGAGAGAGAGAGAGTGGGAGGAAGGGAGGAAAACATAGGCACCGAGACACGGAGTGACACCTAGAAGTTGGGAAGGAGGGGACCCCCCTCCCTCCCCCCGCAACCCTTTTTAAATTCTATGGATAAAGTCAGGAGGAAGTAGATAAAAGCAGGCTTCTCTTTCTGTGACTGCTCATTTGAGGTGTGTTTCAGATCACTGATGATCTCTCTACATGTGGATGCAGCCTCAGAAGTCAGCACCTCAGTTAGTCCCACTGATGAGGGCTTCAATCCTGAGAGGTTTGGATCCACCAGGTTTAGCTGGTGTCAGTGGACACGTGGCTGTAACTTCTGACTGGTGGCCAGGCTGGCCAGGCTAGTGTTGTACTGATTGGCTTGCTTCTTTAGCCCCTGGGCAAGATCCTCAGCAAGTTGGTCACCTGTGGTTTCACATCTGCTCCTCACAGCCTTGATTTAGGGACTGTTGTATGAGATTTATGAACTCACATTTCTTTTCTTTTCTCTTCCCAGCTGCACTGCCAGGCAGCCTGTCTTCTGTGCTCCCTTTTAAATCTAGGAGTGGTGTGGACAGTCTGCAAGTTTGTCGCTGAATAGATGTCCACAACAGAACTAGGAGTTGCTGTCTCTGTTCTTGAAGATGCTTCCAAACTTTATGAGTCTGTATCTTGGCATCCCATCCCCTTCCTTTTGACTGGAGTCTTAGGGAGAGGGATATGCCTGGGATATGCCTCTCAGAGGTGGTTTCCATTGGCCTCTCGGTCCTCCTCTAATATTTTTAATGGCTCTTGGCTCCAACCTCAGAAACTGATTCTGAACAGAGTTCTATGTCTCCTGTAATTGCTGTCTATTCAGCAATATCTAGGGGTCAGAAAAGTCTTTAATCTGTACTTTTCTGTCCATTCTGATACAATTTATGAATCACCAAGTTTGTCTCTTTTTCTGTGTTATTTTGTAACCCCAAAATAGGGGGTTGATAAAGTATCAAGTTATAGAATATTTAAATAGTCAGTGCCATAGAGTTCTTTGCTGGCTTCCCAGAATGTGAGTCATTGTCTTTCTGATATTATGACACAGTTTATAACAAATATAAAATGGCAGAGTTTCATTCTGCTCTAGCGGTTGTCAGACTCTGAGAATAAAACATATTTCCAGAGTTTTCTGTTCTCTTAATGGTCTCAAATTTTAAATTTCTTTGATTTTTATAAAGTGAAAGCAGAATGTTTTTCTTCCTGTCTTTGTTGATGGCTTCTGTTGTCTAAGCAGGAAGAGCCTGACTCTTTAAGATCCTTAACATTTTTAGTAGAACTAAAAAGTGCTTTTCAACTTTTTAATCTGAATATCTGGAAAGTCAGATATATTGAGTTAGACTTGAAATTGGATAATTCTTTGATGTGTTTTCAGATCAACTCGAAAGTTATGAAATCCTAAATCAGTGTATTTCCTTTCTCTTTCACATCTTTTAAAATAATTAAGCAAATATAGATGAGTCAGTACATTCCTATCCCTTTAAATACATTTAAAAAAATATATAGCATGGAACATTTTGGATAAATATTCAGTGTGGAATGAGGGGGCTTGGAAGAGCTGAAGTCGTAGAAACAGTGTTAATTTAGGAAACAGCCCAGTTATGCATGGGAATTATTTGCTGCTAATGTCTGACTGTTTTTCTGTGGTGTGGCTGACAGACATTTTCTTTTTGTTTATTATCTCAAGCCTTTTGAATACTGGCAGGCCTGACACTTAGGAAAATTTATACTCTATGGTTAATGTCCTATTTCTTTTTATCTTATAGAATTTAAGTATTTTCTTCCTTTGATTATATGCATACAGTGGGTACTTGTAAAAATCACCCTCAAGTGATTCAGCCATTAGATTAACACAACCATTTGCCAAACAAATTCCCCAGAGTCTATTGGAATAAAGAAGAAATCACAAGAAAACAAGCTAAGCTTAAGCACTTTCTTTCATTTTTTTCCTTTTGAACCCCACAATTTCCTGCTGTGTTTTGGGATCCGCTCCAAATTAATCTACTGCTAAAGCAACCATTTTGAACACTGAGGATAAAAAATAAAAAGATCTGCATTCACAGAAGGAGGAGTGTGAATAAGGGCATTCCCAAAAGGGTGTAAACATTGTAGGCATTTGTTCAAGATAGGTTGTTAAAAATCAGCACACATGCCAACATCCAGGAAAGGGGGAAAGACCATTTTGAAAAGCAAGCATGTATATATCACTTTGCCCAACAGTATCACCGCTTCCACTACTGTGCTAAAACCAGTAATAGCTCCCTAAAGTGCATAACTTTCACACAGATTTTTGCTTGGTATTGATTGGCATTCTCTAATTTCACATGTTATTTTTATAAGTATTCAGATTTCTGAACTAGTGTGGGTTGTGCTCATGAAAAAGTATAGCTAAAATCTATACTAGGATTCTCCAGAGAAATAGAACTGATATGATTATCTATCTATCTATCTGCCTATGTCTCTGTCTATCCATCCATCCATCCATTCATCCATCTGCCTGGAACTTGATGTATTATAAGAAATTGGCTCACATGACTATGAAGACTTGCAAGTCTAAAATCAGCAGAGCCAGTGTCCCAGTTCGAATCTGAAGGCTGGAGTTTGCTGTAGAAACAGAAATAACCAGTGTCCCAGTTTGAAGGCCATCAAGCAGGGATAACTGATGTTTCTCTGGGGAGGATGACTTATGGATCATTTCTTCATTTCTGCAGAAACAACAGTGCCATTTTTTAATTCCCAAGTTTCACTGTTTTATGAATGAATCTGATGAAAACTGATTAGAGTGTAAGAATTCAGAATAGATCCTATAGATCTTGACCTGTTGTCAAAATAGGTTTAAAGATCATTTTAGCTATGTTTCATTGCGAGTATCATGTTCTTTAAATATATTTAAATACCTGTTTTGTATTAATATTAATAACTAAAGAATGCATGCTAAGTCACTTCATTCATGTCCAACTCTGTGCAAACCCATGGATTATACCCTGCCAGGCTCCTCTGTCCATGGGCTTTACCAGGCAACAATACTGAAGTGGGTTGCCATGCTCTTCTCCAGGGGATCTTCCCGATCCAGGGATCAAACCCGCATCTCTAATGTCTCTGGCATTGGCAGGCGGGTTCTTTACCTCTAGAGCCACCTGGGAAGCCCAACTAAAGAATAGGTCGAAACATCAAAATCACAAAGTAAAAGTTGATACTTTTAGAGAGTTACGTTCTTTTGAGCTCAGTACTAAGTTCTCTTCCTCCTTTGCAGCGAAACTTTCCTGTGGGCTCTCTCAAGAGATTCATGACTTTAATATCTTCTCCATGCTGATAATATCAAAATATGTTTCTCTGGCTCTCACTTCTACAGTAAACTCCAGATTAATTCATCTAACTGCTCATCAGTATCTCCAGTTAAATATCTAATAGGCACCTCTTAAGCTTTATATATCCAGAGTAGAATTTGGAGTCATTTGCTCTCCAAAATTTGATCATCACCCAGTCTTCCCCATTGTAATCAATGACTCCTCTTTATCCTGTTGCTTAGATGTGCTGGATTGTATTTCTAAGTGACCACAATGACCACATGCTGCATGCCTTTCTTATAAAGTGAACTTTGCTCTCCTCCAATGAGAGGTAGGGTCTGTGTTCTCTTTCCTTGAAACTTGGTGGAGACTTGTGACTGTCTTCACAAATGGAGTACAGTGCACATGATGCTTGATGACAAATGGTGAAATAGCTTCCTTCTGCTCTCTCTCTTTGGGAATGCTTGCTCTGGGCTCAGCCATGCACCATGATACAAAGAAGCCCAAACTAGTCCACACCGTATGGAGTGGTGGATATGGAGAAGCACTGAGGTCCCCAACTCAAGCCAGAATCAGCTGCCATAGCTGTGAATGAACAAGACTTCAGTTCCTTCCTGCTCCCAGCTTTTGAGACATGTAGCTGAGGGCTCAGATGCTCTGGGGCAGAGAATACTGCTCAACTTTGGATGATTTTTATATAATTCTCAGGGAGGAAGAAATTTTCTCTTGCCCATCTTGGTTCTCCTGGATGGTCTAAGAATTAAATTGACATGAGACAGATTAACAGGAGAAAATCAAAGAAGAGTTTAATAACATGTATATAAAGGAGAGATCCAGAAAAATTGAGTAACTTGTCAAAATGGCTGAAACCCTTACCTTAAATGTCATCTTCAGCTAAAGGGAAAAGAGGATGTTGGGTTGTGGTTTTGGGGACTTCAAAGGAGTGGATGGCAATTCACGTGGAAATTGGAAAGCAAATATTTGGTAATTAATGTTTGGTGGACCATGTAGAGACAATGAGTCATGGAAAGGACTCTGATATCTGGGCCCTGCTGAGTTTCTTTCACTATACTTAGCCCATATTCTTTGCAAATGTCCCTGGTGATAGCTCTATTCTGGGAACAGGTCCTCTATATAAATTATTTTAGGCAGATGGGGGAAGGTCAAGGTTTCTTCTTCAGTCTTTTGAGCCTTGGTTGTTTTCAGCTCAAATTAATCCACTTGCCAAAGAGATATTTTTGGCTGGTAAATTTTGCTCCCCTCTACACCCATAGTAACTAGATCATTGCTAAAAATACACTGTCCATCCTGATTCCTCTTATTCACTCACCACTCACATCAGTACATTTTACAACTATACTTTCAAGATATTGCCTGTATGTTGACCTCTCCTTAACTCCCCCATGGTCTGTCCTCTCAACCATGATCTATTGCCTTATCTACTGAATACATTTTGTAACTAATTCCTCTTTCCCTACTGTAGATTTTATATCCTCCAGTTAGAAGCCAGATTGATCTTTTAGAAACATGAATGAGATCATGTCTCTTGCTCAAAACCGCAAATGTCTTCCTGTCCCATTTAACATACTACCAAATGCTTTACCATTCCCCATAAGGCGCTATGCTACCTCGTGCCAGTCTTTTCCCCTGAATTCTCTCCTAACACGCTTCTCCATACTTACAATGCTCAAACCACACTAACCTATAACTCTTCCTCATGTCAACTTAAAAGATGCACAACGTGAGAGTTATGAGCTAAGTTTTATTTGGGGCCAAATGAGGACTGCAGCCCGGGAGACAGCACCTCAGATAACTTTGGGAGACTTCCAAAGAGGCAGTGGGGGGAAGTCAGTGTATAAGATTCTGGTGAAGAGGGAGTTCAAGTGTTTACTTTACAAACAGTTTTCCCCTAGTCAGGAGGAGCTGATGTCACTAAGAAGGGATTTAGTGATTTTCTAGATATGAAGAGATGCAGGGATTGGATCATGAAATTAATTCCTGAAAATATCTAACCATCTAAAGACCTGTTCTACCAGTTTCCCGGGAGCAGGGAGTGCCCCATTCTCCACCCTGAATTCCCGTCAGGGGGTACAGCAGCTGCAGCAGCACAGGGTTCAATCCCCGCAGAGGCAGATGGCAAATGCCCTTGTTGTTCAGTCCCTGGCAAATGCCCTTGGCAAGCACCAATTTGTAGTTGACACTTAAAACATCCATTTCTGAGCAAGAGATAGCTAATAGCAGAATACATATCTGACCTTCAGTAAGTCTGGTATTGCCCCTGGGTCTATGATGTCGCAAAGAATCAGACATGACTGAGCGACTGAACTGAACTGAACTGAACTGAACTATGATGTCCAGATTGCTTTACATCCAATGAGATTAATTTTTACCAATGACATGATACTTCTTGGATATTTTCATTAGGAAACAAGTGTGCTGCCTCCATTCTCCGGATATAAAGCACTCTATAGCCCCAGGCGATGGCAAAATTGCAAGGTGGGAGCCTGGGTCCCTGAATCACCATATGGAAGAAAGCTGTCTACCAATCAGGAACCCCTGCATCTGACTGAGTGAAACCTACTGTATTAAGTTACTGAGATTTTAGGGTTTATTCATTGTAGCAGCTGGTATTTCTGTACCTAATACAATGTTATTTCCTCTTCACAACCTTTACACATGCTACTCTTTCTGTCTGGAGGGCTCTTCCCACCCTTACGTCTTTCAAGACCTTGCTTGCGTTTAAAAGAATCCATTCTCCCACCTCCACTCATGCACAGTGGCAGTTTCTATACTATTATATTATTTATTACTGATTATTTATTCTTTTTGCTTTATTGTACTTATCACTGTCTGAAGCATTACTCGTGTATTTTGTTTAACTCTTGCCTTTACTAGAAAGTAAGGTTCATAATGACAGGGACCTCATCTGTCTTTTTGTTACTTTGTCCCCTGTGCCTTTGTGATTCCTGGCATGTAGCGAGTGCTCTGCAAAACCTTGTAGAATAAATAGATGGGAGGACGTTATATCCAGTAATCTAGTAATAGGAATGAAATGTTGGGAATTAGGGTCCTTCATAATTAAGTTAGCATTACTCAGTGAATCACTCAACTTCTTTGTGCCATAGTTCCCACAGTCATCAAATGGGGATAAAGATATCTGTTTCATGGAGTAGCTGTGATGAGTAAATATAATTTGTATGTGACTTGCTGAACCCTTGATGGCCTTACAAATAAATATGTGTTTTCTCCTTTCTTTGTTTTGTTCTTATGAAAGTTTTGGGGGAAATACTGTGAACCTTAACACTTCTAAATAATTTGGAATGTATTTGGCATAGATCTCATATGGTAGTCTTTCTGGATTGGAGTAGTCAATGACTAAGAGTCATTTATACTGTTATAACTGAGGATTTCTTAGATACTCTGATAGATACTCAAGCAGGAGATTCTATAGCCCTGGTAAATGTTTAGACCATCATACCATCTCTGAATGCTATGTTACAATGACCATATTCTATTTTGATGGTGCTGTGCAAGTTCTACCTTTATTAATTTCTGAGTGGATCAAGAGTTCACAGTTTGGGGGAGAGGGAGATGTGTATATGACAAATCTTTGCTTACTCAGATCTACAGGAAACAAATAGAATTTTTTGCAGAGTGGCCAATTCAGGAAAAAAACATGTTTACAAGCCATTGTTATTTTGTTTTCTAATTAAAAAATTATGAATAAAACATGTGCATTTCCTTGTATTACTGAAAATACTGGCAAACATGACATTCTCTTTTCACCTCTTTTGTTTCCTATTCCAGGCAAAGTTGGAACTGTTCAGTAATTTAATGAGTGACTATTGAAAGGAGATGATGTCAGCCACAATGGGGCAAAGATTCGTTTTTGGGAGGAGTGAAAATTTTCTTCTCATTTTATGTATAAAGTATAGATATACATAAAGTATGTAAGCAGATATACAATATATCTGAGATATTAAAATTTCATGGTGGGATTTTACTGGGGGGTGATTAGGAAAGTTTGTATCTAAAGAGGATCCTTAGGGGTCTGATAAGTAATGGTTCATAAACACTGAAAATAATGGTTCATAAACACTTGTTTAATATTTTTGCTTAAGTGCCCCTTTATGTACCTGCACACTATATGTATACATATTTTTATTGCTGACTTTTATAGTCATCAGATAAATACTGATTATATTTTATTTAACTTTTTAAAACTTTTTTTCTGTCTTATTTCATTTAGGCCTCCCCAAATTTTTGGCAGATTTTTACATTCTGTAAAATGGATGACCTATACTTTAGATATGACCCTGCTATTGAACGTTTTGCAATTGTAGTGTTAAGAGGTATTGTTTATCCTGCATTCTCTTCCCCCTTTTGTCCTTTCTAAGAAGACCCATTTTATTTTATTTTTTGTTTGTTTATTTTTAAATTGGAGTAGAGTCGCTTTCCAGTGTTGTTTCGTTTCTGCTGTACAACAGTGTGGATCAGCTATATGCATACACACATCTCCTCCCTCTTGAGCGTCTCTCCCACTCCTTCCCATCCCACCCTGCTAGGTTATCACAGAGCACTGAGCCAAGCTCCCGTGCCATACAGCAGCTGCCCACAAGCTATCTGTCTTATACAAGGTTGTGTATACATGTCAGTGTGACTTTGTCAGTTCGTCCCACCCTCTCTTTCCTCCCCCAGCCACCCCTGTGTCCACAAGTGCATAGAAGCCCCATTTTAATCTGTTGTTCATCACTTCCCTGTGTGGTCATGGGCCTCCAGGGAACCTGATGTCATCTAAGCTTCTGCTGTGGACTTGAAAGTGTTTCCATCCTTTTTCCGTGGGTTTTGTAGCGGTGAGCAAAGGAAAGCCATTTGGGGCCAAAAAGAAACAAGGACAATCCTGCTCAGGGATTCACGGATGCAGAGTCCAGCTACTTTCTTTTGCATGGAACATAGATAAGGAAGAATGTTCCATAGTCATTTCTGGAAGCCATCTGATGACCACAGGGGGACCTGACCTTTGAGTGAAGTGAGTATTGTTGATGTCAGAGGAGGGAAATGGAGAAACCTAAGTGCCTTGTGCTACCACTGTGCTCCTGATGCAACCAGTGATGAAACAGACCTCACCCCGAGACTTATCGGTACATGAAATCATGTAGTTCCTCATGTTTTGAACCAATTTGAGTCGTTTTCTGTTACTCATAACCAAATATATCCTATCTGAAAGCATCCTATTTCAGTTAACAGTATTGCACACATTTAAATGTGTGTCCATATGTGAAATTTTCTTCACAAAAATTCTTGAAATGGTATTTGCTGGGTCAAAGACCTCCACTTTTCATTTAACTCCAGTGATTACTTTTTTCATTTACAGAACAGTTTTTGTTTGTTCATGTTGTTTGGTTTGTCTTCACATGATTTCTTCTCAGTCTTTTCAATTATGCCTTCTAGGTTGTATCTTGCTTGGAAAGACCTCCCCAATCAAATATTATAAATAGTTCCCATTAATCTGTTATGGTAATTTCCTAATTTTACTTTTTATGAATTAAGTTGTGTAAAACTTATGTTTATTTGTTTGTGGGCATGTGCATATGCAATGTGTGTTTGTAACTTTATTAATTTTTTCCTGAATCAACAGCTCATGTCCATGCCATTATGTGGTGACAGAAAAGAACCTGCCTGCAATGCAGGAGACCTGGATTGGATCCCTGGGTCTGAAAGATCCCCTCGAGAAGGGAATGGCAGCCCTCTCCGGTATTCTTGCCTGGAGAATCCCATGGACAGAGGAGTCTGGCAGGCTACAGTCCATGGGGTCATAAAGAGTCAGACATGACTGAGCGACTGACACTTTCACTTCACGTATTGAGTACTGCTTTCTTTTCTTATTGATTTAGAATTCTCAGTTATATACATTGTATTAGTATATATGTAAGGATTTGTTTCTAGATTATCTGGCTGATTATATTCATGTCTCTGCATTTTCTTGTGTCCAGATTACCCTCTATTAATTACTCTAATTTCTTTGTTCTGTGACATGGTTGGAGCATATCTTCATTCCACAACCCCTCTCTGAGTTTTCCAAACTTTTTCTTGCTATGATGTATTTTAAATCAAGAGGAGAATAGTTTCATTAAGTTCTAGGGTTAGATGAGCAGGAAGAAGTGTGGGTGTTCTTATTTAAGACTTATGTAACTGCATTGATGATTATAACTTGAACAAGTTCTCAAGATATTTTTTTAGCCAATAAAAGTGTTCACATCTAGCCTTTTAAGGAAGTAACTTAAAAGCAACATTTTTTTTCCCTTCAACCCTCACATCTATGTGGCACATTATAATTTACCATGTTTGTTTGCATTCTCTGATTTGCTTCTCAAAAGAGTCATATGAAATGCTTATCATCATAATGCTCATCTTTGGAAGTGAAAACTGATACTCTGGAAATTAAATGATTGAGTGATTGTTGAATGGAGTCATGCAGCAGGGCAGTAGCGCCAGTGAAAGTAGTGGTATTTCTTATTTAGTGCAGTGAACTCTACAGAATGTTTTGACGATTAGAAGAAATGATTCTTTGGTATCAAGCATTATGCTAGGTGTTGAGTATATAGTGAAGTGAGTGAAAGTAAAGTGAAGTCGCTCGGTCGTGTCCGACTCTTTGCGACCACATGGACTATAGTCTACCAGGCTCCCCTGTCCATGGGATTTTCCAGGCAAGAGTACTGGAGTGGGTTGCCATTTCCTTCTCCAGGGGATCTTCCCAACCCAGGGATTGAACCCAGGTCTCCTGCATTGCAGGCAGACGCTTACCCTCTGAGCCACCAGGGAAGCCCAGTAGAGGTGTGTAAAGTTCACTCCATACCCCGCTTGCAGCCCAGGACTTCCTTTGCCATAGTTGCTGGATCTCTTCTTTGCTTGAGCAAAGCAGGGCAGGGAAGGTAACCCACAACACCACCCTCCATCCCCTGATTTCAGACCTGATGGAGAGCAACACTTTCTATCTCAAGGTAGTGGTGCTAATTTCTGGCATTAGAGAAGAACCTCTCTCTAAGGACGCCTAATCAACAGTTATCTCTAACGTTTTTCTCTTTTGGATCCTTCTGCTTTGCACGACCAAAACTCAGTATCCAAAATTCAGTTTTGGGTTTTCTGGTAATGCCAGTGGGGCTCGCAGGAGCTCAGCTTTGGCTTAGCTGCTCCTTCTAAACCAACACTACTGTCCTCCTTGATGAATTAGAACTTCAGCTCCTTATACACTCTGTTTGGATTGCTGTATTAAATATTTATTTATTTGTTTAACTTCAGCGAATCTTAGTTGCAGCACACATGGGATCTTTAGTTGCAGCATGAGAACTCTTAGTTGTAGCACATAGGCTCTAGTTCCCTGACCAGGGATTGAACTTGGGCCCCCTGCACTGGGGGCACAGAGTCTTAGACATTGGGTCACCAGGGAAGTCAGTAGAATGCTGTACTGAAGGAGGCATGACTTGAGTTTGGAAATGTGGTGGCAAATTATCCATATGTGAATTAACATGCATAATTTTAATACACATCATGAATAACGAAGAACTGCCAAGTTTGACTTTATCCTCCAAGAAGAGAATAAAGTTTATTTTCACTTCCCTGTATATTTCATACAGTAAATACAAAAATTTGATACTCTGGTTCTGCCCATACAGCTCAATGATTTACAGTAGCTGTGACTGAGCATCCCAGGCTCTCTATTATAAAGTAAACACTTTGAGGACAGGGACAGCTTCCTTTTTTTTTTTTGTCTCCTCCCTCCTGGACCTTCCTCTTATCTCCCTCCCTACCACACCCTTCAGCCTGTCACAGAGCTCCTCTTTGAGTTCCTTGAGGCACACAGCAAATTCTCATTTGTATCTATTTTACATATGGTGTTGTAAGTTTCTATGTTACTGTCTCCATACATCTCCCCTCCTCCCTCCATGTCCATAGTCTATTCTCTATGTCTGTCTCTATGTCTGTTTCTCCACTGCTGCCTTGAAAATAAATTCATCAGTGCCATCTCTTTAGATTCCATATATTTATATGTCTCTTTCTGACCTACTTCACTCTGTATAATAGGCTCTAGATTCGCCCACCTCCTTAGAACTGACTCAAATATGTTCCTTTTTATGGCTGAGTAGTATTCCATTGTGTATATGTACCATGGCTCCTTTATCCATTCATCTGTCGATGGACATCTAGGTTGCTTCCATGTTCTAGCTATTGTAAATAATGGTGCAGTGAACATTGGGGTACATGTGTCTTTTTCAGTTTTAGTTTCCTCAGGGTATATGCCTAGGAGTGGGATTGCTGGGTCACATGGTGGTTTTATTCCCAGCTTTTTAAGGAGTCTCCATACCGTCTTACATAGTGGCTGTATCAGTTTACATTCCCACCAGCAATGCAGGGCTGTTCCCCTTTCTCCACACCCTCTCCAGCATTTATTGTTTGTAGACTTTTTAATCATGGCCATTCTGACTGGTGTGAGGTGGTATCTCGTTGTGGTTTTGATTTTCTTTTCTCTAATAATGAGCGATGTTGAGCATCTTTTCATGTTTGTTGGCCATCTGCATGTCTTTGGAGAAATGTCTCTTCAGGTTCCTTTCCCACTTTTTGACTGGGTTGTTTGCTTTTCTGGTATTGAGTTGTATGAGCTGCTTATATATTTTGGAAATTAATTCTTTGTCAGTTGTTTCCTTTGTTATTACTTTCTCCCATTCTGAAGGTTGTCTTTTCACCTTGTTTGTAGTTTCCTTTGCTGTGCAAAAGCTTTTAAGTTTAATTAGTCCCACTTGTTTATTTTTGTTTTTATTTCCATTACTCTAGGAGGTGGGTCATAGAAGATCTTGCTTTGATTTATGTCAAGTGTTCTGTCTATGTTTTCCTCTAAGAGTTTAATAGTTTCTGGTCTTGCGTTTAGGTCTTTAATCCATTCTGAGTTTATCTCTGTGTATGGTGTTAGGTAGTGTTCTAATTTCATTCTTTTGTATGTAGCTGAGGGACAGCTTCTGAGTAGGCTTTATCTCTTTGCTTCCAAAGACATGGCCGGCGGGCTTTAGCATTGACTACTTGTTGATTAAGTGAATGAGTGAATGGATGGATGAAGACTACTTTTCACTTCACACTTATGTCTCAATTTTCTTTATTTTCATATTCTTAAGCCATACGATGTCAACTTCTAATGACAATGTTGACACATCACTTTTCACGTCCTCTGCAGTGGCATTTTGCCATTAGCAGGATGCAGGGGGAAAAATCAGAAGGGAAACAGATTTAACTGTGTCAGTTTTGGGCAGCTGTTTTTTGTAAGGTCTGTGACGAAATTGGACACAATCAGCAGATGTTGTATGAATTAGGAATACTAGCATTAGCTGATAATTTTTGGTCTTACTGACACATAAGGAGATTGTTTTGTATGAACCTATTTCACAAGAAGTACTGTCTTCTCAGAGAGCAAAAGCAAAACTTGTTTTATATTTTCTCCAGGTTCCTACTCAGAGGAGGTCATTGTCAGATAAGGAGAGACAGCCTGGTCAGGAATAAGGCTCCACAGGGGGAAATCTCTGTATTCTTACCTAGAGGTTTACTTGAAGTACACACTCAGACTGCCCTCCAAACCTGCTAAATTAAAACCTCTTGGAGTGGGACCCAAGTAGTATGTATTTTAACAAGTTGCTGCGTGATTCTGATGAATGTGAAAGAATGAGAATCTTTACTGGAAAAAATGCAGAGGGTCTGAATCAGCCAAAGCTGGATTGGAATTTTTAATTATTTTTAAATTTTTAATTGTAATAAAAGTTGCCACATATTAATTGTGATTTCAACTAAGTTATTTAAGATTTGAGCATTGGTTTCTTCATCTATAAGTTGTAGTGATGGATATACTTCCTCCCCTGACCACCTTTATTGAGATATCATTAACATAAAACATTCTGTAAATTCATTCCTTCTGTTGATTTGATATACTTACATATTGCATAAAGATTACCTTGCTTGTGTGTGTGTGTTCAGTTGCTCAACTGTGACCAGCTCTTTGTGACCCCACAGACTGTAGCCCCCAGGCTTCTCTGTCCATGGGATTTTTCAGCAAGAACACCGGAGTGGGTTGCCATTTCTTCCTCCAGGGGATCTTCGTGACCCAGGGATCAAACCTGCATCTCCTGCATTGGCAGGCACATTCTTTACCAGTGAGCAACCTGTTAGCACATCCATCAACTCACGCAATTACTTTTTGTGTGTGTGTTGAGAACATTTCAGATCTATTCACTTAGCAACTTTCAAGTAGGTATACAGTATTATTAACCATTATCACTATACTATGCATTAGATCCTCAGAAATTATTCATCTTATATCTGGAAATTTGTACTACTTGACCAATGAGACTCTTCTTTTCCCTCAATCCCCAGCCTCTGGTAACCACCATTCTAGTCTCTGTTTCTGTAAATTTGACTTTTTAAGATTCTCCATAAAAATTATGCCATATTTACTTCCTTGATTTGTTAAATGAGCAATGAAAAATCATGCTGGATTTGCTACTAGAAGCCAGTAAAAAGATGTTGCTCTCCTATTGTCGCTACCATGCTATGACATCTAAACTAGATATCATAATATTTCACCTATGAGATGTATTATTGCATATGATATATATTTTCTAGACCCTGACCTTTGGACCTGGCACTTTTCTGATCCAACCCTCCAGGCTCCTCCTGTCCATGGGATTCTCCAGGCAAGAATACTGGAATGGGTTGCCATTTCCTTGTCCAGAGGATTGTACCAGTGCAGGGATCAAATAGAATACAGGTCTCCTATATTGCAGGCAGATTCTTTACCATCTGAGCCACTGGGGTAACCCCCCCCCCCCCCGCCCCCCAAAAAAAGACCTCTTTCCCAGATAAAACTGTATTCTCTCATCATTCTAAAGATAGTAGTCCTGGTAATGGCCATGTGAATCAGGGACGTTCCAGGTATCTGTTGCTGCAGACAAGCTACCTGACAACATTGTAGGTAAAAGTACAGACCATTACAGACCAAACCTAGTTGACCACTGTATTTTGCTCATGAGTCTGTGGGTCAGAAATTCAGGGGAAACTTGGCTAAGGGGTTAGTCTCTGATCCATGTGGCCTCAGCTGGCATGGCTAGGGCTGGAGGAGTCCATCAAAGGAGGCTCCTTCAGTTACATTTTCAGCCTCCTCAGTGCTGCATGGCCTTCTTCTCCATATGGCATCTCATCCTCCAGGGTCTGGCCACTTGGCATGGGATCCTGACAGCCTGGTGATCTCAGGAGAGATGTACTTCTTGCACTGTGCATTTAAGAAATAAGAAGTGGAAGCTACTGGGCAGCTGAGGGCTTTGCCCAGAACTGGCACAACTTCTTGTATGCTAAGTGGTTCAAAGCAGTTAGAGAGGTAGCCCATACTGAAGGGAGAGGAGAAAGACATTCCACATCTTGTGTGTGTGATGAGTGGCAAGCAATAGAATATGCAGAATGGGAGATGTGGTTCTGCCCATCTTTGGAAGTCACTGTAAGGGGCATTGTGAGTGGATAGTATGTTGTTACTAGTATATATATAGCTGTTACCAAAAATGTTTAAAACAAGTTGAATCTACCCACTGCATTTAAATGTAAATGCATACATTTAAATTATATTTGCTGTCTACATTCTTTTAATCCTTTAGCAATGATATTGTTAGCTGTTTAAGACTCAAGTTAACTGAGTTGCTTGTGTAAGAGTGGACTGTCATCCCTCCATCCATCAAGGCCCTGCTTGGACTTGGTCTTACACGATGAAACATGTGTTCACAGTGCAGGAGGCATTTCTAAGGGTTGCTTTGTCAATGTGAAAACCTCTCCAAGCCCTCAGGGTATGTAATCTAACAACTCTATGGTAGAGTTACATGCTTTGATGCTGAAAGAAGTAACATTTTCATTACTTTATTTCTGCTCCCTCAGTAGTGTGTTATATGTTACTAATAAAGAAGCAGAGAAAATTTGTGTCCTGTTCGACCCCCAACCCAGGAATCATTTTTTCATCTGTATTTTCATAGCATTTGGATTATTACATTATTTTCTTACTGATTAATTTATTTTTAATCATTCAAGAAATATATGAGTACATTCTGTTTATAAAATTTTCCAAAAAACATAGAATAAATTCTTCTGTTCATCTACATCCCTTTTTCCAACCTAATTCCTCCTGGAGATAAACCATCTTACCAGTTTTGTTTGTAACCCTTCAGACATTTTTTTCTGCACCTGCACATGTACGTGTATGTATCATTTACTCAAATGGATGCAAATTATACATACTGCATTATGATTTTATTTATCCATACTTTATTATGATTTTATTTGTTTATGACTTGGAGAGAGTTATGTATAGATCAATTTTACTGTTTTAAACAGCTGCATAGTATTCCTTTGTGTGACCCTTCAGCTGTGAATTGAACTACTTCCCTCCGAATGGACACAGGCAGCTTCCAGGATTTTCAGTGAATATGACAGAGTAAACACTTCTGACAAAGCTCTTTGTGCAACTGGGTGAGTATGTGGCCAGGTCTTATCAAAAGTATTGCCAGATTACCTTCAGAAAGGATGTTTCACAGATTCTGACCCATACATCCTCAGCAACACTGCTTATTTAATATTTTCAAAGTTTTGCATATTTGATAGGAAAAATAGATATATCTCTTTGTTTTCTTTCTATTTCCCAGATTATTAGTGACGTTTCACATTTCTTATTGAGCATTTGTGTATTGAACATTTCTATCTTTTCTGGGAATATATTTTACCCACTTAGTTATAGATCCCAAACAGGTGTATGTGTTTCCCTGGACCATCTTACTTTTCTTCTGTTGCTAATTTTATTTCTATTCTTGGGCCAATAGTGCATTTTGATTCCTATGGCATATAAAATTATATAAATATATGTATATGCATGCATACATTATAAGTACATGTGAATATGTATTACATTTTAATTTGTATGCATTTACCTATTTCATATTTACAAGCTTCATCCTGAACATCACTTAGTGTCAAGCATTAAAAATACAGGGGTAAAACCAAATAGACAATGTCCTGTGTTCCTGAGGAAGTTCTGAAGTTCTGTGGGTATTTTCTCTCCTGAGAAAAATCTGTTCATCTATCTTATCATTGTAATTTATCATCTATCAATCAATATATTCCTCCATCCATTTATCTAGTAACTACCTACATAGTGCTTACTGTGTCAAGCAGTTGTCTAAGTGCTTTATGAATATTAACACTTTTATGTCTTGACTTCCCCATTAAGCAGGTTCTCTTTTCCTTTGTGAATTATTTATTTATTTGACCATACTGGGTCTTAGTTGCGGCATGTGGGTTCTTTAGTTGAGGCATGCAGGACCTTTAGTTGTGGATGTGAACTGTTAGTTTCGGTGTGTGGGATTGAGTTCTCTGACCAGGGATTAAACCAGGCCCCCAGCATTGGGAGCACACGGTTTTACACTGGACCACCAGGGAATTCCCGGTACTCCATTTTTATTATCCCTTTTTTTTAAAAAAATTTTTTTTCATTTATTTTTATTAGTTGGAGGCTAATTACTTCACAACATAGCAGTGGGTTTTGTTATCCCATATTTTTATATGAAGGAAGTGAGCCACAGAGAAGCTGCCCAGGGCCTTCCATCTAGTAGGTAGTGGATCTACAATTTGGACCTAGGTAATCTTGTCTGGTTTTAGATTTTATATTCTTTCTTTCATATATTTAAAATAAAGTTTTAAGTTTTAGTATTTGTCACATTTCATGGAAAACTCTTTTGGGATTTTATAGACATAGTTGACTATTTAATAAATTATTAGACATCTGTATAATATTGAATCTTTCCATTTAGTTCTTTAGTAGGTCTTCCTTAAATCATTTCTTCTTTTATGTCATTTACATAATTTTGCTATGCTAATTAATTTTTAAATTTTTCCCCAGGTATCTTTGGTGTTGATACAAATGGGATCTTTATAATGTTATCTAATTCCTTTGCAGTGTAGTAGGAAATATAATTTTTATATGTTGGTCTTGATCTTGCTGAATTTTTCTTTTTTGTTCAGTAGTTTGTCAGTTGTTTTTAGCATTCTAAGAGACAAAAAGTGTTTTGTTTTTTCCTTTCAAATATTTATAGTTAACTTCTTTTTCTTACACTATTATTATTTTATCTAGATATTTATTAAAATATTATCTGAGGTAATAAGGATTAATAGAAAAACGCTGATCCCTTTTTTCAACCTTTAGTTTGTTTCCTACTTTTATAACGGGTGTGCTGCTGTGTGCGCTGTGCTCAGTCGAATCTGACTCTTTGTGACCCCACAGACTGCAGCCCGCCAGGCTCCTCCAACCTTGGGGATTCTCCAGGCAGGAGTACTGGAGCGGATTGCCATGCCCTCCTCCAGGGGATCTTCTCAACCCCGGGATTGAACCAGGTCTCCCGCATTGCAGGAGGATTCTTTACTGTCTGAGCCAGCAGAGAAGCCCAAGAATACTGGAGTGGGGAGCCTAACCCTTCTCCGGGGGAGCTTCTCAGCCCAGGAATCAAGCCAGAGTCTCCTGCATTGCAGGTGGATTCTTTCCCAGTTGAGCTACCAGGGAACGCCTTATAATGGATACCTTTTCTCAACTTTAGTTTTGTCCCATTTCTCTTATGCTAAGAATGTTTAATCAAGATCTGATTTTGAATAATATCAATGTTTTTCAGCAACTTTAGAGATTATGATACTTTTTCTTTTTTTCTACTTTATATCAATTAATGAAGGAAGTTACGTTAATGTACTATTTATTGTTGAACCATTCCTCTTGGTATCATCTTTTAAAATCTCCACGTGGTCATAATATGTTCTTTTAATATACTACTGATTTTTGATTAGTATTTTATTATATATATGTCATATTTTTATAATAGGTGAAAATGGCCTGTTTTTAAAAATTGTTTTCTGGTCTTAGTGTCAAGATTAAAGTGGTTTGTCAAATTAGTTGATTTTTCCCATGTTTTCTATTCTTGAAGATAAGTTTTCTAATATAAGAATTATCAGGACCTGAAGTTGGGTAGAATCTACCTGTAAAACAATGCATGTCTTGATGTCTTCTTTAGAAGTAATCCAACTAGCTTATCGGTTTCCTCATTGGTTATTTTATTCCATTTAGATAATTTTCCTTAAACCAGTTTTGGCTATGAACATTTTCCTAGAAAATTAGTCCTGTCTTCCAGGTTGTCAGTTGTATTTGTTTGAAATTACCCACAGTAAAATTAAAATTTTTATAAACTATTATTTAATTATAATTATTAAATTAAAATTTATAAAATTTTATATCATGTATAAAATTACTAAAACATTTATATCTTACACAGTCATGTTCTTTTACATGTTTTTATATCTGTTTTCTCTCTTTCTTGCTTTTAATATGAGATAAACTGTGGTGTTAAGATTTGATGCTCTTATTATTACTCTTGTAAAGATATTTGTATTTTCTCTGATAGTATTTATTCAAACCAAATTTTTCATCTAAGTTTTAGTTTTAGAATTTTTTAGTTTTGTTTTTTATATTACTTTCCAAATAGACTCTGCTCGTTTTATGGGAGGGATTGATGGTGGTGGTGAGAAGTTCCTAGAACCTGTACTCTTCCTCACTCTTGGAATTCTCTGCTTGAACACCTTGAGCCTTTAAGGACCTAATGGGACCCTGTACAGGATTTTGACTACCTAATTATCAATCACTCCTAGGGGTGGCTGTTTTGGAGCCAGGGAGGGTAAAAGATGGACAATTTTTGGACATGGGACTCAGTGGTCCACTTAGGGGTATACCAGACTACTTAACAGAAAGGATGGAGCTGAAGGGTAAGGAGAAAAGGATACACCTTGCCCCTGGCCCTTAGAGCCCCTCTTGAATAGTTCTGAGGTTGGGAGACTGGGTACCCCTCTTCTAGCTACCATGCTTTGGTGGAAACTTAGAATGATAAACTTAAAAATGGCCTTTTAAGACACCATGTAATCATATTTCAAAGTTACAGGCATCGAGCATATTTTATTTAACAATTCTGATGTCCTGATTTGTTACTTTTCAATATGAAGACATTTATGTGAGCTGCAATTTCTGCCCTCTGGAAACCGAATCTTAGAGGAGGCCTGGAAAGGAGTTACACTGTTGGGGATAATAGAATCTAAAGAGAGTGACCTTTGATTCCTCCATCTCTCAAACTTTTGCTTACTTAATCTACACCCTTCTTCTAATTTGCAGTTGGGTGTTCTGAAGTTTGCCAAGACGGAACCCACAGTAATAGCCTTTTGGGGAGAATGAAATAGGGCAATATTGTTAGGTGCAGGGTTCAGGAAAATCAGATGGCAGCAACCCTACTTGGTGGGAGTGACAAGTCTGCAAGTGTACCTGAGTTTCCTGTGGATAAAGAAGAGGTCATCTCATCAGATCCCTGAGAGATCATGTAATGGGGCAGGGGCCACGGAGTGAACCCCTTCCTTGGGGCTCCAAGGAGAACATGGCTTTCTTTGGCTGGACTACCTGGACCAGCGACCTGCACAAAGGTTCCCTGTCTCCCCTTTCACCTCCAGCAGAGCACCAGAGGGTGGCCAGTATAACCTTTGGGAGCTGCTTTTGGAGCTCTACAACATAGAGGGCACCAATAACCTGCTTGCACTAGAGAAGAAAGCAGCTAAGAGTAATAAGGCCTGTAAATGAAAATCTTTCCAGTGGTCACTTATGGTTGTAGAGCTGGACCATAAAGAAGGCTGAACGCCAGAGAATTGATGCTTTTGAATTGTGGTGCTAGACAAGACTCTTAAGAGTTCTTTGGATAGCAGGGACATCAAACCAGTCAATCCTAAAGGAAATCGACCCTGAATATTCATTGGAAGGAGTGATGCTGAAGCTGAAGCTCTAATACTTTGGTTACCTGTTGTGGACAGCTGACTTATTGGGAAAGACCCTCATGATGGGAAAGATTGAAGGCAGGAGGAGAAGAGGACGACAGTGGATGAGATGGCTGGATGGCATCACTGATGCAATGGCCATGAACTTGGGTAAACTCTGGGAGATGGTGAGGGACAGGGAGGCCTGGCGTGCTGCAAGCCATGGGGTCACGAAGATTCAGACTTGACTGAAAGACTGAACAGCAACAACGAATGCAAATAATCATCTTTAGACACTGAAGTAAACAGAGCCCTCTTCCCACTGTTCACACAAACACATCTGGCCCTTTTGTTCTGGCTGCAGGTAGAAGGTGAGCGTAGAGGAGAGCGTAGAGGAGAGCCGTGAGGCAGGGAGAACACAGGCTCCCAAGAGGCTTCTAGCCTGAACTGGCCATTCCATTGAGAACACATTTTAGAACAGATAATGCCCCCCTAAGGAAGTAAGTGTTAGTCGCCCAGTCATGCCCGACTCTTTGCGGCCCCATGGACTGCAGCCCACTAGACTGTTCTGTCCATGAGATTTTTTTTTTAAATTTTTCTTTATTAGTTGGAGGCTAATCACTTCACAACATTTCAGTGGGTTTTGTCATACATTGACATGAATCAGCCACAGAGTTACACGTATTCCCCATCCCGATCCCACCTCCCACCTCCCTCTCCACCCGACTCCTCTGGGTCTTCCCAGTGCACCAGGCCCGAGCACTCGTCTCATGCATCCCACCTGGGCTAGTGATCTGATTCACCATAGATAATATACATGCTGTTCTCTTGAAACATCCCACCCTCACCTTCTCCCACAGAGTTCAAAAGTCTGTTCTGTACTTCTGTGTCTCTTTTTCTTTTTTGCATATAGGGTTATCGTTACCATCTTTCTAAATTCCATATATATGTGTTAGTATGCTATAATGTTCTTTATCTTTCTGGCTTACTTCACTCTGTATAATGGGCTCCAGTTTCGTCCATCTCATTAGAACTGATTCAAATGAATTCTTTTTAACAGCTGAGTAGTATTCCATGGTGTATAGAGATTTTCCAGGCAAGGATTCTGAAGTGGATTGCCATTTCCTTCTCCAAATGCCCCGCTAGCCACCCATTTTTGTTTGTTTGATTTTTTTTTTTTTTACTATGACCAGGAAGTTATGAGATAAGCTTGAAATACTTGTATTTTTGACCAGATTGTTTTCTTTCATGTAACCAGTTTACTAGACGTTGAGAATTCAGGAAGTAAATCTAATATCAGTTATTAGGGAAAAAAAAGTCATCCCATATTTGCCTATTGCTAAGTTGAGTGTATTTAATTATACCTGTTATGTTCTGTTCTCCCACATCTGAAGGTTTTGAGTATGGTGTGTGCATGTATGAGTGTGTGTGTGTGTGTGTGTGTGTGTAGAGTGTGCATGTGTTTATAAGACTGAGGGCTTGTGCTCCATTGATTGTTTTAGTTCAGTCTCTACATAGTATTTTGTCATCTCCATCCCAACGTTTATCACAAGATATTGCTGTATTTAAAAGAAACTGTCTGGACTTCCTTCGTGGTACAGTGAAAAGGAACCCGCCTGCCAATGCAGGGGACAGGGATTCAATCCCTGGTCCTAGATGATCTCACATGCTGCATAGCAACTAAGCCCGAGTTCCATAACAAGAAAAGCCATTCTGATGAGAAGCTCATGCACCACAACTAGAGAGCAGCATCCACTCGCTGCAACTAGAGAAAGTATGCACATAGCTACAAAGACCCAGTGCAGCCAAAAATAAAAAAATTTAAAAATTGTCTCAAAAAAAGCCCATCTCTTCTTTTAGAAGATTTCTTAAAGGAGACTGAAATATAATTTTTGAAACTTTGCTTTCGTTGTAGTGCCAGACACATAGTAGGTGCTAAAAAAAGCCTAACGTATTTTATATTTCTGCTGATGAAAACATTTCTATCCATTCATCTTGTATTTTTGCCAAGACCCAGTTTGAAGATATTTTAAAAGTAACTTTCCTAGATTGTCAGTTAATGCTTGGGCAACATTTTTATAGCAACAGAAGAAAAAATAAAATAGGCAATGAGGAAGCAAGTACTTTTATCTTTGTACAGTAAATGTGAATGTGTATGGAACTGGCAATTACTGGTAAGTCAACATGTCAGAGATATGCTATTTGTTACTTGCTCTGTGAGTAATTACCCCTCTAGATATAATCAGTGTTAAAGGTAGTGAAGTGCAAAATAATTGTAAGAACAGCAAGGTCTATGACTCATTTCAGCTAGGTTTATAGAGTAAAAGATTTTTTCCTCTCAACTTGAACATTAGCAGTTTTTATTGATTTCTTAGCTTTACAGTAGTGAAAAAGGTAATTCGCAGCTTAATTCTTAATGTCTCATTTCCATATTGCAAATTTAATTATGTTAGACTGTTAAGGCTGTGGATTAGCATGTTTTAGGTAAATTAAATATTGAGAATCCGCTGTGTGCTGAGTGATGTGGATACCAAAGGCGTGGCAAAGCCAGAGATGGCTTTGTGTAGGAAGAAGATTGTTAGACAAGCCAAAGAATAGACAGAATGTATGAAGCAAAAGTTTTCAAGAGACCTGAAATCTAGCATGGCAGGCAGTGATTCTGAGAGATAGTGAACGAGTGAGGAAAGTTTTAACAATTGTTGTGGGGTTGTTGTTTTTTTTTCTGTACCACCTGGCATGTAGTTCCCCCACCAGGGATCGAACCTATGCCCCCTGCATTGGAAGCATGGAGTCTTAACCATTAGACCACCAGGAAAGTCCCTGTAGTTTATTGCTTTCAGACAGCTGACCAAGTGTAGCACAGGGACGAGAACCCAGGCAGGGTCTAATGGTCTTCTTGAGTTGCGAGGTGGAGTGGAAATTCTGGGGAGACCATGGTAGCTGAGTGCACAGGACAGGATACTGCAGAGAGCAAGTTTCCGAAAGGACTCTAAAAATATGTCCCCTTGAGCATTCAGTGGAGTGCTGATAACTGCAGGTACATGAGGGAACCACCCATACAGGGGCAGAATTATCCAAAATATTTAGTAGGAAGAGCACCAGGCACTCATACTGGCCCAGGAATAGTGCCTGCTCCAGCCACCAGTCAGCCTGGAAAAATCTAGTTCTCAGAACACTGGATAGAGTACTCATCAGGGTCTTGCATTAGTAGTGGGGATTCATTAGTCCTAGAGTAAACACTATTCAGGTCTAAGAAATCTTAAACGAAGGTAAGAAGGACATGAAACATTTCCAAGTAACTTAAATGAATCCTAGAAGAAAGCTGGAGAATATTAGTAGAATACAAAAACAAACATCTGCATCCTACAAACTAAAATTCATAAAGTCTGATTTCCAACCAAAACCTACAAAGTATGCAAAAAGCAGGAAAATATGATCCATAATGAGGAGAAAGATCCATTAAAATCAATCCAAGAAATGACATAGATTACAGACGAGGATATAGCTACCGTATTCACACTTGACTCATAATTCCAGTTTCTGGGTATTCCCAGAGTACTCAGAATTTTAGAATGAATATAGACATGAGCATGTTATAATGGGAATGAAATGAGCAATATCTATTGCAGTATTTTTTTTTTCCTTTTTTTCTCCTCAAAACTAGTCTAGGGCATTCAGATTTGAAGAATTGCCTTCCATGACCCCCTAGACAAAATGAGGTGTTTCTTCCCTGTTCTCTTGTAATGGTCTTTAGATGGCTCACTCACTTCGCTGCTGGAATGCTATTCATTTAATGTCTGTGTACCTCACTAATGGTCTTCCTTGATGGCTCAGCGGGTAAAGAATCCTCCTGCAGTGCAGGAAACACAGGAGATGCAGGTTTGATTCCTGGGCTGGGAAGACCCCCTGGAGGAGGAAATGACTGCCCACTCCAATACTCTTGTTTGAAAAATCCCATGGACAGAGGAGCCTGACAGGCTGCAGTCCCAAGGGTCGCAAAGAGTTGGACACAACTGAGTGACTAAACACAGCACAACACATACCTCACTAACCTATGTGTGCTCCCAAAGCCAGATTGTTATCTTATTGTCCTTTCTCTAGCAACTAGATCAGTCCGTGGCATATGGTAAGCTCTTAATAAAATTGTTTCATCAAATTAGTGGGTAGATGAAGTTGCCAAACTAATGCAATCTATTTATTATTTTACATTCAAGTATACAAATTGTGTTCTCTTCTGGCTGAGATCATTATTATTCTGTCTGAAGAACAGAAAAAGTGTTTTGTTCAGATGTATGATAACCTTCCATTGTGCTGGGTGAATCAATAGGTGTGTTAGTCTTTTTACCACTATCGTGTTTTACTAACTTTTCCAAAGCATAATTTATCATTAATGAAAGCTAATGACATAAAAGAATATAATCTGTGGTTTGGAAAGTCAGTTTCTAGTTCTACAAATAAATAATTG
This sequence comes from Muntiacus reevesi, assembly GCF_963930625.1. Taxonomy (NCBI): domain Eukaryota; kingdom Metazoa; phylum Chordata; class Mammalia; order Artiodactyla; family Cervidae; genus Muntiacus; species Muntiacus reevesi. The sequence continues at coordinate 116,116,072 of NC_089250.1, forward strand.
TATGCTGTGGCACTTACACTGTTTCAACCTCAGTTTCTCCATCTATGACATGAAGAAAATAAAAATCCACTTATTTATTGAATTCATTTATTTATACTTCACAGAGCTATTGTGAGGATCAAATAAGCTGGATGACATGAAAGCAAATAATTCATATTCTTTATTATTTTATTTAAAGTTTTTATTTATTTTTATTTTTGTCTGCACTGAGTCTTCATTGCTGCATGTGGCCTTTCTCTAGTTGCAGTGAGCAGGGGCTACTGTTCTTTGTGATATGCGATCTTCTTATTGTGGTGGCCTCTCGTTGTGGAGTGTGGGTTCTAGGCCATGGGCTCAGTAGTTGCAGCACATGGGCTTAGTTGCTCTGCAACATGTGAAATCTTTCCAGACCAGGGATTGAACCCATGTCCCTGTATTGGCTGGCAGACTTAACCACTGGACCAACAGGAAAGTCTAACATACATTCTTTTTTTTTTTTTTTTTATTTTTATTTTTTTAACATACATTCTTTAACAATAAATTTTAACAGTAAATTGATAAGAGGAAAGCACAATTTAGATTTAGATGGTAGAGCATCTTTAAAGGAAGGAGTAAGTTTATTCTCCATGCATCTTTCAGTGCTTGCAAATGCTGTTCTCTTAGAGAAACTTGGTGAAGAGCCATGCCAAACCACTCTAAGTTTCAGAACCTTGGACAGCTTCTTTAGTTCCTGACATAGCATGGGGTTAAGATAATGACCACCTAACAAAGAGACTATTAAATGTAGGTTTATTCTTAAACACAAGGCTTGTGGAAAATGCAATGTAGGTTTATTCTTAATCTATATTGTCCTGTTGTTATAGCCTCCTCCAAGTTCATCCTTGATCTATAGCATATTTCCCTATATACTTCCTCATAAGAAGTAATAATATTATAAGAAAAAATAAAGATATGTTTTGTCATCAGGGTATCCATATAGTCTAACTATTTTTGTGAACTCTTAGTGTCTTGTATTTTAAGCATCCTACTGTACTGTTACATCTTTTAAAAAAAGTCCCTGGCTGAGTTCAGGAAATCCAGAAAATTTTGTGTCAAAGGTATCACTAATTTCCTGTATAGATTCTCAATGGGGAGTATTGAAGAGGTTAGCACCCCCACCATAACTATATACTGATAACAAAAAGGAAATTCTGAAATCTTGCTTCTGTTGAAAGGAAACATTTTTGTGAGTCACTGTCCACAGATTGCTAGGGAGTTATAAAGGAATAATTTAAAATGAGAAGAAATGGAAACCCAGGTGGGCTGAAATGTATTTTGGTAACAGCCTTCTGCCCTGTCATTCGTCCCACTTAGTTCTCTCTTTGTTTAGTTTGATGTTGGTTTTTATTTTTGCAAATGGCAAATGTAGGTAGTAATTTGATCTATAATAAGAGCTTACATCAGAAAGTTGTGAAGTCAAGTTATAAGAAACACAATCCAAGTCATCCCTAGAGAATCATCTGTATAAACACACAGGAGCCATAGTTGCAGCTACATTATGGATTTACAGAAATTATCTGTATTCCATTCGAGGCAGCTATAATGCATTTTACCAGATCCAAAGTGAAAAGCTGAATAAATTAATTGACAGTTTAACCCTGGTTGTATTCAGTCACTTAGCCAATCAGTACACATTTGCCTGTGCATTCCACAGATAGGCCGACCAAGTTTAGGGTGAACATGAGAAAGGGCAGGAAGCACTAGGAGGTCACAGGTATGCCTGGATCAGGGAGCTAATCAGGCTAGAAAGGTGGCTCATTATTATTTTATTCCTTTGCTCCATCGCCTTTCTCCATGTTTCATGAATTTTACATCTAAATAAGTAGGAATCTGATCTTAGTCAATTATCTATTCTATTTACATTTAAAGCATTTTATCTTTTCCCCAACCTTTAAATGTATCTTGAAAAGAATCTGAGCTCCTTTGTTCTAGTAGAAGTTTTTTCTTTCCCCCTATACATTCTTAAAATTAAGTGGACCGGTATTTAATCTGAGATTTTCTTCTGCCAACTGATTACATTTGTAAATGTGGTCAGGTTAGTTAATGTTCGACAGACTCTTCTCATCAGTTAATGAATGCATTACCATGTCTGCCCTGTCTGCTATCTCACAGGATTCTTGGAAGAGTCAGATAATAAGAGTAAAAGCACCTCATAAGCTGAGCAAATAAAATGACAATGGTTTTTCAACTACTCCCAGTGTTCATATTTAAACCGTGACTTTGAGGACTTCCCTGGTGCTTCAGTGGGTGGGACTTCCCCTTCCAGTGCAGGGCCTGTGGGTTTGATTCCTGGTTGAGGAGCTAAGATCACACATATCTTGTGGCCACAAAAAGCCCAAAACATTAAACAGACAAACAAACAACCCAAGAAAAAATATTGTAACAAATTCAATAAAGGTTTTTAAAAAACAAATAAATAAAGCATGGCTTTGAGGTATGCTATATTTTAAGACTAAAGAAAATGATCAACTTTTTTTTTTTTTTTTCTGTAAAGAGAGTGTTAAGGTGATAATTTGGCATAAGATAGCATAAGCACCAGACATACACAAAATGCAGTCTGTCTCTCATGGTTTTCAAAATTTTCATTTGCTAACTCCAGTGTAAGCTATTTGTATTAGTTTGAAAGGGCTTCCATAACAAAATACCATGGGTGGCTTAAACAACAGAAATTTAATTTCTCACAGTTTTGGAGGTTAGGAGTGGAAGATCAAGGTGTTGCCAGTTTTGGCTTCTTCAGAGGCCTCTCTTCTCGTCTTGCAGGAGGCTGCCTTCTCTCTATGTCCGCACAAGGCTCCTCTGTTCATGTTCACCCTTGGTGTCTCCTTGAGTGCCCACATTTCCTCTTCTTTTAAGCACAACAGTCATATTGGATTGAGACCTGACTAGAGAGACCACATTTGAACTTAGTCAACTCTTGAAAGCTCCTATTTCCAAATACAGTCATATTCTGAGGTCCTGGGGGTGAGTAAATGAATGAAAGTTGCTCAGTCATGTTTAATTCTTTGTGACCCCATGGACTTGAAGGTTTCAGTATATGAATTTGGCAGGGGACACAGTTCAGTACTTAATATTATTAAATGAGCAAGTTTAGTTTAGCAAAATGGTAAAGTTAGGAAATGAGTTAGGAAGAAGCATAGACAGCCTCCACCACCTTGCTGTACTAACACCGTGAAGAAGGAGCCAGAAGCTTAATGATTTAAAAATCTTGTTTCCTTGATTCTTGGGCAGGGGATCAGGAGGACCATGTGGACTGTAGCCATGGTAGGTGGAGATGCTGATGGGATTTTGGCTCTCTGGCCTGTTGCGTACAGATGGGCCACAGCAGGGCAAAGTGCTACTGGCACTCCAACATATAACCACATCTGGAAACATGAACACCTCAAGTCTGTGATCGTATTAACCGAACCAAAATTGTGCTAGGAACATCAAACAATAAAGCCGGTGGTTAAAATTAGAATTGTCCCAGAATATCTAGAATCCACAGAAGCTGCTCCTTTGTTTAGATGTTGGTTGCCCTAAAGGCTTTATCTGCTTTACTTTGGGCATGCTTTCTTAGACTTATGTGCTTCAGTAACACTAATATGCAAAGAACTCATATTTATACAATTTTTTAAAAGATTTTTTGATGTGGACCATTTTTAATCTTTCTTGGATTTGTTACAGTATTGCTTGTTTGGGATTTTTGGCCACAAGGCACACAGGTTCTTAGCTCCCCGAACCAGGGATTGAACCTGCACACCCTGCATTGGAAGGCACAGTCTTAACCACTTGAGCATCAGGAAAGTCCTCTACATTTGATTTTTAGTTTTCAGAATTTTTGAAATTGTATTTGGTTGAGACAGTCAACATCTCCATCTTTCACGTTAACTTTCTGAGGACTCATATTGATCTGTTAAGTCTATTATTTTTCATTTCTTGTAAGACGGTGATCAGAGCCTGTTGTGGTCCTGGTCCCATTGCTATTGTTCAGTTGCTAAGTTGTGTCTGACTCTTTGCAACCCCTTGGGCTGCAGCTTGCCAGGGTTCCCCGAGTTTGCTCAAACTCATATCTGTTGAGTTGGTGATGCCATCCAGCCATCTCATCCTCTGTCACCCACTTCTGCTACCCTCAAATCTTTCCCAGCGTCAGGGTCCTTTCCAATGAGTTGGCTCTTACTAGCTGCTGTTAATGTAGTAATGAAATCATCTTGCCTCCTTATGTTAATATGCCTAAAATGTGACAGAGCTCAAATAAGCTCAGTCTCTCCCCTCCTTTATTGATTCCCATTTATCACTGTGGTATGCTTAATAATGGCCCCCAAACATGTGCACATCTTAATCCCCAGAACCTGTGAATATTTCCTTGTATGGCTAAAAGGACTTTGAAGATGTGAGTAAGCTGAAGATCTTGAAATGGAAAAATTATCCTGAATGATCAAGGTGGGCCTTATATAATCATGATGGATATTCAAGAAGAGTCTGAGTCAGAGGAAAGAAGGCAGTATAATGACTCCAGCAGAGGTCGAATGGATGCACTTGAAGATGGAGAGGGGCACAAGCCAAGGAATAGAGGTAACCACTGGAAAAAGCTGGCTGAAAAAAAGTCAAGGAAGCAGACTTTCTCCTTGGAGGCCCCGAAAGGAGTCAGTTCTGCTGACACTCTAAAGTCAGAGAGACTCATTTTGAACTTCTGACCTCCAAACAACTCTAAGAGAATAAAATTTGTGTTGATTTAAGCCACTAAATTTGTGGTAATTTATAATAGCAGCAATAGGAAGTTAATATAGTTACATTAACAATTAAATATCAAGTTCAAGATCTTATACTTTTACCTGCATTCCTTTTGTCATCAGCTTCTTGTGCAGTCACCGCTACTATTAATTCATGATCCTTAATTATTCTTAATCCTTCCTGCCCTATTTTCTTCCCACCCTTACTGTCTTGATTTAAAAATTTGGCCGTCTTTCTACTGAATATTACTGCTGTTTTCCAAATAGTCTTTGTCTTTAACCTCACTGCCTCCAAACTTTCGCCCACAATTCTTCTAAAATTGTCCTATAAAAACCAAATATGACCTCTTTTACTGCTTAGAATTCTATTATGCCAACTGAACTTCTCATTTGCCAAGCTCCTATTCATGCTCTGAGGCAATTTGAATATCCCCTTTTCAGTGATTCTTCCCATTGACATAAACATTTGTATTATCCTGTATTTCCAAAGCATGTTGAATCTTTTTCTCTGATCACCCTTGCTATATGTATAATTTGTAATTACTTTTTTGTGTGTGTCCATGCCACCTCATCAGGTCATTAACTCCTTTGATAACATGGACTGTATCATTCCAGGACTTAGCATCACATCTGTTTTATTATTGTACGTGAACAAATATTGTGCATGAAGAAAAGAATGGGTGATGAAATAGATTAACTGCAAAGTTTTTCTGAAGATAGCATTATAAAATATATAAGTAGGAGAAAAGAAATAAAAAATATTTTAATAAACCTAAAAAGTATTTTAATAAACCTTCAAAATGTATGTTTCGTTAACAGCAGAGGCATTAGAGGAATGCCTTTTACAATGCTCAGAAAAAATTAAGGTAGAAAATGTACCAAGATTTACATACATAGGTAGACATACTAGTGAAGGGACCAAAGAGTAACAGAATGAATACAACGTTTATTAACATCTGTTGTGCTTACTATGTGACAGTATTGCTGTGAGTACTTTGTTTATTTTGAAAGTGGGGATTGCCTGGTGACTCAGATGGTAAAGAGTCTGCCTGTACTGTGAAAGACCTTGATCCTTAGGTCGAGATGATCCCCTGGAGAAGGAAATGGCAACCCACTCAGTGTTATTGCCTGGAAAAATCCCATGGATGGAGGAGACACACCAGTGAAGGATCAAAGAGTAACAGAATAATTACAGCATTTTTTAACATCTGTGTGTGATTACCATGTGCCAGTACTGCTCTGAGTGCTATGTTTAACTCTTGTTAATTCCTTAAGCATCCCTATGAGATATTGTTGTTAACCTTTTTTACAGTTTGGGAAACTGAATACAGCACTGACATGGGTAGGATGAGATTTAAGCCCAGAAAGTCCGCTTCTGGTGCCAGTCCTCTTACCACACATACTCCACTGTCTCAGCTAGAAGGTTTTATGTTGCCACTGTGTGTGCCGTTCAGAAGTGACCTTGGACCAAACCTGATAACTAGAACAGTCCAAGCTCATCTTCTGAGGTTTGTACTTGATACTGGCATCCTGATTTTTCAGCTCTAAGTTCTGCTTGTAATTATCATCTATTTCAAATTTACAAACACTAAAGTTGGTATAATCACTATCATTATTGTTTGTGACATATCTCAATAATTTTTAGAGAAATATGACTGTTCACTTTGTAAAGAACCCTTGCCTAATTAATGATTATGAATACAGAGGGCTTGGGAAGTGAGTAGGAAGCAGGTAGAAGGGAAGTGGAGAAGCGCCCGAGACTAGATGTGTTTAAGGCAGATGCTTTCAATGTGATGTGCCCAAATTTAAATTTTGATGCTTTTCTCATCTTGAGTTGTGTTGTATAGCATAAATTAGTGTTTTTGAAAATGCTGGTTGTGACCTTTGAGTAGGTAATAAAACTAATCTTGTAGATTACAATCAGCATTTTAAAAAGGAAAAGAAAAATAGTATAGAGTAGAACAGAACAGTATAATAATAATATATAGTACACCATAATGTAGAAATATTTGCATAAATCTGTTAATGGAGAATTTGCATACTTGACAAAAATTACTGTGATAAATCACAGCTCACAAAGCGAGACAACCAATTAGTAGATCAGTGCACTGAATGTACCTACTGGGTAAAAACGGATTGTTGTATCATTTTTTCATTAACTTTTCATTTGAGTTTCTAGCCTGTGAGAGTCAATTTGATCATCACTGTAAAGAGAGAATAAAATTCATTTTTATTTTTGTGTAATTAGTAGTTAATTGTGAGACAAAGCCAGGAATTGTTTTTGGTTTGTGAGTAAAAGTGTTGAGATTTTTCAGTCATGTTTTGGACTGTAAAATTTGAGTGTTTTTCAGAAAGAACATTATTGAATTTGTAACAACTGCAACATTTTAGTAAATATAGATTGCACTTAGCATGGACTGATTTATTATTAAGTAGAAAGAATGATGAATTAAAAAATATAGAGCTATGCTCAGATGCAGGATTTAGAAATGTAAATAGTGAAGTATTGATAAAATATTGACTAATAAGGGGCAGTTTCAGTTTTCAACAAAAGTTTGAGAGGATAAATTTAGTACAAGTTATGAAAATTAAGATATTTTAGAATAGTATTTAAATCAAATATACAAAATGACACTTCTATATATTTTGCAGTGATAATCTTGAAAATAAAAGCTTAAAACTTTCAAATTGAATTGATACTTGGAAAAAGTGTTAACTGTACTTACTCAATGTCTTTTAATTATTTTCAATGAAAGAAGAAACTTACAGTCATGGTGCAATGAGTTATTTATCCTACAACTATTTATGTGAAACTCCTGTTATTGCAGGTATTTATTGGGTGGTAAAAGAGAAAATGGCACATATAACTATTAAAAAAATTCAGCCTGTGTGAATATTATGGTATATTTTTAATGATAAATTTTCTGATGAAAATAAAAACTTTATCTCGTATCATTAACCCTGTATCCCATCATGTGACTTAGAAGCAGTGAAAACTAATTGGCAAAATTCAGAATAGAAATGCAATAGAACTGGATGAGAGAGATGATATTGCAAAATGTGTAAAGTTCCCAGTTAATGTCAAATATGTGTGGGAAAATGGCTTTTGGAGGATATGTAATATAACTAAAATTTGATTAAATGTATTTTAGAATTGGAATAAGAGCATCATTGATTAATATTAATGATAGTGGAGCAATTACATATGAGTTACAAGGGAGAGAGCAGCAAATATGGCTAGAAAATTATCAGAAGCTACTAATAATGACCTCTTCAAAATTACTTGTTAAATTCATCTCAAAGCTTTAGTATCCAAAGAGTTTTTGCTGCATCTCAAGGATATATTGAAAAATTCAGTGAAAAATGCCTTTTTTTTTTTAAAAAAAGGAAACTCACTGAAATATTTTTCATGTCGAAAATATTTTTCCTGTAGAGGTACACTGTCCATATTCATACACACTGTATCACACCAATTGCCTTTGACTGTCATGACTGATAGTAATAAACAGAGGTGTTTATTAATCAAGGATGATGGTTGTTATTGATGAATAGTCTCATATGATAATTTGTAAGATAATGTTTGCAATAAAATGGTGTATATAATAAACCAGAAAAACAACAGGGATAAAACAAAAATACATTTCAGTTTATTGACCATTACCTTGACTTCCCAGGTGGTTCTAGTGGTAAAGAACCCACCTGCCAATGCAGGAGACATGAGAAACATGGATTTGATCCCTGGGTTGGGAAGATCCCCTGGAGGAGGGCATGGCAATCCACTCAGGTATTCTTGCCTGGAGCATCCCATGGACAGAGAGCCTGCTGGCCTACAGTCCTTGGGGGTCACAGAGAGTCAGACACAACTGAAGTAACTTAGCTTGCACACAAGGATGATACAGTATAATGTTATTTAATTCATAGAAATACTCTAAACTGTTTATTGCTATCCTTGTTTCTTTCAGTAGATGGTTCAGTGAAGTAGTGAGAGTTAACCCAACTTCTTTATCAGGGAGCTAGTTAAGTGGTAGAGGTAAGATCTGAAGCCAGGCCATTAGGACTCTAAAAGCTGTATCAGTACCACTCACTAACCACCCTCCTCCCCAAGTTAAAAAGAAAGAGTGTTGGAGACATGCAGGTAAGACATTATGGTGGCTTGGAGTAGGCTGTTGGGAGCAGAAGTGATTATGAAGTTGTATTTAATACAAATTGTGGAGATAGTATTCAGGTCTTTCGACTGCTCTGGAGGGGAAGTGAGAGAGCAAAAGCAGTCAAGATAATCTTATTTCTGGCTATAGAATGGGTAGATGAGAGTGCTGTTGACAGAATTGACTTAGAGTGTGAGCAGTTTTTTGGGTGATGGCACATTAGAAGTTCTGTTTATTACAAATTCACATTAGAAACCCAAATGGAGTTAAGTGTAAAATTCAGGAAGCCAATTTAGGGTTGGAGATTTAAGTGTGGAAGTTATCAGCATGAAGAAGTTGAACATCATTAGCATATAGACATTTAGGATGAGATCATGTAGGAAGAATCTAGATGGTAAGAACAGTAGGACCCAGGATTATGTCTCAAGATAGTCAACATTTAGACATTGGACAGAGAAGGCAGAAGCAGCAAAGAAATCTGAGAGTGACAGAGAGACAGGGATGGGACCAAAGAGACCGATGGTCAGAGAAGTCCAGAGGAGAAGCTGTTTTATGAAAAAGTTTACTTCAACTGTGCTCACACTGCTGAGAGGTTGAGTAGAAGAACTGAGCATTTTGTCGTATGGTGACTTGCAGGTTATTGATAACCATGAAAACAATGCTCTTCTAGAGAGATGTCAACAAGAAATAGGCTGTAGTAGGTAGAGAAATGGACAGAAGGGGGAGAAGTGTAGAAAAGTGTGTAGAAATTCTCTTCAGGAGGTTATGAAGAAGAGCAGATAAATGGAGTTAGTTGGAAGGAAGTTAATTGGCCAAGGGGCTTTTTTTTGTTTTTTTTTTTTTAAACAGAAGGGAAATTATAAACTGCGTATGGTTACCTAGGGGAATCATGCTGGACAGGCTGAAGATTCACTATCAACTGTGGATAATGCTTGGGGCATGGTTCTTGAGTAGAACCATGTTTGTGATGGAGTTTGTATTCCGCAAAGTTACTCTCCCTATCTTTATCTTTAGATCTATCTCCTCATCTGAGGACTGGAATAAAAAATCAGTGAAGTAGGTCTGGATTATTTCCAAGCATCCGTCTGACTTGAATATTCTACAAATTTGTTCCTGTTAGTCATGCCTATGCTATTAAGCAGAGAGGAAGGGAGATGTATCCTGAGGCTGCTTACTCCCATATTAAATGTGGAAAATTTGAAGATGAATCTAAAAGATATTTAAGTCTGTTTTCTCCAAAGGAATATTTTTATGGTTTATTTATGAAGCCATCTGTATTGTTTTATATGGGAAAACTGGTTTCATAGGTTCTTTAAATTACAAATCCTCTTGTAGAAATTATAACTTTTACAAGTTGAGACTGCAGTATATTCACATTGGTTTCGTTGGTTTAGTCTTATTTTCACCAATTTTGCCAATTAACCATGAGATTCTGATGCAGTAGGGAGAATTCAGGATGTTAAATTCACCAACGGCATTGTATAGGAGACAGGGAGCAAGACCATCCCCAAGAAAAAGAAATGCAAAAAGGCAAAATGGTTGTTTGAGGAGGCCTTACAAATAGGTGAGAAAAGAAGAGAAGCTAAAGGTGAAGGAGAAAAGGAAAGATATACCCATTTAAATGAAGAGTTCCAAAGAATAGCAAGAAGAGATCAGAAAGCCTTCCTCAGTGATCAGTGCAAAGAAACAGAGGAAAATAATAGAATGGGAAAGACTAGAGGTCTCTTAAAGAAAGTTAGAGATACCAAGGGAACATTTCATGCAAAGATGGGCACAATAAAGGGCAGAAATGGTATGGACCTAACAGAAGCAGAAGATACTAAGAAGAGGTGGGAAGAATACACAGAAGAATCTTCACAACCCAGATGATCATGATGGTGTGATCACTCATCTAGAGCCAGACATCCTGGAATGTGAAGTCAAGTGGCTCTTAGGAAGCATCACTATGAACAAAACTAGTGGAGATGATGGAATTGCAGTTGAACTATCTCAAATCCTAAAAGATGATGCTGTGAAAGTGCTACACGCAATATGCCAGCAAATTTGGAAAACTCAGCAGTGACCACAGGACTGGAAAAGGTCAGTTTTCTTTCTAAACCCAGAGAAAGGCAACGCCAAAGAATGTTCAAACTACCACACAATTACACTCATCTCACGAGCTAGCAAAGTAATGCTCAAAATCCTCCAAGCCAGGCTTCAACAGTACTTGAACCATCAACTTCCAGATGTTCAAACTGGATTTAGAAAAGGCAGAGGAATCAGAGGTCAAATTTCCAACCTTATCGATGTATTTCATTGGATCATTGAAAAAGCAAGAGAGTTCCAGTAAAACATCTATTTCTGCTATATGACCAAAGCCTTTGACTGTGTGGATCACAATAAACTGTGGAAAATTCTGAAAGAGATGGGAATACCAGACCATCTGACGCGCCTCCTGAGAAATCTGTCTGTAGGTCAAGAAGCAACAGTTAGAACTGTACCTGAAACAGCTGACTGGTTCCAAATCAGGAAAGGAGTACGTCAAGGCTGTATATTGTCACCCTGTTTATTTAACTTGTATGCAGAGTACATCATGCAAAATGCTGGGCTGGATGAAGCACAAGCTGGAATCAGGATTGCCAGGAGAAATATCAATAACCTTAGATATGCAGATGTCACCACCCTTATGGCAGAAAGTGAAGAAGAACTAAAGAGCCTCTTGATGGAAGTCAAAGAGGAGAGTGAAAAAGTTGACTTAAAGCTCAACATTCAGAAAACTAAGATCATGGCATCCAGTCCCCTCACTTCATGGCAAATAGATGGGGAAACAATGGAAACAATGAGAGACTTCATTTTTTTGGGCTCCCAAAATCACTGCAGATGGTGACTGAAGCCATGAAATTAAAAGACACTTGTTCCTTGGAAGAAAAGCTATGACCAACCTAAATAGCATATTAAAAAGCAGAGACATTACTTTGCAGATGGAGGTCCATCTAGTGAAACTATGGTTTTTCCAGTGGTCATGTATGGATGTGAGAGTAGGACTATAAAGAAAGCTGAGTGCCGAAGAGTTGATGCTTTTGAACTGTGGTGTTGGAGAAGACTCTTGAGAGTCCCTTGGACTGCAAGGAGATCCAACCAGTCAATCCTAAAGGCAATCAGTCCTGAATATTCATTGGAAGGACTGATGCTGAAGCTGAAACTCTAATTCTTTGGCCACCTAATGCGAAGAACTGACTCATTTGAAAAGGCCCTGATGCTGGGAAAGATTGAAGGCAGGAGGAGAAGGGGACGACAGAGGATGAGATGGTTGAATGGCATCACCAACTTGATGGATGTGACTTTGAGCCACCTTCGGGAGTTGGTGATGGACAGGGAAGCCTAGCGTGCCACGGTCCATGGGTTCACAAAGAGTTGGACACGACTGAGGGACTGACCTGAATTGATAGTTTCAGGTAAGCAGTGTTCTGTTAAGTTCATAAACCTGTTAAGCTCACAAATCATGATGACTCTTCATAAACAAATATTTCTACCATAAGAAATTATTTCTTTCTATTATCACAATCAGTTAATTATTCAATAATAATTACTTTAGGCCCCTTTTCTAAAGCTGTGGGTGAGATAGAATGTTTCTTTGTCATCTCTCTCCTTTTCTGCTTTCCCAGTTACCTTGTGGTTCTCATTCCATTAGGGTCATTATCTTGTCCTTTATCATAGCTATACTGTGATCTGATATAGGCATTCTCTGTATAACAGCCATTCATATGGTATGTCTGTAGAACATGAGCCCTGCAAGAGGCCCAAAGTAGATGGAGATCTATGGTCAAAACTTTAACCCCCTTGCAGTCAGAATTCCATCCATATACTGAAGTGTCTGTGAGCCTTGTATTAAAGAAACCTGTTACTAATCTGTACTTTCCCAAATTATCTTATCATGAAGCCCTAATCTTATAATAGATATTCATGTTCTGAGAAACTAGTGATATGTGGATGTACTTTGGGAAATGCCATGTTACTATTAAAATAACAGTAATTCTGCCTCTTCATATTTGGAGGAGGTAACCTAGATTAAAAATGCATAGTACAAGCACCCAAGTTTTATGGTTAATTTTTATAATTTTGTGCATTTTAAGAAGAAATTTTAAAAAGACCTTAGAGGAAATTTAGACTGTGTTCTTGTTACTATATTTGGTATTTAGCTTTTTAATAAGAAAACATAGGAGAGGTATAGTATGTTTATTGTTATTTTACAGTTAAACTGAGGTCTGGAGAGGGGGGATATTACTTGACCATGGTAACACAACTTAGTTAAAAGTAGTTGAGATTGTGATTCAAATTCCCATTTTCCAGTTCCAAAATTAGTGTCAAATCCACACAATCAAGCCACTTCTATTACAAGAGAAGCATACTTGCAATTCTGTTGGCATAATCCACAGCTTTTGTGAATGATTTTATTTGTACATATAAACCCCCCATTTCCCACTATTTAATATAGTGTGAAGATTTCCCCAGAGTTATACTTAACTTTCCTAAAACACTGTCTTTCATTTAGCCAATTCCGATTGTTTCCAAAGTTGTGCTATTTAAACTGGGTTTTGCTGCACATAATAAAAAATGTAGCTATTAGTACAAAGGGTATCAGTATTTCTAAGCTTTTTGGTTTACCTTGCCAAGCTGTACGTTTTAAAGTTGTACCTGTTTCTTTCTTATTAGAAGTGTTTAGAGGATCTTTTTCTTTTAATCAAACAAAGTCAAATGACCCTTAATTGTCTAGAATTCTGAGATTGTTTTCTTTCATGTATACTATGTAAAATAGTAAATTAACATGCTTTTTATTCCTCTCAGTTTACTCTATAATATTCCCATTTCTTCTGATAATACTTCATTTTTCTATGTACAATTTTTTAATGCCATCATTAGAACTTCCCTGATGGCTCAGTGGTAAAGAATCTACCTGCAATGCAGGAGGCACGGGTTCAGTTCCTGGGTTGGGAAGATCCCTTGGAGAACGAAGTAGCAACCCCCTCCATTTCTTGCCTGGGAAATCCCATGGACAGAGGAAAACTGGTGGGCTGCAGTCCATGGGGTAGCAGGAGTTGGATACCACTGAGCAGCAACTGAACAGAGACGGCAGTTCCGTTATTATATATAAAATAGCTAGTTGAAGGTTTATTTTGGACATTGCATTAAGCTTAAAGATAATCATTGAGAATTAATTCTTCTTTTCAACCCTAACGTTTTAATTCTTGAGTTTTTAAATTTATTCTCTTGGTTAGGTAAACTAGGCCTTTAGTTATTCTTTTGTCCTTGCAGAAAGGATAAAATGTTAACTATGTTGATAGAATTTGCATATGAGAGAATGGCTTTCTACCGCTCTTAGACATTGTCAATTAATCAAGAATGTGCTGGGTGTTTAGCTCTTAGGTTATCATTTGTTCTTCTCTCAAAAGAGTGGATGATTTTCAGTTCCATTGTTTTCTGGTATCTGGTTGTGTGAAAGTCTGATTTGAAACCAGTCCAGTTTAGATGAGTTCTGTTGAAGTTCTCTTTATGTTTTCTTTTCTAACTATAGGAATTTCAGATCTTGAAAATGAAAGCTAAGGCCTTAAATTCAATGAAATTTAAGGTTTATTTTTTCATAAATTTATTTTTGTACTAGCTTTTAAGTCCTATCCTGGGATCTTACATCTTTCTTTAGCTGAGGAAAATTATATTCTGTTAAGACTGCATTTACTGTCTTTTCCCCCCATTTCTTTTTCATTTGAATTTGGTCTTTTGAATGTCTTCCATAAGTTCCATTCTGTGAACATTTTCTGTCTTAAATCATCTGTACTGAGTTCATTTGAATCACTTCAATTTTTCCCACATTTGACTTTCCAATATTTAACCTAGTATCTTTAATTTCACCCATTGTGTGTTCCATTTAACACAACCCTTCCTTATTTGTGCTCACCTTTTGTTTATTATAGAAATGATGTGACTCTATAGTGAATCTCAAAACATATTATGTTACTACAAGATGCAAGTATATGATATAAAGGAAGGTAACTGCAGTAGAACTTTCCCCCAATATTCTCACATTTCTTATGCAAAGTTTGTTTCAGAGAAAGGCATTTCTTCTGTATTCATCACTGTCCCTTACTTTCCTATCATATCTTCTCACAGCTTTACTGATTTCCCTCCATTTGCTCCCTTGTTTTTCATGCATGTCTTGGCTCTTCGCTTTGGAAGGGAATCTCCACTGCATGTGGCACCAAAGCAAGGAGTCTCAACATTTAGTCTTCCTGCCGCTGTGGTTTTCTAATTCAGGGAGGACTTAAGGACAGGTGCTGTGTTTTCTGCTTCTTGTACGTTTGTGCGTGCTAAGTCGCTTCAGTCGTGTCTGACTCTTTGCGACCCCATGGACTATAGCCCGCCAGGCTCCTCTCTCCATGGGATTCTCCATGCAAAAATACTGGAGTGGCTAGCCATTCCCTTCTCCAGGGGATCTTCCCCACCTAGGGATCAAACCCATGTCCCTTGTGTCTCCTGCACTGGCAGGCGGGTTCTTTGCCACCAGCGCCACCAGGGAAGCTCTCTGCTTCTTGTGACTGCCTCCTATTGAAATTCTTTCTGTCTTCTGATTTGAACTTGTTATATCGCTGGCTCTGTCTTCTCTCTTAGAGCTCTCCTGGGGTGTTAGCATGTTCTTTCACTTATTTCCTGTGATTGTTTGGAGGTGGGAAGTGCTTGAGGATGTAGGTAGAGGAGAGAAACCACCTCCTTCTGTGACATGTCCCTATGGTTTGTTGATATTCCAATTTTACAGAAGTCCTGGTAATTTCTAATCCTTCACCAGTGCCTTATCTAGATACAGGCACTGATGTCGGTTTTGTATTATGCTGCTCATCCCCATGAAAAAGTGGTTGGGGGGACTTTAATTGTTTTCACATGGTCCTCTTAACTGGCAAGTCCTTACCCAATCTATACCTGATCCTTTACACCCATCTCTGGGATTTTTTTTTTTTTTTCCTTTCTTTCTAATGCATGATGTCTGACTTTGCAATAAAGGGTTTGGCTTGCAAGTTGCAATAATAGAAAGAGAATTACTGTATTAACGTGATGGAAAAAATTTAAAATATCACACAGTTGTGTTAGCCTATTTGTGACAAATAGATAATGCATCTCATGGCCATTAGGAACAGAATATTTGTCAGAGCATTCGCTCTATTGTTTAAAGGCCCTGGTGGCATGTCATAATATTTACACAAGGCATGAAAATGTTGCATTATGCATATCCAAAGTCTGTAGTGTATCCCTTAAACTATTGTCATTTAACTGAATTCCAGGAAAATGTTGCCAATATCATTGTTTGAAATGAGATAACCAAATGGCTTATGGATCTCTGCTTCCTCTACACTCCACCTTCTGTCACAATGCAGGAGTTTGAATATTACTACTTTTTGAAGCATATGCTTAATGAAAAACTAATAGCATTACAATATGATATAATAGCATAAGATGCTGTATTCTGACTAGGATAAGATATTTACATATTTCTGCCAATTGGTCATCATCTTTTATTTCACATATCCATAATGAGTACATATTTAGAAAATGTGAGGATGGTTTCTGCTAATGTTGCTGATTATTTAGTGATAATTTTGAATCTGTGTTCTTATAGACTGAGAAGGAGAAGGATAAGAGGGTTTAAAGGAGGGAGAAGGGAAGAGAAATAAAGAGAGGGGGAGAAAGGGAGGAGAGGAAGAAGAGAGAGTGTGATTGCTGTGTGGGTGAGTCTGTGTATATGCAGCACAGATGTCTAATTTTGGAAGTCTCTATTTTCTATATCATCATTTTTGGGGCATTACCAAGTAGTGCAATGCTGTGATTTATTTAAAACTGACTATGGGTCCATCTAAAATGATACTTAGAATAAATGTGTTCTCATAGGCATGGTTTTAAAAAACATGATAGATAATTTATTAGTTACTCTTCCTTAAAATCATGTATTTAAATCTTTTAATAAACCAGATAAGGTTTCTATGGGCTTCCCACATGGCACAAGTGGTAAAGAACCTGCCTGCCAATGAAGGAGACATAAGAGACATGGGTTCGATCCCTGGGTGGGGAAGATCCCCTGGAGGAGGGCATGGCAACCCACTCCAGTATTCTTGCCTGCAGAATCCCACGGACAGAGGAGCCTGAAGGACTATGGTTGAGAGGGTTGCAAAGAGTTGGGCACGACTGAAATGACTTAGCACGCACGCACACAAGGTTTCTGTGAATGCCCTAGATAAGATTGCTTGAACTTAAATAAGCCAAAGAGTCTGATGAATTTTCTCACTTTCCCATACTGTTACCAGATTAATCTTCCTAAGTTGTGTCTGGTCAGTTCACTTATCCGCTGAGACTTCTTGGACCCCACAGTGTCCAGGGACCCGCCTCATTCCAGCATCTGGAGTCTCCTGTAGGAGCGTGCCCACCTGCCTTTCTAACACTGTGAACCAGCCTATAATCTGTATCGGGGCTCCAGCCAGCCATCTGGCTTTCTGCTCTGCATTCCAGCTCTTTGCTTTCCTTCCTCCATTCTTGTGCAGGTTACCTGTAGAATATCCTTCTCCTCCAACCTACTGTGTGTAAACGGTGTCTGTGCTCAGCTCACGTATCTTCTCCTCTGAGTATAGTTATTGCTGAGACATTAGAATAATCCTTTTCCCCTGTGAACTGGCTGAATTCTTTATCTCTGAGACACTGAGATGTGGAGCTCTGGCTGTGTATTTGCAGGGCTTTGAATTCCAGTTAATACGTACTGGTTATGCCAAATTGGTCTTCAGTGTGATAACTAATATCTCTGAGCCTTGGTTTCCTCATCTGTGAAATACAAGTGATAATTTGTATGTGATTGGGTTTGGGAGAACTAAGATGATATCTGAGTCGCATATCATTTAGTGCTTGGGTGATAGTGTCAAATAAGCACAGTCTAATCTATGACTTATTAAACATCCTTGCTCTCTCCTTGTATCTGATTTATTTATGTGTAATCTGTCCCAACGGAGAAGGCAATGGCACCCCACTCCAGTACTCTTGCCTGGAAAATCCCATGGACGGAGGAGCCTGGTAGGCTGTGGTCCATGGGGTGGCTAAGAGTCAGACATGACTGAGCGACTTCACTTTCACTTTTCACTTTCCTGCATTGGAGAAGGAAATGGCAACCCACTCCAGTGTTCTCGCCTGGAGAATCCCAGGGACAGGGGAGCCTGGTGGGCTGCCGTCTGTGGGGTCACACAGAATCGGACATGACTAAAGCGACTTAGCAGGAGCAGCAGCAATCTGTCCCAAACCTTGGGCTCTTTGGTGGCAGAAGCTGGGCTAGGTTTGTCTTTGCATCCTTGAAGTTCTCAGCACATTTTCTTACAATGAAAGTGTGCACCAGGTTGCATCTTTATCTTTTTAATGCTCAGATGATAGTGTCATCTCAGCTGGGTTTCTTCCATGACATCTGAGCTGAACAGGACCAAATGGTTTGTGCATTTTTCATTTGTGATGGTGTGTGATCTCTACTTCAGCTGTCATTTAGGTGTTAACTACTTCTGGCCTCCTTTCCTGCAGAGACATGCTGGGCTTTGGAGCCGGTGCTGTCAGTGAGTTTGATGGTTGTGAGGGTATTTTCAGTGAGATGATAGGCCTGGCTGAGTTTAAGAAATAAGATGCATGGAGTCTGATTAAGCCTTGTGTCTACTCCTTACCAAATCAGCATTACTCATTATAAACTTCTAAGTCTAGAAATTTGAAATGTTTAGCGTTTATTCACATGGGTCATATCCACTGTTGGTTGGGTCTGGTTAGATACTTCTGTGTGTGACTCTGCAGGCTTTCTTCCATGGCTGGAAATCAACTCTCTAGAACCTGTCTGCTACTCTGGTGGTTCTGAATCCGTGATCTTTGTGTTGCCCTGGTGTCTTCAGTCCTCCATAACCTTAAGCAGTGTGAATGAGTAGACACCTCATGGGTTTTTGGAGTCAGGCAATCTGGACTTCAGTCTTGATGTTACCAATGATTCAATGTCAATATTATTGAATCTTTCTGAATCTCAGTATCCTCATCTAGGGAAATGTTAATACTGCCTACTTCTAGGGTTATTGTAGGGAATAAATGACACAAAAGGAGTTCTGTCCTAGATCAGTGTATAGATATATCAAGGACTTAATGAATATTAATTCTGTTTTCCATGCTTCCCCCCTTTTCTCTTACCTCCACCATCATGAGAAATAAGCCTAGTCAAATGCATAAACCTCAAATAGTACTGCTTTTTTCTTGTAAACATCTTTACTTTTTAAAAACCATAGCATGGTGAGTTGTTTTTAAAGAGAAACACATTTTCAGATTTCAGGGATATTTACTACTCTATTGACAGTCAAAAGGTTTCATTTATGTGAAGGATGAAACTTGTACTTTGTTTTTGAAAATATATTTTTGAAATCTCAAGACTCAACTGACAAATTTCTTTTCTAAAAGTGACAGCAGAGCTTGAGGAAAATTATGAAAAATAAGTAGAACAATTTCCAAAACTCACTAAAAACTGCTAAAAGAAGTGCATCAGTGTTTTCAACTATGTAATGTTGAATAATTGGGACATTCTAAACTATTATTACTGGTTCTTTTGAATATCAAAAGTTGCATTTTAAATATAAAAAATACATGAATGTGACTTTTTAAGAGCAAAATTCTTTATTAATTGTAATGTTGTGTTTTTTGTATAGACATTACATATCTATATGCAGTTTAAAACACTTAAAATCCAATCTTCAGAGCACTACTAATTCTGGGTTAAAATTTTCTGGGATTTTACCATTGAGATGAATAATTATGATCAACATCATGCTTAGATATCCTGAAACTTCTGGAAATAACTGTTTTTTTTTGTTGTTGTTGTTGTTTGTTTTATACACTTCCTTGGCCAAATTGGTAGTTAAGATTAATACCACATATTAGGATAATGATATATTTTATATTTTATTAAATTAAGATGAAGCTTTATTGTTTGAGAAGCAGTTTTCCCTTGGAGAGGTCAGGGCATTTTATAAAAGTATTCAAGTTTGTAATGAGACTACATAGACCTCTTGTGTTTTTCTCTTTGGGAGTCATAACACAATCTAAAGAAATGAGCTCTTAATTACCAAATAGATTCATATGTTCTCATATAAAATAAATTTCATTTATGCCTTTAACAACCAACAGAGAAGAATAAAATTGAATAGAACTGTGGCTGTGTTTCCAAGTATTGGTGATAACTTTAATAAATGATGCTTTGTCCATGTCTTAAGTCTACTTATATTGCTAATTTATTACTTGTAAATAACACTGAGATGCATGCAAATTTGGTTTAGTGGGGAGCTGACCAGTGGGGAGTACAAATTGAGCACAGTGATACTTGCTTCACTCAGTCATATTTGGAGAGATATCTTATCTCATGATGTTTGCTTGACAGTATTAATTTCTTTGCATATATATATCCTATGTATTCTAAATATAATTTTGTCAGAGCATAATCATGCCTAATCCAATGGTAAGACCCTATACAAACTTCTCAGCTTGAAAATTAGTTGGAAAGATGCTAGGTGATAAAAAATTAAAAAAATAAAATTTATCTCTGTTAGTTTCTTTCTTTTTAAAAAGTATTTATTTGTTTGGTTGCATCAGGTCTTAGGTGTGGCATGTAGGATCTTTCCTTGTGGTGCACAGACTCTCTAGTTGTGGTGCACAGGTTCAGTAGGCGAGGCGTGCAGGCTTTCTCTTGATTTCTAATGAACTAAGTTTGATTTTCTTTGTTTCACAGGTTAATAATAACCCATTGGAACTTAGTTTACCTATACTTTAAAAATAGCTGGTTCACTTTGTTGTATAGTAGAAACTAATACAACATGGTAAAGCGGCTATACTGCAGTAAAAATTAATTAAAAATATATTTATGGAGAAAGTGATGTTATTAAAAAACTTAAAAAATCTGAATTAAGAAAAATAAATATAGTCACTTCATTTTTTCTTTTTTTGTAAAAATAAAAGCAAATATTTCTATTAATCAGTAAATTTTATGTAGTGTAGAAAGTTTTTCTTATATGTTTTTGCATTTGATTTTTTCTCAAATCACATGAAATAGTCATTCTTACCCCACTTGGATAACAGTTGTGAAATTCAGGAAAGTGAAGTGACATACAAAGGGCATATACAGAGCTTCTGTTTTTCCTCTCTGGGATATAGGATGTCATTGAAGAGATGTAAGCTATGGAGGGGAATGGTCAAGTTTATAGTTTAGATCCCTCTGAGAAGGATGTGAACGGTCAGTTCCTGAGATTTACACGTGGAGGCAGAGACCTTTGTCATCCTCGGCTCCTGCCCGTCTGTCATAGCCCACGTCTCCCGCATCAGGAAAGCTGTTGACTATCATTTCAGCACCTGTCAACAAACCAACTACTTATCGAGATCGCTGTTTTTACTACCCTGGTCTCCACCTGTCAGTTCTTTCCTTTATCTACAGTAGCTTCTCAACTGGTCTCCTTATTTCTGCTCTTGCTTTTCCTGGTTTAACAGTCAATGTGACCCTTAAAACATGGATGACTGCAAGATATCACTGCTGATCCAACCTGGTAGTAGATCCTAGTTCACTCAGAGGAAATGTGAAAGCCTTCCTCTAGCTGCGAAGCCCGAGAGATTCTAGATCCTTTTCTTTCTTCTACCCTTTTGCCACTCCCCTGCTCTGCTCAGCCACCTTGGCCTCCTGGCTGTTTCTTGAATATACAGTCATGCCCTTTCCTCAGGTCTTTGCCCTGGCTATTTCTTCTGCATGAAATACCCTGTGTAGATATACCCACATGGTGAATACCATCGCTTCCTTAAATCTCTAATGAAGTGTCATCTTCTCATTGAGCCTACTATTTTAATTGCAATCAATTACCATCCCTTCTTTTGATTTTTCTTGCAGTTTTTTTTTCCTTCTCTACTACTGTGTGTCTGTGTTAATTGCTCAGTCTTATCTGACTCTTTGCAACCCTATGGACTGTAGCCTGCCACACCTCCCAGTTCATGGAATTCTCCAGGCAAGAATACTGGAGTGGGTTGCCATTTCCTTCTCCAGGGGTCTTCCTAATCCAGGCATCGAACCCAGGTCTCCTGCATTGTAGGAGTCCAAAATCTTTACCATCTGAGCCACTAGGGAAGCCCTTCTATAGTACTAATCACCTTCTAATAAACTATGCCATTTGTTACTTATTTTGTGTATTTAGTGTCTGCCTCCCCCTTTTGTAATATGGATTTCGCAAGGACACGGATGTTTACCCCTCTGGCTCATTGATTTATTCCAAACACCTAAAGCAGTATGTGGCATAAAGTATATTCTCAAAAAGTATTTGCTTAATGAATGAGTGAATTGAATGTTGAGGGGATCATCTTAAATAACTAGATGTATTGTTTGCAGGAGTATGTGAAAACATAAGATGGCTTTTAAAACCTGATTCTTGAAATAATGCTTTTATGCACTTTTAGTTAATCCTAAGACTGGAGGAGAACCTCTGATGAAATATCCAAAACGTCATGTGCTCCAGTTCAGGCAATTTGGGCCTTTTTGGTTTTCAGTTCAGGTGGAATCTTTCTGTATACTTTTCTATATTTATTTTCTTTGATGTAACAGGCAGAGGTCAGTTCAGAAACTGTGACTTCCTTGTCAGTTCATACTGATACTAACATCTCTGTGGTAGATAATTATCAAGAAGGGTCATAAATGCAAATAGAAAAGATGATTTCTCCATCAGAGAAAATATTATAAAGTACCATCACAATAAATAAAAGAGAACCATTAAATGATTAATATTTGCAACCTGAAAGCCTCTCCAATAGGTTCTTTATTATAATCAATCTAGAGTAAAAGATGAATAAAAGAGAAAATATTGTTAGAATAATTTATTCACCAAAAGCTCCAAAAATGAATATATTAACTTACTAATCTTACATCTGTAGCAAGCACTAACAGCTGAGTATGAAATTTGGTTAATAAGCAACTTGAAAGAAAATCTCGAATTAATGCAATTCATTGCAATATGATAATTTCTGTTGCAAAATTACTAAAATTGATTCTTGTTTTTAAGTGTCCTTACAAGAAGATAGTTACTATTCTGTTCATTTGTCTTTTAAAATAATTTCATTCATTTTGTGAATTTGTTTAGATTTTGAATATAATATCTTGACAATGCTGCATAGAGATTCTAAACAAAAACTAAACATTGTCCTGTTTCTTTTTCTTTCTGCTCTGAATCAAAAACAATTCTCCATAAGCAAATTCCAGTAATAATGAAGATGAAAATTATGTTCTTATACATATTTCTCCTATTGTTTAAAGAAAGTTTCTAGGACTGCCCTTCAGACTCATACATTTAAAAAAGAAATGGATAAGAGAGAAAGGCAAAATAAAAGAGAAAAAGGAGAAGAAAAGGAAGGGCAAAAAAAGAATGGAGAAAGAAAGAAAAGGACAGGGAAAGATAAAGGAACTTGTGTGTTATTCCCCAAGTGCCCTCTTTTCCACCCATAATAAAACTAATGAAGTTTTTGCCTTACTTTCTAAACTCAGAAAAACTACATGATCTCTTCTTGTATTGATTTTTTTCTGATTTAAAAAAAAATCCTACTATCTGAGGTAAGAGGCTAAGAGGAAAAGGCTTTCCCAATTCCCAAAAGAACAAGTTGACCATTATTTCATATTATAAATCTGTATTCATAGAAATACATATGGATACTCTTAATGTTGTGTGTGGGTTTGGGACCTAATAAAGGGATTCTCTTGTTTTATAAGGGGGTTATGATAGCAGAATTTTGATGCAATTAGTAACTTTAGGCAATCATTTTCCTTTATTTTGAGCCCTTTAAAAAATCTTTTAATAAACTTGCGTGCTTGTGTGTGTGCGCGTGCGTGTGCGTGCGTGCGCACACACACACACACACACACACACACGTATAATGCAGTGTTTACAAACTTGAAAATCTCTTGAACAAACTTCCTCATCTTGAAATACTTCCTACCTATAGTTTCCTCTTGCTGTATACTTTCTCCTTAATAGGAAAAACACCTGTTATTATATAAAATAAGGAAAACTGTGACTAAGAAGACTTCAAAATCTACCTCCAAATCATGTCTGCAATTGACAGTTATGTTTTTGTCTTCATGTTTGTAGATTAACTATAACTCCAGGGACTTCATTATCTCAGGCCTGGCACATCTCAAGTTTCTCTAAAAAACCAAACATCTTGTCTTTGGGTCTTCAGAGGGTTCTCATTCCTGTTCAATATTTGCCTCACCTTTTGATTTCAATCTTTTTCAACTTTAATGAACCTTCCCCCTTTTGTATGCAACCACTGTCTAGTCCTTTGAAGGCTGGGCAAATTAAATATGGCAGAGAAATATAACTTTTATTTATTTAAAAGTAGAGGACAATTGCAGTTTAATTCGGTTTTGTTTGTTTGTTTCTTTCTTTTTTTTTCCTAGTAGCTGTGTGCTCTTTTGCATCAGGTATTGGGTTGGCCAAAAAGTTCCTCAAGTTTTTCCGTTGTATTGTATGGAACCTATTGGCCAACCCAGTAGAATGGATAGCTTGTTTTTCATTTGTGGAAACATGGGGACTGGATCTCTGACTCATGGTCAGACTTTAAGGCTCTCCACATCTTCGTAGCATTTCTAAGTGCCTTTTAAAGGCATGATCCTGCCATACCCTAGATAAGAATGGAAATGACTCTAACTCTCTTGACTGTGTGAAAATTCAATGAAATATGGAATGCTTATAGTATGTAGTAACTCATGCTATTATACAACTAGTATCCATTGTCCAAATTTTCCCATTCTAGTCCCAGAAACAAGGAGATATATGTTAACTTTATTTGTTAATTTTCCATTAAATATTTGAAAGATAAGTTGAACACACATAACCTAACAATTTCAATCTTTTTATACTCCAGATAATTTGAAAGAATATGGTGTTGGCATCACTGGACCACATCAGAACATTCTGGAAATGGCTCTTTTGTATAAATCCCTACTTTTCCTTTTCTCCTTTCTCCTGGCTACATATGCAAGAAAGCAGTTTTAAAGCATTTTGTTTCAGCTTCTTTGTCTCTTCCAAGGCTGCATGGAAAATTCATTTTTTGTTCATTCTTAAAAAAAAAAAGGGAGTTGAGTGCTTCATAAGTGCCAGTCATTATGAATGCATGCTTGGGAGAGGAGGAAAGCAATGGTATTATCTAATTCACATTTTAAAAAGATCACTTTGGATGCTTTGTGGAAAATAGCGAGTGTGTGCTGGGGGCTGCTGATCTTTAGGGGCATGTGAAATAGTGAATGATTAGGAAGGAATCATAACAGTCCAAGAAAAATAATTGAGACCTAGTTTGAAGAGAGAAGAGACAGGTCATGTTGGTGAATTGCATGTGTAGAGGAGAGAGGAAAAGAAAAAGAAGACTTCCTGATTTCTGACCAGAGTATCTGGGTAGGTGGTTGTGCACTTAGTCAGAAAATCAATAGGTTTATGGGTAAAACCATGTGTTCGGAAATATGTTTGAGTCTCATTTGTACAATTGGGAATGTCATGCAGGCAACCGAATGTATGAACTTTGATTGTAAGAGTTCTGGAGGGATGTCTCTGGTGAACCAGTGGTTAAGAACCCACCTGCTATGCAGGGGACATAGGTTCCATCCCTGGCCTGGGAAGATTCCACATGCTGTGGGGCAGCTAAGCCCCTGTGTGTGCCCCAACTACTGAGCCTGTGTGCTTAGAACCCAGGAGTGAAACAAGAGAAGCCATGACATTGAAAAGCTTATGCATTGCATCTCGAGAGTTTGCCCTTGCTCATCATGATTAGAGAAAGCCTGTATGCAGCAGCAAAGACCCAACACAGCCAAAAATAAAAAGAATTCTGGAGGAGATAAACATTGGGAACTCTAAATACTATAAATGATATCTAACTTCATTTTTGACAGAATCTAGGGTGGATAGATTAAGAAGAGGGTAGGGTCTGGGATGGGGCCCTGTTAATCCTCTGCTGTGGTAAAGTAGATGAGGGCAAGGCAGAAAAATGTGGCTGAGATGTACATATGAGGTTGAGGAAAACCAGGAAACTGCTGTTTCAGAAGCCAAGAGATGAGTGTATTTTAAGAATGACAGAATGGCCGGTTATATGGAGGGCAATTTAGAGGTTGAGAAAGGTGACTGAAATGGACTCACTGGATCTGGCCACGTGGAAGTTGCTGGTGACCACTCTAAGAGAAGATGTAGTGAAGCAACTGGGACAGAGGCCAGGTGGAAGTGATCTGAATTGCTTAATGGAAAGTGAAACAGTGGGGAGAGTGTCTGTTGACATCTGTTTAAAGAAGTTTGGTTGAGAAGGGCAGCAAAGAAAATGGAAGATTATGGAGGGAGTATGTGCAGTAAAGGAAGACTTTGTTTTGCTTTAAAATAAGTGATACCTTTAGAACAGAATTTATCAAACTGAAGTTTGTGAACCACGCATGGTCTTAGAATAATTTTAGTCTGTTTCAATAATCATTTAAAAAATTAAATAGAATAAAGCAAAAAATTATCAAGGTACATTTTGTGTGGTAAAGGTAAGAATTTTATTTTATGAGATATATTATTATTAAAATACTTATAAATAGTTGCATAGCTATACACATATATAGGTATATATTAGATCCTCATATAAAATGCATTTCATTATGTGGATCACAGTATAAACACTTTTGAATGCACTATACTAGGGAATATTTGCATGGTGACAGGGATAAACTGGTAGAGTAAAAGAGACTGGTGATACAGAAGAGAGGAAAATCAAAGAAGTAAAGTTTTTAAACAGGACTGAGGGACTCTTAACTCAATTCTCTTGTCTTTTTGCTTCTTGTCCACTTATTTTATGGCTTCATGTAGTCCTCATTAACCTGACCATAAATGAACGCATCCCATATTTTTTTTCAGGTTTAAATGGTGGGAGTTAAAGACATATTCTCTTGTCAGCAGGAAAGATTTGCCATAGACACTGTTATAGACTTAACTGTTTCTCTCCAATTTCATATGTTGAAATCCTATAACTCCCAGCAACTCAGATTGTGACTGCATTTGCAGATAGGATTTTTGCAGAGGAAATTAAATTAAAATTAGGTCATTGGGGTGGGTCCTAATCCTATATGACCAATGACCTTAAAAGATGAGACAGTTTGAACGCAGATAGACCCAGAGGGAAAACCTATGGAGAAATTAATTTGTTGTAGTTTAAGTCTCCCGATTGTAGTATTTGGTTATGGTGCCCCTAGCAGACTAGTGTCACTAGTTATCTCCTTTGGTCTCCTTTCACTGTTACTATACTCTGAGCTGGAGAAGACCTGGATCATGAATGCCTCTTCTGAATGAGAAGACTGAGGTGTGGAGACGAGAAATGACTTACCCAAGGCCAGAGATCCACATAGCTAGTAAGTAGAAAATAAAGTTTTATCAACCCTTGCTCAGTGACCTTTCCATGATGAAAGGTCAAGTAACAGACTTTTGGGTCATGTTGTGCCTACAGTGGTAGATACAAATTTATGCTGGCCTATTTATTAGGACCATAAGCTACACTTCTCTGCAAATAAAAATTCTGGTAGCCTATGTAATAGCATTAAACATTGAAAAAGTTTAGAAATTCCAGAGTTAAAATTTTTTTTTCATTTTTTTCATAGTTAAATTTATTAACATTTAAAAATCATCATTTTTATGTAGCTCATGAAATTATACAGCTCAATAAACATTTCTTCAATTTAGCTTCTCAGTGAGATATGATAAAACTGGACCAGTGCATGGCAAAGAAGATAGCTGATTTTTTTTTTTTTTAATTTCCTTTATGAGCTATTACATTTCTCAGAACAAGCACTAGGGAATATCTCAATAAAGTAATCATCTTTTATTACTTTGGTTTCCTGATACAAACACCGTAAATGAGCGATCCCAGTAAAGTTGCTTTCCATCTTTCTGTAATGCTTTTGAGGTTCTTTTTCTAAATGTATTTAGACATGACTTTTGAATTTCTTGGTGAAATATCTTATAATAAGCACATATTTGAAATGACATTTTAGAGTCTGAAACACACTTAGCATGTTGTGCTAATTCGTTCATTCATTTGTATATTTCAGTAAGCACTTATGAAGAGACTCTTTTTATTCTTAACACTGGTGAATAAGACATGATTGCAAAAAATTCCAAAGTTATTAAAGAGGAGATGTGTGTGTGTGTGTGAATCATGCTTCATTGAAATGAATGTCCTTATGTATGTCACCTTATGAAGATGTGTTAGTTTTTCTAGGGTACAAACCTAAATGTACAAACCAAGTTGCTGGGTTGTAAATTGTTTCTGTCTTCAGCTGTGTAATGTTAATGTTAAATGGATCTTCAGTTTACTTTCCTATTACTATTCTCTCACTTTCTAAAATCAGTCAGATTTGGATTTTTCCCTGGCCATCCAGTGATTAAGACTTCATACTTCCAAAGCAGGGAGCATAGGTTCGATCTCTGGTCAGGAGACTAAGATCCCACATGCTGCATGGCCAATAAAAATAAATCAGTCAGATTTATTGACTTTAGACAGTCTTTAATAAGCATAAACTGATAACTGATAATTGTTGTAATCTGTGATTTCTTGATTATTACTGATTAACTGTTTTTACATGTTTTTAATGTGGTGCACTGGAGAAAGCAATGGCAAACCACTTCAGTATTCCTGCCTTGAGAACCTCATTAACAATGTGAAAAGACAAAAAGATAGGACACTGAAAAATGAACTCCCCAGATTGGTAGGTACCCAAATTCTACTGGAGATCAGTGGAGAAATAGCTCCAGAAAGAATGAAGAGATGAAGCCAAGCAACAACACCACCCAGTTGTGGATGTGACTGGTGATGGAAGCAAGGTCTGATGATGTAAAGAGCAATATTCCATAGGAACCTGGAATGTTAGGTCCATGAATCAAGGCAAATTGGAAGTGATCAAACAGGAGATGGCAAGAGTGAACGTCGACATTTTAGGAATCAGCGAACTAAAATAGACTGGAATGGGTGAATTTAACTCAGATGACCATTATATCTACTACTGTGGGCAAGAATCCCTTAGAAGAAATGGGGTAGCCATCATAGTCAACAAAAGAGTCTGAAATGCAGTACTTGGATGCAGTCTCAAAAACGATAGAATGATCTTAGTTCATTTCCAAGGCAAACCTTTCAATATCACGATAATCCAAGTCTATGCCCTGACCGGTAATGCTGAAGAAGCTGGCGTTGAATGGTTCTATGAAGACCTACAAGACCTTCTATAATTAACACCCCCAAAAGAGGTCCTTTTCGTTATAGGGGGTTGGAATGCAAAAGTAGGAAGTCAAGAAAC
Organism: Muntiacus reevesi; assembly: GCF_963930625.1. Classification (NCBI taxonomy): domain Eukaryota; kingdom Metazoa; phylum Chordata; class Mammalia; order Artiodactyla; family Cervidae; genus Muntiacus; species Muntiacus reevesi. Next base: position 116,145,339 of record NC_089250.1, read on the forward strand.
ACCTGGAGTAACAGGCAAATTTGACCTTGGAGTACAGAATGAAGCAGGGCAAAAGCTAATAGAGTTCTGCCAAGAGAACACACTGGTCATAGCAAACACCCTCTTCCAACAACACAAGAGAAGACTCTACACATGGGCATCACGAGATGGTCAACACTGAGATAGGATTGATTATATATTTGCAGGCAAAGATGGAGAAGCTCAATGCAGTCAGCAAAGAGAAGACCTGGAGCTGACTGTGGCTCAGATCATGAACTCCTTATTGCCAAATTCAGACTTAAATTGAAGAAAGTAGGGAAAAGCGTTAGACCATTCAGGTATGACCTAAATTAAATCCCTTATGATTATACAGTGGAAGTGATAAATAGACTTAAGGGACTAGATCTGATAGACAGAGAGCTTGATAAACTATGGACGGAGGTTCATGACATTGTACAGGATACAGGGATCAAGACCATCCTCAAGAAAAAGAAATGCAAAAAAGCAAAATGGCTGTCTGAGGAGGCCTTGCATATAGCTGTGAAAAGAAGAGAAGCCAAAAGCAAAGGAGAAAAGGAAAGATATAGCCATTTGAATGCAGAGTTCCAAAGAATAGCAAGGAGAGATAAAAAAGTCTTCCTCAGTGATCAGTGCAAAGAAATAGAGGAAAATGATAGAATGGGAAAGACTAGAGATCTCCAAGAAAATTAGAGATACCAAGGGAACATTTCATGCAAAGATGTGTTTGATAAAGAACAGAAATGGTATGGACCTAACAGAAGCAGAAGATATTAAGAGGTGGCAAGAATACACAGAAGAACTATACAAAAAAGATCTTTACAACCTAGATGATCACGATGGTGTGATCACTCACCTAGAGCCAGACATCCTGGAATGTGAAGTCAAGTGGGCCTTAAAAGCATCACTATGAGCAAAGCTAGTGGAGGTGATAGAATTCCCATTGAACTATTTCAAATCCTAAAAGATTATGTTGTGAAAGTGATATACTCAATATGCCAGCAACTTTGAAAAACTCAGCAGTGGCCCCAGGACTGGAAAATGTCAGTTTTCATTCCAATTCCTAAGAAAGGGAATGCCAAAGAATGTTCAAACTACCACACAATTGCACTCATATCACATACTAGCAAATTAATGCTCAGAATTGTCCAAGCCAGGCTTCAACAATACATGAACTGTGAACTTGCAGATGTTCACGCTGGTTTTAGAAAAGGCAGAGGAACCAGAGATCAAATTGCCAACATCCACTGGATCATAGAAAAAGCAAGCGGGTTCCAGAAAAGCATCTATTTCTATTTATTGACTATGCCAAAACCTTTAACTCTGTGGATCACAATAAACTGTGGAAAATTCTGAAAGAGATGGGAATACCAGACCACCCAACCTGCCTCTTGAGAAATCTGTATGCAGGTGAGGATGCCACAGTTAGAACTGGACATGGAACAGACTGGTTCCAAATAGGAAAAGGAGTACGTCAAGGCTGTATATTGTCACCCTGCTTATTTAACTTATATGCAGAGTACATCATGAGAAACGCTGGACTGGAAGAAGCACAAGCTGGAATAATCAAGATTGCCGGGAGAAATATCAATAACCTCAGATATGCAGATAACACCACCCTTATGGCAGAAAGTGAAGAAGAACTAAAGAGCCTCTTCATGAAAGTGAAAGAGGGGAGTGAAAAAGTTGGCTTAAAACTCAACATTCAGAAATCTAAGATCATAGCATCTGGTCCCATCTCTTCATGGCAAATAGATGGAGAAACAGTGGAAAGAGTGGCAGACTTTATTTTTCTGGGCTCTAAAATCACTGCAGATGATGACTGCAGCCATGAAATAATAAGACGCTTACTCCTTGTAGAAAAGTTATGACCAACATAGACAGCATATTAAAAAGCAGAGACATTACTTTACCACCAAAGTTTCATCTAGTCAAGGCTGTGGTTTTTCCAGTAGTCATGTATGGATGTGAGAGTTGGACTAGAAAGAAAGCTGAGCACCGAAGAATTGATGCTTTTGAACTGTGATGTTGGAGAAGACTCTTGAGAGTCCCTTGAACTCAAGAAGATCTAACCAGTCCATCCTAAAGGAAATCAGTCCTGAATGTTCATTGGAAGGACTGGTGAAGCTGAAACTCCAATACTTTGGCCATCTGATGCGAAGAGCAGACTCATTTGAAAAGACCCTGATGCTGGGAAGATTGAAGGCGAGAGGAGAAGGGGACGACAGTTGGAAGGCATCACTGACTCAATGGACATGAGTTTGAGTAAACTCCAGGAGTTGGTGATGGACAGGGAGGCCTTGCGTACTGTAGACCTTGGGGTCACAAAGTGTCGGATTGACTGAGTGACTGAACTGAACTGAACTTTAAGTTTTTATAGTTTATTTTATGTATCTATAGGTTTATATAAGTTTCTTTTTCTTTCAATTGCCTGTTCATATAATTTGTCCATTTTCCTGTTTGTCTTTCTTTTCTTCCAAATCAATTTGTACATGTTCCCATAATATGTTTTATAATACTCCTTTTTGTATGAATTTCAAATAGTTCCTTCCCACCTATAAGTTTCTTTTCACTTTGCTTAAAGTAGGCTTTATCTTTATAAGTTTTCAATATTAATGTGCTCATATATGTTTAGTTTTTCTTTTATAGTGTGTATTTTTTTATATCCCACTCTTGATTTCACGAGTATATTCTCTGTGTTAGACTCTGAACATTTATGTATCTGTTTATTTATTAGTCCATTAAGAACTTCTTGTTTTGTTTGCTTGGAGAGAAGTAGAGATCTGATCTTCTTTTTCTTTCCCCATTGTTGTTGTTGTTCAGTAGCTAAGTCTTGTCTGATTCTTTTTAATCCCATGGATGAAAGCACGCCAGGTTTTCCTGTTCTTTGCTATCTCCTGGAGTTTGCTCAGATTCATATCCATTGACTTGCTAATACTGTCTAACCATCTCATCCTCTGCTGCGCTCTTCCTTTTGCCTTCAATCTTTCCCAGCATCAGAATCTTTTCCAATTAGTCGGCCCTTTGCATCAGGTGGCCAAAGTATAGAACTTTCCCCATATGGACGGTCAGTTATTCCTATACTTCATTCAGTGGTCTATATTTGGCTCACCGGATTGTAGTCTATTATATTGGAAGCCCTCAGAGGTATGTGAATTTATTTTAAGGTCACTTATTCTGTTACTTTGGTTTATTTGTCTATTCCTTCAACCATATATACTGTTAAATTTCTTTAATTTTTAAAGCCTGATATCAGTTAATCTAAAGTCTCTCTTCTTCTGCTTTTTCAAAATTGCCTTGACAGATATTGGCCTATAATTCATCCACACATCTTTTAGCATAAAGTTGTCATATTCCATCAAAAACACTAAATTTTGATGAAAACTGCTTTGACTTTATAGATGAATGTGTAAGAGTTGCCGTTAGAGCCTCCAAGTGTATGAACATGATATATTTCTCATTTGCATATGTTTTATTTTATTACATTCAATAAAGTTTTAGTATTTTATACTAATGTCTTACATACTTTTACTGGGTTTAGTCATTGCTCTTATTATTAGTGCTATTATAAATGTAACTGTTTAAAATCAGATTTCTCAATAATTTGTTGCTCATATAAAGGAATATAATTATTTTTTAATATGTTGATTTTGTATTTAGCCATTTTGCTGAACAATCTTATTAATTATAGTGATTCATTTATTGGTTTTCTTGGATTATCTGTGTGGGTAATCTGTGAATAAATGTCATTTCGGTTTGATTCTTTTAGTTCTTATCCTTTAAAATTTTTGTATTTTTTTACTCTGATAAACGTTTTTTTAATAGAATAGAAACAGTGAAAGCAGGATGGCAACATCATGAGTCTTTGCCTCATGCACGGACTTGCAGCTCCGCAGCCCTGTCATCTGTGCTCTGGCTCCATCTCTGGTTGTCTCTTTATTTTGATCTCCATTTTTCCCTCAGCGACCATGGAATCAGAATTTGGAAAAAAATTAAAAAGTCATTAGTGATACAAAAATAATTTTATTGGATGCATGAATATGATTAAGAAAGTTCCAAGGCAATATTATGTGTGGGCATTTTGGCAAGTCTGGGTTGATTTTTTTTTTTTTAAATTCAGGTATAGTTGACTACCAGTCAACTTCAACTGTTGAAGTACAGTTGATATATTAGTTTCAGGTGTATCACAGTGATTCAGTATTTTTATAGATTATACTCAATTTTAAGTTATAAATAATGACTGTATTTCCCTGTGCTGTACAATGTATCCTTGGAGCATATTGTTTTAACACAGTCTTTAGCCAGTTTTCAGTGCAGAGTGTGTTCTAGAAAAGCTGGGGCCTATGTGGAGAGCTCTGTTTTGTCACCCCAACGAAATGAAAAGCTGCTGCCTTCATTTTCCCTATTCAGTTTCAAGGATGTAGGTGATTTTAAAATTTAACTGCAGTTTTGTTGAGATGTGCTACCACTCCCAGCTAATTATATAGGTGTATCAAATATGCATTTTCTTTAAAAGCCATATTACTATTTTTCCTTTATCCACCAGTGATACTTAAATAGAAGGTGGCAATAAAAATGCTAATATGTAGTAGTGATATGAGAAAAATAATCTAGACATTTCTGAGGTATATCCTGAAATGTATTATTGCTTCTAAAAACATAAGTAAATTCAGAATGACAAGCCTACCTAAACTAGGGTTCTTGATCATCCCAGGTTGGCTGGCTTTGTATCCTGCTGCTGAGATAGAAGACTTGGTCTTATCATCCTTTGATTTCCCCTCCAAATCGGGTGTAGGTTTTCAGGGTCCTTAGGAACTTCAGAAAGCTTAGCATTTTACCAAGTATATATGTTTGGTGTGTGGATAGAGGCCCAGCACCCTGAAAAGCTCTGCATTCAGAGAGAGATTTAAGGTCCTATTCTGACATCTTTTCATTTGGCCATCCTTGTCCAAATGCAAAGCCCTGGGCAAGTATACTCACTTCCTCATGCATACATGGAAGGTGCTTCATCTCACACTGAAGGAAGTCTAGTTAAGCTTTGACAGTGTGTAACATTTCACAAGAAAAGAGAATGCACATTCTCCTAATAGTGTCTTGAAAGCTGAGTTTGGAGAGGAAAACTCCATCTTTGTTTTCTTAATTTATTTTATTTATTTATTTATTTTACTTTACAATATTGTACTGGTTTTGCTGTACATTGACTTGAATTCGCCATGGGTGTACATGTGTTCCCCATCCTCAACCCACCTCCCACCTCCCTCTCCACCTCATCCCACTGGTCATCCCAGTGCACCAGCCCCGCGCACGCTGTATCATGCATTGAACCTGGACTGGTGATTTGTTTCACATATGATAATTTACATGTTTCAATGCCATTCTGCCATATCATCCCACCCTCACCCTCTCCCACAGAGTCCAAAAGACTGTTCTATACGTCTGCGTCTCTTTTGCTGTCTAGCATACAGGGTTATCGTTATCGTCTTTCTAAATTCCATATATATGTGTTAGTATACTGTATTGGTGTTCTTCTTTCTGATCTACTTCACTGTAAAATAGGCTCCAGTTTCATCCATATCATTAGAACTGATTCAAATGTATTCTTTTTAATGGTGGATTAATATTCCATTGTGTATATGTACCACAGCTTTCTTATCCATTCATCTGCTGATGGACATCTAGGTTGCTTCCATGTCCTGGCTATTATAAACAGTGCTGCGAAGAACATTGGGGTGCACGTGTCTCTTTCAATTCTGGTTTCCTCAGTGTGTATGCCTAGCAGTGGGATTGCTGGGTCATATGGCAGTTCTATTTCCAGCTTTTTAAGGAATTGCCACACTGTTCTCCATAGTGGCTGTACTAGTTTGCATTCTGACCAGTAGTGTCAGAGGGTTTTCTTTTCTCCACATCCTCTCCAGCATTTATTGCTTGTAGACTTTTGGATAGCAGCCATTCTGACTGGTGTTAAATGGTACCTCATTGTGGTTTTGATTTGCATTTCTTTGATAATGAGTGATGTTGAGCATCTTTTCATGTGTTTGTTAGCCATCTGTATTTCTTCTAGGAGAAATATCTGTTTAGTTCTTTGGTCCACTTTTTGATTGGGTCATTTATTTTTCTGGAATTGAGCTGCAGGAGTTGCTTATATATTTTTGAGATTAATTCTTTGTCCATTGCTTCTTTTGCTATTATTTTCTCCCATTCTGAAGGCTGTCTTTTTGCCTTGCTTATAATTTCCTTTGTTGTGCAGAAGATTTTAATTTTAGTTAGGTTCCATTTGTTTATTTTTGCTTTTATTTCCAATATTCTGGGAGGTGGGTCATAGAGGATCCTGCTGTGGTTTATGTCGGAGAGTTTTTGCCTATGTTTTCCTCTAGGAGTTTAATAGTTTCTGGTCTTACATTTAGATCTTTAATCCATTTTGAGTTTATTTTTGTGTATGGTGTTAGAAAGTGTTCTAGTTTCATTCTTTTACAAGTGGTTGACCAGTTTTCCCAGCACCACTTTTTAAAGAGATTGTCTTTTCTCCATTGTATATTCTTGCCTCCTTTGTCAAAGATAAGGTGTTCATAGGTGTATGGATTTATTTCTGGGCTTCCTATTTTGTTCCATTGATCTATATGTCTGTCTTTGTGCCAGTACCATACTCTCTTGATGACTGTGGCTTTGTAGTAGAGACTGAAGTCAGGCAGGTTGATTCCTCCAGTTCCATTCTTATTTCTCAAGATTACTTTGGCTATTTAAGGGTTGTTTTTTTTTTTTTTTTGTATTTCCATACAAATTGTGAAATTATTTGTTCTAGTTCTGTGAAGAATACCATTGGTAGCTTGATAGGGATTGCATTGAATCTATAGGTTGCTTTGGGTAGTATAGTCATTTTGACAATATTGATTCTTCCAACCCATGAACATGGTATATTTCTCCATCTATTTGTGTCTTCTTTGATTTCTTTCACCAGTGTTTTATAGTTTTCTATATATAGGTCTTTTGTTTCTTTAGGTAGATACATTCCTAGGTATTTTATTCTTTTCATTGCAATGGTGAATGGAATTGTTTACTTAATTTCTCTGTTTTCTCATTATTAGTGTATAGGAATGCAAGGGATTTCTGTGTATTAATTTTATATCCTGTAACTTTACTATCTTCATTGAATAGCTCTAGTAATTTTCTGATGGAGTTTTTAGGGTTTTCTATGTAGAGGATCATGTCATCTGCAGACAGTGAGAGTTTTACTTCCTCTTTTCCAATCTGGATTCCTTTTATTTCTTTTTCTGCTCTGATTGCTATGACCAAAACTTCCAAAACTATGTTGAATAGTAGTGGTGAAAGTGGGCACCCTTGTCTTGTTCCTGACTTTAGGGGAAATGCTTTCAATTTTCCATCATTGAGGACAATGTTTGCTGTGGGTTTGTCTTATATAGCTTTTATTATGTTGAGGTATGTTCGTTCTATTCCTGCTTTCTGGAGGGTTTTTATCATAAATGGATGTTGAATTTTGTCAAAGGCTTTCTCTGCATCTATTGAGATAATCATATGGTTTTGATCTTTCAATTTGTTAATGTGGTATATTACATTGATTGATTTGTGGATATTGAAGAATATTTGCATCCCTGGGATAAAACCCACTTGGTCATGATGTATGATCTTTTAAATATGTTGTTGGATTCTGTTTGCTAGAATTTTTTTAAGGATTTTTGCATCTATGTTCATCAGTGATATTGGCCTGTGGTTTTCTTTTTTTGTGGTGTCTTTGTCAGGTTTTGGTATTAGGGTGATGGTGGCTTCATAGAATGAATTTGGAAGTTTACTTTCCTCTGCAATTTTCTGGAAGAGTTTGAGTAGGATAGGTGTTAGCTCTTCACTAAATTTTTGGTAGAATTCAGCTGTGAAGCCGTCTGGTCCTGGGCTTTTGTTTGTTGGAAGATTTCTGATTACAGTTTCAATTTCTGTGCTTGTGATGGGTCTGTTAAGATTTTCTATTTCTTCCTGGTTCAATATTGGAAAGTTATACTTTTCTAAGAATTTGTCCATTTCTTCCAAGTTGTCCATTTTATTTGCATATAGTTGCTGATAATAGTCTCTTATGATCCTTTGTATTTCTATATTGTCTGTTGTGATTTCTCTGTTTTCATTTCTAATTTTGTTGATTTAATTTTTCTCCCTTTGTTTCTTGATGAGTCTGTCTAATGGTTTGTCAATTTTATTTATCTTCTCAAGGAACCAGTTTTGGCTTTGTTGATTTTTGCTATGGTCTCTTTTGTTTCTTTTGCATTTATTTCTGCCCTAATTTTTAAGATTTCTTTCTTTCTACTAACCCTGAGGTTCTTCTTTTCTTCATTTTCTAGTTGCTTTAGGTGTAGAGTTAGGTTGTTTATTTGACTTTTTCTTGTTTCTTGAGGTAAGCCTGTATTGCTATGGACCTTCCCCTTAGCACTACTTTTACAGTTTCCCATAGGTTTTGGGTTGTTGTGTTTTCATTTGTTTCTATGCACATTTTGATTTCTTTTTTGATTTCTTCTGTGATTTGTTGGTTATTCAGCAACATGTTGTTCAGCCTCTATATGTTGGAATTTTTATAGTTTTTCTCCTGTAATTGACATCTAATCTTACCTCATTGTGGTCAGAAAAGATGCTTGGAAGGATTTCAATTTTTTTGAATTTACCAAGGCTAGATTATGGCCCAGGATGTTATCTATCCTGGAGAAGTTTCCGTGTGTGCTTGAGAAAAAGGTGAAATTCATTGTTTTGGGGCGAAATGTCCTAAAGATATCAGTTAGGTCTAACTGGTCTGTTTTATCATTTAAAGTTTGTATTTCCTTGTTAATTTTGTGTTTAGTTGATCTATCCATAGGTGTGAGTGGGGTATTAAAGTCTTCTACTATTATTGTGTTATTGTTAATTTTTCCTTTCATACTTGTTAGCATTTGTCTTAACATTTTGTGTTGCTCCTATGTTGGGTGCATATGTATTTATGATTGTTATGTCTTCTTCTTGGATTGATCCTTTGAAGATTATGTAGTGTCCATCTTTGTCTCCTTTCACAGCCTTTGTTTTAAAGTCTATTTTATCTGATATGAGTATTGCTACTCCTGCTTTCTTTTGGTCTCTATTTTCATGGAATATCTTTTTCCAGTCCTTCACTTTCAGTCTGTAAGTGTCCCTTGTTTCGAGGTGGGTCTCTTGTAGACAGCATATATAGGGGTCTTGTTTTTATACCAATTCAGCCAGTCTTTGTCTTTTGGTTGGGGCATTCATCCCATTTACATTTAACGTATTTATTGATAAATATGATTGCATTGCCATTTACTTTATTGTTTTGGGTTCGAGTTTATACACTGTTTCTGTGTTTCCTGTCTAGAGAAGATCCTTTAGCATTTGTGGAGAGCTGGTTTGGTGGTGCTGAATTCTCTCAACTTTTGCTCGTCTGTAAAGCTTTTGATTTCTCCTTCATATTTGAATGAGATCCTTGCTGGGTACAGTAATCTGGGCTGTAGGTTATTGTCTTTCATCACTTTAAGTATGTCCTGCCATTCCCTTCTGGCCTGAAGAGTTTCTGTTGAAAGATTAGCTGTTATCCTTATGGGGATCCCCTTGTGTGTTATTTGTTGTTTTTCCCTTGCTGCTTTTAATATTTGTTCTTTGTGTTTGATCTTTGTTAATTTAATTAATATGTGTCTTGGGGTGTTTCACCTTGGTTTTATCCTGTTTGGAATTCTCTGGGTTTCTTGGACTTGAGTGATCATTTCCTTCCCCATTTTAGGGAAGTTTTCAACTATTATCTCCTCAAGTATTTTCTCATGGTGTTTCTTTTTGTCTTCTTCTGGGACTCCTATGATTCAAATGTTGGGGCGTTTAACATTGTCCCTGAGGTCTTTGAGGTTGTACTCATTTCTTTTAATTCTTTTTTCTTTTTTCCTCTCTGTTTCACTTGTTTCTACCATTCTCTCTTCTACTTCACTTATCCTATCTTCTGCCTCCGTTATTCTGTTGGTTCCTTCCAGAGTGTTTTTAATCTCATTTATTGCATTATTCATTATATATTGACTCTTTTTTATTTCTTCTAGATCCTTGTTAAACCTTTCTTGCATGTTCTCGATCCTTGTCTCCAAGCTATTTATCTATAGCTCCATTTTGTTTTCAAGATTTTGGGTCATTTTCACTATCATTATTTGGAATTCTTTATTAGGTAGATTCCCTGTCTCTTCCTCTTGTTTTTGGTTTGGAGGGCATTTGTCCTGTTCCTTTACCTTCTGGGCATTTCTCTGCCTTTTCATCTTGTTTGTGTTGTTGTGTTTGGGGCGGCCTTTCTGTATTCTGGCAGTTTGTGGTTCCTCCTTATTGTGGAGGTTCCTTGCTGTGGGTGGGGTTCGAGGGGTGGCTTGTCAAGGTTTCCTGGTTAGGGAAGCTTGTGTCGGTGTTCTGGCGGGTGGAGCTGGATTTCTTCTCTCTGGAGTGCAAAGAAGTGTCCAGTAATGAGTTTTGAGATGTCAGTGTGTTTGATGTGACTTTGGGCAGCCTGTATATTGACGCTCAGGGCTGTGTTCCTGTGTTACTGGAGAGTTTGCGTGGTATGTCTTGCTCTGGAGCTTGTTGGCCCTTGGGCGGTGCTTGGTTTCAGTGTAGGTATGGAGGTGTTTGATGAGCTCCTGTCGATTAGTGTTCCCTGGAGTCAGGAGTTCTCTGGTGCTCTCAGGATTTGGACTTAAGCCTCCTGTCTCTGGTTTTCAGTCTTATTCTTACAGTAGCCTCATGACTTCTCCATCTATACAGCACTGATGATAGAACATCTAGGTTAATGATGAAAAGTTTCTCCACAGTGCAGGACACCCAGAGAGGTACACAGAGTTACATGGAGAAGAGAAGAGGGAGGAAGGAGATAGAGGTGACCAGGAGGAGGAGAGGGGGAATCAAAAGGGGAGAGAGCAAGCTAGCCAGTAATCACTTCCCTATGTGCTCTCCACAGTCTGGATCCCTCAGAGATGTTCACGGAGTTACACAGAGAAGAGGGAGGAAGGAGTCAGAGGTGGCCAGGAGGATAAAAGGGGGAATCAAAAGAAGAGAGACAGATCCAGCCAGTAATTAGTTCCCTAAGCGTTCTCCACAGCCCAGAACACACAAAGAGATTCACAGAGTTAGGTAGAGAAGAAAAGGGGGAGGGGGAGATAGAGGCGACCTGGTGGAGAAAAAGGAGAGTCAAAAGGGGGAGAGAGCAATCAGGCCAGTGATCTCACTCCTAAGTAAAAATGGGTACGGAAGATTGGGTTCTTAAAGGTACAAAGTTGATAACAAATACCAAAAAGCAAAGATTAAAAATCTAGAGTAGAGGTTAGATTCCCAAAAGTACAATATTAAAAAAAAAAAAAACAACAAAGTCACAAAATTATAAAATATATATATATATATATATGAAGTTTGCTTTAAAAATAGGGTCTTTTTTTTTCTCAAGGTAATAGTAGGTTATAAAAATGAAAATTAAAGGAGTAAAGGGGGACTTAAAAATTAAAAAATAAAATAAAATAAAATATTTTTTTAAATTTAAAAAGTGATGTAGTAAAAATATATCTAAGACTTTCTCTGGAGCTGTTGTGGACAGTGTGGGGTCAGTTCATTTTCAGATAGTTCCTTGGTCTGGCTTGTACTTCTCATGGTCTATAGGCCCCTTCCTATGTAGTTGGTGCTAACTACAGGGTGTTAATCTATTGCACCTGTCACTTCCAAGGCGGTTCCCTCTGTTATTTTAGCTGTTTCTGTTTGCTGGTCTCTTCAGTGTCTAATTTCTGCCCTGACACAAAGGGGCGGTGGTGGTCACTTTTTTTTAGGCTCGCTTGTTCAGTCGTGCTGTGGGGAGGGAGGAACACTGCGAACAAATATCCCCGGCGTGTGTTCACAGCGATTCAGCCACACTGGGTTTGCCCCCGCTCACGGCCTGTGTGCTTTCCCAGTCTACACTGCTCAGGCTCTAGGCTGCTCTGCCGGGAACTGTCTGATGCGGGCCCTGGTTTGCATGCCCTTCCCAGGTCTAAGCCGCTCAGGTTCAGGTTCTCGGGTACTCCACAAAGGCGCAGGCTTGGTTGGGCCTGCGTTTTGCGCCTGTCCCAGGTCCGAGCAGCTCAGGTGACCGAGTGCTTGGCGTTCATAGTCACCCCAGGGTGGAGGCTGCGACTTATCCCCTCCCCTGTCCCAGCCGCTCGGTTTTCTGGGTGTCCAACGGGCGCGCCTTCTCAGGTGGGCCGTTTGTCTCTTCTGGGGAGCTGATCTCTGCCTGCGACCTTCCTGGTGGATGTTGACCTTCCAGAGTCCCAAGAAGTCTTGGTTAGCAACGAAGCCTGCTTGCAGTTTGGTAGAGAATGCCTCTCTGGGGCCGCGATTGCCCCCTTCCGGCTCTGGCTGCCCCCATCTGCCTGTCTCCAGCAGGGGATGGGCCGGTCCGCAGCCAGCTAGCTCTGCTCAGTCCTTTGTTCTGTGAGCGGGTCTGGCAGTGTCTTAGGTTAGGGCTTTTCAGGGGATCACGGGATACCTATCCCACAGTCTGGGTTGCTGTCTCAAGTTAGTTCCCTCAGATTGCCCTTGGGGCATTCACGCCCGGTCCTTACCCTAAGCAGTGCGGCCGGCGCCTCCCTGTCCGGCCCCCACTTGCTAGTGGGGGATGTGAGCGTCTGGGCTGCCGCTCCACTGGGGGTTGCTGTTAGGCACTTAATCTGTGGGTTTAAATTATTTATTTATTTTTCCTCCTGGTTATTTTGCCGTCTGAGATTCCAAGGCTCGCCACAGATCTGTTAGAGAGAGTGTTTCCTGGTGTTTGAAAATTTCTCTCTTTTTTTAAGACTCCCTTCCCGGCACAAATCTCTGCCCCTACCTCTTTTGTCTCTCTTTTTATCTTTTATATTTTGTCCTACCTCCTTTTGAAGACAATGGGCTGCCTTTCTGGGTGCCTGATGTCCTCTGCCAGCATTCAGAAGTTGTTTTGTGGAATTTGCTTGGCGTTCAAATGCTCTTTTGATGAATTTGTGGGGGAGAAAGTGGTCTCCCCATCCTATTCCTCTGCCATCTTAGGACTGCCTCGGAAACTCCATCTTTCTAAGGGACAACAGTGTGCATTGATCAAGGGAAATGAGATGACAGGTGAGCCCGCAGTGCTGGGGTCAGGTTTGCAGCTTCATTTGTGCCTCTTGGAACATTTACTTTGTGGTGGGCCAGTCACATTCCCGTTATTATGGAGCACCTGAGACACAGTGCAGCATAGAAGATCAACGAGGATCTATTTTGACCCAATGCACTGCCACAGATGTAAGCCTCTTTTTTTGGACTCTTCATTACTCAGCAAGAGAAGAAGCCGTGCTTATTTGTTTTTCTGTGCACGGAGAAGTGAAGAAAACAGGGGCTTAGCCTGTGAAATTTGAGTTATGCAGTGACTCTGCCAACACCATAGGACCACCATGAATCTTTAACACAGGGGACACATCCCCTAAAATTCTTATCAGGCATATGGTGAGGGGATTCCACATACATAATTCTATTTAGCTATTGAGTGACATTCTAAGAGATGAATCCACTGATTTTACAGGTGAGGAAACTGAAACTTAATGGGCAGTAAAGGCATTGTCCAAGGTCATAGAGGCTGTGGTGTGGAACAAAAGGAGTATTCACACCATTGAGTCCAAGTACAAAATGTATGCTTGTAACCACTATGTTGTTGTTCAGTTGCAAAGTCGTGTCTGACTCTTTATGACTCCGTGGATGGCAGCATGCCCAGCTTCCCTGTCTTTCACTATCTCCTGGAGTTTGCTCAGATTCATGTCCTTTGAGTTGGTGATACTATCTAACCATCTTGCCCTCTGCTGCCCTCTTCTCCTTTTGCCTTCAGTCTTTCTCAGCATCAGGGTCTTTTCCAGTGAGTTGGCTGTGCTGCTTTTAAAGCCCCTACTCTTCCTCTTGTAGGCTTAATAGGAGAAATAAATAAACACATCTTTGTAAGAAAGCTTTCTGAAAAATATGATGTGGTTTGAGAAATGAAAGTTATTGTATTAGGTCCAGTTCATTGATGTTTTCTGTTAATGTAAAGGGTGCAGTGTTCATTAACACTTATTTCAATTATGTAGCACCTGCTCTTTGTAGAACGTATTCTTAAAACAGTCCATTACTCCATAGAGCAGTTCCTGTTCTTCTGGTGTGCTGATCCACATATCATCTACTGCCAAAAATACCCTTTCCTTCGGTAATTTCAAAAGTGCCTTTATCAGTGCCACCTAACCGTTTATACCTAAGCAGGAAAAGTTCCCCAAGTGGCTTCATCAGTAAAGCTTGCTTTTTGTTACCACCTTTTCCGGAGGTATGAATAATAGGTGGCCATGTGGTGGAACAGATTCACTGGCTACTTCTACCTGCCTTACTCTGCCTGGGGGATTCAGAGACCTCTATCCCATGGTTCGGGACTTCCCAGGTGGCTTAGTGGGTAAAGAATCTACCTGTAATGCAGGAGATGAAGGAGTTGTGGATTTGATCCCTGGGATGGGGAGATCCCCTGGGAGGAGGGCATGGCAACCCAGTCCAGTATTCGTGCCTGGAGGATCCTATGGACAGAGGAGCCTGGAGGCTACAGTCCATGGGGTTGCAAAGAATCAGATACGACTAGAGTGACTGTGCATGCATGCACATATCTCATAGTTCAATCAGAGTCCTCACTTACAAACCCAGAGAATCCAGGAGATACTATGGAGCTCTAGAGGAATCTACTTCTGGAAGAGCTGACGAACCACGCCTCTCAGTTTCAGATTGGAACCCCTTCTTGCACCCATGTCCCTCCTGTGCCCTAAGACACGTCTTAGAATTTCAGAGCAGGACTTGGTTTCCAGAGGGCAGCTAGTGACCTCGATCTGTTTGGACACTCAGACTGTGCTGTATCTGTGCCAAGCAGGTAACCCTGTGGCAGAAATGCTCCCAACTAGCCCACTTCACACGTGGAGAATTGTGCTTAAAAGGCATAAGATGGCAAATCTCAAAGTGAAGTGTCTTGAACTTTTCCCATCACTGGTGATTCTCAGCACTTTTTTTTTTTTTTTTTTTTTTTTTTACCTTGAAGGCAGAGTTATATAGATGTATATTCAGTGAGAAAATAGCAAATATTGACAAGTTTCATTTTTTTTGTTTGCTTGTGTGTGAATTTTTAATATGAATTCAGAGAATTTAAATATTTATCTCAGTCCAGACTTTTCAGTGAATGAGTTTCAGAAATCTAACTCTATGTTTTTTTTTTTCCTGTGCAAGATAAGATTTTAGATTTTTTAAAAACAAGAACATTTTTATTGACAGTAAGTATGTTTATAGAATTTTTATACACTATGTTGTGTCTATTCTAACATTGTTACTCAGTTATCCTGCATACGATTATATGCTTTTAATGTTATCTACGTTGCTTTGTATAAATCTGCTATTAAAATATATTCTATTCCCTATGAGCTAAAAAAGGACAAGATAATGACAATTTCTTCTTCTTTTTTTTTTTTTTTTTGGTTATGAACTCAGATGATAAGTTAGATAAATAAACTGTATTCATTTTAATAGCA
This sequence comes from Muntiacus reevesi, assembly GCF_963930625.1. NCBI lineage: Eukaryota > Metazoa > Chordata > Mammalia > Artiodactyla > Cervidae > Muntiacus > Muntiacus reevesi. The sequence goes on from NC_089250.1 coordinate 116,160,896, forward strand.
CATATTAGTGATGCTCAGGTGTGATCAATGGCTCTTTGGAAGTTGCATTCCCAACCCTTGCCTGTTCGCTTGCGAGTAGGGGTTTGTTCAGAAGAAATAGAAAACCTGGTGAATATTCTGAGGGAAGTCACACTGAGCTGGAAGGGTACAACTACCATCCCTGAAACAGAAAAATATGTCTTCTAGTGTGAGGAAAGGACAGTAGTTCTTTAGGAGTTTAAGAAGGGCAAGGTCTTTTGTCGTTAAATAATGACAAGAACTGGGCTTCCCAGGTGGTTCTAGTGGAAAAAAGACAAAAAAACCCCCCCAAAAACCTGATCTACCAGGGTAGGGGACAGAAGAGACGTGGGTTTGATCCCCGGGTCAGGAAGATCACCCAGAGGAGGGCGTGGCAACCCACTCCAGTATTCTTGCCTGGAGAATCCCATGGACAGAGGCACCTGACAGGTTGCAGTCCATTAGGTCACGAAGAGTCTGAGATAACGCAAGTGCTTAGCACACACGCGGGCACCATGTTGGGTTTCCTTTGTGGCTCAGTTGGTAAAAAAAATCCGCCTGCAGTGTGGGTTGGGAAGATCTCCTGGAGAAAGGAAAGGCTACCCACTTCAGTATTCTGGCCTGGAGAATTGAATGGACTGTATAGTTCATGGGATCCCAAAGAGTTGGACACGACTAAATGACTTTCATTTTCTTTCTTTTTAGGCACCATATCTTCTTTATTCATTCATCTGTCGATGAACGTTTAGGTTGCTTCTATGTCCTGGAAGAGCTGTTTATTTTTAATTGAAATATAATCAACATACGGTATTAGTTTCAGATATATGTCAGAGCGATTTGATATTTGTTATGTGTTGGGAAATGACCACTGTAATAAATCTAGGTAACATCCATCACCATACAGTTACACAGTTTTTTCTTATGATAAGAACTTTTAAGATCAATTTTCTTAGCACTTTTCAAATATTCAATATAGTATTATTAATTATAGTCACCATGCTCTACATCACATCTCCATGGCTTACTGTGTAACTGGAAGTTTGTACTTTTTGATCATCTTTACTCATTTTGCCTACCCCAAGTCCTCTGTTTTTGGCAACTATCTGTCTGTATCTGTAAGTTAATTGTTTTTGTTTCTGTTTTTTATAGATCAGTTGTTGTCCACATATAAGTGAGCATATGGCGAATTGTGTTTCTTTGACAGACATTGCACTTAGCATAATGTCTTCAAGGTCCATCTGTGTTGTCACAGATGCCAAAATTTCATTATTTTTTGTAATGATTGAGTAATGTTCCATTGTATATCTGCACCAGGTCTTCTTTATCCATGTATCTATCAATGGACAGTTAGGTTGTTTCTGTATCTTTGCAATTACAAATAACGCTGCAGTGAATATAGGAGTGCATATATCTTTTTGAGTTAGTGTTTTCCCAGAAGTGGAACTGCTGGATCACATGTTAGTTCTGTTTTTAATTTTAGAAGAACATCTATGCTGTTTATCATAATGTCTGTACCAATTTACATTCTATCAACAGTGCGTGAGGGTTCCCTTTTCTCCATATCTTGGCCAACTCTTGTTATTTCTTGTGTAAAACCTAATAATAGCCATTCTAACAGGTTTAAGTTGATATCTCATTGTGGTTTTGATATGTCTTTTCCTAATGGTTAGTGGTGTTGAGCACCTTTTCATATTGACCATCCATGTGTCATTTTCTTGCGGAAAGGTCCTCTGCCCATTTTTACATCAAATTGTTTCTTGGCTTTGAGATGTATGAATTCTTCATATATTCTGGATAGTAGCCTCTTGTCAGATATACTATTTGGAAATCTTTTCTCTCATTTGTTAGGTTGCCTTTTCATTTTGTTGGTAGGTTCCTTGTGCAGAAATTTTAGTTTGATGTTGTCACACTTGTTTATTTTTGCCATTGTTGCCTTTGTTTTTGGTGTCAAATCCAAAAAATCATCACTAAGACCTCTGTCAAGGAGCTTATCATCTATGTTTTCTTTTGATAATTTTATGGTTTCACGTCTCACATTCAAGTCTTTAATCCATTTTTAGTTTGTTTTCATGTATACTGTGAGAGAGGTGTCCAGTTTTATTCTTTCGCATGTAACGGTGCAATTTTCCCACCACTTTTTATTGAAGACATTGTCCTTTCCCTATTGTATATTCTTCAGAGCTGGTATTTTTAAACCATCTCTATTCTCTCTGAAATGGTTAAAAGTACCTCTTTAAAAGAAACAAAGCATGATAAAATAGCTAAATATAATGGCAGTATTTATTGTGCTTTCATGGGCCAGGCTTTATGGTAAGTACATCTCACTTAATTATCACATAAATCCTATGAACCACAGAGAATTAAGTGCCCTGCCTAGGACCACAGTGCAAGTAAGAAAGACTTAGACTGTGGCTAAAGAATGGGCCTAATGCTGATAAGTTTTGGGGATGAGAAATGACTATGTCCAGGTGGAGTCAACCTCCTACAACCCCACAGAAGAAGCACAGATGTGCCAAGTTCTAGCAGGGAGGTGCCCCACACAAGGGAAGGAGGTCACTTTGGCACCAGAGGCACAGTAATGTGAAACCTGAGATCTGTGAAGAAAAGCCTAGAAATGGGGGACCAGAGGGAGAAGAAGGGAAGGGTCTTGGGAGCCCCTCGAAAGTAGAATATCTAGACTGGTTAGTAGGAGCAGAGATGAAAAATGGGAGAGAAGGGCCAATCTGAGGTCTGCATCACAGTGAAAAGAGTTTATTCTGCTGCAAACTTTTTGTAAGCATTGGTCCATTTTCTTTTCTTTTTTTAATATTTATTTAAAATTTTTATTCTTTTTGGCTGCACCATGCACTATGGCCTGTGGGATCTCAGTTTCCCCATCTAAGGATTGAACCCATGTCCCCTGATGTGGATGCATGGAGTTCTAACCATTGGACCGCCAGGGAAATCCCCATTTTAATTAAGTCTAGTCTGTTTCTCAACATGGCATCAGATGTTTCTCCCTCTTTAGAGTTGTCATTTGGATCATTATATCATCTTTCAAGAAACTCATTTCCAGGTGGGAACAACAATACTGTAGTTAATACTGCTTTAAATGTGAGAAATGAGCAGGTAAAAGTTCTCACTTGGATTCTGTGAAAGAGAGAATAGATCATTGATGAATGTATCATCAGATTAATCTGTCACTAGGTTTTGAAGGCAGTGCTTTGGAACATGTCATATCTCTTCACAGCCTTTTTAAGATTTCTCAGAAAAAATCTCTGTGAATTGATTATTGATAGTTCAACAAATAATTCGAGAATAATATTGTGTGCAAAAAGAAAAAAAAATTCCTTAGGAACAAATCCTGTCTTTGCTGTTTACCAGCTATGTGGTACTAAGTAAATGTTTTAATGTCTCTGAACTTCAGTTTTCTTCTCTGTGCAATGGGATGATAGTACTAGCCTCATAGAGAAGCTCATGAATTAAGTAAAAATGACACATTTAAAGTGACTAACCTAGAGCCTGGCAAATATGAGCAAGTCTGAAATTGTGTATTGTCTTCATCGCCTCTATCATTTGTGTTTCCCCTTAAAGAGACATTTAAGTACCTTTGATAAAAATATGAGGTTTGCAATTTACCTGGGGACTTTCTTACTCAGATCTCATGTCACCATTATAAATGGCAGCGTGTGAATTTTATTTGGTCATTGACCTAATGTACATATTATGGGGTAAATACTTGAACTTGGACTGCTTTGAGGAAGCTTACAGAAAATGTGAGGAAGGGCACAAATGGGTAATCTTAATGCAATGTATGTGTTATATTCAAGTGTACATAGTCTGGGAGCACAGAAGAAGTACTTTCCTATAGGGCTGGCTGCGTGGGGTGGTGGGCAGGAAAGTGACCTTTGAACCAAGTCTAGATGGATAACTGCTACTACTGCTTAGCTGCTCAGTTGTGTCTGACTCTTTGCACCCCATGTGTTGGAGCCCACCAGACTTTTCTGTCTATGGGATTTCCCAGGCAGGAATACTGGAGTGGGGTGGCATTTCCTAATTCCAGAGGATCTTCCTGACACAGGAATTGAAACCACATCTCCTGTTTGTCCTGCACTGGCAGATGGATTCATTACCACTGTCGCCATCTAGGAAGATAGATGACAACTTAGCAGATAAGAGTCAAGAATACTGCAAGCAGCTCCACCCACTCCCTGGCAGCATATAAAGAATATGGCATTTGCGAGACATGAGAAATGTTAACTATGAATGGAGCATGAAGGGTAAGATGGGTGAGGCCAGGGTTAGTGAGTTAAGGCCAAAGGCATCATTTGCCATATTTAAAGGTTTTCCCTGAAATATTGGCACAGAGCAAGTATAAAGCAGGAAATTCAGTTAATGAAATTTGTGTTTTAGAAAGATGATTGAAGGTTGGTGCAGAGGATGGACTAGAGGAAGAAAAATTGGAGGACAGTTTTGTGTTTTTTTTATATTCGACATCTTTCCTTTAGTTATTTGCCAATCATATATTTTTTTGATGAAGTCTGTTCATATCTTTTTTCTTTAGTTGTAGTAAAATATACATAATATGAAATTTACCATCTTAATCATTTTAAGTATAGTTCAGTGGTATTAATATATTCATAAAGCTGTGCAACCATTACCATCTATCTCTATAATTTTCATCTTGTAAAACTTAAAACTGAAACTCTATGAAAATGAAACAGTAACTGCTTATTCTTTCCTACCTCCAGCCCCTAACTGCCACCATTCTGCTTTATCTGTATGGTTTTGATTATTGTAAGTTACTTATGCAAAGTATAGGAGGATTTGTATAGTATTTGTCTTTTCCTGACTGGCTTATTTCACTTAATATGATGTCATCAAGGCTCAGTAGCGTAAGTCAGAATTTGCTTGTTAATTTAAAGTTGAACAATAGTATGTTGTATGTGTATACCACATTTTGCTTATTCATTCATCCATTGGTGGACATTTGGGTTGCTTTAGTGTTTTAGCTCTTGTGAACCATGCTGTTACGAACATGGGTTTACAGAGATCTCTTCAAGATGTTGATTTCAATTCTTTTTACAAAATTATTTATTTTTAAAATAACTTTTATTGGAGTATAGTTGCTTTATGATGTTGTGCTAGTTTCTACTAGCACAGCTGTTCAGCAAGGTGGATCAGCTATATGTATACATATGTACCTTCTTTTTTGGATTTCCTCACAATTTAGGTCACCACAGATACTGTAGGCTCTCATTAGTTATCTACTTTATACATAGTATCAATAGTGTATATGTGTGAATCCCAGTATCCCAGTTTATCCCATCCCCCACCTTTCCCCCTCATTCATTTGTTCTCTACATCTGTGTGTCTGTTTCTGCTTTGTAAACAAGACTGTCTAAACCATTTTTTTTTCAGATTTCATATATATGCGTTAATATAAGATATTGGTTTTTCTCTTTCTCAGTTAACTTCACTCTGTGGCAGTCTCTAGGTCCATCGACATTGCTTTCAGTTCTTTTAGGTATATACCCAGATGTAGAATTGCTGGATCATCAGTAGCTCTGTATTTTTGATTTCTTGAGGAACTGCCATACTGTTTTTCATAGTGGCTGTGTTACATTCCCACTAACAGTACATAAAAGTTCCAATTACTTCACATCCTTGAGAGTACTTGTTATTTTCTGCTTTTATTTTTTGATAGTGGCCATCTTAATGGATGTGAGGAACACTTATATTTTAAGTGAAGGATAATGAGGGCCAAGGTGAGACACAGTCATGAGAGATAGTGCGAAACTCAGGTGGAAGTCTTGTTAGGTGCAAGCATTTGAATTTGTTGACTGAATGCGAAACATTTTTTTTCTTCTTCCAGATTTATTGAGATACCAATCGACATACAGCCCTATGCAAGTTTAAGGTGTATAGCATATGATTTGACTTATATACACTATGAAATGATTAACACAATAAATTTGGTAAACCTGTGTCATCTCATTAGTACAAAATAAAACTTTTTTTTGATGAGCCCTCTTAGGATTTACTCTCTTAACAATTTTCATACATAACATGCAGCGATGTTAATTATATTTATCATATTGCATATTATATCTTAGTACTTATTTATTTTGTAACTGGAAGTTTGCATCTTTTGACCACCTTCATCTAATTCCCTCCTCCTCACTCCCGCCTCTGGTAACCATATATCTGATCTCATTTTCTATGAATTTGTTTATTTTTTAAGTATAATTGACCTGCAACACTATGTTAGTTCCTCATGCACAACAAAGTCATTTGATATTTCTATGCATTTTCAAATAATTACCATGATAAGTCTACTTACCATCTGTCATCATAAAAAGATATTACCTTGTTATTGACTTTATTTCGCACACTGTACATTTCATCTTCATGACTCATTTATTTTGTAACTGGACGTTCATACCTCTTAAGAGATTGAATTACATGTTCGACTTTAGCATTTCAACAAATGTCCACATCTGACAAATAATGCCATTATTTGAATCCAGTAGGACAGATAAAGTGATGAGCAGGATTTAAGGGAGGCTTTGATGTTCATTAATTTATTGATAAATATTTTCAAAGGAACACACTTTATATTGGAACACAAATATTATCAATTTAAAAACTTCCATGTTTATAGAACAAAGTTGTACCTTGTGGAAAAATATAAATTGTGATTATACGTTTTCTTGCAAGTATTACTTAGAACAGATTTTAAGATGTCTCATGCAATTACTTTAACAAATTAGCATAGTTGTTGTGTATTTTCCAATTTGCAAGTTTCCTTCATAGAAATTGTATTTAATCTTTTACAGTTTCACCATTCTTTTATTTACTGAATCCAACAAGTACCTTTGGAGCAGTCCCTGAGTATCAGGAACTGCCCTAGGCTCTGAAAACGTCCTTCTGTGACAGAGCATTTATTCTAGGGATAGGCCTTGGAGTTTAAGTGTGTGTACTACAAATTTTTAACTTGAGTTCACAGAAAGGTTTCAGGACAGGGAGGTGTCTATGATCTTGGTAAAATTTACATAAAATGTTTTAAAAGGAGATTTTTTATCAAATTTTCAAAGCAATGATCCTAAACTGTTTAAAAGCCACGATCTTTAAGAAATAGAGCCTCATAGAAGTTGATTGACCTGACCAAGGTCCCAGGAGTCAGGAGACAACCTGGGTGTTTGAGTTCTGTTTAATGTACTCTGTACTGCCACACCGCTTCTCAATATCCATTCTGTCATGTCCTTCTTCTCTAAAGAATGATCCATTTTCCTAAGATTTTATAGATCATTTGGTATTCTTACTGTAAATGTCACTTCATAACAGGATGTGACAATTAGCAAATTTTATACTTTGGCTAGTTTGGTTTTAATTTCTTTTAACTTTTAAAACACTGAAGCATCCAATCCTGGTGATTCTAAAGGCACTTTATGAAGACACTGTTCTTGCATCTTTGTTGCATGGTAGGGGTCCTAAAGAAACCCCAGTGGCATTTCTTTGGTCGTCATGAGGAAGTAGAAATGTGTGCCATTGCTGAGACGACTATTAGCTCTCTTTTTGTAGGACACAGACCAGTGCCTTCAAAATGGCCTTCTTGATATCCTGCAGTAGGAAGCATTGAGCTCCATGGTGAAACAGCCTTTATATTTCCACACTACCATCTGACCTTTGGGTCAGGGCATTGCAATCAATTTCGAAGTGCAGCAAGTGGAACCACAGTGCTGATGAGCTCTCACATACGGTGAGAAAGACTGCCTGGGACCAATGGGCATGGAAGCTCCATTGATTTTTTAGGTACCTTTACCACATGTTCCTAAACTGCTGGGCTTGGAATTAAGTCAGTTAACAGAGATGATATCAGAGGACAAGAAGACAGCCCATATATTAAAAGCTGAAGTAAAATTTTCACACACTTTAAAAATAAATTATTTTTTTCTTGGAAACCTAAGTAGAGAAATTTGCTTCTAGGCTGCTTACTATCCTAGCAATGAACGGAAATTAGGCAGACGTGTTTCGCAGGAATAAGCTTTATAGTTTATTGTTGGCTTGGCAGAATGTCAATGAAAATGCACCTGAATAGCCCCAGCCTTCTTGAACTATATCTAAAGCCAAATACAACTTTGTTTAAGAATAAAGAATCTCTAATTCACGTACTGAGCTCTCAAAAGTTTTGCTACTCTAATGATCAAGCATTGAAGCAATAATATTGAATCAGAACAACAAAAGATGATTTTATATCAGGCTTTTGGGGTTGCTTATTGAAGCTCTTAATAAGCTTATTGGGCTTCAGTGTGTATGTGTTTGCTTTGATTTAGGCTTAATTTTCCCTGATTTAAAGGAATAATTTTGTTAATAGATAATATGTTTGGTCAACATGGTCAAACTGGTCTGTGGCCTTTTCTTAGATTCCCATCTTTTGAATTTAATTAGAAATCCAGGAGGTATATATTGGCTGTTTTTTTTTTTTTTTTCCTTGCCTAATTTAACTCCTTATAGTATCTTCTAAAAGGCAGAAAGGACTACTAGTAGGCACTGACATATTTATCTATCTGGTAAAATACATTTTTAGCACCTATTTTTTAGCACCTAAATTATTTATTAGCACCTATTATGTGCCTGTGTGCATGTGCCTGTGTGCTGGGCTACTTTCCAGTGATTGGAAATTTAGGTAGGCAAATTGTGATCCAGGTTTATCAAGATGATAATAATTTGGTTGGGGAAGTTGATGATCAAGGGGTAATTAGCATATGAAGCAGAATGGAAGTATCGTTAAATTGAGAAGAATGAAACAGTCCTCTGTGATACAAGGCACCTGGGAATCTTAATGGAAGGAGGGCCTGTATAATACCAAAGGGAGAATGACCACAGTTCTATCAGTCATAATTCTCTATTTTCCTAGCTGTGCTTTTATTATACTTCCCAAAAAAATCAGCACTGTTTCATGTAAAGAGGATATTTTAATGCTTAAATCTCAGCCAATGCAAGAAAGGCATTACCTATTCCATACTACTCCTCAGTATTTGTGATGTTTTCTCATTATTGCTATGTCTGTCTGTCTGTTAGTTGCTCAGTTTTTTCCGACTCTTCGCGACCCAGTGGACTGTAGCCTGCCAGGCTCCTCTGTCCATGCAGTTCTCCAGGCAAGAATACTGGAGTGTGTTGCCATCCTTTCTCCTTTCTCCAGGGGATCTTCTTGACCCAGGGATTGAACCTGGGTTTCTTGTGTTGCAGAAAGTTTCTTTACTACTCTGTCACCTGGGAAGCATCATTATTGGTATAGTTTCTTCTAATGATTTTCTTATAAAGTTTTCTGTCTTTAGGTATAGTACTAATGTATTACTGGGCCTGGCCTTTTGAGGAAGAAATTCATAAAATCAACTGTGCATTAAGTCTGCATCATCTGATATTCGAGTTTTGAAATTTACTAACCCATATTAAGACATACTGTAAGTATAAAAGCCACACTGGCATTCAAAGACTTGGTACCTCCCTCCCCAGAAAGGACGCAGAATTTCTTCATTTTTATATTGAATTCAGTTTGAAATGATAGTACTTTTATATATTGGTTGAAATAAAATATATTACTAAAATTGATTTCACCAGTGTCTTTTTCCTTTGTTTAACATGGCTATAGAAAATTTAAAATTACATAGGTGACTCTCGTTATATTTCTATTGTAGAGTGCATAAGGAAATGTTGTTGTAAGGATTAAATATATAAGAGAACTAACCTGGTTAAGGAAGCTGAATCCAAGTGTGAGCTCTAGACTGCCATCCAGACAGCAGTTTTGTCTGAACTCTGACCTTAACTCTCCAGGTGGTCATTCACTTTCCTTGTCTGGGCTAAGATTTTCTTATCTGAACAATGTGGAAAAAATTCAGAAGTGGCTCATCTCTAAGTTCTTTCTCATATTAAGCCCAGCTATTTGGTGGCCTTCAGAAGTATAGGTGAATCTTATTTATAACCCTTCCAGTCTCCCCTCAAAGGCTGTTAGATGAAGTAATCTTCATCATTCCAATCCTTCATTTATTTAAGAGAGGTTAAATTTGTAATTACTGTAATTTGGAGCTTCTTCGAGCAGCCTGAGGCTGGAACACAGCATCCTTCAATCTGTTCAGTGCTGAGTGAAGCAATTGTACATGTTGTGACTTATAAGGCTCTGACAAAGATATTTTGCAAGGAAATTTCCAGCTCTCTTTGAAAAAATTCCAGATATGTCTGAAAAATAAGGCATTTTTAGTCCCAGTAGTTTTTGTGATGTCATTTCAAATAGGTTAACTCAGTTAAAAAATCTTTATTTTTAAAACTAGTATTGGACAATGTATTTCGAACATACTCCATAATTAGCTTTTAAAAGTTAATTTAAGAACTGTTTTGATATTAGAAGTGTGATAATAATTGTTCACTATCAAATTGTAGCACATGCAGAGCACTTTCTACATAGAAAGTAAGACTTGAACCCCATCTAATTTTTCATGTACATATATTTGACTGTAATATTAAATATAAGGTATATATTGTATTTTGAGATTTTTCAGCCAGTATTCTACTTTAGGATATATGGATAATTTAGAACATTGTATTTTTATAATATATATATGTATGTGTATATATATATTTCCACCATGATTCATTCAGAGTCATTTCTTGACAAATGTCAGTCAATGGACATGCATATTTTAAGACTTTTCATATTTAGTATAAACTTTCTTTACAGAAAGTTTGTGTTTTCAGTTTATGTTTCCATTATCAGGAAATGTTCCATTGTCAGTTTATGTTTCCATTATCAGGGTATGAGATTGCCTGTTCCCTGAAACCTTAGCAGTATTCAAGTTAAGATTTTAAGTCTTGTTTAGATTGATAAGTGAAAAATTGTGTTTCTTTTTTGTTTTGTGTTGTATTTCTTAGATTTCTTGGAGAATCAAATTGTTTAACAAACATATTGGCAATTCCTAATTCTTCTTTGGTGATAGTTTATTCCTGGGAGTTATTTAGTCTATTTACTTATTTGAGGTGCTTTTCCTTTTTGATCAGTGAGCTGTTTGGAATCATATGGAATCATTAAGATCTTTACTTCGTGCTTTGGCATCAAGCCTGGTGTAGTCAGACAGCCCTTCTTAGCCATCTAGTCCCTATCAGTCCGCTATACCAACACACACACCCACACACACACCCACACACACACACCACACCATACCACAAATGATATGTGGGGTAGAGGTAAGGTATAGAAATAAGCTAATCAATCACCAGTATTGTATTTCTGGAAAAGAGCAATGCCTCTCATTGAGACAATTTTTACAAGTATGGTAAGAAAATTATCATTATTTTCATAATGATTTTACCTTTTGCTACAAAAAAAAAGAAAAAAAAGAATGCACTAAGCACACAGTTTTCAAATCTCTTCCTAGGCAAAAAAGCTTCTACTCCCAAGCAAAAAAAAAAAAAAAAAAAAAGTGGAAATCATCCATATTATTCCATGGCTTTTCAATTTTGAATTTGTTTTCTTTAATGACAGTGTGTCTCTGACCTAGATATCAGTCTCTTATGATATTTCTGTTTATGCACTGAGCAGATTAGTGATTTTAAAAAGCCACTTTTCACAGCAGTAAGGGAATAACATAAGACTCCTCTGTAAATATCAACTCAACTTTGTGGTGTCCCTTTTTGGGCATTCGATGGTGTGCATAGTCCTGAAAGACTTGATAAAAATTAATACAAGCAGTTGAAGTTACATAAATGCTATCTCCTTATACAGAATTCAGAGCTTTAGGCTTAAGCCCTTGCCAAGCATAGGATGCTGCCCACTGTTCAGTTCTACAGAGATCAGGTCATTAGCCCCTGTAGCCATTGTCCAAAAGTACACCCCTGAAAAAAACTAAGGCTGAAGAACAGGATGAGGTACTCTGTGCTTTGGCAAAACAGACCTTCTAGATGGTTAGACATCTCAGGAAGAATTTTAATGAAACCAAATTCTTGCATCTTCTCATACACGGGGAAAAAATAGCACTAAAACCATTAACTGAGATAGCTGTTCCTTCTGACTAGCAATAACCTTTTTATTAAGACATGTGCTTGACTACATGTATTCCCTATCCAAATCCAAAGTGTATACTGGCTGCTCCATTTACTTCTTCAGAGTAGGTCCTCAGAGCTGCTCTAGGCTGTGTAGTCCTCGTTAAGACCCTGAGTAAAACTCAGATGGCAACCCACTCCAGTATTCTTGCCTAGAGAATCCTGTGGACAGAGAAGCCTGGTGGGCTGCCGTCTATGGGGCTGTGCAGAGTCGGACACGACTGAAGTGACTTAGCATGCATGCGTGCATTGGAGAAGGAAATGGCAACCTACTCCAGAATTCTTGCCTGGAGAATCCCAGACAGAGGAGCCTGTTGGGCTTCTGTCTACGGGGTCGCACAGAGTCAGACATGACTGAAGCGACTTAGCAGCAGCAGCAGCAGCACAGCTGAAAAAATATTCAGCATTTTAAATATAAATATGCTTTAGAAAGCTAAGCAGACTACAAGGTAAAAGGTATATTACTAAAAGCTAAATATTCATATTCCTTGATTCCAATTATGGGCTTCAGTTACCCTTGCATTTTGGAGATTAGTGAGGTCATCTGTGTCCTACACAACTTTAAGGGGAGCTATTTTCATGGACTTACTGTAGCCCATTATGGCATTCAGCGTAGTTGATCTCCAGGGAAATAATTTTTAACTATGTTTGAAAGGATGAATATAGAGATTATTAACTCTTCCTCAAAAAAATTAGAAACGATGTTTCTGTCAAATCAGATAATTTTCTCCCGTGCATTAAAGAATAATATGAGGAAAGCATTAGCTACATCACTGTACTTAAATCTTGCTTGGATATTGGCACTTCCTTATTCAAAATTTTCAGTGGTTTTTCAGCTCAGAATTTAAAACTAATTCCATATGCCAGCATTGAGTCTCTCCAAAAGGTTGAACTTGAGCTGATGCAGCTAATGTGCTGATTTGGAGCTGATAAGTCTGGGCGGGGGGTGGGGATGGGGTTTACAATCTCTTTTTGATACAAGGTTTTGGAAAGAAGCAGATTTACAGCGCCTTCAGCCCAGCAACTGTGCCACCTACACTGAGAATGACTGAAAGAGGGCTTCCAGAGGAGAGACGCAGTCAAAAGAAGGAGAAAGGAACAGTCAGGAGGTAGAAGGAAGGAAGGAAGGAAGAAAGGAAGGAAGGAAGGGAACCAAGATATTTACAGATTGTACTCAGACTTTAGGCTCAGACACTAGGTTTGTGGAAGCAATATGTGCTGGACTCGGGTTTGTTGTCCATTCCAATATCTATCATCAACTTCAGTCTTTTGGGTGGGCTTCTATTATAATACCTTGGAAAGATTTTTCTCAACTTTCTTTACAGTAGGGTTTGCCATATGATCATGTCATTTGGTAAATGAAAATCTGTATTACTGCCTTCTCCCGATGCTTTCCTTCTTGCTTCAAATACTGACACGGTATATAGAGTTTCAGTTGTTCAGGGGTCATCTTCTGAACATGAAGAAGAGACGATGCCATGCCCAGTCTCCCCTGAGTTTCTGCCTACCACCAGACTTCAGGTCACATGGGGAAAAGACAAACCCTGATCTGGAGTCAGAGTTTCTGTTACATGCATCCAAATGCATTCCTAATTAGTAAACTTTTTCCATCTCAGATTACAGTGGCATTTGCCTTCTGTTCTCCAATAATCTCACTCCCAATAATGAAAAAGAAAAAAATGTATATAGAATCAAAGTTCCATTCCAACACTTCCTGAAATCTGAAATTTTCATCCTTCTTAGCCAGGATGATCCCTACATATGAGGGGATCTGTTTAGCAGTTGCTTGTTGAATGGATGTGAAGGATAGGAAAACCCTATACAAATGTAGTAATGGAAACCTGTTCGAGTTCTCTGACTTGGCTGTTCCATAATGCAAAGCAACATTCTACCCTAAGATCAGCACCCATATCTACTTATACAAGCCATTGTCTTCCCTCTTAGTGTTGTGGGGATCCATTTCTGTATTTGGCTGCCTTTTCTGATGGGAAAAAATGAGGTCTGAGTTTCTTATGGTATAGTATGAACTTTGACTACATTTTTAAAAAGCACAAAATAACTGAGAAATACATTGACCAGATGAGGATTTACGTGGAACTCAGTTGCAATGCCCTCATGTCTGCTTGGAGACAGCAAGGTTTGATAGTTGAGGGAGAGGTCATTAAAGCCAAACAGAATTGGATTTGAAACTCATAGTTGTCATTGTCATTGTCATTACTGGCTGTGCGAGGTTGAGAAGCAGTTAACTTCTCTAAGCATCCCTTTCTTTGTAAAATAAAGGTAAAAATGCCTATTTCATAGAGTGGCTGGAACTAAATTAAGGCATATGTACATAATATGTTTGGCATATAGTAAAGAATTAGTAAATAATAGCTTTTATATTAATGACTGGAGGTATCCTGCAATGGTTGGAAGATATGATTGTGTCAGAAGAAAATAAGGAATCTAATAAGTCAAAAGTGAAAGTCACTTAGTTGTGTCCGACTCTTTGTGACCCCATGGACTGAATTCTCCAGGCCAGAATACTGGAGTAGGTAGCTTTTCCCTTCTTCAGGGGATCTTCCCAATCTGGGGATTGAACCCAGTCTCCTGCATTGCAGGCAGATTCTTTACCAACTGAGCTATCAGGGAAGTTAGCTTGCACCTCTCTCTCTCTCTCTCTCTCTCTCTCTCTTTAGAAAAATAGTTCTAGTTTATAATACACTTTTGTCTTCCTTGAGATGCTTCTGATTAGTTACTCTGATCCATTAAAATCGATCACTACAGAATTGCCTGAGATCTCTGTGTGCCTTGCGTATTGTCTACTGGAGCCTCCAAAGTTGACCAGCTTCAGAGAGTTCATTATGTATAATTAATAGAGAGTTTTTAAAATTGCATAAATACAATTAAAGACATCTTCTAGCCCAGTAGTTAGATGTTGTTGAGACTGTTCTGCCTTTTGGATTGATATTCTCTCACTTTGAGGGTTCCCAGGAACCCTGCAGTGAAGATGATAACCTTCACCTAAGACTCTACAAAATGATTAATTACTGTTCATGTGTAATGAGCTAATTAAAACTTTGGGGGCATTTTGGCACTTCTAATGGCTTATCTAATTATCTGAAGGAGGCTTTTACCATCTCAAGAGGTATTACAACTGGCCTTTGTGAACTAAGGAACCACCTCAAAAACAGTAGAGCATCTCCCATGTTGAGCAACTCCTCTGATGAATGTTCCCTCTGAAAAAACAGCCCTCAGATATAAATCCTGCGTTGAAATCACAGGGGAACTCTGACACAGTTTCTAATATACTAGTTACTCTTTCTTGATTGTCATGGGCGTTTTCAGAGATCAGAACAGAAACAGAACAGCTTTTTACTCAAATCCTTGCCTTAAGGTTGATTTTTCTCTGGAAAGAAAGATGTCTCTGGGAGGGTGGCCAAGGGTGTCCCTTAGAAAAAGATTACAAGAGCGCCTCATCTAGTGAGATAGAATGAGGTTTTTTGGCTCTGCCAGACCTTTGCTTGTTTCTTTAATCAGGAAGTATCATGGAAAATGAAAGTGGCAGTAATGTTAACAATAATTATAACTGAGTTCAATGAATGGTGGCAGTAGGGAGGGTGTTCAAGAAACAGACATGGTACAGATGATTTATGCAAACTTTCAGGTCACAGCTTATGTAGCTCTGGGTTTTATGACTTATATCCAAGCGAGAGGAACAGTCTGTGCCTCTGTGACCTGTGTTTTAGGTAAAACATGTAGATGAAAGTCTAATAAGTGAAAGGAAGATAAAAGGAAATTCAGACATACCCCAGAAAGAAAATTTGATCTATACCGAAACCCTGCTCTAGAAAACAAGAAAACTATTTTCTACTTTAATGGAGGATATTGTCAAGATTTTATTTTCTGTTGAAGTTAAGCAACTTTTTCCTTTAAAAGAACTAACTAACAGTAGTCATTTTAATATACATTTAAGGTGAGGCAATAATAATACAGGTTGTACTATCAAAAATAAGTGCTGATCAAATTACCTTTAGGTGTTGTGAGATGCAGTCATGAAACTGCATCTGGCTGAAGGGAGAGGAAAAATTTTAAGGTGGAATTTGAGTGGGACCATGTAGGTTTTAGGGGGATAGGGGCAGGGAGGATCAAAATGAATATAAAAGAAATAAATGGAAGGTAATTTTGCAAAAATAGGTTTGTACAAGAACCAAGAAACTTTAGAATACAGTTTTTAGGGTTCTGAGCTCAACTCATATGTGCGGGGACTTCTTGAAAGCTTTTAAGCAGGGAATTAGTAACATGGTTAGAAGTAGGCTGTATTTTAAATAAAGATAGAAATTAATCCTTGAAGTTTAGGAAACTCCTGACAATAACCTGATTTAAAACTGTAAGTTATTATATAGGTATTCAAATATTACTTTTTAAGAATCTGAATGTGGATCTCCACCTATATGAAGAAGCCAGTTTCATTTTCCCAGCCACATTCATTACCCCTAAAACATTTCTGAGTATCTATCCTGGCAGACCTGTCCCATTTAAATATACAATTTTATCAGACCTCTTTAATGCCACATTATTTTAGGTAAAATTGTTTCGACTGAGTGCACACATCTATTAGTGTTGAGTCATATTGGATAATGAAGCACTGTTATTCCCATGGACCCGTGTTAGGTGGACCAGGGATTTTAATTAAATATCTGAATGGGTGTTGTACAGTAGACACTGTCTAGAAAGCATCTGTCAGGGTTAATATTTTACAAGTTGGTTATGCCTCTTTCAACCTTTAATTATAATATTCTAAGTCTTTATTCTTAGTCACTGCTAATAATTTCAAGGTAATACAGATAGAAATTACTTGATTATCCGAGTGGCTGCACATATCAAAGAAATAGAAAGTAATTTCACATCTATACATGTTTTATAAGTAAGCATTACTAACATGGTATTGTATTTTTAAAAAAATTATCACTTTTTTTCTAAGAGGAATTGAAAAGCACATGATATCCTATGTTTGGAAGTGTGTGTCCTATATTTGGAAGTTTGTAATGCCTGGCACATACATGTAGGTGTGTGTGTGCTCAGTCTTGTCCGACTCTTTGCAACCCTATGGACTGTAGCCCACCAGGCTCCTCTGCCCAGGGAATTTTCCAGGCACGCATACTGGAGTGGGTTGCCATTTCCTTCTCCAGTTGATCGTTCCAACCCAGGGACTGAACCCACAAAGAATTGCAGGCAAATTCTTTACCACTGCACCACTTGGAAAACCTGTTGACATGTATGTACTAAAGTCAATTCTCAATAATAGCAGTGAGCGTGCTCCTGCATCAAATAAATAAACAAACTTCTTGGTCAATGCCATTTCTTCAGCTTTATTCAGATACTGAGCTCTAGTCCTTATTCATTTCTCACTGTATGCTGCTTGACCACCTCAAGTCCGTTTAAGCATATGACCTTGCCATGTTCTTCCCCCCATGTAGACTTTGGCCATCTCTGTGGATGGAGCACTCAGAAAAGATTTACTTTGGCCTTTAATTTTCAGGAACACCAAACAAACACACCATTAGTCTTGCCTTGTGCAAGTCCACCCTTGGACACCACCTTCATATGTGCTATTCAAGAGTGAATAGATTGCTGTTCCTGGGTGGGAGAAGTAGACATCTATGAGCCCAGTATTGATATGTAATCACAATAATACTGACTCTGGTCTTGGGAGGTGAATAACTGGACTATTTTGACTCTCATCTCATTTGACTCTTTCCTATTTCCAACCACTGTCTTGAAGTAAAATATTAATTTTATGCTTCTACTTAAGAAGTAGATTGGGCTTCCTTGGTAGCTCAACTGGTAAAGAATCCACCTGAAATGCAGGACACCCTGGTTTGATTCTTGGGTCAGGAAGTCCCCTGAAAAAGGGAATGGTTTACTGTTCTGTTGATGGATCTGAAAACTCCATTCATTTATGGACTAGCAATCTAAAGTTATATCTGTCTCTAAGGAAGAGAGCTAAACATGTATTTTTAGGATATCAAATAAAACTTTGATACTCTAGAAAGATTAAAATATTTCAAAATAAAAAGAATTTTTCCTTCTTTGACCTCCTCTTGGTTACCGATTTTTTTCTCATGCTGCTGCAGCTGTTTTTTTCTTGTGTTGCTGTGTTGTTTCATAAATGCAGTGGAGAGAACAGCTAGATCTCTGTTCTTCCTAAGAGTAGAAAATTCTCATTATGACTTTTCTGAATATTCAGAATTTGAAGTCTATATTCCCATTGAATTGGACTAATGCTAGTTTAAACAGAACTGAAGCTTGTTGAAATCACTTTTGACACTGGGAGTTCTTCAGTTCTAGGAGGACTCTCTTATAGTTCTTATTTCACAAATGAAAGAAAAAGAGTCATTTAATACATTTTGTAGATGGTAACAGCACATTGTATGTTAGCTCTGATACCCCTTTCTTTGAGTTTGGAGACTACATTGACTTGCAATGGAGAATAAAATTTCAGTCTTATTAACATAATCATCTTTTATTCTTCAAGACCTAAGTCCTTGTAGTTCCCAGGATAAGTGATGCTTCTTTGATGCTGTTTAGTCACTAAGTCATATCTGACTCTTTTGTGACCCCATGTATTGTAGCCTATCAGGCTCCTCCATCCATGGGATTTCCCAGGCAAGAATACTGAAGTAGGTTGCCATTTCCTTCTCCAGGAGATCTTTCCAACACAGGGATTGAACCCATATCTCTTGCATTATAGGCAGATTCTTTACCACTGAGCCTATAGACACTCATTTGTTCTCACAATATCTTCACTATGAAATGTTAAAGAATCATTTTCAAAAACAGACAAAATCATGACCTTTATGGACATATAAAATGATCCCATATTAAAATTTTAATTGTGAGGAAACCGGTAATATGTTATAAATTAGTTCAAAGGAGAATCCAAAAAACAGGCATAATCATATATCAGTAGTATTGAAAATAGGTACAAATGAAGGCAAAACTGGTCTGTGGTGGG
Organism: Muntiacus reevesi; assembly: GCF_963930625.1. NCBI lineage: Eukaryota > Metazoa > Chordata > Mammalia > Artiodactyla > Cervidae > Muntiacus > Muntiacus reevesi. The sequence goes on from NC_089250.1 coordinate 116,179,965, forward strand.
AGAGCAAAGTCAGTTGAAACTCCAAGAGACAGAATATTGCCTGTCTATAGGCAGAAACTATTTTGTATTACTGTCAGTTATCTATTGATACAATTTACAGAGTTGTAAATTGGTCTGATACAAGGTTAGAATGAGATGCCCTAGAAGCGTATGATATTAGACAATGCAGTTTTCCCACAAAGAAAAGATTTTCCTACAAAAGTTTTTCTACTCTTTCCTTTAGTAACTATTACTTATTCCATTAATATTAAGCTTGTGCATGTACCTTAGGAAGCCTGCCATGACACCTTTGACCTGGTTTTAAGTTTTCTTCTGTCTCTCAAATTATTTGCGAGTAACAAATACTGCATTTACTATGTGGCATTATAATTCAATATTTATTGTCTCTTTCAATTTCTCCTTACGACTAGAACAATATCTTATTTTTTTAATTTCCACAGTACATAGACAAAATTTATAAGATGTTCACAGAATGAATGAATGAGTGAATGAACAACGGACTGGGTGGAGTGTGCAGGAGCACATGTATGATAAGCAAACATGTGTCATCCTCTGCAGTGCACCAGGGGTTTGCATAAGGTCCAGTCATCTCTATATTTTCCTTTGAGCAAGTGCATCTCATATTATTAATAAATTAGACTGTGCTTTTCTAACCTTGCTGTTGCCTTACTATTTAATCTCAGGAAAGTTCTTTATATATTTCAAATCTCAATTTATATTTGCAACATCTACTCTCTTTATCATTGCTTAACCACATGTCAGATATTTAAAAATCATAGATCATTTAACATTATATCAATAGTGATGTACTTGCAAAAGTAGATAATTTTATGTAAAAACAAACTACATTAGAAATTATACAAAGTGAAGTAAGCCAGAAAGATGAAGACCAATACAGTATACTAATGCATATATATGGAATTTAAAAAGATGGTAACAATAACCCTATATGCAAAACAGAAAAAGAGACACAGATGTACAGAACAGACTTTTAGACTCTGTGGGAGAAGGCGAGGGTGGGATGTTCAGAGAGAACAGAATTGCAACAAGTATACTATCAAGGGTGAAACAGATCACCAGCCCAGGTTGGATGCCTGAGACAAGTGCTCAGGGCTGGTGCACTGGGAAGACCCAGAGGGATGGGATGGGGAGGGAGGTGGGAGGGGGGATCAGGATGGGGAACACATGTAAATCCATGGCTGATTCATGTCCATGTATGGCAAAAACCACTACAATATTGTAAAGTAATTAGCCTCCAACTAATAAAAATAAATGAAAAAAAATAATTACTTAAAATAGATAGTAAAAATTGCTTCCCTGGTGGCTCAGATGGTAAAGAATCTGCCTACAATGTGAGAGACGTGGGTATGATGCCTGGGATTGGGAAGATCCCTCTGGATGAGGGCATGGCATGCCACTCCAGTATCCTTGCCTGGAGAATCCCATGGACAGAGGAGCCTGGCGGGCTACAGTCCAGGGGGCTGCAAAGAGTAGGACACAAGCGACTAAGCACAGCACCGTACAGCCCAGGTGGTAAACAAACAAACAAACAACAACAACAACAACAACAACTGTATTCTTCTAGTGTTTATGGCAATGTGGCAAAACCAATGAAGTCAGAGCTAGTTCCTTCTCTTGGACTTTTTACTCTGTTCCCATAATCCTTTCAAATCCCTCTTTTATTTGAGGAACTAATTGTTAACTGAATCTATAATCTTTTTAATTGACTGAGCATTGAGTTTAGAATGAATAGGCAGATCCCACATCCCCAGTGCCTATATATATATAGGTCCTTAAATCTCACATATATGTACACAAAATTGTGGCTCTCCAGAATCCTTATTTCAGTAGATTCCTATAATGTATATGTTTATATATGTGTCTTCTAAACTTGATGGAGGAGTGTCATGAAATCCAGAAGATACTTCCTGCAAAGAGGCAGAGGGCAGTAGAGAGTGCCTTAATTTTTGAATGAGATAATTTGAGCTGTGTCAATTTCTACTTGCATGACCTGAAGCAAACTACTTCATTTCTTTCAGTTTTCTTTTCATATCTGAAATAAGCATAGTCACCCTGATTTCCTAGGGCTGAGGTGAAGATGAGGATGACAATGAATGCAGCTCAACGACTTGAGAAAGCAGCTGTGAAAAATGTTAGTTCCCCAGCGCTTGTCTGGAACACATCTTGCTCTTATCTGCATTTGCTCATCACTCTTTCTTACTTTTTACATTACCTCCTCTTCACTCATGACTTTCCTTAAATTCTTCATGATTTAGTCTAAAACTCACCCTCCCTTCCATGTCTTTTGGTTTTCCTTATCTCTGCCAATTGGACTGTGAGCTCAATGGCAGTAGAAGCCCTAGCTTGTGTTGTTGGGAGTCTCCAGGACACCGTGCAAGGGCCCAGCACACTGCCCAAGCCCAGTAGACTAAGATTCAGCACATGAGCAGTCTGTCTATACCACCTTCCTCAGAGAAGTCACCTCATTTTTACCCGTGTTCTCTAAAAACCAAAGACAGTGTCTCTAAAGCACGGACTTTTGCTTTTATTTCCAATATTCTGGGAGGTGGGTCATAGAAGATCTTGCTGTGATTTATGTCGGAGAGTGTTTTGCCTATGTTCTCCTCTAGGAGTTTTATAGTTTCTGGTCTTACATTTAGATCTTTAATCCATTTTGAGTTTATTTTTGTGTATGGTGTTAGGAAGTGTTCTAGTTTCATTCTTTTACAAGTGGTTGACCAGTTTTCCCAGCACCACTTGTTAAAGAGATTGTCTTTTTTTCATTGTATATCCTTGCCTCCTTTGTCAAAGATAAGCTGTCCATAGGTTCGTGGATTTATCTCTGGGCTTTCTATTCTGTTCCATTGATCTATATTTCTGTCTTTGTGCCAGTACCATACTGTCTTGATGACTGTGGCTTTGTAGTAGAGTCTGAAGTCAGGCAGGTTGATTCCTCCAGTTCCATTCTTCTTTCTCAAGATTACTTTGGCTATTTGAGGTTTTTTGTATTTCCATACCTCCCAGAATATTGGAAATAAAAGCAAAAATAAACAAATGGGACCTAATGAAAATTAAAAGCTTTTGCACAACAAAGGAAACTATAAGTAAGGTTAAAAGACAGCCCTCAGATTGGGAGAAAATAATAACAAATGAGGAAACAGACAAAGGATTAATCTCAAAAATATACAAGCAACTCCTGCAGCTCAATTCCAGAAAAATAAACGACCCAATCAAAAAATGAGCCAAAGAACTAAACAGACATGTCTCCAAAGAAGACATACAGATGGCTAACAAACACATGAAAAGATGCTCAACATCACTCATCATCAGAGAAATGCAAATCAAAACAACAGCGAGGTACCATTACACGCCAGTCAGGATGGCTGCTATCCAAAAGTCTACAAGCAATAAATGCTGGAGAGGGTGTGGAGAAAAGGGAACCCTCTTACACTGCTGGTGGGAATGCAAACTAGTACAGCCACTATGGAAAACAGTGTGGAGATTTCTTAAAAAACTGGAAATAGAACTGCCATGTGACCCAGCAATACCACTTCTGGGCATACACACTGAGGAATCCAGATCTGAAAGAGACACGTGCACCCCAATGTTCATCGCAGCACTGTTTATAATAGCCAGGACATGGAAGCAACCTAGATGCCCATCAGCAGATGAATGGATAAGGAAGCTGTGGTACATATACACCATGGAATATTACTCAGCCGTTAAAAAGAATTCATTTGAATCAGTTCTAATGAGATGGATGAAACTGGAGCCCATTATACAGAGTGAAGTAAGTCAGAAAGATAAAGAACATTACAGCATACTAACACATATATACGGAATTTAGATAGATGGTGGCGATAACCCTATATGCAAAACAGAAAGAGACACAGAAGTACAGAACAGACTTTTGAACTCTGTGGGAGAAGGTGAGGGTGGGATGTTTTGAAAGAACAGCATGTGTATTATCTATGGTGAAACGGACCACCAGCCCAGGTGGGATACATGAGTCAGGTGCTCGGGCCTGGTGCACTAGGAGGACCCTGAGGAGTCGGGTGGGGAGGGGGGATCGGGATGGGGAATACATGTAACTATATGGCTGATTCATGTCAATGTATGACAAAACCCACTGAAATGTTGTAAAGTGATTGGCCTCCAACTAATAAAATAATATTTGAAAAAAAAAATAAATAAAGCACGGACTTGAGAGAATTTAGTTTAATAGGCGCTGTCCATGGTGCTGAATAGACTTTGGCTTGTTAACAGTGGGTTTGACTTTCTTTATCTTGCTGCCCTGTAGTTTGGACAGCCTGTGTTTGTGTTTTCCCTTCAGGCTCACCCAGTAAGCTTCCCCAAATTCACCGCAGCTTCAGGGCCCCAGGGAGTGAGGACTGAATTGGGGTCATATGCATCAACCTGACTCTGTCACCAAAGTAATGCTAGAGGAATGAGCAGATGTGTATCAGTGCCTGTGGTATTCAAAACAACATATTAAAACATAGATTTATTTTAATTCCCTGTGTTCTAAAGCTGGAAGGCAGAGATATAAAATTCATACCCTGTGGTTTCTTTGTTCTTGTTTTCTTCTTCACAGTGTATTTATTACTTGTGAGCATCTTTGAGCATGCATTGTGTTTTCTCTAATGAAAGTAGAAAAATTGTATCCTCATCACTTATTTTTAGCACTGTTGCTATGCTAAACTGTAGCCCTGGCATCTTATTAAAACCAATTCAGGATTTGAATTTTCATTCTCTTTAATACAGTGGCATTACTATTCTTTCTGAAAATATGTCACCATGTATGAGTTATCTATTTAAATATTTCCTATCAATTGTTGGAAAGCTATTTCTCATCTAACAAATAAAAAATTTGTACATAGAGATTGGGTGCAAAATTTGTCAAGGGTTCTTTTGGATTCTTTTTGTGGATAGGTGAAGGGTCAATTATTTCTTTCATACCATCCTTAAGTGTGATTTGTGGTATCTTTAGGGTGATTTCCACAGTGTAAAACTTACAGTGCTAAATAAAGTGATTGGTGATTGTGCTGTTAAGTATCATATGTCATGGTTAGAAGACTTCCTGACATATAGATTGAGTGAGCTGAACTTTTCTACATGACATTGAGGTTTTACAATATATATTGCTGAGACAATAATCTGCTTTCCAAGGCTGCTTATGCAGTGGCACCCATGTAAAGAGCAATGACGTGTACTTGCTGTTTCTACAGTGGAATTCCTTGTTATTTGTATGTTGTTTTGATTCTCAGCAGTAGAATCATGGGGTGAATAGACTTTAGAGGGATCCGGCTCAACTCACAGGGCTTTCAGAAAAGAGAGGAGGTAATTACCATGAGAGAATTTCTGGCAAGACAGCATTTAACTTAAAAGATTGACTTATATTTTAGGTCATTATATTAGAGTTATGCCTCACTTTGATTTTGATAAACATGCTAGAATAAAAAATAACTGGTGGTAAAGGGAAGAACATTAAACTTGAAGGGTATGTGTTCTGGGCCAAGTGTTAGGCTATTTGCTTTCCTAATTGCTGTTTCATTTAATCTTCCTAACAGCCCCGGAAGGCATGGGTTGTTGTCCCCATTTCACAGATGAGGAAACCAAGCTCAGAGAGATTAAGCAAGTTTTTAGCTATAAGGGGTTGACCTGGCATTCAGAGTTAAGCCTTTATGACTCATGACTTAAAGCCTAAGATTTATTGTATATGATGCTAAAACCAACTTGCCTTTCTTTCCTATAGAAGATCACCTACCATTCTTTATTGTGCTTCAATAACACATAAAGTGGTATCTGCCGTCTTAAACTTTAAGCGTACAGTGCAGTATCGTTAACTATAGGCACAGTGCCGTACAGTGCTTCTCCTGAACTCTTTCATCTTGCACGACCGAAACTCTGTATCCACTGAGTAGCAACTCCCCATATGTTTTTATGTCTATAACTAAATTCTGATTCCCTCTTTCTTCTGCCTGCAATGTGTGTTTGCTTGTTTTTGTTTTTGGATACAGAAAGAAGTGTCACAGCAGTGCTAATCACAGTGTCATTGTTTAGCAAATAGATCTTGGGGGTAGTGAAATGCTATAGCAACCCCATGTCAATAGTCAGATACACTGTAAAGATGATCAGATTATTAGCAAGCTGTTTTACTAATCAATGTGAGATGAATTAGGTTATAATTTATAATCACCAGCAGTTTCTGTTTCATCAAGGCCACAGACTTCTCACTTACTTTGAATTCCAAGTTGACAATGCCCTTCTGAGTCAGAATATATTTTTAGTCACACTTAGTTGAGAACCACCCCCTCCCCTGCAGCTCCATGGCAGATCATGGACAGCAGTGCTCTGTCTGGTAGAGAAGTCTCTGGTTGGAGTCAGACTGCCCTGTAGGCCCTGGCTCCACTCCAGAGAACGATCAGCGGGTCCAGCACTGCCAGACGGCCCCCTGGCACAAGAGCTAGCCAGAAAGTCAGGCATAAGGATCTCTGTAGTCCAGGCACCATGCCCAGCTCCATCAGGGCAGAATGTGGAATTCAGCAGATTGGAGTTTGGTCTCCATGGCACCAGGGCCGCAGGCTTGAGCTCTGGCAGTCCCCAGGCACCTGTGGCATCTCAGATGTGTGATGGTGTATCAGTTGTGCTGTACTCAGTCGTGTCCGACTCTTGGTGACCCCGTGGACTGTAGCCCACCAGGCCCCTCTGTCCATGGGATTCTCCAGGCAAGAATACTGGAGTGGCTTGCCATTTCCTTCTCCATGGGGTCTTCCTGATCCAGGGATCAAACTCATATCTCCTGTGTCTCCTGCATTGGCAGGAGGATCCTTTATTGCTGAGCCACCAAACAAATCCTATAGAGCTTATCTTGCCCCTTACCCAATGCAGTAAAAACACTATTTCCTTTCTCCCTTCCTTGTTTAAATTCTTTAACCGGTTTTCAAAGTGACATGATACAGATTTTTCTAGTAAGCACACGAGTCTTTTAAACAGACCTAATAGCCATGGCAATCTCTTTTATGAACACCTGCAGTACTGGAAGGCATTTAGTAGGCATCTCATGCTGGACCCAGCTCGCAGTATAAGGTTCCACACATCACTTAAATTTGGTGAAGCTCACTTTGTCTTCTTTTAAATGGAATATTAATGGTATCTGCCTCACACATCCTTTGTTGTGACACTCAAGGGGGAAAGTGAACATTCAAGTATTTGACAAGTAATTGACATAAATATGATGTAGGTGGTGCGGTGGTAAAGAATCCGCCTGACAGTTCAGGAAACATAGGGGACATGAGTTTGATCCCTGGGTCAGGAAGATCCCCTGGAGAAGGAAATGGCACCCCACCCTAGTATTCTTGCATGGAAAATTCCATGAACAGAGGAGCCTGGTGGTCTACAATCCATGAGGTTGCAAAGAGTTGGACATGACTGAGTGACAAAGCAGGCACGTAAATATGACATACATTTTCTGTGTTGTGAATACTCCTAAATGAATCAGCTCAAAAAGGGTTAGGTTTTATGAAACAGAGATATGCTCGTAAGTGCCTCTAAAATAGTGGAAAGGAATGTCAGTGAGGGGGGCGGAGAGTAAAGGAGGAAGGTGGAGGGAACAATCTAAAACAAACAGAAAATATCAAAAACTCTTGTAATTAATAATATAACACCTAGTAAAATCTTAATATATTGATTTTGTTCATTATGGGATATCCAGATGGTTTAATTTTTCATTAGGTGCTTAAAAAAAACCTTTGATAGACTGAAAGCACACCCAATATTTAAAGTCCAGTACACTCTGATTTACTTGTATTTGTAAACTTTTTTTTTAAAGTAGTCAAAACTTATTTTTTAAAAAATGTGTCCATATCTTTTTTAAATTAATTAATGTTATTTATTTATTTTGACTGCTCTGGGTCTTCATTGCTGCTCGCAGGCCTTCTCTAGTTGTGGCGAGCAGGGGCTACTCCCTAGCTGAAGTTCACAGGCTTCTCATGGAGGCGGCTCCTCTTGTTGCAGAGCACCAGCTCTGGGGCGTGGGCTTCACTGGTTTTGGTGTGTGGGATCAGTAGTTGTGTCTCACAGGCTTAGTTGGTTCACAGCATGTAGAATCTTCCTGGACCAGGGATCCAAACCCTGCATTGGTAGGCAGATCCTCAACCACCGGACCACCAGGGAAGTCCCAGGCTTATTTTATAATGATCATATATAAATCACCTTTTCCTTTATCATATTTTATATTGTCCACACATAATTTCACATGATGATAGGACATATAATTAATATTTTGCCCAGTAAAATGCTCTTAATCATATGTGTTCTCATTTTATCCTAACACAGCCCTCTCATAGTATGTATTACCATTATACCCATTTTGTGGATGAGGGTGCTTGGAGCAATTATATAACTCAATAAAAGTGACTATGTTCATAGCAACAGGAGTCAACCTCAGATTACTGGAACCCAGAACCCATGATTTTTGTTGAGTTTTTGTTCCAGTAGCCATGCCAAGCCTGAAGGGGGCTTTTATGAAGCTAAATTTGGCCTTTCCTAAAAGCTCCATACAGTGTATAATAGGAACTTCTGGCCAGATGCTTGATGTTGGCTGAGCACAATGACCCATCCTCTCCTCCTCATCCCATTTGCTTCTGTGACGACCAGCTGAGCTTTCCTTGGTCTTTCTATCTTCCTTCCACCTTGAAACTTGACATGTATCCCTCTCCTGTCTCTTCCAACTGGTTAATCTGGTTTTTTACATCCTCTTTTCCATGTTCTCACTCCCTAAGCATTCTGCTTCTCCTTCTTGGCTAACATTGGCCTGCTGAGAAAGGTGAAGGCTACACATCTCTTCTCAGATTGTTTTATGAAGAAACAAAATTCCTCTGAACTCAGAAGAGAATGCTGAGTCAGTCTATGTAAATCTTGCATGGTTGTATATTTTTGTAAAATAGTGTATTGCAGTAATATTTTCCAAGGCACAAAGTTACCTAATCTCTAAAGACATACAGAATATATTATATGAAGAGGATAATGTGTTGTGCAGCTTAAAACTCCAGCATAAGTTCTCATTGCTTATATCATACAGCCAAATTCCAGTGCAAGGAAACCCACTTGTGAGTGATGATTAGTGCTGCCAACGCCCCAGCAGTAGCAGGAAAGGATGTTGTGAAATGATCCAACTTCCATTAGAAAATAATGACTGTCTTGGCTTAGCAGCATTTTTTTAATTAAATACCAACAATTTCTAGCAATCAGAGAGCCTATTAGCCATGAAATTCAATTCCAGTATCAGGGACTATTCACTTATCAAATAGGAGCCAAATAATTGTGGGTGGAATTTACAGTCCCGCATTGAGGATAGCGTTAAATATTATGGAAATGACACTGCTCCTGCTCTAGGGAAATGTGGCATTTTACAATTTCGGTAGCAAGTTAGGCTGGTGATTAGCAGAATGCAATCATTAATTTCTGAGGCATGATATTTCCTCTTTATTCTCTTGGGAACCTAGAGTTTTGCAAAACAGTGAAGCTGTCATCAATTTCTACTGAGCTTCAGTGGTCTGTTCCAAATTTCCATCAACTGCCTTGAGACAGGCTCAGAAATCCTTGCCTTGGAATTAGCTTTAATTTATGGAGAGAGGTATTCCTGCCTTCAGGAAGAATGGAAACCACCAAGGTTTATCCTTTAAGCAAGCTTACCTCTGAGATACAACAGATATGGGTTCAATCCCTGGCCCCTGGAGAAGAAAATTGCAACCCACAACAACAACACAGATACATACATATGGACATATATACACTTACATAAATGTTATTGTTTAGTCACTAGTGAAAGTTGCCCAGTTGTGTCTGATTCTTTGCAACCTATGGACTATACAGTCCATGGACTTCTCCAGGTCAGAATATTGGAGTGGATAGCTGTTTCCTTCTCCAGGGGATCTTCCCAACCCAGGGATTGAACCCAGGTGTCCCACATTGCAGGCAGATTCTTTACCAGCTGAGCAATAAGGGAAGCCCAAGAATATTGGAGTGATTAGCCTATCTCTTCTCCAGCAGATCTTCCCAACCCAGGAGTTAAACCAGGGTCTCCTGCATTGCGAGTGCTTTCTGTGCCACCAGCGAAGCCCTAAATGTTTAGTTGCTAAATCATATCCAGTTCTTTTGTGACCCCATTGACCGTAGCCCACCAGACTTTTCTATCCATATTATTTCCCAGGCAAGAATCCTGGAGCAGGTTGCCTTTTTCTTCTCCAGGGGAATCTTCCAGACCCAGGGATCAAACCCACATCACTTGCCTTGGCAGGCAGATTCTTTACCACTGAGTCTGTAGGGAAGCTCCATTTACATATTTAGATATAAAATCTTAATTTTTTTTTTTTTGCCACACCACACGGTATGTGGGATCTTTCATTATATATGATATATATATATATATATATATATATATTTTTTTTTTTTTTTTTCTTTCTGATCTGTAGGGACTGGATTTTGCCTGATAAATGTCTCTCCCAAGGTACCTACATATATTTCTGTCTTCAAACCTGCTTGGCAAACTGTATTACAATTCATATTTGTATGTATTTGTATGTACAATACATGTTTATACAATGCATTCTTCAAGTCAAACCAATTTTAGAACATTAGATAGGTTAAAAGTGCAGTGGCAGACTCTCTAAAGAAGAAGAAGATCTGAACAGAAATGCATGGAGAGTAAAATAATTTGCCTGTTGTTGCTTACTCAGAAGGCTCACGCTAGGTATTCAGTCCATGTTTATCTGTCTCCAAAGCCCACATTCTGTTCACTACATTAACACACTGCTGTTAGGAAAAGAAAATGTCAAATTTAAACATTTCTTCCCCCTTCTCCAGCATGTTTCAGTATTTTTAGGTGTATTTGGATGAAAGCTGAGGCTCATACATGTCAACTTGTTCCTCTAGAAGCCTTTCTAAATTAGGAAGTATGATCTTCAGCCATACCCATTAATGAACAGATTTGCTTGAAAACTCAGTGTTATGATGCCTCATATAGAATTAACAGGTAAACCGTTGCTTGTCAACTGATTTTAGGAAGAACCGAATTTCATCCATGTCTTCCATGAATGCTGCTTCCTTGCCAAAGTGGGATGTTACTAGCAGTTAAACTTTGTGTTTACCTATTTAGAAAATATTATTACTAGCTTCTTTACATATATGCCCATTCTTAAGGTGTTTGTCTTAAGAGTTTGTGAGCTCAGTCTTATTTCTTTTATGGTAGGAGTATTGTGGCTTTTGGATGCCTTAATGGAATTCTTCTCCCAAGCAGGAAGCTGAGCAGTGTGGGTTCACAGGTCTTCCTTTAGGGATGAGTGTAACCCATAACATTACTCTTCGAATACTTTAATCCTCAATTAAGTCTAATATCCCACTACAAGCAGAGGTGAAGGGCTGGCACATTTCTTTTTCTCTCAGTAGGAAAGTGGCCAATTATTTTACTTACTTCCTGATGCAGCTGCCTTTCTCTCAGCTTTATCTGTCAATCTGCTTCATTCTCTTGGATCTAGCTCTGAACCTAATTCCTGCTTGCTGGCCAAAGGCACTTTGCGGACCTATTTTAAAATAAGAGTGAATACTTTCATTTGTAAGATACAACTGCTTAACAAACCCATTCTTTTTCTTATTAACAGGGGTAATTTTTGTTTTAGTCTGGAACAATATTCATCAGAATCTCTTAGGCAGCTGAGAAGACAACTGGGTATATGATAGTATCTGTATTTGTTCTTGTTATTCTTTCCACATGAAAGAGTGGCTGGTCTATTGATGTAGGTATTTTGTTAAATGCCTTTGTGGTCTTCCCACCATGGAGCATTAGAGCTGATGATCATGTACTCCAATTTCCTTATTTTACATTTAAGAAAACTGAGGCCTAGAGAGGTGAACTGACTCATTGGGAAAGATTGAAGGCAAAAGGAAAAGAGGGTGGCAGAGGATGAGATGGGTGGATGGCATTACCAACTCAATGGACATGGACTTGGGCAAACTCTCGGAGATAGTGATAGACAGAGAGGCCTGGCGTGCTGCAGTCCATGGGATTGCAGAGAGTCGGACATAGCTTAGCAACTGAACAACAAGAGAGGTGAAATGACTTAATCAAGTCACCACGACTGGGGCTTCAGCCCATATCCTTTGGGGCCCAGTCCCAGTAAGTTTACTTTGAGGTAGTGTCTTAATGTGGTTGACCGGGTGGAATATAGAACTTCAAAGGGTTTTTGCCCAACAACAAAAAGAGCTCTCTTTTCTTTTTTTCCTTTTTTAAAAATTAATATTATTTTTTATTATTTTTTTTTTTCAGTGGGTTTTGTCATACATTGATATGAATCAGCCATAGAGTTACATGTATTTCCCATCCCGATCCCCCCTCCCACCTCCCTCTCCACCCGACTCCTCTGGGTCCTCCCAGTGCACCAGGCCTGAGCACTCGTCTCATGCATCCCACCTGGGCTGGTGATCTGTTTCACCATAGATAATATACATGCTGTTCTTTCGAAACATCCCACCCTCACCTTCTCCCACAGAGTTCAAAAGTCTGTTCTGTACTTCTGTGTCTCTTTTTCTGTTTTGCATATAGGGTTATCATTACCATCTATCTAAATTCCATATATATGTGTTAATATGTTGTAATGTTCTTTATCTTTCTGGCTTACTTCACTTTGTATAATGGGCTCCAGTTTCATCCATCTCATTAGAACTGATTCAAATGAATTTTTTTTTTAACTGCTGAGTAATATTCCATGGTGTATATGTACCACAGCTTCCTTATCCATTCGTCTGCTGATGGGCATCTAGGTTGCTTCCATGTCCTGGCTATTATAAACAGTGCTGCGATGAACATTGGGGTGCATGTGTCAAAAAGAGCTCTCTTAAAGGCAGTTTGTGGAACTATGCTGATTTTTAATAGGATAGCACTATTATAAACAGAGACAATTTTTAAAAATTCGCATATATTTACTTTATTGAAAATTAAACTTGGAAATGTATTTGTTGCCCTTGCATTCACCTCTGATGGCAGTCTTTAAAGTATTCTTGGGGAGTAGCTTTCTTATTTAGCTTTAATCTTCACAAATATACACTCATAAACATAGATTTTCAACTGTGTTTTCAAAGGATTAAATGAGAAATGGCTAAAATGTTTGGAGAAAATTCAGATTTTAAAATGTTATAGTTAGAATTACTATTTGATGTCTCATCCAAATTTTTAAAAATTGCAAACACTTTGAAGTTCATTTTACTGTATTTTCTCACTGTTTACTACTCTAACTCTTAAATTTAATGGGCTTATGTGAGAGACAAAGTGTGTGCATTTATAAACACAGAATACATTTAGAATTATCAGTGAAAATTTGACTTTTTTTCACAGGAAGGTTCATTGTGGTTAGGAATTCATTAGAAACAGTAATATGTAGGAGCCTTAACCTCCCATTTTCAAGCAAAAATGTTCAAAGTTTTTTAATGACTGTTTTATTAGGCCATTTGAGCTATCTACACTGGACATTTCTTGTGATATTTTTCTCATTTAGTTCTTATTTGTTTTTAACATCATGGGAAAGTGAATGCTAGGTCAAAATATCTTGAATAAAATTATAGACAGAAATAATTTTGAATAATAATTATATAGTACAATGCAAACTGACTCACAGTTACATTTGTAAAACACTTTATTAGAGCTTTTTTCCCTAAAAGGACTTGAACTTTTGGTTGTTATTTTTATTCTGCTATATTGATTGTTGGATATGCAGACAGTTTCTTGCTTTCTCATTTAAAATGTATGAGAATCCGTGGCAGTGTCATTGGTCTCTGGGAAACAAATGATGTCGTTAAAATAACATTAGGACTTTGAGCTTCTCAGACCCAGAATTGTTAACTTTAAGTGAACACAACGCATGGCAGAAAATGTTAATGACTCTTTCAGTGCTTAAGTAAGGTGTTGTGTGATGGGTCTTTGGTAGAAATCTGCATTCTATTGATAGTAACTGAGGGACAAGAAAACAAATAAGCAAGCTCAAGTTCAGGAACTGGTTGGTTTATTTATACTTGAGTGTGTCTTATTCCTTACCTCAATCAAATATTAGCACAGAATAAAATATACAAGAAAAAAAAGAAAAAGCAAACTCAACTTGTCTGTTTGTTGTATTCTTGTGATTCTGTAGTATGAGGACATGGTTATTTAGTGAAAAGCATCTTTGATTTGAAGCTACTATTTTAGGGTAGAAGAATAAGATATGTAATTCTTTTAATCACATAATCCTATTCCTTAAATTCTTAATTTTGGTTAATTTTTCTTTCAGGTGGAGTGTATTTTTATGTAAAATTTGCACATTTGCGAATATCATCCTGTACCTTCACATGGGAAACACAACATATGTAGGGATGATCTATCAATCCATTTCCAGGCTTTTCTTTACATTAAATATTTTGACCTTGTAATAGTCAAATTAGGTGGTCAAAATACTTATAATTTGTAATGTAGCAGTAAATTAAAATTAAGGTAAGAACATATACTTGTTTGTTGATTCTACAGATGTAAACTTTTCATGATATGCTCAGGTCTTTCCTCAGGTTGCTGAACTTCTTCAGGTAAGACTGCAATAATTGCTTCTTTTCTAAGATTTCTGCTTTATTCCCTAGGAATGTCTGCAATCCTTAGGTTCTGATTTCTGTTATCTGCCTTCCACATCAATCATAAGAGAAACCTTTCCATTTTCATCCTATGCTTTTGGGTGGCTCAAGTGTGTTCTCCAAATCACTTCTTACCTTTTGCTCTAGAAAATTTTTGTTGCTTAATGTTTCCAAAGCATCTTATTTTTTTTTTTCTGCTCCTGCCATTACAGTTTCCTTAAATCCCTCATTGCATTTTTTTTTTTAATGATTTGGGGGCTGCCAAAAAGCTTTCTAATTTTTTTTTAGTGACTATTGAAAATTATTTTCAAAGACCAGTATTCCACAGAGCCTCTCTGCTGTTTCTTCTTTTGCTCTTATTTTCTGAGTTTGTAGATTTTATGTGAGATTTTCTGTTTATTCAGATTACAGTGAGAAGTACTCATTCCAGATCACATGTTTCCCAAGATATGGGGTCTATAGAGAGCCCTTGGCTCTTCTGCATCCACTTGGATGCTAATTGCATTCCCTTCTCAGATCAATAGCTTAATAGCAGATAGATTTGATTAGTCTCCAGCCCAATTCAAAACACCAAGCTGACATTCATCTTGTGTGACCCTGCTAGTTTGAGACTGAGTTTTCTCCTTTGACCATCTGGCTGCTTGATATTCCAAATCCATAAAATCCATAAAATTAAAATTCCAGTAATCATAATGCTTAGGAATCTACATCTTTTTTCTTTTTTGTGCCTAAAGTGCTTAATTCACAGGGATGACATATAGTAGAATGGAATATTTTCTCATTTTCTCTACCATTTCTCCACTCCACATACTCATCACCAGTATACAGTCTTTCTTGCCAGTTTTTCTCTAAGCGATTCTAGCTCTGAGCAGGTATGCTGAGATGCATTGAGACCAAGGAACAGCAGGTCCTAACTGAACTTGGTATCCATGCACAAGAACATTCCAGCGTGCTCTTAGCCTCAATATTGTGATGTCATAGAAGCCTTCCATATTCCTCAATCATCCCAATCTCATCATTTATTTTTAATGGTTTTCTTACGTTACTCTCAGAGATGATCCCATTTAATTATTTTATTGCAAGCCCTAGCACATAGTATATGTATCTTCGAGAAGTGTTGTTGGATGAGTGAATGGATGGGGGGTTGTCTAGGGTTCTCGTTGGCGTGGGATTTGGGCTACAGGGCACAGTGCCGAGGCGGTGTGATGGAAGGTCTTCCTTTTCTGCCGTCAGATGCTCTGTGCCTTCATGGGGGTTCTGCTGAAAAGTGGTGAGAGCCTGTCACAGATGACTAACCAGATACCATTTTAACCACCAGACTGATATTCTCTCATCGCCTCCTCTATTCTGCCTCCTGAATTCTCTCAAATGGTTCCTCCTCTGTCTTCTAGCTCTCCAACTATGCTTGCTTGCTTTTGCTTAAAATTCCTCCTTCCACTCTTCATTTTTTTACAAACTTTTAATTTTACATTGAAGTATAACTGATTAACAGCGTTTTGACAGTTTCAGGTGAACAGCCAAGGGACTCAGCCGTATATCCACATGTGTCCATTCTCCCCAAACTCCCCTCCCATCCAGGCTGCCGCACCACATTGAGCAGAGTTCCCTGTGCTACACAGTAGGTCCTTGTTGGTTATCCATTTTAAATATAGCAGTGCTATATGTTACCGGAAGAAGTGTATGGCGGGTCCAGCTGCTTGCCACTCAAAAGTCAATAAACAGGCCAGGTGGGTGGAAAGGAAACTTTGCTTTATTTCAAATAAAGCTGGCAACTGGAGGCGGGGAGGGTGGCGGACATCTGTCCAAAGGCCGACCCCCACTCCCCCTGACAAGTGGGGGTGAGAGCTTTTATAGACAGATTGGGGTGGGTGGGTTACATGCAGAAACAGCACAGTCATCTCTAACAGTTATCTTCAAATCGGTCATCTGTGGTCTGACCAGCATCATTTGGTTGTTTTAGGTACAGTTAATTGTCAGTTCCAGGGTCCATTTGTTCCCATTTCTTTACAATCAGTTCTCAGAATTGTGGCAGCTCATGTCCTGGGTACAGTCCGATCATCATGTAGCTAACTTCTCCAACTGGTGCTGTGGTATCTATAAGACAGCTCACAGGATATGGCTCAAAATATTATCTATAGCCCTTGAGAAAGAACTAAAGGTCCTTGACTATGCTTAATGATGATATTATTATTATTATTTAGTCTCCTTTGATCATTTTCCTTTGTTTCAGTGTTTCTCACTTTTCTCATTAAACTTATTCTTTGACTAAAGTTTTCCGTATGCAAAAGGCAGCCAGAGGACATGGTGGAGGGGAGGGGGCAAGGACCATACAGTCCTCTCCGTTTCATACAATTTCATCCCAAACTCCCTATACCTTCATTTTTTTCTCTGGTCATTTTTTTCACTGCATCTCCACACTCATCCACTGTCTCTGTCCTACTCTGTTGAATATAAAACATGGTTCTTTAACTTTGAAGAGAATTTATGTTTTCTCATCTGCAGTTTTCTCAAAATAGAGGGGGAGATTGCAGGCTGTGATCAATTTGGTAGACATTTAATGGAAGTAAAAGGGGTAAATCAGTATATCCACAATTCTTCAAATTGATATTTATCTATTTCCATCCATCCTTAGCTATTTTAATACAGATATGACTTTTACTCCAGAAAACTATAGATAGTAATTGATTTTTAGCTTTCTATTTCAGAAGCTACAGATAAAAGGATATTAATTTTTAAGAGGTCACTCAATCAGAAAATGCATTATTCAATTAGAGCAGTGAGAGGAGCAATGGGATAGAACTCAGGAATCTGAGGACTAGCTCTGACTCTGCTACTTGTGTTATTTGAGAGAAGCTATTTCTCTGTTTGGGGTTTCCAAGGGCTTTTACTTTAGAATGCCCAAATTTTCTATCCCCTTTGTGTATGGAGACTCCAGTTCTGTGAGCTGAACTCTCCTTATGGATTTGTGCTCCCATCTGAAACCCAGTTGTCCCAAAGTGTCCCACCACTGGCCTGGCATCAACAAGGATGCTCAGCTCATCGTCCAAGAACTGGCTCTTGACACCTGTCTAATTATGGGTATTATTTCTAAATTAACATTAATAGACGTGAATTCCATATTTGTTTTACAAATGATTCTAGCCACAGATCAACACGATGCGATTTTTGTTAGAGTGTTGTTGCTTTACAGTGTTGTGTTTTTTCTGCCGTACAGCAAAGTGAATCAGCTGTATGTTTACATATATTCCCTCGTTTGGGGATTTCCTTCCCATCTAGGTCACCACAGAGCACTGAGTAGAGTTTCCTACTATCCAGTGGGTTCTCATTAGTGATCTATTTTGTGCATAGTATCAATAGTGTATATATGTCGATCCCAATCTGTCAATTCATCCCACCCTCCTTTTCCCCTTGGTACTGGTAACCACACATTTGTTCTCTGTATCTGTGACGCAATGCATTTCAATCATTTTTTGCATGAAGGATGAAAACTGAGCAGTTCATTCTTATACTAGTTTCAAAAATAGTGTTTATATCAATTCACCTATTTGAGCTTTTGTTGTTGTTTTTTGGTTTATCTTAATAAGAGATAGTCATTATTGTCTCTTCCATAGTGACACTAAATATGATCATCCAACTCCTTGCGGCTCGTTTACTTAAGAATTATTAGACTAAGGTCAAAGTCAACTCACCCTTCTCATTCAGACCAAGGTAATAGCTACCCTTTCCTGCCCATCTGCACTGAGACCGTGCTACAAATATTCTTTCCACTCAGGTTAGACTCTATGTCATTCCGTTAACATGTTCATTGCCACTTTCTACATCAGTGTTTACACTTTTCTCTTTTAGCTTTATTGATAAATTAAAATTAAATTTGATAAATTAAGTTGTAAGATATTTAAAGTATACAGCATGATGATTTGATTATATGTATAGACTGTGCATTGTGAGAAGATTCCCCCCATCTAAGTAATTGGCAAATCCATCACATCACATGTTTACCTTCTTTTGTTTTTGGTAAGGACACTTATGTTCTACTCTCTTAGGAAATTTCAGTTATATAATACACAGTGATTAATGAACATCACCATGTTATACATTAGATCCTCAAACCTAATTCATTTTATAACAAAGTTTGTACCCTTTGATTAACCTCTCTCCTTGTTTCCCCCAGTATACTTTGACATCCACCTGGAGTCCTTTTTAAAAATATCTTTGCAGAATCCTTTTCATTCTTTGGAGCCCATAACCTGTGTTTTTAGAACGCTTGTTATCACACCACAAAATGCTTTAGATCCTCCATAGCTCTCCCAAATCTCCTTGCCTTTGTTAGTCCTTCGAACTTGCTCTGAACTGCACTTAGAAATTGTATGTTTAAGTCTCTCTTCATCCTCAATAGACCATAGTCCCACTCTCTTTTCAGTAGACTTTATTTTTTAGAGGCTTATATTCGCAGCAAAAATGAGAAGAAGGTACAAAAATTGCCCATATTCCCCCATCCCCACACTCACATGGCCTCCCCCATTATCAACATCCCCAACCAGAGTGATTTACTTGTTGCAGTTGAATATGCATTGACACATCATTATCACTCAAAGTCCACAGATGACATTAGGGTTCATTCTTGATGTTGTACATTCTTTGAGTGTAGACAAATGTACAGTGGCTTGTATCCACCCTTATAGTATCATGCAGAATGATTTCACTGCCCTAAAAATCCTTTGTGCTTTGCATGCAATCCCTCCCCCACCCCTGGAAACCACAGAGGTCTTTACAGACTTCATAGCTTTGTCTTTTCTGGAATGTCATATAGTTGGAATCACACAATAATTAACTTTTTCAGATTGGCTTCTTACTCTTAGTAATATGAATTTAAGTTTTCGCCGTGTCTCTTCATGGCTTGATGGCTCATTTCTTTTTAACATGGAATAATGAGTTGAAGAATTGATGCTTTTGAACTGTGGTGTTGGAGAAGACTCTCGAGAGTCTCTTGGACTGCAAGGAGATCCAACCAGTCCATCCTAAAGGAAAACAGTCCTGAATATTCATTGGAAGGCCTGATGCTGAAGTTCCAATACTTTGGCCATCTGATGTGAAGAACTGATTCATTTGAAAAGACCCTGATACTGGGAAGATTGAAGGCAGAAGGAGAAGGGGATGACAGAGGATAAGATCGCTGGATGGCATCACTGACTCGATGGACATGAGTTTGAGTAAGCTCTGGGAGATGGTGATGGACAGGGAGGCCTGGCGTGCTTCAGTCCATGTGGTCTCAAAGAGTCAGACACGACTGAGCGACTGAACTGAACTTAATATTCCATTGCCTGAATGTGTCAGTATATTTATCCATTTATTTACTGAAGGATATCTTGGTTGCTTCCAGATTTTGGCAATTATGAATAAAACTGCTATAAACATCTGTGTTCAGGTTTTTGTGTGGGCATAAGTTTTCATCTCCTTTGGGTAAATACCAAGAACTGCTATTGCTGGATCATATAGTAAGAGTATGTTCAGTTTCATAAGAAACTGCCAAACTGTCTTCCAAAGTGGTTGTAGCATTTTGCATTCCCACTGGCAATGAATGAAAGTTCCTTGTTCCATATCCTTACCAGCATTTGGTGTTGACAGTGTTCAGAAATTTGGTCATTCTAATAGGTATATAGTGCTATCTCATTTTAATTTCCATTTTTCTCATAACATACAATGTGGAGCATCTTTTCAGATGCTTGTCTTCTGTCTATATATCTTATGAGGAGAGGAGTCTGTTAAGGTCTTTGCTTGTTTTATATTCTTACTATTGAGTTTTAACAGGTTTTTATATAGTGGAGATAGAAGTTCCTTATCAAATATTTCTTTTGCATATAATTTTTCTAGTCTGTGACTTGTCTTCTTTCTTTTGAAAGTGTCTTTCATAGGACATAAATTTGTAATTTTAGCAAAGTTAAACTTTTCAGTTATTTGTTTCATGGATCAGGCATTTGGTGTTGTGTCTAAAATGTCATTGCCAAATTTAAGGTCACCTAGTTTTCTTCCAATGTTATATTATAAGGGTATTATAGATATTTAGGTCTGTGATCCAATTTGAATTCATTTTGTGAAGGTCATATGGTATATACCTAGATTAATTCTCTGCGTGTGGATTTCTAGTTGTTCCAGCATTATCTGTTGGAAAACTTTAATTTTTCTTTGTGTTGCCTTTATACCTTTGCCAAAGGTGATATGACTATTTATATGACTCTATTTCGGGACTCTGTATTTTGTTCATTGATCTATTATTCTATTCTTCCATCAGTGCCACACTATCTGAATTACTGTCACATTATGACTGTTGTCATTTGAAATCCAGAGTCTCAGTTTTTACTTCTCTTGATGTTCTTTGGAAGCTCTTTTAATAAAACCTTGATTATTCAACACTTTAATAAATATATGTTAATTTAAATTCTTTAAGTATTAGAGTGAATTGTAACAGTAGAGCAATGGTAAAGAAGACAGAGAAGACTGCATGTGTTTGAATACTAGCTCTGCTTCTTACTAGCTGTGCAGAATATTTCCTGCTTCATGATGGTGTTGAGTAGTCATTACATATCTACTTAGCACAGTACCTGAAACAAGACAAATGCTTAATGAATGTTGATTTTGCTGTCTCTGTTCCACTCAGGATACAATAAATTAACTTCCCATGTATTTATTTTCCTATAAATACACATTATCTTATGCTAGCTTTTTATAGATGGCATAGCTTACTTCAACTAGCCCAGCATCTTCAGTGGCTAGTGACCTGTCAGCTGGTATATGTATATATATGAGTGTGAGTTTAAGTACAGTGTGTGTGTATATGTATGTATGTGGATATCTTGTATACCAGCAGTGTATATCTTTTTTAAAATAGTTTTTGTGGTATTTTAAGGTTCTTTTGATCCATATTTCATCTTTGAAAAGTTTTCTTCTCTAATTTATGTGATTACTATTTCTTCATCTATTTTGTTCTCTTGTTCAGATATAATGATAAGTAAACTAAATGTCAGGAAATGTTAAACATCTAATATCTCCATTTTTTGCCTTTATCCACTGAATTCTATGAGAATTTATCAAGTGCACAATTACTGTATCTATTTATGTTTCTGAGTAATCTGCTTATTGCCTTTGTAAATTTTATCTCCATTTAATCTGTCTTAATTTCAGATTATTTGCCCTTAATGACTATATATGTACCACTTTCTTTTGGACCTGTTGTTTCCTTAAAGAGCAGTTTTCTTTTTATAGTCTGGGAAACTTTGAAAAATTAATGAAATCTACATTTGTGCCATATATTAAAATCAAGTTGATTGCAATAGTGTCCAAAGTTGATATAATACTATGTAATTTGCTTTTATATTCACACCCTAATTTTGGATCCAATAGCTAGTTTTACTATTGAACTTTATTTACTGTTAAAGATTAAAAATCTGACATTCATTATCATTCAGGTGATACAATCAGTTAGTAATTTAACATTCTCCTCTAGATCTAAGTTTAAGAAAGGAGGGAAAAGACTGGATCTTAGCCATTGTCTGAGAACGAAGAATACATAGGAGATGGTAGAAATGAATTTCATAAAATTATTGGCATGTGTATACCAAATGTTTGCCTTTCAGAAAAATGATCCTTGTTAGGTCTATGATGCTTGCATTGGAAAAATACTCTTCTTTAACTTAGGAGATTCAGTGATCCTTTAAAATATTGTAAATCCCCTTAGCAAATTTCTTCTTCATCCTTCTTAAAGTGGGTCACAGCACTGACATATGTATAATATTGAGTTACTGCTGGGACCCAAATATTATTACACTTAGGGTTTTTTTGGTAACATAATAGCTCATTCTCATTTTCTAGAAATGTGTGACAGGCAAAACTGTCATCTCCTCATGAGCAATGTTCAAGTTATAAAACTGAAATCCTAAATATGCTACATTGGTTTAGGACCACTGCAGCAAATCCCAGAAAAGCATGTAGATGTGACCATGAAGATTTTGTTGGTCTCCCTGTACAGTGACCAGAAATCTCCTTTGGTCTTTACTGAAAATAACTTCACCAGGATCAAGTATACTCATTCAGATGACTGCAAACTGAATTAGACCACATAGAAGGGGAAAAATGATCCATGGGGTCCAGTTAATCTGACAGTGCAGTTCTCCATTTATTGTTGATGCATGAGACTTACATTGATAGCCAACCCTATTCCAAAAACTGTGTTAGTCACAGGAAGTGCAGGATGAATGGCCCATCATTTCTAGGCCTCAGGTGCTTACATTGTCTCTAAATGCATCTGGGCATCTCAAGAACAAAAATAATGTGGATTATTGGCTGCATTTTTCGCAGTAGTTACTGAACTGTCCCAAATTGGTCCCCTCATATCTTTAAGGATGAAAGTACAGACAAAGTCAAGATAGTTCAAGCAAGATGAAGAAAGTGGTTAAGAGGTGAAGAGCTCTGTTAACAAGAAACTGATAATGTTTAACTTAGCTCAACAATAGTAAGTGGAGTTCAGGATAATGATATATAAATATTTGAAAAATGTAAACAAGAAGGAACAGCATTGTTAAATGTGATTCAGCTAAAGGTAATTAAGAGCAATCCATAGTACATATGAAAGGAAAATTCAAAATAAATATAATAAAAATGTTTCCTCAAATATGGGGCTACATTACAGGAAAGAATTGCCACTATATAAAAAAAACATGGAACAAGGAAACTAATAGCAAGAAATTTACCAACAGGTTCATGCTTCACTAATTCACCAAATGTTTTTATATAATTGAGATATTTACCATATTCTTTATTCCCATATCTTTATTCATTCTGTTCATTCATTTATTCAGAAAATACTTCTTGAACATACTAGTGTTTTAAGAATTGGGGGTCACAGGCAGTAATATATATATATATTTTAATTAATTAACTTTTTATTGAAGGAAAATTGCTTCTGTCTATAATAAATAACTTGGACTTTTAGTCATTTAGCACATTAAATTTTAGTTCTCACTCAAAGTGTCAGTGGAGTGTTTGGGGGAGCAGGTGGTTGGAGGGGCCAGATCCATGTGATCGCTCAGAGATTGAGACTGATAGAGATCCTGAGTTCACTCTGATATTCAACATCAAGCAGGGACATAGGGACAGCAAAAATTTGGGGAAGAAAGAACTCCTTCTTAAACACACTGGCTCAGAAGAGATATATTGCTTTCACTCATGTTCATAGTTGAGAATTCACTACATGACAACATTTACATGTAACTGGAGTTGGAAAATGTAGACTCACCCTAAAAGTATCTCTCTGATTTGAAGGAGAACATGGTTTTTTAATGGACAGGTAGCCAATCAAAAGAGTTCCAAATCCTTCTTGGGGGGTATATTAGTGGAGGAAACTGACAATAATAAAATATCGATAATTAAATATTTTGTGAGGAGATAAGTATTATGGAGACAGATAAAGCCAGGAAGAAGGATGGGGAGTGCTGGGTGTGCAATTTTAAATGGGCTGTCTGGAAAGATCTTAATGAAAAAAAGAACAACTATTTGAATGAGGTGAGAGTGTGAACCAAGTGGAATCTAATGGGAAAGCACTTGAAGCAAGAGAACTGCAGGTGTAAAGTCCATCAGATGATATTGTGCCTGGTGAGTGTCCAGAGCAAGAAAGTGGCTAACAGAACGGAAGCAAAGTGTGCAAAGGAGAGAATGGCAGGATATGAGGTCAGAGAAGAACAGAGGCCTTATGAGCAACAGTGAAGATTCTGACTTTTATTCTGAGATACTGAAGAAGTCATTAGGAGGTTTTCAGCAGAGGAGTAAAATGGTTTGATTTATGTTTTTAAAGGATTACTTTAGTGGCTGTGCTGAAAATAGACTGTGGTACAGTACGGTCAGAAGCAGGGAGACTGTTGGAAAGCTTTTTCAGTAATTGAGGTGAGAAATGATGGCATCGTAGACCAGAGGTATTGAGAAGCTGTTGGATTCTGGATGTGTTTTGAAGGTAGAGCCAACATGAAATGCTGATGGATTGCTGGTGAACTGCTGAGGAAGAGAAGAGTGAAGGATGACTCTAAATTGGAAGGATAGCATTTTCATTAATTGAAATGGGAGGATTACAGGAGGATCTCATTGAGATGTGGGTGGAGTGTCTTAGGAGCTTGATTTGGGATGACTTTTAGATAGCTAAGTTGAGATGTCGGGTAGCCATTAGATGCATGACTCTGGTGGGGACAGGGAGAGGGCATACACATAAGGAATAGGTCCAGACGCTGTGTCCTGGGTGACCCCAACATTTACAGCCTGGGGAGATGTGGAGAAACCAGAACTGAAAACAAATTTCCAAAGAAAGAGAACCAGGGAGTCCAGTGTCAAGTAAACCAAATAAGATGAATATTTCAAGACAGAAAGAAAAGAGTCGCAGTCTCAACTGCTGTTTCTCAAATAAAGAGGATTGAAAATTGGGAATTTAGTTGTGAAGAGTCTGAATTGGGAAGTCGTTGGTGATCTTAACAAAAGCAGTTTTAGTGTAGTGATGTAGAGAGAAAGTGTAAGTGATGTGAGATAAAGAGACGATGAGACAAGATCAATTTGTGGCAATGGGATTATTTATTTTGAGGACTTTTTCCTATAAAAGAGAGCAAAGAAGGGGGGTGGTAATTATAGTAGGAAGTGAGGATAAGAAGAGGTTTTTTTTTTTTTTTTTAAATCATTTCATTTTCTTTAAAAATACTTTTTAATGTATTTGCCTGTGTCAGGTTTAGTTGGAGGCTGGGGAATGGAATGGTGCTTTTGCTATAGTGCATGGACTTAGTTGCCCTGCAGTCTGAGGGGTCTTAATTCCCCAGGTAGGGATCCAACTTGCATCCACTGCATTGGGAAGTGAATTCTTAACCACTGGATCACCAGGGAAGTCCCAGAAAGGGTGTTTCTATATGGGAAAGGTAACAATGCATAGGTCCATCTAGTCAAAGCTGTGGTTTTTCCAGTAGTCATGTATGGATGTGAGAGTTAGACAATAAAGAAAGCTGAGCACTGAAGAATTGATGCTTTTGAACTGTGGTGTTGGGAGAAGACTCTTGAGAGTCCCTTGAACTGCAAGGAGATCCAACCAGTCCATCCTAAAGCAGATCAGTCCTGGGTGTTCATTGGAAGGACTGATGTTGAAGCTGAAACTTGAATACTTTGGCCACCTGATGCGAAGAGCTGACTCATTTGAAAAGACCCTGATGCTGGGAAAGATTGATGGCAGGAGGAGAAGGGGATGACAGAGGATGAGATGGTTGGATGGCATCACCGACTCAATGGACATGGGTTTAGGTGGACTCTAGCAGCTGGTGATGGACAGGGAGGCCTGGTGTGCTGCGGTTCATGGGGTCGCAAAGTTCTGGACATGACTGAGCTACTGAACTGACCTGAACTGATTCAAAGGCTTCCTTAGAATTCTAGGGCTTCCTTAGTGGCTCAGATGGTAAAGAATCTGTCCACAATTCAGGAGACCTGGGTTCGATCCCTGGGTCAGGAAGATCTCCTCGAGCAGGAAATGGCAACCCACTCCAGAATTCTTGGCTGGAGAATTCCATGGACAGAGGAGCCTGGTGGGCTACAATCCATGGCATCACAAAGAGTCAGACATGACTGAGTGACTAACATATATACATATATACTGGTTGATACTATGTTCTCTTACCATCTCAAGACTATTATTCTATTTCCTGTAGACTTTCATGTTTGCTGTTAAAAAGATTGTAAATTGAGAAATCTTTGGTTGTGGATAACATTTTTTTCTCAATGACTTGTTTTTAAAACTTTATTTTTTGTGTTCTTCAGTTTCACTAGACGTTATCTAGGTGTAGGATTTATGACTTTCTGATGAGAATCCATATCTTTCATCACTTCTAGACAGTTCTATAGCATTGTCTCCAAATATTCATTGCCTTCTCCCATTTTCTGTTAGCTGTTTGAACTCTCATTACTCCATGTTGGATGTTCTCACTCTATTTTCATTTTCTTAAAACTTTTCTTTCCTGTTTCCTGTTACTTCATGTATCTGTGCTTCATTCCCTATATTTTTCTCAGGCTTATTTTTCAGTGTACTAGTTTTCTTTTCAGTTGTCTCACAATCATTTTAGCTAATGTATTTTTCATTTCTATAGGTTTCCTTGCCTCTTTTTCAAATATATATGGTCAGTTTTGTTAGTCTCTATTTTTCTAACATTTATGGTCAATCTTCACTATTATTTCTTTAAACATATTTAATGTGCATGATTTATAATGTACGTAATAAACTTTGTATCTGTAATCATTAGGGGTCTGATTCTGTGCTTTGTGGCACTTACAGTTGCTAATGACAGCTTATTTCTTCATATATAATGATTTTTTAATTATGAGTTCAAGTTCCTTTAATCTTTGATTCTTTGATCTTAGTAGTTTTTAAAGCTGGATTTAAATTTTCTTCAGAAAGGATTCTCATATGCTGCTTTCAGATAACTGGGGGTCTTAGCACATAAGAAACACTTTAAATTATGCCTTAAGTTTGGGGTTTTTTTTGACCGAGAGAGGCTCAAAAATGTAAATTAAATTTTCAAACATGAGCATAAACTTTTGTTTAAAAATTTATCAAGGAAGTATTTTTTTTTTTTTAATTCCTTTTCCAAAAGCTAAAGCTGAAAATAGCATTCCTAATGTCTTGTCCTGTTTCAGGAATTCAAGATTCTCATCAAGAGTCTTTAAAAACTTTTTTGATACGATTTTTAAAGTTTGCTTTTCACTAATAATTATTACAAAATATTGGCTATATTCCCTGCCTTGTTCAATGCATCCTTGAGCCTTTCACTCAGGATTTTGCACTTCCCACTCCCCTGCCCCTATGTTTTTCCTCCTTTCATACCCACTGGTAACCTCTAGTTTCTGCTGTATATCTGTGTCTGCTTCGAATCTGTTATATCCACTAGAATGTTGTATTTTTTAGATTACACATGTAAGTGATATCATGAAGCTTTTGTCTTTTTCTGACTTACTTCACGTAGCATAATACCCTCTGAGTCCATGCATGTTGCTGCAAATGGCAAAATTTCAGTTTTTTTATGTCTGAGTAGTATTCCAGTGTGTGTGTGTGTGTGTGTGTGTGTGTGTGTGTGTGTGTGTGGTATACCATATTTTCTTTATCCATTCACCTGTTGATGGATTACTTCCATAGCTTGGCTATTGTAATGCTGCTCTGAATATTGGGGTGCATGTATCTTTTTGGATTACTGTTTTTATTTTTATGGATATATACCCAAGAGTGGAATTTCTAGGGCATATGGTATTTCTGTTTTTAGTTTTGGGAAATGTCCATGCTGTTTTCCACAGTGGTTGCACTAATTATGTATTCCCACCAACAAGATTCCCATAGAGGGTCTTTACACTGATCTTCCACCTAGGTTTCTTATTTGTGTGGGTTACTATAACTCAGCTCCTTTGCTACCAGTGATTAGCATGTGAATTCAGGAAACCTTTTCATTACATTGCTTTCTTACTCATGTAGATTCTACATTTTTTTCTTTTCTAAAATCTTCTGAAGGATTCCTTTACTCTCCTGCTAATGCAGCTGTGCATTAGCAATGATCCTTTGATATATTGCATTTCAATTTGTGCTCCAGTAGAAATAAAAGGGTGGTATGTTCTGGGAACATTTAGTCAAACTTCTAACAAGAACTGTGATTCCCTTTGAGGAAGGTGTCAAGTCATCTTTTTTTTTTTTTTTTTTTCCCCTGAGAACTCTTTATATGGTAAGGATAGTGATTCTTGGCCATATATTACAAGTTATTTTTTTCCTAGGTTGTTATTTCTCCTTTCAACTTTGTTAATGGTGCTATATTTTTCTTTCTGATACAGACTGTTTAAATTTTTTATAACCAAATGGGGGGAGGAGCCAAGATGGCAGAGGAATAAATTTTTTATAACCAAATATATTTATTTTTTCTTTTATGTTCTCTGCCTTTGATGTTATGCATGGATTTTTTTCTCCATCAATGTTATTAAACTCTTCATTCTTCAGTTATTTCTTCTGGTTCTTCTTAGAATTTATTTTTCTTAGAATCCCATTTCTCCTTCTTAGAATATAAATGATTTTTTTGGTGTTTTGTTGTTATTGTTGTTCAGTTGCTAAGTCCCACTCTTTGCAACCCCATATTGTGATAAATAGTTGTATGTACATATATATGTTTTAACATGTATATATTTTAAAGCTTTCTCTTATATTCCATTAAAATATATCTTAAAATTGTAAAAAAAGGAGTTTAATTTCAGGCATATTGATCAGTACCATGACAAGTCTGAGTTTTATCTTGTCTTTCTCCTTTCTTCATTTGTTCATTAGTATTTCTTTTTAAGAAAATATTAAGATATTAAGAGTCCTACTACTTTTCTTGAAGCCTTGAGGATACAAAAATGGAAAAAAAAAAGTTGGACATACCAAAATACTAAATTTAAGTACAACAGACAAGTGAACAGGCAGTTGTGATTGAATGCGATATTTTCTTTAATGAAAAATACTTGATGTTGAAACCTTAATGGTAGGTATGACTAATTTAGACAGTGGAATTAGGGAAGGCATCCTGGAACAGATGATTTGAAGTCTATGTTTTTCATGTGTGTTCACTGGGGAAGGACAGAGGTCAGGAGAGAGAAAACCAAGTTGAGGCAACATGTGTGATGTTTCCAGTGAGAGAAAGCATGGGTTAGTTAAGACACTGCAAAAAAAAAATCACTCAGTCTGGGGAGGAGTATAGATGGTGGTGTATGCTGCTGCTGCTGCTAAGTCGCTTCAGTCGTGTCCAACTCTGTGCGACCCCATAGACGGCAGCCCACCAGGCTCCCCTGTCCCTGGGATTCTCCAGGCAAGATCACTGGAGTGGGGTGCCATTGCCTACTCCGAGATGGTGGTGTATAAGTACTTGCAAAGTGAAGCTGTATGGGTGAAAAGGGTCAAGGGAATTGTGTTGTTCTTTTGAGAGTGACGGGATTTATTGAAATGTTTGAAAGTAGGGAGTAATGTAACCAGGTTTGCTTTTCAAAACATGAGGACTGTAGTTTTTTCTGTACTAGGTGAAAAGGGGGAAAGCCTGGAGGGAGAAGGACGGTATTGCTATAGTACAGCTGAGGGATGATTGTGGCTTTATGAGGGAAAGGAAAGTGAATATGGAAGGATGTGGGTTCCCTGGAGATTTCAGAGGCAGATGGATAGAGTTCTCAATCATGAAATGATAAGCGTGAGAGAAGGGGCAGAGGCATGCATGTCACTCAAGCTTCTTTCTTGATCACCTGGTGGATAGAGTTAACATTTTCTAAGATAAGTGATAGAAAGAAAGATGTGCTATTTCTAGGGGAAAATGAGTAAACTTCAGGGAGACTTTTTGAACCAGTTTTTATGTTGAATAAATATAACCCAGGTGCAAAGGTACCTCAATGTCTCATTTTCCTTCCGAATTTCACCTAGAGTCTAACTCAAATTATTTTTATTTATTTTTGGTGCTGTGTCAGTGATCCTCAACTTATCTTCCCAGTTCCAGTTTGCCTAATCAATCCATCCTATACTAGGACAGTTGCTATGTTTTCCATGTTTTTGGCTTGTTCAGTTTCTTTCCTGTCCTAGGAAGACCCTCTGCCTACTTACCTGTTAAAGCCAATTTACAAGGACACCGTCACCTTAAGTATGACCAATAGGCTCTCATATCTCGCCTTGATCATTATCACTTCTGCCACTTACAGACTCCTTGCTGCTGAACATATTGACAGTTCTCAACTGTTTCCTCCTGTTAGTTGGATGGGTGTAATAATAAAGACCTTGCTGTTTGTAAAGTGTAGACTTAAAGTTGCCACAGTATTTGGCCCTCAGCAGGTATCTAATCAAAGAGTACGTCATGAGAAATCCTGGGCTGGATGAAGCACAAACTGGAGCCAAGATTGCTGGGAGAAATATCAGTAACCTCAGATATGCAGATGACACCACCCTTATGGGAGAAAGCAAAGAACTAAAGAACCTCTTGATGAAAGTGAAAGAGGAGAGTGAAAAAGTTGGCTTAAAACTCAACATTCAGAAATCTAAGATCATGGCATCCAGTCCCATCACTTCATGGCAAATAGATGGGAAAACAGTGGAAACAGTGAGAGACTTTATTTTTGGGGGCTCCAAAATCACTGCAGATGATGACCACAGCCATGAAATTAAAAAACACTTGCTCCTTTGAAGGAAAGTTATGATCAACCTAGAGAACATATTAAGAAGAAGAGACATTATTTTGCCAAAAAAAGGTCTGTCTAGTCAAAGGTATGGTTTTTCCAGCAGTCATGTATAGATGTAAGAGTTAGACTATGAAGAAAGCTGAGCACCAAAGAATTGATGCTTTTGAACTGTGTTGTTAGAGAAGACTCTTGAGAGTCCCTTGCACTGCAAGGAGATCCAACCAGTCCATCCTAAAGGAAATCAGTCCTGAATATTCATTGGAAGGACTAATGCTGAAGCTGAAAATCCAATACTTTGGCCACCTGATGCAAAGAGCTGACTCATTGGAAAAGACCCTGATGCTGGGAAAGATTGTGGGCAGGAGGAGAAGGGGACGGCAGAGGATGAGATGGTTGGATGGCATCACTGACTCAATGGACATGAGTCTAAGTAAGCTCTGGGAGTTGGTGATGGACAGGGAAGCTTGGTGTGCTGCAGTCCATGGGGTTGCAAAGAGTTGTACACAACTGAGCGACTGAACTGAAGGACAACTAATATTAAGTTCCAAAACCTAATCTGTTGACATTGTAGTCACCTGTGTAAGCATCTCATTCTATGAGATCAGGGGCATTTTCTCTGTGACCCGCATAATAATTAATAACTAACAAGCCTAATATATGTATGCAGTATAGGGCATGAGACAATGGCTATAGCATGGGGTTTGCTATAAAGAATAGAACTATTGTAGAAGACCAACTTACTTAGGCTGACATATTTCTTACTGTGTGCTATAAACTGTTGAGAAGTATACTCTTTTACCCGAAATTCTTCCAGCCTAAACTACAATGATTTTAAACATGTTCAACAGATCTGTTCTCCCCACGAGTAGTAATTTTGGTCATTATGCACAAATCAAAGATGCAACAGAGGACATTTTAAGTGGTATTGTACATGATGATTTCAAGAATGTGCTTTAATTTTTATTCAATATCATTTGATTAGCAATTTTGGTATTGTTTTAGCCTTGTGAATATTTATTCCAGCAAAAATGAATACAATAATTTCTAATGAAAATATTGTCCACCTGTGTTCCCCAGTGTCTAGATGGAACACTGGCCTTGTCCTTTTTTAGAAATTGCCAGTGGCCTTGGGATTGGAAGATGCCTAGACTGACCAACCTGTGACTGGCACCTGGCTATGCTGAGTAGGAGGGAGGAGGGGCTATCCCCCAGTTTTCTGTCCTAAAGGAGAACATCCTCATCCTCAGATTTTTCTGTCCTAAAGGGAAGCAGCCTTAGTATCCTTTTGGTAACGAACAGGATGAAAGATCAGGATGCTGGTAATGGCTCTTATTAACTCCGGTTGTCTCATTCAGGCCAGTTTGGGCAACACTTGTGAATGGGAAGAGTTAAGCTTTGAGATCAGGCCTTTGGAGATTCTAGTTTGGTTGCTACTATTTTCCCCATCTTGAAATTCTTTTATACGTTCTTTGAGCCAAAGTCGTTTTCTGTGTATATGAAGTTTTTAAGACAATTAACTGCATGGGTAATGCAGCTGGGTCCCTATTCGCTCCTTGGAGATCTAGTTGAATATATTGCTCTTTCAGTTCCAAGGTCTGTGTAGTTCTAAAACTCTTGCAGAATTTCTGTGTTGGATCTTCTCATGGTCCCATCTCCCTCCAGCTCCTGTGCTTATGGTTATTGCTGTTGTTTTACCCCATGTCCTTTGGAAAGGGAGACCCGAGCATCTGCCTGCCTATGGAGGGTGAGTGTAGTAAGCATGGCGGTGTTGTAAGGGGATAATATATTTGTGGGCTTTTGCCTGGGCCATTTCCCCCCCCCCATTTCTCCCATTTCTGAGTCAAATTCTTCTTGTTCCAGGATTGCCGTCAGGAGCTCCAAATCAAAGTTCATCTGTTATACAGAATATTTCATCTTTCTCTGGCTCCTACTCTCACATTCACACATCTAAAATATTAAGGTTGTTTGCAGCAACCTTTAAAGTGGATTCTTTAATAGGATCCACTCCACTGAGAGTGCCCTAGGTGGGTTATGTGTATTCCTTTCTGGCTTTCCCTCCCCTCCCCCCTCACTTGTACATATATTCATGCACATACACACAGTCACACATGTAGACACACACAGATGTATCTCTTACAAGGATGCTGTGTCTGTTGATTTGCTGTTTGCAAATATTTAAAAGAAACTATGTATAGAAATTAGAGCTTTCCAGGTGGCAGTCGTGGTAAAGAACCCATCTGCCAATGCAGGAAACTGAAGAGACTTGGGTTCAATCCCTGGATCAGGAAGATCTCCTAGAAGAGGGCATGGCAACCCATTCCAGTATTCTTGCCTGGAGAATCCCATGGACAGAGCAGAATGGTGGCTACATGGCCAGGGGGTCACAAAGAGTCAGACATGACTGCAACTTAGCATGCATGCATGTATAGAAATGAATCAGCACACTGCTTGGTGCACATTTATATTAGTCTTTCCTTTGCTTTTAATAACCAAAGACTAGCTCTTCAGCAGCAGCAGCTCTGCAAAGATGGCTTTGGCTGCATTGTCTGGACTCCAGGCACAGTGAGTCAGCAGGGCCTGGTTGGGCGGTGTGATCCAAGTGGCCTGGGAAATAAAGCGCCTGTCCTTAGTCTTCTCATCCCTGACCAGGCTTCCCATCCACCCACCTCCCCCCTCCCCGGCCCACCATGCTCCAGGCTCTCTTGAGAGCTCAGTGTAACTCATCCTGTTATCTGCCCTGGACTCCAGTAACATCTGGATGCCAAGGGCGGGAGAGTGTGATTGTTGGGAGAGCAGGCTGACAGAATGGTTAAAAGTCAGGGTGCATTCCAGGCAAGTGGGTGAAATAGACTGTAGGGGCAAGAGTCAGTGAGGCTGTGCAGTGTTTGTCTCTACCTTTCAATGGGAGAAGTAGCAGTTTCAAAATGTGGTGTGTGTGAGTCACTCAGTCGAATCTGACTCTCAGCGATGCCGTGGACTATAACCTGCCAGGCTCCTCTGCCCATGGAATTCTCCAGGCAAGAATACTGGAGTAGGTTGCCATTTCCTTTTTCAGAGGATCTTCCCGACCCAGGGATTGAACCCAGACCTCCTGCATTGCAGGCGGATTCTTTACCGTCTGAGCCACCAGGGAAGTAAGAGCCAGCATGGAGGGGAAACCAAAAATGCAGGAAAAGATGCTGAAAGAAAAAAAAAAAAAAAAACAAGCTCAATCTACTCCTTCCTTGGAAAAGGATTGATTTCTTCTTTTGCTGTTTGTGCAGTTAGCCTTGTGTTGGGATCAAATGAACCTGAACCTGGGCCTCTCATGAGAGTGGTCAGGGTCACATGCAACTCAACTCGCCTGCAGATTAATATTGGCATTTAGCCATACAGAGGAGCTGCAGTCTGTCTGTCTGTCTTTCTGGCAACTTGATAACACTACTTAACTCTACCCTCAGCTTATCCCAAAGGTCTTCTCCACCCCAAACTATTCCATTTCTCTGTGATTCTATACTTTTCTTACAGTTCTTTGGATGAAAATATCCATGGCTGTTTTGACATTTTTTATGTAACTAACTCGAAATGCATTTTAGGTTTACTATTTTACAATCTCACATTTCTGTTTTTTTATTATTATTTTAGACCAAGATATAAGTGGGAAAAAAATAAATTGAAGTATTACAAATATCTTAGCCCAGAATAATAGAGAAAATGTAATTGGAAGAAACATGAGGTGAGAACGTGTAAACATATTTCAAACAGAAACTGTACTGTTCTGCTGATAAGCAATTTCTGCTCTATTTGTGTAGAGACAATCAATATATTGTTTAGAGGCAAAGGATGATTTTTTTTTTTTTGGTCATATGAGAAGTTGATTTCGAAGAATAGTCATGTCGTGTCCTTCATAAACCTCTCAGCTCTTTTCTCTTGATATAGATTTATTTGTAAAGATACAAATAAGCTAATATTTATAAGCTAATATTTTGGGGACTAAAGAAAGAAAAGTGATGTAGACAGAAGAGAGAAAGTTTTTTTTCTTTCAACTTTCTTTGACCATTCAAGTGTGATTTGCCTGTCAGCTGACATCAAAGATATTTAATTTCCATTTTACAACATAGTTGGGAGAGTAAAAGAATCCTAACTCTAAAAGGTTTGAGCTTCAAGAAGGGTTTGTTGGCCTGATGAGCGACTAATCTGGATTTCTGGGAAGGAAACTCCTGCTTACTGTTTGGA
Organism: Muntiacus reevesi; assembly: GCF_963930625.1. NCBI lineage: Eukaryota > Metazoa > Chordata > Mammalia > Artiodactyla > Cervidae > Muntiacus > Muntiacus reevesi. Next base: position 116,215,053 of record NC_089250.1, read on the forward strand.
TCCGATCTTATATTTTTGTCATGGTAACAGTGAAGAAATGGTATGTACCTCTTATTGACATGAACAATTTTTTTGATAAAACTTTTATAGATAAGGAAACTATGTTGACATTTTCTGGTTAAGAATTTCATCAGTGAATTGAGGGATGGCTTAAGGAAAGATCATTAGTCCAAGAGCCAGAATATTTCTGTGGTCCCATCCTACATAGCTTATAGCTCTATGATTACAGGAAATTTATCTACAATCTAGTCACATTAGTAAAATGGAGAATTGTCTAGTAACCTCACAAGGCTTTCATGGGGATCCATTCAAAAGAAATAGTATGAAAAAAAATGTGCTTGTGAAAATATCATTGTGATTTTTGTAATCATTTTATTAGGACATACCTAATATATTAAAGTTAATATATGTTACAAAGCTTGATAGAGTGTCATTAACTCACCACTGTTAAATATACATTTTAAATTGTAATTTGCTGAACAAACATAAGGAATTATGAGTATAGGAAATGGTGGTTGGGAAAGATGCTCTAGACTAGATTTTTTATTAAAAAGGGATCAAATGTGAATAGGCTTGAATAACTAACTGAATTAATATAATCTTTGGTGGATAAATATAGAGTTGAGGTTTAACGAAGCAATACATGAATGCCCATAACTCTCTGTGATACACAGAGTTATGGGCATTCAAATACTGCAAGGCAGATATGAGCTAAGAGTGTGCCCCACAAATGCATGAAGTCCTGGAATGTGTTCACCTGAAGACTGGCCCACAGTCTCCACCTGGAGTTTAGACAGCCCCATCAGCTGGATATTATCCTTTCCTGAATGTTGGTAGAATAGTGAATTTGGGTATTGAAAGATCATGTATCTCTCTGCTATAAATGGAAAAATAATTATGTGTTTCCCATCTTAATCAAAAACTCCAACCAGGGTTCTTAGTTTGACTAAAATAACTCTTAAATGCACATATAACAATCTGCCAAGTGTTCATGCAAACAGAAAGAATTGAACACACCAATTGTTCCATTACCGAACAGTTACCTTATTGATACTTTTGTGTGCAGAAACTGAGCAATAATGCATACAAATTAAAATTTCACCTTATAACAATCACCTATCTTAATGTACTTGATCATTATGGTTTTTCCTGTTAGAATATTGGATTTTCTAGACCTTTTAGATACACTGAGTTTCTTCAAAGGCATTTCTACTTCCATAGGAAATATATTCACTTTAAAAGTCTCAGGTAATTGATGGTGATAATGAGAAATCCATTTAAAAAGCACAAGCAGGGGATGCTCGTTATTAGAGAAACAGCTCACAGACAATAGCGGCAGCAACACTGCTTTCTCTCACCAGGTCTGACATGAAATTAAGCATTTTCACTGATGTGTAAATAGATTTGATAGTAGGGTTTAGATATGACAGTGACTTTGGGGTAAAAATTATTGCACATCTTTGTAGCATGCGTTTGTAAAGTTAGAGTGTAGGGAGTGAAAGATACCTGCTTTGTGTCCATTTTTATTATCTGCCATTATAAGTCTGTTCATTATGTTGGACACCATACTTCCTAGAGGGCTTCCCAGGTGGCGCTAGAGGTACAGAACCTACCTGCCGATGCAGGAGATGGAAGAGACATGGATTTGACCCCTGCATCAGGAAGATCCCTTGGAGGAGGGCATGGCAGCGCACCCCAGTATTCCTGCCTGGAGAATCCCATGGACAGAGGATTTTGGCAGACTACAGTCCACAGGGTCATAAAAAGTTGGACATGACTGAAGCAATTTAGCATATGTACACATACTCCTTGGCACATAGTATGTGTTCAATAAATATTTGTTGAATTAGTGACAGAGATAAGTAGACTATAGACCTGTGTGTAGAGGTTCTCATTAAAGATTTATCTCAATAAAGGCAAACCTTTTTTAATAATTACAGTTGGTAAAGGAAGTGTGAGATGGTATTTTCTCTCTCTAAATGCATCCTTGTAAGAAGAGGGGATTTTCAGGAAGTTTGCTAAACTGCTTCATTCCTCAGGTGGATTTGAGATGCCATGACCAGAAAGCTTTATTCCTAGCTCTAAAGTTTCCAGTTATTTGGGCAAGAATTTCCTTATTTCAGCTCTTTCTGTAATTAAAAATTATAAATTAGGTCGCTCCCTAATTTATTTTCTCTATGAGAAAAGAATTCACAATCCAATTTACAGATTACTCAGAAATATGTTTTGAATTGCTTTGGTCATTTTTGTTGTTAACCTTTTTATGTTTTTAAAAAATCTTTCATTTATTTTTTTAAATCTTTCATTTTTATAGTATGGTGATTAGGAGTGAATCTGAACTGAAGTGCATTTTCATTCTTTAAACATGCCTTCCATAGTTATTACAGGTGTTAGTTTTTCAAATATGATTTTGGGTTTCATATATTTTACTCAAATATATGTAAAGAATATATATAAGGAATAACTGCCACATGAAACAAAATTGTCCACTCATCTTGCCTGTGTTCCTCATATAAGAATATGTTTATGATTTACCTAACAAAGAATAAAAATATATAACCATATGTGTGTTATAAATATTCATCTTTATTATATATGCATGTATGAAGAATATAATTGCAAATTTTATTTCTCTCTTAACTTTTAATTAATTTTTAACTTGAAAATTAAAAAAGCAAGTATAATAAATGTGAAAACAGTGGAGAATTTCTCCTTCATTTTGATACAAGGCTGCACACTGTCTCCTGAAAATTTGAAGCGAGGGTAATTTTTTCTATTTTAGTTATCTAGGAAAATTCATTCTTGAAGATAATAATTGTAACTCAGGTTTTAGCACACTAGAGAATAGGTCTCAATCTTGTTTTATTTTAGATTTATTGAATTTGTGTTAATTACTTTTTTCTGTTTTAATAAACATCCTCATCTTATTTTTTTTATGGCGTTTTTGTTTCTGTTCTGATAGCTGCACTCTGGCTAACTGTGTCATAGGTTTGGCATCGTGTTGCTCAGAGAAGCAGCGTGAGATCAGAACTGTTAGACCCTCCGCAGTCATTTTTAACACAGAGTGGTGCAAGAGAGCTGCTCAAGGAACTCTGCATTTTTATCTTAATGCTGCCGACAACTTTGTGTCATTTCTGTTGAATAGCACTTTGTCAGTTTCACTTGACATATGGCATGGTCCTCAGGGATATAGGTCTTGCTATGCAATCTAAAGGGAAATCAGTTGTGTAATTTCTATATTTGTAGCATTTGTGTGAATACTTATCATAAAAACAGAATAGTTATATTCCTCTTTCCCCTTCAGATTTACATTACTTCCACTCCCCTAAACTGCTTTTAAGGAATGATCCTCTTGGAGCAGTGTGCAACTGATAAATATTTCATGAATGAAAGAATAGTTGAATGGGTGAGTGTAGAACAGTAGTATTCCAGTTTGTAAATACTAGGATTTCAGGACTAATTTAATGAAGAGGAAACCATTCTTCCTTTTTATAGCTTTGAGGTAATGACAGCAACAGCTAATGCTCCTGTAGAGCGTAACTGTTTACAACGCCTTTTAACAATTAGTGTTTAATATCTTGCTTGGTGTCTAGCACCAGTAGGAGATACAGAAGATACAACATGTGTGATTCGTCAGTTACTGATGTCAGTGGCATGCATACAAATTTTTTAAATGTGTAAAACAAGGTCATCAATTTGCAGTTTAATCAAAACTCATTCATTCCCTGTTTCCTTCATTGATTCAGTAAATTTTTTCTAGTCCTGTACTAGGTGGCTGGCTCTGAGGTAGGCACTGATGTGCAAAACATTATCCTCTGTGGTCAAGAAGTTTACAGCTTAGTGGAGTAAAAATGTACTGATCACCCAAACTCACAAATACATGTATGACTTTGCTTGTCTGAGCTGTGGGAGCATATAAAGCAGGATTTTCAATGAAGGTGTCCCTGGGGTAATAGTAATAAATGGAATTGAAATTTATGTGATGAAGATAAATTGCTTAGATGAAAAGGTGACACCAGGAGGAACAGACAGGGAAAGGTGAGAGTGTTCTTGTAATTCCAGAAGGACAGTGGTGAGAAATGAGGCAGGTGACATAGCCAAGCTGGGTCATGCTGGACCTTTTATTCAACTCAGACGTTCTGGTCTTTGTCCTGAGACCGTAAAGTATGAAAGGAAATAATCACATCTGTGTATTTAAAAATCATGCTTGAAGCTATAAAAATATAATAACAATGAGTGCTGTTTTCAGTAAATCACTGTGGGATCTTATAAATATTTAAAATAAGTTGACTGACCAAATAAGAAGTATATTTGAGGAACAGTGTGTCCACAGAAGAGTTTAATTGAATTAGGGTTTTGAACATTATAAGTAGATACACAAATTGCTTCCGACAGTTTATGATCCTGGGATGGTATTTTCTGTGCCCAAAGAGAAACCCATTCCTCTTGTTACTGTCTTTAGGACCACAGAGCATGTTATTAAATAGCAGTTTAGATGGCTGTGTTACCAGGGTGCAGCTGTATTGGGTAGGGGTCAGGCTGCCTTAGAGTTGTTTAGAAACTTGACTTCAGCTTCTAACCTTGGCAGAGTAACTGGACCTCAGAGAACAGAGTGCATGGAGAATCCAAAAACATGAAAACAGGCAAAGCAGGACAAAGTGAAATGATAGGTGCTAATTGTCAAGACTTGTGAGGTGGTACCGGAGAAGGCAATGGCAACCCACTCCAGTACTCTTGCCTGGAAAATCCCATGGATGGAGGAGCCTGGTAGGCTGCAGTCCATGGGTCGCGAAGAGTTGGACACGACTGAGTGAATTCACTTTCACTTTTCACTTTCATGCACTGGAGAAGGAAATGGCAACCCACTCCAATGATCTTGCCTGGAGAATCCCAGGGATGGGGGAGCCTGGTGGGCTGCCGAATGGGGTCGCAGAGTCGGACACGACTGAAGCGACTTAGCAGCAGCAGCAGCAGTGAGGTGGTACCTGGTCTCTGTACCAAGAGCTCTCCTCAACAGTCTGAATGGCAGCTTCCTTTGCAACAGTCCTGAATGGTAGCTGTGATCTTATCTGCCTGTATCTTGGTTTTCGCTGGACAACTCATTGAATGGCCCTGAATTGATCCTCCTGCAGTCACTTATTACCTAAGAGAAACACAGGGATAAATGTTGAGTGGAGAAGCACAGTTCAGCACTGTCCATCTCTCATTCCACTCCAGTACTCTTACAACAAGAACTTCACGCTGCTGTCTCATCTATCCTAGACCACATCTATCGAATAGGTATCTCCACTGGGAAGCAGGCTGGGTTTCCTTTTGGAGTAAAGAGATTAGTAAACTAAGACAGGGTTGTCATATTGAAGAGCACTGCTTAGGGAAGTGGAAGTTCTGCTACTGTTAATCTGCTTCTTCAGGGAACTTGTCAGAGATGCCCCTAGGAAGGCTAATACCCTTATACTGTTGTGATTGGTGAGGCAATAGGCATGTGTGAGCATATGTAACTTAGCAACAGCCATATGAGATGTCTTTCTCTCATACATAAACATTTATGTGTGTGTATACACACACACACACTATATATATATATATATATATATACATATATATGGGCTTCCCCAGTGGCTCAATGGTAGAGAATCCGCCTGCCAAGCAGGAGACTTGGGTTTGGTCCCTGGGTTGGGAAGATCCCCTGGAGAGGGAAATGGCAACCCACTCCAGTGTTCTTGCCTGTGAAATCCCCCAGACAGAGGAATCTGGTGGGCTACATTCATGGGGTTGCAAAAGAGTTGGACATGACTTAGTGACTAAACAACATACTATATATATTATGTATAGGGATTATACATGCATTATATATATCCATCCATAATATATCCATAATATAGATCCTCATTTACATTAAATGAAAAAAAAGCATTAGAGAATTTAATACTTAAGTATTAAGTATTCAGTTATGTATTGATAGATCATAGGGGAAAGATCCAGCTCTACTTCTGCTGACTCTAAGTCAAGACCTATCTCAGTTCATGTGCTTCACTCATTTAAAACTGGTATTTACATCTGTGTTTATATTTGAAGGGGGCTTTGTGAAACAGGTAGTACAGTGGTAAAGAATCTGCCTGCCAGTGCAGGAGACACAACACCCTCGGTTTTGATCCCTGGGTTGGGAAGATCTCCTGGAGAAGGAAATAGCAATCCACTTCAGCATTCTTGCCTGGAGAATCCCATGGACAGAGGAACCTGGCAGGCTATAGACCATGGGGTTGCAATGAGTTGGACACAGCTGAGTGCAGCACAGCACAGATGTGAAACAAAGAATGAAGACTCGATTGTAGAAAACTTACAAACATGTAAAAAAATCATCTAGTAGTGATATGGAAATTTCATGTTGAGAAAAATTTTAGAAACTGCTCTAGTGAGTAACTTGATACAAATTAATGATAAAAATAGAAAGATTAACATAACTTGTTTGTCAAAAGAAATATAAATTTCCACTGTCTTTTTCCAGTGCAGTGTTGGCACAGTTGAAAGAAGGAATTCTCCTTTCTTATTAATAATAGTCTGTCAATATCAAGGAAAATCATGTGATAGTGCAAAGATGTTTCTACTGAATGAATATATTTGATTAAACACCATCTGGGAAGATCCTCATTATCCGAGAAAATAATGAATCTTAGATCTTACGCATGCTTCACATGTGTCAAGAAATATGTTGGTCAAATCAAGACGAAAGTAGATGGGTTGAATTGAAGTCTGACTTAAAACAGCTGCTCTCAAATCTGTCCTGCTATGCCAGAAAGTTTGACTGATGGAACCCAGAGCTACCTCTCTCTTTGCTCCCTAGCAAGACTTCTTTCTTCTGAAGTTGGTTCCTTTACCTTGTAAGGGACTTTTATGGATACTAGGGGGAAAATTAGCCATTTTTTAAACACATATAAAAAAGGAGGCCAATATTTTCAAGGAAGAAGAGCAGGAAAGAGAAGGCTTAAGTTAAATTTAGAAAAATTTAAAAAAAACCTGAAGATGAGTGGATTTTATCTTTCCTTGAGATGATGAGTTCTTTCAAATCATTAATGTAAATTGAAAACCTATAGTTGAAAAAATATGAATCAGTTTATTGAAACAAAAAATTAAAATATCATTATGTCAAATGAAGATAATAAACACAATAAAACAAGCAACAAACTGGAAAAATAATAAACATTTTAGAGAAAGTGTAAATATGTTTGATAAATAAAAACATTTAATAAAAAAAATAATATGACTGAGCAGATCACAAAATAAGAAGTAAAAACTGCAAAGAAATAACAAATGAAATACACTTCAAACTATCATGCCTTCAAAGCCAAGCAGATTGAAATAATATGTTTGCCTGTTAAATTAGTATCTTTTTACAAGATAAAATTCATTGTTTAAGGAGCTAAATCTTCAGCAGTTTTCCTTCTTGGTTGTTTGGCAATGTATATCAAGTCATTAAAATGTATGTACTTACTAGTCACATACCTTTGGGAATTTATTCCAAGGAAATTGTAAGATATGTGTGCTGTGATTTTTGTATGCAAATTTTTTATGCAGAATTATTTATAACAGTGGAATATTTTAAGTAAATGAAGTACCCAACAAAGGGGGGTTGGTTGCTTAAGTTTTGCACTCTGTCTCTATAGTACTCTGTAATCCTACCTTGTAATTCTCAGAAGTTTTATATTCATTATTCTCATTCATTTATTCAATAACTAAGTACCCATTGAATGCTTTACTATGTGTGGTTGGTACCCTTCAAGACAAAGAGGATCAAACAGTGAACAAAGCAGAGAAAAATTGTTTCTCTACTGTAGAAACAAATGATTAAGCAAAGCAGCAGCAAATAAGTAAGGCATGTTATGTGATAGATGGCTGTAAGTGCTATTAAAAATACTGAACACGTGTGGGGATAATGATGGAGGAGGAAATGATGTGCTTTTAAACTGTTAAGGGAAGGCTTCAAAGATAAAGTGACAAGTGATTTAGAACTTACCTGGAGAAGGATGGAGAGAAAAGCATTCGAGACAGAGAGAGGAGCAAGATGAGAGCCTTTAGGGAAGAGCATGTCTGATGCAGTTGCATCCCTGCCTCTGTCACTGAGTAGAGAGAACCAAAGGTAGAATACTGGAAGACAATGAGAATACAGGGAGCCTCAGAGGCGATCATGAGGATGAGAGCTTTTTACCCAGACAGGGATGGGAAGCCATTGGAAGCTATGATCAAGAGAAAACATGAAACATGAAAAATGCTTCTACATGAAACATGAAAAATGAAATGCAGTTGCCTTTGGGGTAATTGCTTGCTTAGCATTTATCTTCTCTGGGATATAAGGAGGGATCACAGTCAGATGGCCACTTCACTGACCAGTATAGAACAGGAACTTTGGATCTACTGACTGATTAAATCAACATTGCACATACAAGCTAAAATGGAGGGAGGATAGCAAGAGAAAACTTGTTTTCGTATATATTTAATTTGGGGGAAATGCTTATAGAATGCTTGCTGAAATAAAATATTCAGCTCTGCTCATACGGAATACTCCAAATTTGGCAAAGAGTGTGTGGGTATCTACAGTTTGAAAAGTTGATGAAAATGCATAAGCATAAATTTTAGTTATGGTTTTCTCTTGATGTTAGGCTTATAGATGGCATGTTTATTTTACTTTAGGATTTTATGGCTTTTCTAATTTGTCTATGATAAATACATCATTTATAAAATTAAAAAGAAGGACAAAGATAAAGGAAGTGATCTTTTTTTTTTTCCAACTTGACTAAAACCAGAAGGTATATAGAATTGACAATGGAGAATGCAGTACCACTACTTGTTAGATAAATCCTGGAGCATTTTCCATGGAAATATTAGGAAAATTTCCCCTCTGAGATGCATGATATCTGGACAGCCAGGTAATGACAAAGCAATGAAGGATTCCTTTCATTTGTTCACATTTATAGGGCTGTCAGGATATTAATCAGGGTGTAGAAATACAACATCTGTCGCAAAATCTGTGAGATGTTCTTGCTGACTTCTTTTATGTATGGTGCTATTTTGAATATCCCCTATATAAAATATTTTACCTTTTGTCCATTATCAGCTGTTCAAAAAGATAGCTATGCCAGTAACCTGCATTTTTGTTTCACTTAACAGTATGTCTTGAGCTCTTTCTCTACTAGATCATACAGGTCTACCTCAATCTTTTTCTGTGTGTTTGTACCATTTATATTTTATAAGATGGATATTCTGTAGTTTGTCTGGTGACTCCCCTATTGATGGACATATGTTTGTCTTCATTTTCCACTATGAATGTTAATGCCTTAATGGATATCAGAGGATGTACCTCTTTTTGTGCTTTTGTAATTTCTTTAGAATAATTTCTTCATATTGGACTTACTGAATGAAAGTTTGTGTGTATATTTTAAATTTATTCATTCATGAATCAAAAACATTTGCTTCTGTGTTAAGCATGGTCCTAGGATTAGAGATATAGTCCTGAGTAATATAAACAAAATTCCTGTAACTTAGCGGTTTCCATGACAGTGGCAAAGACAGACAACCAACAAGTAAATAAGGGCGTATGAGTGAGAAAGTATGAATAAAAAATATGAAGAAAAGATACAGCAGCATAATATCAAGTAGAATAGAGTTTGGGCATGGAGAGTGACAGGAGTGGTATCAGAGTTAAGATAAATGGTAAAAAAAGAAATGAGGAGGAAAGGAACGTTTAAAGAAGAGCAGGAAATGGGCAAACAGACTGAAGCCAGTGGGAATTAGTGGAAAACTCAGATAACAGAATCTGAATTTTTTGGGGTGACGTGTTCTATGTTATAGTCCATGAGACAGAAGCATCCTGGCAGTGTTTGAGGAAGGACAAGAAGATGAGTGTGTTTGGAGTAGAATGCACAGAAGAGGTTTATGGGATGCTGATGGAGAGGTAACTGGAGGCTGATAGGAGATACGGTAGAGAAGAAGGTAGAATAGTAAGGATTTTGGGTTTTATTGTTGAAGGGATGGCAATCCATTATGTTGTTTTGAGCAGATAAATGGCATGATTTAATTTATATTTAAAATATGAACGTGGTTGCTTTTAAAAAACAAACATCAGGGCAACAATATTAGACTCTGGAATCACTGTGGAGAATCAACTATAATACTAGGCCAGAAAGGGGTGATGAGACACTGGGGTAATTGTTCTACAAACATAGTGAGAAGGAGTCAGATTGGATTGATATTTGAGGATGGAAAGAATATAGGGTTTGCCAGATGATTGGATTTGTATGTGAGAGCAAAAGAGGGATCAGGGATGATTTAAAATGTTGATTGATTCAGCTGAATTCTTTTGCAGTATGACTTTTCCAAGCTTTGCTTTTGGTGGCCTTATGTAAGATTTCCCCAAATCCTCAAAAGCAGTGTGTTTTGTTAACTTCGTGGTGGGCCTCATACTTGGCATGGAGTTGGCATTTGATACTATCTCTTAATGAATGAGTTTAAATGTTACCTTTGTGATGCTTAGCAATTTAAGTTCTTTGTTGCTCTAATTTGCATCAGTTGAACTTAAAGTTCTCTTCATATATCAGAAATTTGCATTTTTTCATGAATTGCCTTTTCTTAACCTTTGTTCCCTGGGGTATTGAGTTGTTTTCTTATTTTATGAATATGTAGAAGTTTTTATATTTTCTGGATACTATTTCTTTGTTATATATCATATATGTGGCAGTATGTGGTATTTGTTTAAACCTTTGTTGTTGTTTTTATGATTGTACCAAAGTTTTAGATTGACTAGCCTAAAGGTTTATACATTTTGGGTTTTCAGTCCTTTGGGGGAAGTCAAAAGACTTTAGATCCATTTTGTTATTCCCACTACTATGGAGCCTGGTGGGCTACAGTCCATAGTGTTGCAACTGAAGTGACTTAGCATACACATTTACCCACATAAATAGGTTTACCTATAGAAAACTGAAGGTTTAACATGTTTAAGAGTTTTATGTAAGGATAAACAACAAATTCCCTGAATTTTACCAGTATGTTCTTTCCACTGAATAACTGACTGCATCTCCAAATATGCTTCAGCCTGTAATGTGAAAACACCCACACACACGTATATCACAAGGAGAATGGAGGTGTAGTACATGAAGCATGATCATAGTTTTATTTAAGATTAAAAACTACCATGTAGATAGAGGTATGGGTGCTTTTCTTCTTTGTACTTTCTATAATTTGCATTCTTACACTATGAGTGTTTTCTCTGTATATTTGTGTGTCTGGGTATGTGTGTGTGTAGTAAGATATTAAAGTGTCCCTAATTAAGAAGAAAATGACAATTGTATGGAGTAATACTATGCTGGCTGGAATGCTCCCTAAGAAAATCTGAAATGAAAGGATGTCCCTACCTGAACAGAAGAGCAGAATTAGGTTGTGTACTTTGGAATTTTCAAGGAAGGATGAAAATTCTGAAAATCAGAATGAAATGAGAGGCAAAATGAAAGGTAATTATGTGAGATAATGAACATTTAAAGGAGGGCAAGGAACTGACAAAAGGAGGAGGCAGAGGGCTTCCCTGGCAGCTCAGCTGGTAAAGGCTCCACCTGCAACGAGGGAGTCCTGGGTTTGCTTCCTGGGTTGGGAAGATCCCCTGGAGGAGGGCATGGCAACCCACTCCAGTATTCCTGCCTGGAGGGTCCCCGGACAGAAGAGCCTGGGGGGCTCGTCCATGGGGTTGCAAAGAGTCAGACACGACTGAGTGACTAAGCGCAGCACAGCAGCACAGAGGGCGAACGGAGGGTAGGGATGAGCAACACACTGTATCAAATTGAGGCTAGATAAGAATGTATATTTCCTGGACCGTGGTATACTGGAGATGGAGTTTATCTTGGGGTGAATCTATTCTGAGTGGCAATCTACAGCCTACTTTCTACCACTCAATTCCACACTGAGGTCAGAGGACAGACATCACTAATCAAAGTGCTCTTTCCCCTTCTCATTAAGTCTTCACAACCCAGTTCTTAAGTAAAATCTATCAGACTTGATGCTTAAAGATTAATTGTGCCCCATATTATTGTAATCCAACCCTCTCGTTTTGAAGATAACTAAACCAGAGAAATATCTTGACCTAGATCATCCAACTTTGGTTGTATCTACTTTCCCAAGGCATATTTTACAGTGATTCTTTAACTTTTCATGAGCCATTTGACTTCTCCTTGGATGATTACTTTGTGAAAACAGTTCAAAGAGTATTTGTGGGAAGATTCAGGGATAAACCTGCACTGAGCTGTCTCTAGGACCACTGGACTTGGGTATCCTTGACTACCTCATCCAGAAAAAGGCACATTGATACTTGACTTACCTGATGGATGGCGACAAGGATATGAATTCCCCTTATATTTTTGATCTGTGATTATATGATTCTTATGACACATCCTTGGTGCTGTTGCTTATTTGCTCAGTTGTGTCTGACTGTGTGTGACCCTACGGACTGTAGCCCGCCAGGCTCCTCTGTCCGTGGGATTTTCCGGCAAGAAGACTGGAGTGGGTTGCCATTTCCTGCTCCAAGGGATCTTCCTGACCCAGGGATCAAACCTGTGTCCCTTGCATTGGCAAGTGGATTCTTTAGCTCTGAGCCACAGGAAAGCCCTGAGGATAATAAAATTTTGGCAAAGTAGTGGCAAATAACAGAACCATTTAGAATGCAAAACCTTCAGAAAAATCACTTATTGAGTCAAAGTTGAGGTATGATTTTAGAAACAGAGAGACACATACCAGTCAACTTTTCTCTTCTATGATAAAATTAAACTCTACATTTATCAGTTGTATAGAAAATAGTGCTCTTTGTACTTTAGTTTTTTGAGATTCAAGCAAAATAAATCATCAGCCCACTTTGACATTTAATTCATCTCTATTTCATTATATATTTGAATTATGTTATTAATTATCCTTAATTACATTCATTTTAAACGGTAGAATTTCCATTTCTAAGTGCTTATTTCATAATTCCTGGAAGATTTATAAATTCTGCTCAATTTAACAATTATTTATTAAGGTGATTTTATGCAAACTATGATTTTAGATGTTTTAGGTAACCACTGATTTCATATAGCTTGGAAAAATTAAACACACATCCATCTCCTATAACTGTTTGTTACTGCCATTAGAGCTTTAGGCTTGGCTTTTACATTCTGAAAGACAATAGCAGGTGTGGGGGTAGGAGAAGAATTTTTCCTATATTTGAAAGAAGGAATTTCACCACTTCCTGAGAATGAGCAAACATACTAGAGTTTAAAGAATCACATAAATATCTTTATTTAGGGAGCACTTGATGATGGATAAGGGATTTTATTCCCAACATAACTTTTTTATTAGATGTCATAATGGATTTTACATGCTTTTGTTTATCATCATCGTGCATTTTGAATGAAAAGAAAATATTAGAAATGACCCAGTGGAAGGAATTACTCAAGTTCTTCTAAGAAGTGTGGCATCTAGTGGCCTGTCTCCTGCCAAGCAGTGAGGGTAAGAGTGCTAGGGGTGAGTGGAGGCATGCAGGGATTTGAGTTCTGTAAACAGCTTCTCTGTTCCTTCTCTTCCCATCTCTCTCTCTGAACCTACCCTTTGAGAGATTCTAGCAATTGGACCCGTGGGATATGGCATGGATGTTAAGACCATTACTGGCAACTGATCCATATACTGCTTGTCTTTTACTTTTCACATACAAAAAAAAATGTATTTCTTACTTATTCTTTTTTATTATATTTTCCTATTATTGATGTGGGGATAGAATATGTGCTTTACTCCTTGCTTTTATTAATATTTCTAGGCCTGATTGATGAAGGACAATGACCCACAGCCGTTTGAAACCAAATGAGCAACTGGTGTGATATTTCCCCCCTTCTTTTCAGTTTATACCTTTTATCATATGAAAAGAAACCAAAAAATTCAGTGAATGCCCCCAACATACATGTCATAGAACTTGAATGTTATAGTCTCACCACCCACAGGGTCTCTCATTTTCTTAATTATCTGGATGTTCAGAGCTGTCTGGAGACTGTTGACACAAACCTGCCTTAATGGATTCAAAGTGAGCTGACCAGCCCTCAGTTCAAAAGAGCAGTAGCCCAAGCTGACGTCACAGGGTATTGACTCAAGATTTACTATGTCTGATAATTAAATACAGAAGAGGTTACAACTGTGAAAGAGAGTAAGCAGTTTTCCATTTTTCTCAGAGTTGAAATTGCTTGTCTAGTGAAAATGAAAAATAAGAAGAGAAGAAGGTTTGTCATTAAAACGATGACAATGATTTCCCCCAAAGGCATAATAATTCTGTAAATGCTAAAAGTTTTAATGTGAGATAAAAAGTATTTTATAGTAAATAAAACAAATGCTGTCCAGTGGTATGCCAATTATAAGCACTTTGCAGGAACTGAGACTCCCACGCACTTCCTGTACTAGTAGATGGGTGATTAGCTTGAAAGGTGAAAGGATGATAGATACCTTTTCCCTTTAGTCATTCCTTTTCCTGTGTCCTGGCATCTAAACTGTGCTAGATAGCAATCTGCCAGATAGCAGACTCTCTTTACCATGTCTACCTCAAAAATCACTGCACGCAGCATATTTATGCCCAGCTGTCCTGAAGAAGACCCCTGACCTTCAATAAATAACTCATGAATATGCTTTTCCTAGCCAAAACCAAGCATGGGTCCAGGCCTTTGGACGCACTTGGATATGTTGGCAGCATGGTCTCTTCTGGATATGGTCTTAGTGTGGGTGAACTAGAAACATCATTCACTCAAGTGAGGGTCTTACTGATTTGAGCTTGACTGAATTCACTTGTAAAAATGGCAACAACTAAACAGTCCTATTTAGATTTGGTTTCTGATGTAGGGACTTCCCTGGTGGCTCAGACTGTAAAATGTCTGCCTACAGTGTGGGAGACCGGGGTTCAATCCCTGGGTCAGGAAGATCTCCTGGAGAAGGAAATGGAAACCCACTCCAGTACTCTTGCCTGGAAAATCCCATGGATGGAGGAGCTTGGTAGGCTGCAGTCCATGGGGTCGCAAAGAGTCGGACTTGA
Organism: Muntiacus reevesi; assembly: GCF_963930625.1. Classification (NCBI taxonomy): domain Eukaryota; kingdom Metazoa; phylum Chordata; class Mammalia; order Artiodactyla; family Cervidae; genus Muntiacus; species Muntiacus reevesi. Next base: position 116,230,129 of record NC_089250.1, read on the forward strand.
CTGAGAGAGTTCACTTTCTGATGTACAACACAAAAATCTCCTTTGTTAGACTCAAATGTGTCTTGTCCCATGTAATCCTTAGGTTGGATCCCCTGTTTAAAATGCTTAACAGAAAATTTGCTTAGCCACTTTAGCAAAATGAGAACTGCTTGATTTTCTTTCCTGTTTGTTGTTGTCAGAAAAACATCTCAGTAGTCTAGATTGTTGTGGTTCAGTCGGTAAGTCAAGTCCACCTCTTTATGACCCTGTGGACTGCAGCACGCCAGACTGCCCTGTCCCTCACTATCTCCTAGAGTACACTCAAGTTCATGTCCATTGAGTTGGTGATGCTGTCTGACCATCTCATCCTCTGTTGTCCTCTTCTCTTTTTCTTTCAATCTTTCTTAGTATCAGGGTCTTTTCCAGTGAGTCAACTCTTTGCATCAGGTGGCCAAAGTGTTGCAGTTTCAGTCTCAGCAACAGTCCTTCCAAGGAATATTCAAGGTTGATTTCCTTTAGGATCAACTGGGTTGATCTCCTTGCTATCCAAGGGACTCACAAGAGTCTTCTCTAGAAATACTATTGAAAAGCATCAATTCTCCAGCACTTAGCCTTCTTTATGGACCAACTCTCACATATCTAGTCTAGATTACAGTGTTGTAAAATTAAGGGATTTGAAACATCTCAGAAAACATGGAGCATCTCTTCAGTTCAGTTCATTTCAGTCGCTTAGTCATATCTGACTCCTCGTGACCCTATGGACCACAGCATGCCAGGCTTCCCTGTCCATCATCAACTCCAGGAGTTTATTCAAACTCATGTCCATTGAGTCGATGATGCCATCCAACCAACTATCTCATCCTCTGTCATCTCCTTCTCCTCCCACCTCCAATCTTTCCCAGCATCAGGGTCTTTTCTAATGAGTCAGCTCTTCACATCAGATGGCCAAAGTATTGGAATTTCAACTTCAACGTCAATCCTTCCAATGAATATTCAGGACTGATCTCCTTTATAATTGACTGGTTGGATCTCCTTGCAGTCCAAGGGACTCTCAAGAGTCTTCTCCAAAACCACGGTTCAAAAGCATCAATTCTTCAGTGCTCAGCTTTCTTTATAGTCCAACTCTCATATCCATATGTGACTACTGTAAAAACAATACCTTGACTAGACAGACCTTTGTTGGCAAAGTAATGTCTCTGCTTTTTAATATGCTATCTAGGTTGGTCATAACTTTCTTTCCAAGGAGCAAGTGTCTTTTAATTTCATGGCTGCAATCACCATCTGTAGTGATTTTGGAGCCCCCAAAATAAAGTCTGCCACTGTTTCCACTGTTTCCCCATCTCTGTGCCATGAAGTGATGGGACCAGATGCCATGATCTAGATTTCTGAATGTTGAGCTTTAAGCCAACTTTTTCATTCTCCTCTTTCACTTTCATCCAGAGACTCATTAGTTCTTCACCTTCTGCCATAAGGGTGGTGTCATCTGCATATCTGAGGTTATTCAGCTATCTTGATTCCAGCTTGTGCTTCATCTAGCCCAGCATTTCTCATGATGTACTCTGCATACAAGCTAAATAAGCAGAGTGACAATATACAACCTTGACATACTCCTTTTCCTATTTGGAACCAGTCTATTGTTCCATGTCCAGTTCTAACTGTTGCTTCCTGACCTGCATAAAGGTTTCTCAAGAGGCAGGACAGGTGGTCTGGCATTCCCATCTCTTTCAGAATTTTCCACAGTTTATTGTGATCCATACAGTCAAAGGCTTTGGCATAGTCAATAGAGCAGAAACAGACGGTTTTCTGGAACTCTCTTGCTTTTTCGATGATCCAGCAGATGTTGGCAATTTGATCTCTGGTTCCTCTGCCTTTTCTAAAACCATCTTGAACATCTGGAAGTTCATGGTTCACATATTGTTGAAGCCTGGCTTGGAGAATTTTGAGCATTACTTTACTAGTGTGTGAGATGAGTGCAATTGTGCAGTAGTTTGAGCTTTCTTTGGCATTGCCTTTCTTTGGAGCGTAGCTCCACTTCCCTAAAATACTGAGTCATGCTCTTCCTTTGCACCATAATCTCTATAATGTTTAATGATAAGAAGTTTCTAGTTCTAACTCATTATTTGACAAATAAGGAAATTCAAGCTCTCTTGAGCCATATCAGTTACCCAGCTAATGAGTCAAAGAAATGTTGAGGTCCATCCTTATGGTAGATATTTATTTATATATTTATAAACCATCCACTCAAATACTAGAATATTGCATACATTGTAAGGGAGCCCTGAGAGCTAATTTAGGGAAGGTGTGTTTGCTTGTTGCTGGCCTGACTGTATGCCAGTATAATTTTACACCTTTCATTTCAGTTGCCATTTTTTATACCTGGCAAGAGAGTTAAGCTTTTCCTGCCATGCTGTAAAAGTCTCCATTTATCTAAGTACTGGGCAAAGATGCTTTTAGTGTCTGTCTGATAATGCAATCTTTAGCAAAATTGTTTCTCCCTTACTACCTCTCATTTAAACCCTTTGTATAATTTAAAAACAAATTCATAATAATGCTCATTTAATATTAAAAACATCATCTCATGCAATTTTCATTTTTGCACATTACTTTTCATATGCATTCTCTAGAATCCTAAAAATTCATACTATTTTGTTATTTTGCTTTCTTGGAGTTCAGAATGGCATCATAAAAATTTACTTGTGTTAATATAATATCAGTTTCAATAGCATTATAATAACTGTGGTTTTAGATCCATAATTTTAGCTATTCTTCTAATTTTGGACCCATATGAACTATTTTTTGTTTACTTTTACTTCTATAGATAACTCTGCATGAATCACATATGTGTTGTTCAGATGCTCAGTTGTGTCCGACTTTTGCCAACTCCATGGACTGCGGTATACCAGGCTTCCCAGTTCTCCACCATCTCCCAGAGCTTGCTCAAACTCATTACAATTGAGTTGGTGATGCCATTCAACCATCTCATCGTCTGTTGTCCCCTTCTGCTCTTGCCTTCAGTCTTCCACAGCATCAGGGGTTTTTCCAGTGAGTCAGCTCTTCACATCTGGTAGCCAAAGTATTGGAGCTTCAGCCTCAGTATCAGTCCCAGTATTCGGGGTTGATTTCCTTTAGGTTTGATCTCCTTCCAGTCCCTGGGACTCTCAAGAGTCTTCTGCAACACCACAGTTTGAAAGCATCAGTTCTTTGCCACTCAACCTTCTTTATGGTCAAACTCTCACACATGTATCCTTATCCTCCATGCTTCTTTTTCATTATTTCTCTGATATGAAATGCCTTAGTTAAGATATGGAAGGATTTATATCTTTCTCATTGTAATTGATCTATATCTCCCTGAACTTGTTGCAATTCTGGCTTGGGTTGATGGCAGATGTCAGTATCTGATCATTCCCAGACCAAGCCCGTATGTTGAAGGTCCCTTCCCTTTTTCTCATGTCTTATTTGAGTTAATTCCAGGAAATTTGCTACAAGTCTGTTAGTTGTTCTGAGTGCCTCTACCTTTATGGATCAGCATTGGTCTCTGTTCAGTGCCCCAAGCTATAGCTTCGCTCTACACAATAGTTTTAGCATTGCTTGAGACTGTGGAAATGTGAGTGTGGGTTGGTCCTCAAGTCTCCACACAGACTGAAGGACATATCTAATTGTGTTGGACAAATGATATCCTCGGGAAATGATTATCATACGGAATGGATATTGAAATCAATTCATTTCATATGGCTATTACCATGATCAAAACAAAAGCCCTGCCTATCACAGAGGCCCTATACACCTCAACTGTGAGTCCTGTTGCTCTAAAATTTCTCTGTTGCCTCTTAAGAGACTATCGCTTCTTCAGAAGTCTTTAGGGCTAATCTCCAGCTTCTTTTTGGAAAATACATGCGCTACCAGGATACATCATGCTGCAATGTCCCCATATTAAGCACACTGGCAGTCACCACAGTACTCCCAAATGGGAATATGTCAGTCGGGTGAATGCCCCTAGGAGAAGCAGCTGGTGATACAGCATAGGTAGCCGTGCTGCAATCTAGAATTGCTATAGAATCACAAAACACAATCTAAACCTGCAAGATTTTTAGAATGTATGCTTGTGCTAAGTCACTTCGTCATGTGTGAATCTTTGAAACCCTGTGGACTGTAGCACGCTAGGCTTCTCTGGCCATGGGATTCTTCAGGCAAGAATACTGGGGTGGGTTGCCATTTCCTTCTCCAGGGGATCTTCCTGACCCAGGGATTGAACTCGTATCTCTTACATCTCCTGTATTGGCAGGTGGGTTCTTTACTACTAGCGCCACCTGGGAATCTTGTTAAGGAATCACAAAACATAATCTAAACCTGAAAGAGTTTTAGAATGCGTTGGAGTTTTACAATAGTTCATAAGTGTCATAGTAACAGAATTGGGGTCTAATTAGATGAATATTTAATACAAGTACTTTAGCTTTTCTTTTTGAACTGTCTTTACTAGACACTTAAAATAAGAAGTCCATATTTTCTAGATAACCAATGAAGACTACCTGAAAGGAGGAGAAATTTTCATATTTCTAAGTGTAAGGTCTTGCTGTATTCACTGTTTGAAATTATGAAAATCAAATTGTAATCCAACTGTTTTGAGGAAGTCCATTCCCCTCCTCTGCCAAAGCCCATGCAAAGCCAGTGAAGCTAAACAAAAAATTGCTTTTTATTTCCTCTCTGCCCTTTCAACCCAACCTGCTTTTTAGTCAGGATGACATCAGATGCACTTCATATTGATCTAGGTCTTGAACGAGTGTAATCCCTGATTCACACAATTGAAAGAACCATCGTCTTGGTGGTTCTAAAGATAGAGAGGAAACTGTGTGGACTTAATACATTTCTGCAGTTTGCTGTGGTTTCCTGCTTCTCTGAATTATGCATTGAATCCTCGGCAGAAAAAAATAGAACTGGATCCTACCATCATCTAGTGAAAGTAGGGTAAATATTGAGAGTGGCTTGCCCATGATTGACATTGTCAAATCATTAGTCTGTCTCTGAGTCTGACAAAGTTAGATAGAAATGCCTGATATTGCCTTCCAAGGTTCTACCTCTCAATTCTCTATCAGTGTTGAAATGGCATTAGTAAGGATAGGTTGGAGAATCTGGACAATGTGTAAAGCTTGGCATGGGTGTAAGGTAGGACTATCAATTTGGGTCTTCTGTCTATAAGCAAGGATGAACTACACTTGATGAATGTTCCTCATTTGGGCACAGAGGGCCCATTGAAGCAAAAAGGCTACTTAGGCAATAATCATCATGGCTTTGTAAAGAGCAGTTCTGTTAAATGTACTTAATCTTTAAGGCAGAAGGACAGGTTTGTGGTTTTATGAGGAAGTAATGAATCCATTTGACAGTCTTATTAAGACATTGTGGACATAAGATCTAAATCAGTTTTAAAGATGGTTCCCAGAGTCTCTGTATCAGCTTGGTTCTTAGTTCTGCCATTCCTTTATTCTGAGGGTTATTAGCTTCCTGCCTGCCTTGCAAACCCCTGTCTCTATGTGAAGCTTCCCTGACCCCAGTGGTATCTGCGGGTTTATCATTTTCCCTAATCTCTCAACTAAAGAAGCAGTCATGGAAGAATCATGCTGCATAATCCCCAACCCTCTCCCAGGCTTCCATGTTGCTTGTTAGCTCCATTTACACTTAACAGAGTCCCCCCAACAGTGTAGGTAGACACAGTGTCACATATGTTTGCCCCTTGCCCAGCCTCACCTTGAGCTCCTTAGAACCCCAGCTGTACCTTATTTATCATCCCACTGCCCTTTGCCCATACCTTATTGCATTACACATACTGGTGTTCAACACATTGTAGCTGAATTTGAAAGGATAATTTGACCAGAGAAACTATGAAATATGTAAAATTAAAAATTTAGAAAGATGCTTTTTCCAATTTGAACACTTTCTTACCTCTCACGGATCATCTATAATCCCAGCTATTCCAGATCCCCTTAGTATTTCCCCAAATTTAGCCTGCACTCCAGGCTTCCCCTGTGGCTCAGCTGGTAAAGAACCCTCCTAGCAATGTAGGAGATGTGAGACATGGGTTCGATACCTGGGTCGGGAAGATCATGGAGAAGGAAATGGCAACCCACTCCAGTATTCTTGCCTGAGCAATCCTTTGGACAGGGGAGCCTGGTGGGCTACAGTCCATGGGCTCGCAGTCAGACGTGACTGAGTGTGCACGCATGCCAAGTCTGAGCTAATTAGCACATCACACCTCCCTGGCCATACTGACTAGTGTTAGTACTAGGTACAGAACCCAGTCAGAAACAGTGAGAAGAAATGAAATGTTTCTTGAGAGGTCTGAGAAAAAGATTCTCAAATTCCCCAACACATAAAAAAATTTCTGAGCAGGTGTGGTCTGTCCTTTTTTTCTTTCTAACTTTTTATTTTATATTGAAGTATAGCCAGTTAACAACGTTGTGATAGCTTCAGTTGGACAGCAGAGAGACTCAGTCATACATACACATGTTTCCATTCTCTTCTAAACCCCTTGTCCATCTAAACTGCCATATAACCTTGAGCAGAGTTCCCTTTGCTATATATAGTAGGACCTTGTTGGTTATCCATTTTAACCATAGCAGTGTACACAGGTTGCTCCCAGACTCCCTAACTATGCTTCCCCCTGTTCTTCCCCCTGGCAACCTGCAAAGCCTGTTCTTGACCTGCTCTTCCACAATGACTGAGATGAAAACATGGCAGAGTGATGGAGAAAAGCTGATTTCTCTACTTCCTTATTTCCCAAGTGACATGGTTCAAAATATTCTTTTTTCTACTCCTTTCTACCTATTCCTCCACCTCTTTCCTCCCCTCTCTTTCCCTTCCCCTTCTCTTTTTCTGCTGCTGCTTCTTCTGCCCTCTCTCCTTTTCCATCTCCTTCTTTTACTTTTGCATAAAGCCTGTTTGGACTGTGATTTCTGTCAATTGCCACTGAGAGTCCTAATCAATAACCCACTTGAGATTATCCTGTTTCTCTTTGCTTCAGTAACACAATTTTGCTTTATTCATGTGTTGCTACTTTGACAAATTAATGTGTCCACAGCCCAACAGCAAACGATTGATACAAGCGCGGTATCTTCTATTTTCTAAATGGTGTCCAGATTTGTAGAGATAGATTTGTCTGTGTTGTGAGAATTGAAAATCCTTCATGCATAACTTGAGTACTCTGTTTATGTAAGTAATTTGGCATCTCTTTCCAACTGCAAAAGAGTTCCTGTTGATTTTGAATGCACAGGCTGTGTCACTAGCAGAGGAGATGAGAATCAGACCAGGGAAGAATAAATTTCCTTCTTGTGTGTGATTATTTTAAGTTTGGATACTTTATCTCACTCAGCATGGTGTTTAATAGAGAGGAAGATAGAAGTGGGAAGTTGTGACTGACCGTACTTGACTTTTTCCCAATACAATTCTGCATTTTCTGCATATGCTGTCCTCACAGACACAATTTATTGATTGCTTTAATTTTGGTCATAAACAAAATTAACTTTTTAGCTTGAAGTGAGTCTGAATCACAGTGTCAGCATTTTGCTTTGTAATATGCCCTTAAAATCATTACACCTTTGCCATAATCAGCCAGATGTAGAGCTAATTGCCATCCTTTTCTAAAGCATGCTCAATATAAAAACTAGGAGAGAATATTTTTTAAGGAATCAACAAAGTATAAAGATAAAGTGTCAGATAATGGAATTTATGTGATTCAAATTTGGGATTCTGGATTTATATTTCCAGGGATTTTTTTTCAAATCTAGACATAGCAAGTCAAAGTGAATGTTTTGGAATTTTAAGTGGGCAATGAGCGAATAAGTAAATGCTGGGAAAAGACCTTCGTATTACTGTATGACATTAATGATAAGCGGCAGATTGGTGTATAAAGGATAGACGCACTTTCCATTAAAATAGTGGGTTTTTAATATGTTATTCTGTTGCTTGACTTGACCCCGCGTGGCGGCTTATTTCACTTGAGTGTTTATATTGATTATAGCTGCTGAAATGAGGCAACCTGTGCTTCCATTACATTCTCCCTAACAGAAGTTCTTCCTTCACCCGACTTGAAGACAAAGCTGGAGGAAGCTGGGCTGTCAGGGGAGGGAAGTGAAAGCCAAATAAGAAAAAGTAGTAGGCTGTGCCTAATTCACAGTTCAAAGTGAGAGCTGGGAGCAACCTTTCCTTCACTCCTGCCTGCCAGTTGTCATGGCAACTCTCAATCTACTGACCTCTTTTAGCGCTCTAATAAACCAGTTGAATGTTTATTAAGGTTTTTGTTTGTTTGTTTGTTTGTTTCCAATATCTAATTCTCTTTGAGACATTCAAGCTGCAAATGGATTCCATGCCTTATTGATCAGGCCTTTGGAAAAAGACTTTATGCAAAGCTGAAGATACATGGATTTGAGTATTTCAGCTCTCCTTTTAAAATAATTTCCTCCATCATAGGAGAGAATGTGAGCAATCCTTTTATGGCCTTTACTAAAACAAGCATTATAATCAATGTGAAATTGGTCAAGGCTCTAAGTTCTGCCTCAATAGAGGGCCTTCCTCAGGTCTTTGATCATTGGCAAGTCATTCCCTTCCATGACTTCTTTTCCTTCATCCATTGCGTGGTGAGTTTGAAATTGACAGGGTCACATTTCCCTTTTGGCTTTAAAGATTTCTGACTAAATACAGTTGTTCCTCAGTTTCTGTGGGGAATTGGTTCCAGGACCCCCAAATGTACCAAAATCAGATGATGCTCAGGTCCTTTATATTAAATGGTATAGGATGGTCAGCCCTCAGTATCCACAGATTCTGCATCTATGGATTCACTGAAGCTCAGAGGGAAATTTAACATCCATGGTTGAACCCATGGTTACAGAGGGCCAACAGTTTTCAGTATATAAACACAAATGGGTTTCCCTTTTTGATATTCCATAGAGTATTGCATACCGTCCTGCTACAGGAATCTGCAAACACACAATAGTGCTATGTAAATTGCTACGTAGTCTTGTCTACCTAATTTGCCATGGCTTCCAAGGGTATTGTATTTTTTTGAGAACATCGGTAGAGTGTGTAGGTTATGAAGAGAGTCCTATTGGTAAAACATAGTTCTAATCGGAGTGGGTTAGTAACTAACTGAGAAAATACCTTGAGTTAGACCATGCTTTTTTATTATTGTTTATCATTGCTATTTACTTATATGTATTATTTGATTATTTGTCTTTGGCTATCAGAAAGTTCACTTGTGGAGAAAGTATGAAAACCTCTATGGCACCTCTCCTCGTGGTACTTTTTTTTTTTAATTGGTGGGGATGCACATCTGTGGATTAGGAATAAATTTTCAAATTTTACTAAATTTGAGAAAAGTAGAAAGAAATATGAGGAAAGCATAAATGCCGACAACTGAAACTGAAAAGCAGGTGAATTCCAATGTTTTTAATGAAGCAGTTGCCCTTCTGTTGGGATTAGAATCCAGTGCACTAGCAAAGTACTTATAGCATGATTCTGTCATAGTTTGATAGGAAGTGGACCCAAAGACTGTCTGAAAGGGATTTTAAACCATCTCAAGAGCACAAAAACCAGAACTGAATTGAATATCTAATAATATTAAATCAGGGCAAAACAATGGTTGTTACAATTTGAACTCTATCTATATCTGAGATGGGAATCCAGTAACCTGGCAGAAATAACACTTGGTTTGAAGTTTAAAAGCAGACTGGAGTGTCTCTGAGGGTTTATGTTTATGTATTCATACTTCTAAGTTTTGTTTATTTCTTTATATTGCAGGTAAGTATTAGAGAAGACAAGAAAAGCAATGATTCATGTTTAGTTGCAAAGATTCCCACCTTTGCCTCTTGACAGAGGGCACAGTGGTCCAGTACAAAGAACTGTAGAAAAGGGAGCTTTAGAATTAGACCTGGGTAAAATCTGAGCTTTGACATTTATAGCTGTTTAGCATAAAAGTAATTTCTGCTAAGCGATGGTTTTTAAGGATGAAAAAGGGCAATAATTAGGATTGTCAGACAATTTAGTAAAGAAAACTAAATGATTACCAAATGTTAACATTTCTTTGGCACTTCCTCTGTGCATGATCTCATTTAACTCACACTAATAGTGTGGAGGAAGATTCATTATTATTTTTGATGTTTACCTAAAGACATGGACTCTCAGTTACCAAATATCTTCCCTGCTGATACACAGCTAATAAGTGGCAAAGGGCTGACACAGACCACATGTGTCTAACTTCAAAACCTTTGGATCTTAATTGTTATTCCAAAATGCCTAATACAGTGCCCGTTTACCTAATAGACTGTCAACACATGTTAATAATCCATCATTCCCATCTCCAACCAAATACATGCACACACACACACATATGCATTCCTTAACTTTCGGGCATCAACTCCATCCTAGCATAAAATGACAAATTTGACCCCTCACCCCCTTTCAATATATACCCATTCATTATCCTTTTTCTTTCACAGGGCACTTGGTTAGAATTCTCTAAATTTATTTATATCAAGAAACACATCTTAATCAGGTCTGTTGGGAGATAATTCTACACAGGTGTCTAGTGAACAGAAGTACTGAGGCATTTTGTTCTAGACTATAATTTCAAGGATCTTTGTAAAACAAGTAACCTTGGATGAGAGGGAGATCTCCCTTCAGAGCAGAGAAGGCAGGTTTGTTTACTGTCCAGTATATTAAAGATAAGGTTTCCCTATAGGGCAGGGGTCAGGAAGATTTGCTTGCAGCCTAGTTTAAGAGATTCTGAATTCCCAAGAGTAGAGTTCCTCAGCCTTGACACAAGTCCATTATCTATGCAACATCTACCTGGGATGCTTGGGACTGCTCCCTTAGGACTTAGAGTGGGAAGGGAAACGAATGCATACTTGAAGCTTTTGCTACTTGCTGTGCTTTGCATAACAAAATCTCAGGGTCTTATGTCTTCTGCTTGGATTCAAGCCAATTGTAAGTTTATAAGTGACATAAAACCTCATAACTATCACTGTTTGTGACAAGATCTAACATTTGTCAGTTGCTTTCCATGTACATCAGACACTATGATTTATACACGGTTTTGAAATGGAGAAGGATCCTATGACCCTCCCCCTACCATGTCCTCTGCTTGCCTTTTGTCTGTGAAAAAACGTTAGTCAAATAATACATTTACTCAGAGAAGTCAGAAAATGCAGAAACAAGGGTAAACAGTCCAGTGAGACAAAATAATAATAGTTTAGTGATTAAGTATAGTCACAGACCTTTAGTTCCTCTTCATGGCCTATAGATCATATTCTGAGCCATATCCTTTGAGTTGTCTTATAGATACTGAAGCCCCCACCAAGCGAAAGAAGTTAACTACATGATGACCAGGCCATAGTCGAGACAAAGCCTCCACAATTCCAGGTGGAATAAGTTAACTGCCTGATGACCAGACTATAGCCAGGACATAAACTGCCACAATTTTGAGAACTGACCTCAAAGGAATGGGAACTTAAAAAAATCAAGATGGCACTGATCAGACCACCACATGACCAATTTCAAGATAACTATCAGAGCTGGCTGTGATGCTTCTACATGTAGCCCCCTCCTTTTGCCTGTAAAAGCTGTTACCCACTGTTTATCAGCATAGGAGTTGGCTCTTGGACAGGAAACCCCCACCCCCCATCTCCACCTCCACCTCCATTGCCAGCCTCACAAAAAAGCAAACTTTTCTTTCCTTCAACTTTCCCTTTTTGTTGGCATTTAAACAGCAAGTAGCTGGACTCTACTTTCTCTAACAGTTTTTTGGTGCCCCAGGTGGGGGTGCTGTGTTCTCATGACACGACACCTGACTCCCCTGGGGTTTAGGAGTGGAGCTATGACCATGACGATACACCTGGATGGCTGTGGAGCGCTGACTCCTCCTGGCTCGCTGGCCCTGAGATGGGGATTTGCGGGACGTTCCTAGCAGCTGCATGAAACATTTGTTTTGGGGATCCATCCTTTTCATCTCTGCTCACTACTGGCTGCCAACTTAACTTTTCCTTGGTGGAGCAGAAAGATGAAGCTGGATGAGTTGACGAGCTCCAATACCAAGTAAGTCTACTGGTGCGCACCTGGGTAAACTTCTCTTTTGAGCATGAAATGCTATTTGGGCATTTTGCCAGTTGAGTCTGACGTGTGTCCACAGTTGAATTACACACAGTACTTATATGCCAGGTATGGGATGTCACCATTCACTGCTTGTATGAAATAATACAGGTATTAGACAAATAAAACACAATTTTTTTTTAATATTATTTTATTAGTTGGAGGCCAATCATTTTACAACATTTCAGTGGGTTTTGTCATACATTGACATGAATCAGCCAAAAACACAAATTTTTGTCATGTAGTAATCCTCTCCCCATTTCAATGGAATATTTTAACATAGATCTAGCTGGTTAAATTATTGTTAAAGACAATTTGATTTAATTTTTTACATGAGCCTTCCATGACAGTATGCAGGTGATGCAGCATGTCAAGGGGAGACATTTTGGATGTGGGAATCAATATTTATTGGCATCTACTGCTGATATCCCTCAAAACTTCATGCTAGGCTGCCTTTGGTTTGAGACAACCAAGTGTGGAAGTTAGTTCAATGTCTTGGAAATTCCAGAAAAGCCAAATATTGTAATACTTAGAATTTAAATCTTTTCCTTTGTTAACATAGAGACATTAACCTTCTGCCTTGTAAACTCCATACAAATTACTACACAAATATAAAATATTATTACTGGGATTGATTGAAGGTGAAACATTTTACTTGGTCTTTTCCATTCATATTGAAATAGACTTTGAGAGTCAGTAATGGATATTGTAGAGACATCATTTGATTTAATATGTCTACAAAATAAAAGCATGACATTAGGAGTATATTATCTTCTTATGAGATTTGTATGTTTGTGATGTTCTTATACTAAATTGAATTATTTTTCCAACTGAAATTGGAATGCTTTTTAAGAAGCATTTTATTTGTAAAGATGGTGTAGGGAAGCCAGCTCACAATATCCTCTTCATCCAATTACTAACAAAATAGTCACAGGAAATCTGAAAATTCTTTTTTTTTTCTTTTTTCTTTTAAATTTTATTTTATTAGTTGGAGGCTAATTACTTCACAACATTTCAGTGGGTTTTGTCATACATTGTGAAAATTCTTTTAAACATTACCAGCTTTAACTAAAATTTGAAAAGTTGGTGGGTGGTGATGGCACAAATCATTGCTATCAACTTCAAAAATAGCTGATCAAGTAAACAGAAGGTTGTGGCCGTGTGTGACATCAATCCTATTCCTTACCCTTTTGCTCCTGAAGTTCACAAAAATCTGAGAATTCCTACCAGTGTTCTCAAATTTAAAGTGAAGTTAATGGTATTCCAGTCTGACTTGAATAACCTGCTGTGAAAAGACAGTTAAATGGGAAACCAGAATCAGAGGGTAATTCTGAAAGAGGCAATTTTTCTAGAACTTAAAAAACCAAGAGAATGATGCTAAACTTGAACTCCTTGTGTAGGAATGAGTACCTCTGAACACTAAGCAGAATGAATCCAGTTCAGCCCGTCAAACACATTCTCAAGAAGGAGCAGAGCCAAGGTAGTCTAGTGAAAGTGAACGTCGTTCAGTTGTGTCCGACTCTTTGTGACCCCATGGACTATACACTCTATGGAATTCTCTAGGCCAGAATATTGGAGTGGGTAGCCTTTCGATTCTCCAGGGGATCTTCCCAACCCAGGGATTGAACCCAAGTCTCCTGCATTGCAGGCGGACTTTTTACCACCTGAGCCACAAGGGAAGCTCAAGAATAATGGAGTGAGTAGCCTATCCCTTCTCCAGGGGATCTTCCCGATCCAGGAATTGAACCGGGATCTCCTGCACTGCAGGCGGATTCTTCGCTAACTGAGCTATCAAGGAAGCTAGCCAGGAATGAATTCACCCTAACCTGAGCACTTCAATATGAAGGATCCTCAATAAACACTCAGCATACAAGATATAACTAATAGGGGAAAAGATGTAAGTCATATACTAATAAGTAGAAAGAAAAAAACTGAAACTACTTGCATACTATCATAAATAGAAAATCTGGAGAGTATTGGTAAGATAAGAAACAGAATGGAAATTATAATCATAATTTGGGCTACTAAGTGGGTGGATAGAAAAGAAGTTGATGAAATAAAGCATGGAATTTGGAAGAAAATGAAACCCAGGAAAGAGAAAAAAGATTATTCTTAATGCTTTACACTAAAAAAAAAAAAAAAAGATAAACATGAATTAAACAGGAATCCCTAGTCAACAAAGAGAACAAAGGAAAGAGAAAAAAAGGAATGGAAAATCTAAAAGGTGAAATATTGAAGATAGAGTACCATTTCAAAACAAATTAAGTAAAAGTGACATCTAAGCCGAACAAGACTGAAAACATTAATTAGAAGACAGGGAGAGAGAATCACAGTGAATAAAAAGACAAAAATATAAAGCAGAGAGAAGATGGTAGATTTTTAGGACATAAAAAGATGAGCCAATATAAGGAATCTGTTATCTATGAAACAGACAAACCTACACATGAAATTTAAAAATGGGTTAAAATATAATAAACCTTGCTTTATACTGAGACAATACCCAATTAGGTTATTTCTTGGGAAGCTTTATAAAAGTTATTTTAAAATTTACATTCTGTAAAATTCACTTTTTTGTGTACAGATCTATGACCTTTAACAAAAGAATGGAAACATATTGCCAACATCATAATAATAATAACAGAATAATTTTCTTGCTCCTCAAATTTCTCTGGTGCTGCCCCTTTATAGTAAATTCTTCCCGTTTTCTCAGTCTCTGGCAACCTTGATATCTTATCTATCCCAGTATTTTTTACTTTCCTGAACATAATATAAATGAAAACATATCGTATGTAATCTTTTGAGTCTGTTTTAATTCACTTACCATCATGCATTTGAAATTTATGCATTGTTAAATATTTCTTTATTTTTATTGCTGACTAGTATTCAGTTGTATCTTTGTTCCATCATTTGTTTATTCATTTATTCATTCCCTAGTTTTTGAAGGATAGTTAGATTATTTCTAGTTTCTGTTATATATACATATATACACATTGCATATCATACACTACATATACACACACTCATATATGTATTAGCATACACGATTTCATGTGAACATACATTTTCACTTATCGTGGTTAAATATCTAGGAGTGAAAATACTGGATCATATGGTTCATGTATGTTTAACTGTACGAGAAACTGCTAAACTATTTTCCAGACTGACTGTACCATTTTGCATTACCACGTAAAGAATGAGAGTTCCTGTTGCTTCACATTTTTGACAACATTTAGTATCACCAGATATTTGTGTTTGTTTGTTTAATTTTATCCATTTTAATAGGTTTGTAGTTGTACCTTGTTTTGGTTTAAATTTGCGTTTCCCTAATGACTCCTGGTGTTGAACATATTTTCTTATGCTTATTTGCTAACAGTATTTTCTTTTGAATTGTTTGTTCAGTTCTTTTTTTTGGCTAGTTTTTAGAAACTGGGTCATCTGTTTCCTTCTCATTTAGTTTTGAGAGTTCTTTATTGTTAACTCTGAAACTATAAGATCTTATTATGTGTATAAACCTACAAATTAGTCTGCAATAGCATATATATATATATATATATTCTGACAAGAGACATGAGACTTTCTGGATCAGGGAATCAGAGACTTGTTGCTCTTGGTAAAAAAGAGGTAAAACTCAAGAGGGAGTGAACACGTGTATGTGTGTACATGTGTGCGTGCTAAGTCACTTCATCGCGTCCAACTCTTTGCAACTCTATGAACTGTTGTTCGCTGGGCTCCTCTGTCCATGGGGTCCTCCAGGCAAGAATACTGGAATGGGCCGCAGCTCCCTCCTCTAGGAGATCGTCCCACCCAGAGATCGAAGCTGCGTCTCTTACATCTCCTGGATTGGCAGGGGAGTTCTTCACCACTAGCATCACCCAGAAAGCCCAGACGCGTGTACACCTATGGCTGGTTCACGCTGTTGTGCAGCAGAAGCCAGCACAATATCGTAAACAATTATCTTCCAATTACAAATAAATACATTTTTTAAAAAAGGGAAAAATGGTTAAAAAACTAAAATGCACATATAAAAGAGCTAAAGCACCATTTTAGCACAGGCACCAAGGCCCTCAAAGAGTGATGTGAGAATCATATGTTACCCCACACATGCAATGTGGAAAAGGAGAGGGTATCACAGAAAGGAATCTCAAAATTATGAGACTCAGAACTCACAAAGGGGCTGCTGGCACATGACCCATGCTTTCCTGTGGAGAAAAAGAAAGAGTGAGAACTTGAGCAAGAATGAGAGACAAGGAAGTGTCTAACTCTGGCATTTAAACAAATTCTCTCCAAATAGGGAAGAGAAAGATCTCTTCATGACCTACCATGGGATGTAAGCTAAGCGCTCCTGAAAAATATGTGTCTTTCTCGTCACAGAATGATACACTATCTCTGTCTTTCTAGTCCTTTACTATTCAAGCATGATCCTTGCTCAGGAAGCCAAGACTGTGTAAAATGTGAAAATATTCAGGGAGTATTTTCTCCTAGGGCTTCCCAGGTGGCTCAGTGGTAAAGAGATCAACTTCAATTCAGGAGACATATGGTTTGATCTGCTGGAGAAGGAAATGGCAACCCACTCCAGTATTCATGCGTGGGAAATCTCATGGACAGAGGAGCCTGGCGGGCTACAGTCCATGGGGTTGCAGAATGAGTTGGACATGACTTCGTGAATAACAAAAACAGCAATGTTGTCACCTAACAACTATGTAAAAATATAAGCTCTTTGTCAGACATGTAATTTGCAAATATTCCTCCTGATGTGTGCCTTGTCAGCCTTCCTTTCCTTCCTTCTTTTTCTCTCTCTCTTTTGCATCTGTAGCAGAAGAATAATTTTTAATTTCATGAAGTCTTTCATGGATCATGGTTGTGGCATCATGTCTAAGGTTTCTATGCCTAACTGCATAAAGATACTCTCTTATTTTCTTCCCAAGTTTTATAATTGTACATTTTGCATTTAGATGTATGATGAATTTGAGTTAATTTTTGTATAAGCCTCAAGGTTCAGTCAAGACTCTTTTGATGACTGATTAATTCAACATAATTTGCTATATACCTTTGCAGAAAAAATTCATTGCTTACATATACATATGGGTTTATTTCAAGACTTTTCTTTTCCATTGATCTATGAATCTATACTTTTCTTTATATTGTATTGCCTTTCTGTGGTAGCTTTATAGTAGTCTTGAAATCAAGTATTGTGATTCCTCCCACCTTGTTTGTTTTCAAAATTGTTTTAACTATTTTCATGTCTTTGCCTGTACATCAAAATTTCAGAATAAACTTATTGACATCTACAACAAACCTTCTGACATTTTGATTGGCATTGTGTAGCATCTATAGGTCAGTTTTTAGGACAATTGGCATGTTGTTGATATTGCCTTCTGATCCATGAACATGGATTATCTCTTCATTTACATCTTTGATTTCTGTCATGATATTTTGCCATTTTTAGCATACAGACCTTGTATACAATTTTTAGATGTATACCTAAGAATTTCTTTTTATTGAGGGTTTTGTAAATGTTAATATTTTTATTTCCAATTTTTAACTGATAATAGTTAGAAATATGAATGTAAAAAAAAAAATGCCGTAACCTTCCTGTACTCACATATTAGTTCTAGGAGTTGTTAAAATAGATTCCTTGGGATTTCTTACATAGACAATTTTGTCTTTTAGGAATAAGAAGAACTTTTTTCTTTCTAATCTTTATGCCTTTTCCCTCCCTCTTTTGTTTTATCTTACTAAATTAGCTAGGACTCCATTTGTGATGTTCAGTAGCAGTGATGAGAATGGAATTCTTCTCTTTGTTCATGAACATAGAGGAAAACATTTCTTCTTTCATGTTTACATATTGTAGTAGTTTTTGTTTTTGCTTTCTTTTGTAAGATGTCCTTTATCAAGGAAATAACTTTCTATTTTAGTTTTGAGGCTTTATTATAAATAGATGTCAAATGACTTTTTCTGGCATGGTAATGTGATCTTGATTTCATTTAGTCTCTTACTGTGGTAAAATACATTGATTAGTTTTAAAATATTAAATCACATTTGAATTTCCAGAATAAGCTACACTTGGTTGGGAAGTATTGCCATTCATATTTATTGCTATTTTGGATTTGCTAATATTTGTTGCATATTTTTGTGTCTGTATTTATGAGGGATGTTGATCTGTCATTTTCTTTTATGATAATGCCTTTGCCTGCTTTTATTAGCAGGCTTTACTGGCTTCAGGAAATGAATTGATAAGTGTTCTGGAAGAGAATATATAGAATTGTATTATTTGTTCTTTTAAATTTTTTGGTACCATTCTCTAGTGAAATTATCAGGGCTTGGAGTTTTGTTTGTTGGAATGTTCTGACAAAAATTCAGTTTCTTTAGTAGATATAGGATTCTTAAAGTTATTTATTCTTGAGTAAGTTTTGTTCTTTTGTGTGTTTCAAGAAACTGTTACATTTCCTCTATGGGTACAGACTGAGTTTAATATTTCCTTGTCCTTTTAATATTGGTCCATGATATCCCCCTTATATTCTTAATATTGGTATTTGTGATATCTCTCTTTATTTGGTCATTCTGGGTGGAGTTTCATCAATTTGACTATTTATGATTATTTCAGAATGATTACTTTTACATTTAATTATTATTTACTACTGTTTTATAATTAAACCAGATTTTGATTTAATCGAACTTGTTTTTTCAGTTTTGTATTTCATTAATATCACCATAATTTTATTGACAACATTGATACCTTTATTATTTTTTTCTTCTCCTTATTTTGGGCTTAATTTACTCTTTATTTTCTCAACTTTTATGGTTATAACTTATAACTTTTATAATCTATAACTTAGATTACTGATTTGGGAACTATCTTCTCTAATAGGAAAACTCAATGCTATAAATTTGTTTTGAACATGCATTTAACTGTATGCCACACATTTTGATAGATTCTGTTTCATTTTGATTCAGGTCAAAATGTTTTCCAGTTTCCTTTAAGATTTCTTTCTTGGTCCTTGAGTTATTTAAAAGTGTTAGAGTTTCTATATAATTGTGGACTGACCAAAAATCTTTGTGTAATTGATTTCTTGATTAATTCTCTTATTCTAAGAGACTATTGATTTGGATGACTTCATTTCTTTTAAATTTTTAAAATTTTGTCTTATGATGCAGGTTATAGACTATCTAGGTAAATATTCCATAGATATTAGAAAATTATGTAGTCTGTTATTTTTGGGCCATTTTATAAATGCTATTTAGTTAAGTTTGGCTAATACTGTTGTTTAAGTCTCACTTGTTGTTCAAGTTGATCACTGGGAGAAAAGTTTTTAAGTATCCAAGAGTAATGAGATATGTCTGGTTCTCCTTTCAATTATGTCAGTTTTTGCTCTGTTGATTTAGAAACTCTATTTTAAGATACATATGTGTTTAGAGTTGTAGCATCGTCTTGGTGAACTGACCATTTTATTATCAAATAATGGCCTTGTATATCCCTGATAATTTTTCTGTTCTAAAATAAAATTTATATGATATTAATATTGCAATCATGTTTCTTTTAATTTGTGTTTGTATGGTATAACTTTCCCATTATTTTATTTTTAACCTATTTATATTATTATATTTAAAGTGGTTTCTTAAATACACTATGTAGTTGGCCTTTTCCTTTTTTAAGAATAAGGAAATATTTTCATTTTTAAAACTGCTGCTGCTGCTGCTGCTAAGTCGCTTCAGTCGTGTCCGACTCTGTGTAACCCTATAGATGGCAGGCCTCGAGGCTCCTCTGTCCCTGGGATTCTCCAGGCAAGAATACTGGAGTGGGTTGCCATTTGCTTCTCCAATGCATGAGAGTGAAAAGTGAAAGTGAAGTTGAAAATCCGTTTATTTTATTAAGAATACTGGAGTGGGTTGCCATTTGCTTCTCCAATGCATGAGAGTGAAAAGTGAAAGTGAAGTTGAAAATCCGTTTATTTTATTTGTTTATTTATTTTATTTATCCATTTATTTTATATGGTTGTGTTTAGACCATTTGCGTACTGTAATTATTGATATGGTTGGAGTTAAGTCTACCATCTTATGTCAGCTTGTTTTTTCCTTACACTTTTGTTCCACTGTTTCCTTTTTCTTATTTTTAAAATTTTTGGCAATGTTTGAGTATTTTTAGTATGCCATTTTAATATAAATATTGTGTCTGTATCTAAGTACCCTAGGGATTGAAATATACATTCCTAATTTTTCAGTGTTCTTAAGAATTAATACATTTTTACTGAAAATAAATCTAGATGCCTTCCAACCATACAGATCCCTCTTAAGCCCCTCCTTTGGCTTATAATTATAGTATGTAAGTATGTATTATATCTATATATATTAAAAATTGCACAATGTATCTTTTAATTTCACTGTCAACACAAATACTTTAAAAATCTGGCCAAAATATTCTAATATAGTTATTCCTATAGTTATCATTTCTGTCACTCTCCCTTTGTATCAGAAGTTCCAGCCTTTTATCTGGTACCACTTTTCTTCAGGCTAAAATACTTCTAGCATTTCTTGGGCTTCCCTGGTGGCTCAGAGGTTAAAGCGTCTGCCTGGAATGCTGGAGACCCGGGTTTGATCCCTGAGTTTGGAAAATCCTCTGGAGAAGGAAATGGCAACCCACTGCAGTATTTTTGGCTGGAGAATCCCATGGAGGGAGGAGCCTGGCAGGCTACAGTCCATGGGGTCACAAAGAGTCAGGCACGACTGAGCATTTCTTTCAGAAAAGTGTTTAATCTTGAAGATTTTCTCATGTTTCCTTTATCTAAGAATATCTTTATTTATTCTTCCTTCTTTAAAGCCTGTTTCATTAGATGTAGAATTCTAAAACTGATGCTTTCTTTTTCAAAATTTTATTATTATTATTATTATTATTTTTAAAGACACTGTTCCATTGTCTTTTTGCCCTCTTCATTTTTGATGACAAATCCACAGTTACGATATTCTTCCTCTACATGTGATGTGTTGTTTGCGTTTTTGGTGGCTGCCTTCACGCTTTTTCTTTATCTTTGGTTTTTAGCAGTCTGACTGATGTTTCTTTGTATGTCAAGTAATTTTGAATTGTGTCTTGGGTCATGGACGCTGTGTTAGTTTTGTTTCAAAGGATTTTGTTATGCTATATTTGTCTCTCCTGAAAGTACACTGCATGTGAGGTATTCTGGGACTTGGGTGGTATTTATATCATAGTGCTGTTCTCAGAGCCTTTACTATACTTCCTCGGGTCTGTTACATGCATGTTCCACTTAGCAGTAAGCCCAGAACTTTGTCATACGCAAGATGAAGGCATCCCATCCGTAACTCTCTCCTCTCCTGACCCCCACTAACATGCTATAGCTCTCATGGGCCCCTCCTACTTCTTTAGGTGGAAAGGTGGGTTTTCTCTTTGGCTTCTCAATGCCTATACTGTGACTGCCATCATTACAGAAGGACATTTTTGGTAAGTAAGACTAAAAGATAAGATAAACAAATAGGCAATTAAATAAATACCTAAAGGAAAGAAAAAGGAAAAAAGGAAAGAAGGAAGGAAGGGAAGGGGTTAAGGAAGAAAGGACGAGAAAGGACTCCTACACACTGTCTAGCTCCCAGAGGCCCCCTTTCCCAGTAACACCACTAAAATAGAGGTTTTCTGTGTTTTCTTTTCCCTGGTCCTTACTTGGTTGCACAGTTTTCAATCCAACTTGCCCTCATGTCAAAGCTGAGGGTTAGAGGAGGGGAAAGAGCAAACAGTAAACTTGACCTCGTACCACTTATTTTGCAGTTTTTGACTTTTGTCTGTCTCTATTCCGCCTGCCATTGTTCACATTTCAGAAGTAACCTGCTTTTGTTTCTCTGTCCAGAGATTTTAGTTGTAGTCAGTGAGAGAGATTGATGTAATAGAACATAGAGAACTGAGCAGAACCAGGAGTCTTGATTAAGTTACTAAATTTATAAATTAAATAAAGTTTTATGGAATAATAGGCATTTAATAGAGGAAAATTGGACTGGCCTCACACATCTCCATCTCAACATACTGTTCTAAAAATGTGTAAAAAATATCTACACATTTCTGAGGAAAAGAATGGGGTACACAATAATATGTATTTATCTAAGCTGTTATTTAGGAAGCAGAGACATTTGAAATGTATTTTTTAAGAATTCAAGAAAATTTGTGCCCTAATTCTTTTGAATAAAACTACTCTTAGGCAAGATGAAATGTTATTGAAACTCTGAAATGCTATGGAAATGTGCCATATAAAAAATGTAGTGAGCATTGAGTACATAAATAAATATAAAATAAACAACTGTGGTTATTACGGCTACAAAAGGGAATTTAAATAGGAGAAATCTTGACTTGTTTATCAAAATATTTTGTTTTATGATGACAATTTTATACAATATTTGTATAATCTACCAATTAAGATAGCATTTACATGTAGATATACATGGATGTGTTTATATACATGTTCACATATACGACACACATGTATAGAGATATCAAAATAAGTGTTTAGTAATTCCAAGCCTTATTTCATATTAAATGGCTTTTCAGTTGAATAATGGTGACTAATTCCATGCAGCTATTACCTGAAGGATATTCATTACAGCAAAGGTCAGTTCTTCTGGGATCTGTGTGTTTAGGGATATGATTTAGTAGGCTCATCTATATCTATTACTTTCCACTGGCCTTACATTGACAGTTTTAGACCTGTTGAGTCTGATAAATAAACCAGCATTTCAGACTAATTGTCACAGTTACCTAAGGTAACCAAGTATTAAAAAGAGGAACTTGCTTTCGGTGCCATTGGTGAGTGGTAAGGTCAGACAGAGGTGAGAGTACCCAGCATGAAGCCAAATGAGCCAGCCTTGGAAGCACCCAGGCTAAACTTCTGGCCTGGGGATGGAAAAGCTGCTACGAAACTAGGAGTGTATAGTCAGGAATGCTAATCTAAAAGTGTGGATGCTCCAAGGAAGACTAAGAAGGGTTCACCCACCAGGCCCACAGCCCAGTTTGAACTAGTTGAGGACCCTCAAATACAATATAGATTCACAAGCTCAGGATTTCTTCAGAATCCTGATCATCTGCATATATAAGGTTGGGCAGTTTTTAAAGTTCTTGAACTCTGTGCCTTTGTCATCTGAACTCATGAGTTGCAGTGTCTAGTTCATCTCAGTATCCCCTGCCAGGCCCTGTACATCATCCACCCCACAGGCATTACCTAAACATATGAGCAAATGAATTTCCACCACATCAAAGAGGACTAGAATTAATTCTAAACATGTAACCTTCGCATAAAGATCATTTTCCTTTATAGCAGAGTGCATCTTCTCAAAAGCGTTTTGTAGATCCGTCTATACAAATGGCACATCACTCAAGGACATACAAAAGAGTAATACCAGACTGAACAGAAAGATGTGATAACATGTTAAGGAACTCAAAGGAGACACCATTAAAATCTTGTTGGGAAGACCCTAAAATGAAGCAACAGTTGATCAGGACCATGAAACTTCAAAGGAACAAATTTTCACATAATAGCTCATGTCATTTAGTAAGCATGTATTATTAATATATGCCAGCTTCTAAGTGCTTTGTGTAGAGTATGTCACTTGTTCTTAAAATTTTTACAGATGGAGAAACTGAGAAAATGAATTAACATGCCAGTGTATAGCTCCAATTATGCACCAGCACTGAGATTCAGGTGCAGAAGTGGAGTAGGTTCCACGAGGTGACTTGTAGGGGATAAACCTATATGATAAACTGTCATTCTATATGACTAGCTATTCAGCAGGTGTTTAATAAATCCCCATCCATACCTCTATCTTCCTTTTGTTGTTGAATTAGAGTGATAATCACTGTGGGAAATGAGGGAGAGAGTTAACAAGAAAGAGTAAGGGGAAAAAAAAAAGGCCAAAGCCCCAAATAAACAGTTAAGCTTGCATGATTTGCTTGTGTCTCCCTGAAATGATGAAAACTGCCATATCAGCAGGGTGAGTCAGAAAAGCTGAAAAATGCAATAGCAAAGATATTCATGAGTTGGGGTTATGGTTAGCTTATTAGTTGCGACAGTTGACCCCAGTTGTTAGCTTTGCTTTTCTCAGTCAGCTCTTCAGAGGTCATGTTTGTACACGTGTTCTTGCTCAAGGTTGGATCTGTCCTGGATGGTCTTACCCTTTTAACATGGCATCATGCCATGGTGTCTAATCGGGTAGGCTTATAATTGCAGTGCACAGTGAAAGAACTCTCTGGCTCCTGCAGATGATGTGTTCATGTCTATCATGTTAATATCATTCTTCTTTGGCTGTACTTGGCAAGCTGTTACTGATACATTTGCTAACATGTCAACAATTGTTTTGTGTCAGCCCTTTGGGTTGATTACAGGGAAACTTGATTAATAGCATTATTTCTCAGACCTCCGGTGGCACAGATTGAATGAGTGAATGTCATCATACTGGAAGTCTGTGAGGAGCTGGAGATAAATTGAAATGTCATGATGACGCATGGATGCCTGTCTGTCTACTAGGCTTCATTTGCTTTTTCCTAACGATTTCTTTTGCTAATAAAATTGACCTTCCTATATTTGATGACTTGAATATAAATATTTCCTATATTTGCTATTACATTTAGACTTCCTATATTTGACAACTTATATATCAATATTGACAATGTGCTCAGTATTGTAAGAGTTATCATAAATAAAGAGATTGGAGGCCACTTATGTTAATATCATAAGTAAAAAGCTAGATAAGTAATTGAAAAAATAATGAAAATGATTATATTTATAGTAGTAGAAGTAGTTATGATAGTTAACAGCAAGCATAAGAATAGTAACAATGGTAGTACTAGCCAGGCCTGATTCCTGAGTAGGAGATAGTACCCTGGTGTTCATTGTGGAATAGCTGCTTAATGATTAATGGAGGCCAGAGTAGAAGAACAATCTGTTATCAAAGCCTGCATGTGATATAGTTACCCAGAGTGGCCTCTGCCCATCTGTTTGTCTCAAGTCAGTTTGTGCAGTACTATTAATAGCTACATAGGTTTTCTTCTCTAATAATAAGCCTTTGTCGGGGAGTGGGCAGTGGCTGGCTAACTCACGGCACTGTTACCCTGAAACTAGAATGGAAGAGATGGGCTAGACTGGGTTTTAGTCACTAAACTAAACAGAACACCTAACACACACCTAGGACAGAGCCTGGCACTAGATGGAAACATTTCAGGAATAAATGTGTCAATTATATCAGTCACTAATGTTATAAGAATTATAACAAGGTCAATTTTCTTTCCTGATGTCACTTGCATGAGAGCCAAGTTTCCAAGGAGTAGGTAGGGATTCAGGGTACAAGGCTCTTATGTCTTAGAGAGCAAGCTTGAGCTACAGGGATGTGGACAGTAATTGGAAAAGGCCACAAGAAAAACAAAAAGGACAATCATCTGGGTAAATGAAAACCTAGATTTTATAATAATCATGATGTTTATATAGTCAACACTTTAGTAGACATCAAGAATAGTGCGACGCGCTCTATATATCTTACTTTGTCTTCCCTGTGCATGGATGAAGTAGGATTATCATTCCAGTTTGTAGTTAAAGTTTCTAGGATTTATAGAGGTTAACTGTGTTACTCAATGAACAAAGCTAGATAATAAGAATGGGACTAAGATTTGTTTGTACTTGGATTAAATGATTCCACAGTCCTGGTCTCTTACACCGACTATGCATTTTATGGTGATATTATCTATCGCTTCTTACTTTCTAATCAATTAATGATAATATTTATTGTGCACATAGTATTTTTCAAACAGTATGCTATGTAATTTCCATGAACTGTCACATTTAATTGACAATTATTGTCACACTAGCAACTAGTCTGCCAATTAAATATTGCTATCATCCCCAAGTACCAGGTGTAGAAACTGAGGTACAGAAAATGTTGAATGATTTGATCATGACCATGCAGCTTGTAAGCACTGAAATTGACATTTGAACACTGTCAGTCTAATTCTAGAATAAGTGCTCTTCTTTTATTATTAATATTATTATTTATTGAAGCATAGTTCATTTACAATATTATATTCATATTAGTTGTACAGCATAGCGATTCAGCATTTTTATAGGTTATACACCATTAAAAGTTGTCACAATATAATGGCTATAATTCACTATGGTATACAGTATATTCTTATCAATTTTATACATGGTGGTTGTATCTCTGAAACCCATACCCCTAATCATAGTGATTCTTTGATTCATTCATTTAACTAATTTTTGGTGAGCAAACATTGGGTGCTAGAGAAATAGCAGTGAGCAAACTAGCTCAATTCTCTGCCCCTCTAAAAATGGAAAAATACACGTCAAGTATATCTGTCTGATGCGCTTAGTTGCAGAAACAAAGTTGGGGAGGGGAAAAGGGAGGTTACAATTTGATATAGGTTCTTGACTTACCTCACTTTGCCATGACTGAGCCACCATACAAATACTCTAGGTAAATGCATACTGGGCAGAGGAAAAAGCCAATGAGAAGTGCTTGGGGTGGGTTTGTATTGGTGAGGAATAGCAAGGACATTGTATTGTTATGTGAAGTGAACAAGGGGAGGTTGTTAGGAGATGATGTCAGAGATAAGAGGAGACTGGATTTCATAAACTTTACAAATCCCTAGAGGATTTTGGCCTTTGCTTAGAGTAGGATCAGAAGCCATTGGAGAGTTTGACTAGTGGAAGGAGAATATTTCCTGATTGTGGTGGATGCTGTGTTGAAAACAGAACAGAGAGAGGCAAGAATGGAAGCACAAATCTGAAAGGAGAGTATTCCATGAGATTACGCTTGGTAAATGTGTAAGGATATAAAGTGAGCAGATTTTTGCATATGTTTTTAAAGGAAATGAGCAAGGTTTTCTCATGAATTGGAAATGCGAATAAGGAAGAAAGAGAGGAGTTAAAGAGCAGTTAGCAAGGTGTGGAGACTACAGGAAGACTAGTGTGGTGTGGTGAGGGATTCTGTCAGATACCTTCTGTTTGAGATGTCTATTAGACATCGTTGTGGAGATGTCAAAGGTTAGTTGTGTATATGTATTTGAAATTCAGGGAGAGGTCTGGATGGATATGTAAACATTAGAGTCATCACAATCTAGTTGATATTGAAAACCGTCAGAGCCGGATCACCAGGGGAGTAAGTTTGGATAGAGCAAAGAAGGAGAAGAGATGCTCTCAGTATTTTCTGCTTACTTGGTCCCTAAATCCCTTGCTTTCTGTCATGATTTGTTAGTATTGCTCTCAAAATGCCATTTCCACGAAGAAAGACATCAGTGGAAAAACCAAGAAAATCTGGGGAAGTAAAATGAGTCTTTAGTTTGGTTAATAGAGTTTACCAATGTTAAATGTTTCATTTTGATCATTGCCCTCTGGTGATGTAAGATATTCACATAAGAGGAAAAGAGACATTCTTGTACTACTTTTGCAGCTTTTCTGTAAGTCCAAAATTAATTGAAAATAAGAGTTTTAGAAATATGTCCCCAGATGTGGACCCACTATTTTGAATAGAGTCTGAATTTTTCGGAAGAAGGAAATGGGACCTTTACCTCTCTTGGTCTAAGCACAAAACTTTATTCAGAAAGCCTAAATTTGAATTACCTTCTTGAACATTTTCCACCTAACTAACTAACACTAGGTTATGGTCAACTGAATGCTGAGACACATTTTGAAAATTGTTTTTTAAACGAGCTCTGCCTTATTGTATCTTTGAAAAAAGTGATTTACTTTTGACAATTCCAAAACTGGATGAGATGTGATCCCTAATAAATATTTTTGTTCAGATTCAATTCAGATACAAATCAGAGCACTGACTCTGCCTTCAAGTTCGTTATGTCATCCACCAGTTCCTTAGCATGCTCTTTACGCTGTTATCTAAGGCTCCTCCCAAATTCTGTTATCTTCTAGATCACTGGACAAGGAGGAGGGTGGCCCTTGGTCTTCACCAGGTCTGTCCTTTTGGTTGACAAAGATCCTTCCATGAATTCTTCCTTCTTTCATCCAGTCATGAATTTTCTGAACCAGATTATCTCATGTGTGTGCATGTGTGCTAAGTCACTTCAGTCGTGTCCAACTCTTTGTGACACTATAGACCAGCATAGCCTGCCAGTCTCCTCTGTCCATGGGATTCTTCAGGCAAGAATACTGGAGTGGGTTGCCCTGCACTCCTCTAGGGGATCTTCTCCACCCAGGGATGGAACCCATGTCTCTTTCACTGGCAGTCAGGTTCTTTACCACTAGCACCACCTGGGAAGCTCAAATTATCCCATTGCACCCATGTATTCTTTCTATTGTTGAATATATAGTAAAATTCTCTGTTAATCTTGGTGAAATCAGTACAATATCTTTCTCTAAATTTCCTCAATCTACCAGTACAGATTAATTTGTAATGAACTTATGCTCATGCCTAGTGATCTGTGCATTTTGTTATTAGGTACTCACAAATCATCTTTGTAACAATCCTTTTACAGATCCAAATAGTACAAGGTTACTCTTTCTTATGCAGATATAATAATGTGTAGACTCCGTTCAGTTCAGTTGCTCAGTCATGTCTGACTCTTTGTGACCCCATGGACTGCATCATGCCAGGCTTTCGTGTCCATCACCAACTCTCTGGACAGTTAGTGTCCATCCAGTTGAACACTGGAGTTGGAGCCTGGAGCTTGCGCAAACTCATGTCCATCGAGTCGGTGATGTCATCCAACCATCTCATTCTCTGTTGTCCCCTTCTCCTCCTGTCTTCAATCTTTCCCAGCATCAGGGTCTTTTCCTGTGAGTGACTTCTTCATGTCAGGTGGCCAAAGTATTGGAGTTTCAGCTTCAGCATCAATCCTTCCAATGAATATTAAGGACTGATTTCCTTTAGGATGGACTGGTTGGATCTCCTTGCAGTCCAAGGGACTCTCAAGAGTCTCCTCTAACACCACAGTTCAAAAGCATCAATTCTTCGGTGCTCAACTTTCTTTATAGTCCAGCTGTCACATCCATACATGACCACTGGAAAAACCATAGCCTTGACTATTCAGACCTTTGTCAGTAAAGTAATGTCTCTGCTTTTTAATGTTCTGTCTATGTTCATAGCCTTTCTTCCAAGAAGCAAGCATATTTTAATTTCATGGCTGCACTCACCATGTATAGTCTACTCTATCTATATTTGTTTATTTATTATTATTATTTTAATGAGAAGAGAGAATGTAGACCAAACATGGAGGAAAAGCTTTAAGAAGTGTACAAACTGCGAGGCCATTTCTTTTCTAGGAAATTGAGGAAATAGTCTCCATAGGAATCAAGCAGAAAACACTACAGCTTTTATTTCAGGTTTTATAGGCAGTAGCTATTTTTAATGGTGTAGTTAAACTCCATAGGAGGGAGTTTAAATGGTAAAATTAAATGTAATTTGGTGAAGGTGTTTATCAAGTATTTTCTTAAACAGTTGATAATTTGCACATTTCTTTCTTAAATTGTGCTTCCTTGTTACTGAGGACCACAGCTTGCTACTAACTGCTAATGAATTATGACACATCTATTATTTATGGAGCTTATAAGTTTAGGTGTCTTTCTGAAGGTTAGTTTGTCTGTGGTTTAAATCTCAAGTGATCTCGTTGAAGTTGCTCCACAGAGTTATCAACTGTAACTATGGTAATCTGAAATTTACCAGGCTGCAACCACTGTTCTATCTGCAAGGAATGTGTCTTCTACTGGTATCCTGGCCTCATTATAGAAGGGACATTGCTCAGACAAGCTTTAATGATGACCCTTAGTATAGCCGTGTGCTGTAATGCTTAGTGAAATTTGATGGAATAATGTGCCTAGTTGGTTTATCTCATTCAGACTGGTCCTCTTCTTGCTGTCTGTTTTCCAGAGTATGTTTTTTCTGACACACAAATCACTACATTCTTTGCTGGTATGTATCAAGATTTTCATGGAATGAATGAGAACTGGAGGGACTTGAGATAATAGTAATAGAATGTAAGGCATCCAGGAAGAGATGTAGCAACAGAAAATTAATTTATGTGCTAAGTGCTTTCCATAAATTATATCATTTAATTCTTTGTTAGAAGGCAGAGATACCTAATAGCATGCTTTGAACTGAGAAGGGACGTTGAGACCCGAAATGAAGCTGCAATTCCATAAAGAGCAATTATGAAGTTTATTGGGGGTAACTTATAGACAGGCAGGAAGGGTGGGGCAGACCATGGTCCACAGGCATTCACAGCTCTACTCAGTATTACCAAAAGGGATAAAGGGGAATTCAAAGGGGCCAAAACTAAGAATAGAATCTGACTACCAAGTGAGATAGATAATGCTGTTAAAGTGCTGTACTCAATATGTCGGCAAATTTGGAAAACTCAGTATTGGCCACGGGACTGGAAAAGTTCAATTTTTATTCCAATCCCAAAGAAAGGCGATGCCAAACCATGTTCAAATTACTACACAATTGCACTCACCTCACATGCTAGCTAAGTAATGCTCAAAATTCTCCACGCTGGGCTTCAACACAATGTGGACTGAAAAAGAACTTCAGATGCTCGAACTGGATTTAGAAAAGGCAGAGGAACCAGAGATCAAATTGCCAACATTCGTTGGCTGGTAAAAAAGCAAAAGAATTCCAGAAACAAACATCTATTTCTGCTTGATTGCCTGCACTAAAGCCTTTGACTGTGTGGATCACAACAAACTGTGGAAAATTCTGAAAGAGATGTGTGTACCAGACCACCTGACCTGCCTCCTGAGAAATCTGTATGCAGGTTAAGAAGCAACAGTTAGAACTGGATATGGAACAATGGACTGCTTCCACATTGGGAAATTAGTACATCAAGACTGTATATTGTCATCCTGCTTATTTAACTTATATGCAGAGTACCTCATGAGAAATGCCAGACTGAATGAAGCACAAGCTGGAATCAAGCTTTTGATATTTGCCAGGAGAAATATCAATAACCTCAGATACGAAGATGATACCACCCTTGTGACAGAAAGTGAAGAGGAACTAAAGAGCCTCTTTATGAATGTGAAAGAGGAAAGTGAAGCTGGCTTAAAACTCACCATTCAAAATACTAAGATCATGGCATCTGGTCCCATCACTTCATGGCAAATAGATGGGGAAACAATGCAAACAGTAACAGACTTTATCTTCTTGGGCTCCAAAATCGCTGCAGATGATGACTGCAGCCATGAAATTAAAGGATGCTTGCTCCTTGGAAGAAAACCTATGGCCAGCCTAGACAACATATTAAAATGCAGACTTTATTTTGCCAACAAAGGTTCATCTAGTCAAAACTATCGTTTTTCAAGTAGTCGTGTATGGATGTGAGAATTGGACCATAAAGACGGCTTAGTGGAGAAGAACTGATGTTTTTGAACTGTGGTGTCGGAGAAGACTCTTGAGAATCACTTGGACTGCAAGGAGATCAAACCAGCCAATCCTAAAGGAAATCAACCCTGAATATGTATTGGAAGGACTGTTGCTAAAGCTGAAGCTCCAGTACTTTGGCCACCTGATGCGAAGAGCTGAGTCATTAGGAAAGACCCTGATGCTGAGAAAGATTGAAGGCAGGAGGAGAAGGGGATGACAGAGGATGAGATGCTTGTATGGCATTACCAACTCAATGGACATGAGTCTGAGCAAGCTCTGGGCAATAGTGAAGGACAAGGAGGCCTGGCATGCTACAGTCCATGGAGTGGCAAAGAGTTGAACTTGACTGAGTGACTGAACAACAAGCAACCAAGTGAGAAGCAAGTTGGCACCAAAGGAACTGATTATTTTTCCTCCCTTGAGGGCGTCTCCTGATCATCAGCCATCTGTGTCAGCAAAAGGCATTTTTCCAGTTTTCTTATCAGATGAAGCCAAGGCTGAAAGTTGATAGGGAAATCATTCAGTTTTGGCATATTCTTTGTGAGGAGGCTAAAGCTGAGTCATGCAGAAAGGGGAGGGGATATGACTGGTCACCTAAGACGAAATTGACAACATGGAATCAGTGTGGTTCAGTCACACATTCTCATTATCATCCAATAGAGGTGTAGACTGTGTTTCAGATAAAATATTAAAGAGAGGACTGTTAATGAAATTGTCTGAAGGCAGGGAGCTGTTTGGTGATGAATCTGGGAAGTGAGTGCTGGCCATTTGGCCCCAGAGCCTGCACTTATCACGGCATCATGCCACCTCCCATGTATCTACCTATGGATGGATGTCATGCTGAACTTGATTAGTGACCACATTTTCACAGAGACCACACACAGACCACTGTGACATTCAGCAATTTTAATATAATTAGGTTGAATCATAACAGATTGCTGGTATTTGATTATTTTTACATTAAAAGAAATGGTGATTTTGGGTTGAAAAAAACTGACAAAATGACATTGATCAGAGGAAACTGGGGACACACACCAAGTGCAATATAGTATCATGGACTGCATCCTCTAACAGTAAAAGGACGTGATGAAAATTCTGGCCGCATCTGAATAAGGTCTTAGATTTGTAGTATTGCATGAATGTAAATTTTTTTTTTTTTAATATTGATTTATTAATTTGGCTGCACTAAGTCTTAGTTGCTCTATCTTCTATTTTCATTGAGGCATGAGGGATCTTTTTAGTTATGGCATGTGAACTGTTAGTTGAGGCATGTGGGATCTACTTCCCTGACCAGGAATAGAACCTGGGCCCCCTGCATTGGTAACAGGGAGTTTTAGCCACTGGACCACCAGGGAAGTCCAGTGTCTTGGTTTTGATAATTGTACTATGTCAGAGGTTACCTTTAGGAGAAATAGGGTTAAGGATGTGTAAGAACTCTGCTGTATAGAACTCTTTGTTGTATATTTTAAGTTTAAAAAATTTTTTTTTAGATTTAGTGAATCTAATATTATTACAAATAAAATTTATTAACAAATTTTAATTTAGCAATGGAAATTTCATTTTATATAGATCTTTAATAATTAATAAGTTCCTTTTACATGATACTGGAAACTATAGCTGCTCTCCTCTCTGTTCTCCAGAAGCACTTCAGATTTACTTCTACTCTAGCACCTGCTATTTTGGATATATTTATTTGTCTGCAATTTAGTTGCCCTAACAATGCTGTGGTCTTTTCAAGGCAAGGAGTGCGTTCAAGTCTTCCTTGTATTCCAAGCAGTGTAAGACACAAAGTAGATTCATGTTTGTTTGTTTGTTTGTTTTTTTAAAAAACAAATGAATACATTTATTAGTCTTTATGGCTGACAAAAAGTGATAATAATTTTAAGATGCACTCCATGTAGTCAGTTCAGATCACCACTTGCTAGGTTGTCTCCCCAAATAAAAGAAAGAATAAAGATGTAAGATCATGACATCCGGTCCCATCACTTCATGGCAAATAGATGGGGAAACAGTGGAAACAGTGGCTGACTTTATTTTTCTGGGCTCCAAAATCACTGCAGATAGTGATTGCAGCCATGAAATTAAAAGACGCTTACTCCTTGGAAGGAAAGCTATGACCAACCTAGACAACATATTAAAAAGCAGAGATATTACTTTGTCAATAAAAGTCTGTCTAGTCAAGGCTATGGTTTTTCCAGTGGTCATGTATGGATGTGAGTTGGACTATAAAGAAAGCTGATGCTGAAGAATTGATGCTTTTGAACTGTGGTGTTGGAGAAGACTCTTGAGAGTCCCTTGGACTGCAAGGAGATCCAACCAGTCCATCCTAAAGGAGATCAGTCCTGGTTGTTCATTGGTAGGAATGATTTTGAAGCTGAAATTCCAATACTTTGGCCACCTGATGCTAAGAGCTGACTCATTTGAAAAGACCCTAAATGCTGGGAAAGATTGAGGGCAGGCGGAGAAGGGGATGGCAGAGGATGAGATGGTTGGATGGCATCACCAACTCAATGGACATGGGTTTGGGTGGACTCTGGGAGTTGGTGATGGACAGGGAGGCCTGGTGTGCTGCAGTTCATGGGGTCGCAAAGAGTCGGACACAACTGAGTGACTGCACTGAACTGAAAGATGTCTTATAAACATTTACAGTCCATGGAGTTGCAAAGAGTCAGACACGACTTAGTGACTGAACAACAATAAACATTATAATTTAGTTAAAAAATATGGAAGAAGTTCCTATCTTTTATAAATGAAGATAGCAGCAGTGACAAGAGTTGCTTAGTCCATGGTTAGGAAATGGAGAAGCTCAGCACCAAGTCCTTCATACTGAAACTCCTGGTTCCCTTTGGAATCAGCATCAAGATTCTGGGAAGGAGTAGGTCCAGGTATGTTCATGGACCTGCCTTCACCAGCTGAGCCATCAGAAACAAAGAATTGTGCTGGCCTTTGAGGAAGGAAGATCAGTGTGTTATTAAAAGTTTTCCTTTGCATAAAAAAGAGTTTGTGGCTGGGGGAAAGATAGTATTAAACTGGAATGGGACATAGGCATATCTTCAGAGTTTAAAGGGGGCCACTTCCATGCTGCTCTTGTGCTGGTTTATGTTTGCTGTTATTTTTTTCAGTTTTAACAACTTTATTGAAATACCACTCACCCATTTAAAATGTACAGTTCGGGCTTCCCTGTTGGTCCAGTGGTTAAGAATCCACCAGCCAGTGCAGGGGGCATGGGCTCTACCCCTGGTCCCGGAAGATCGCACATGCTGCAGGCAGCTGGACCTGCGGGCCACACTGTGAAGCCCAAGCTCCAGAGCATGCGCTCTGCAGTAGGAGGGCCCCTTAATGGGGAGCCTGGGACCCGAAACCTGAGAAAGTCTCATTAGGCAACAAAGACCCAGCACAGCCCAAATAAAATTAATCAGTTAATTAAAAGGTAAGATGTACAATTCAATGGCTTTTAGTATATTTAAAGATAGCCTTAGAAAGCATCACAACGAACAAAGCTAGTGGAGATGATGAAATTCCAGTTGAGTTATTTCAAATCCTGAAAGATGATGCTGTGAAAGTGCTGCACTCAATGTGCCAGCAAATTTGGAAAACTCAGCAGTGGCCACAGGACTGGAAAAGGTCAGTTTTCATTCCAAACCCAAAGAAAGGCAGTGCCAAAGAATGCTCAAACTACTGCACAATTGCACTCATCTCACACGCTAGTAAAGTAGTGCTCAAAATTCTCCAAGCCAGGTTTCAGCAATATGTGAACCGTGAACTTCCAGATGTTCAAGCCGGTTTTAAAGGCAGAGGAACCAGAGATCAAATTGCCAATATCCGCTAGATCATCGAAAAAGCAAGAGAGTTCCAGAAAACTGTCTGTTTCTGCTTTATTGACTATGCCAAAGCCTTTGACTGTGTGGATCACAATGAACTGTGGAAAATTCTGAAAGAGATGGGAATACCAGACCACCTGACCTGCCTCCTGAGAAATCTGTATGCAGGTCAGGAAGCAACAGTTAGAACTGAACATGGAACAACAGACTGTTTCCAAATAGGAAAAGGAGTACATCAAGGCTGTATATTGTCACCCTGCTTATTTAACTTATATGCAGACTACATCATGAGAAACGCTGGACTGGAAGAAGCACAAGCTGGAATTAAGATTGCCAGGAGAAATATCAATAACCTCAGATATGCAGATGACACCACCCTTATGGTAGAAGGTGAAGAGGAACTAAAAAGCCTCTTGTTGAAAGTGAAAGAGGAGAATGAAAAACTTGGCTTAAAGCTCAACATTCAGAAAACAAAGATCATGGCATCTGGTCCCATCACTTCATGGCAAATAGATGGGGAAACAGTGGAAACAGTGTCAGACTTTATTTTTTCGGGCTCCAAAATCACTATTGTTTTGCAGATGGTGATTGCAGCCATGAAATTAAAAGACGCTTACTCCTGGAAAGGAAAGCTATGACCAACCTAGAGAGCGTATTAAAAAGCAGAGATATTACTTTGCCAACAACAGTCCGTCTAGTCAAGGCTATGGTTTTTCCAGTGGTCATGTATGGATGTGAGAGTTGGACTATAAAGAAAGCTGAGCACCAAAGAATTGACGCTTTTGAACTGTAGTGTTGGAGAAGACTCTTGAGAGTCCCTTGGACTGCAAGGAGATCCAGCTAGTCCATCCTAAAGGCGATCAGTCCTGGATGTTCATTGGAAGGACTGATGCTGAAGCTGAAACTCCAATACTTTGGTCACCTCATGCGAAGAGTTGACTCATTGGAAAAGACCCTGATGCTGGGAGGGATTGGGGGCAGGAGGAGAAGTGGATGACAGAGGATGAGATGGTTGGATGGCATCACCTACTCAATGGACATGAGTTTGAGTAAACTCCAGGAGTTGATGATGGACAGGGAGGCCTGGTGTGCTGCGATTCATGGAGTCGCAAAGAGTCGAACACAACTGAGCGACTGAACTGAACTGAACTGATGACTATAACCACAGTCAATTTTAGAACATTTCATCACCCCAAATGAAATCCTGTATGTTTTAGCTC
Source organism: Muntiacus reevesi (assembly GCF_963930625.1). Taxonomy (NCBI): domain Eukaryota; kingdom Metazoa; phylum Chordata; class Mammalia; order Artiodactyla; family Cervidae; genus Muntiacus; species Muntiacus reevesi. The sequence goes on from NC_089250.1 coordinate 116,266,646, forward strand.
TCATCTCTCCTCCTAGGCTCCTCGCCACTCCTCAGCCCAAGGCAACTACTAATCTGCTTTCTGTCTCTATTTATTTCCCTGTTTTGGACACTTAATATGAATGGGATCTTATGCAATCCTATGTAGTCTTTTGTGAGTGGCTTCCTTCACTTAGAATAATGTTTTTAATGTTCATCCATGTGATAGATATCAGTATTTCATTTCTTTTTATGGCCAAATTGCATTACATTGTATAGATATACCACTGTTGGTGGTGGTGGTGGTATAGTCAGTAAGTCATGTTCAACTCTTTGCAATCCCGTGGACTGTAGCCTGCCAGGCTCCTCTGTCTGTGGGAGTTCTTCAGCAAGAATATTGGAGTGCGTTGCCAATTTCTTTTCCAGGGGATCTTCCTGATCCAGGGATTGAACTTGCGTTTCCTGGTTGGTAGGCAGATTCTTTACCACTGGGCCACCTGGGAAGCCCATACCTCATTATGTTTATCTATTTATTGAGTGATGGGCATTTGGCCTGTTTACACCTTTTGGTTAGTATGAACAATATAACTGCTAGCATCACTGTACAAGTTTCTGTGTAGACAAATGTTTTCTCTTTCTCTTAGATGTGAACTTGGCTTTAGTTCAGTTAATTCTAACTTGACACATAAGGAGTGTCTCCTAGAGAGAAAGAATAATAGAACCACAACATGCTGAAAATTTGGAATAATTTTTAATGCTCACTGCCTTTCTTAGTCTCAGTTTATAAGTATCCTTTGTCGATAAGCTGTGCCTCAAAAAAAAAAAAAAAAGTTTTTAAACATACACACATGCACATACAAGCTTGCATAAGGATTCAGCTAAAAGTAACCCCTCCCGAGAAGCCATCTGGAGAAAGAAGTGCAAACCTCATAATGCTGAAATTGCTCAAGAAATGGGGCAGTTCCTCTTTAGGAATCTCTTCAGATTGGGGTTTATGCGCCATGCTGGAAATATGGACTGTGTGTAACCTTATTTGCCCCTTATTTGTAGCTATGCCTGATCAAAATCATTTCTGGCTATTCCTGAAAATCAAAACTTTTCCTGGGAACATCTCCCTGATGAATCAACAGAATATTGGCTGTGGTCAGGATGGTAAGCTTCTAAAGGGCCAAGCCTAGGTCTCTCCTCTTCTAGAAGAGTACCTTCACACAGTACAAGTGCCCTGTGCATTTGCTAAAAGTGACATGAATTGAGATTGTTGAAAAATAGCACCTGGTTGAAGGATTTGTTTATTTTCATTACTGCTCAGTTTTCTCTTGGAAAAAATGCAGACTCTGGAAATCCATTTATTGTGTACTCTCCTAATAAGTCCTGCTTTTAATAGCGAAAGTTAATCAAGACCTGGTCACCCGAACAGATCCCTTGCCTCATATGTGGGGCAGTGGGACTCAGAGCTGTGGCTTCTTCCTGCATCTCTTCTATACTTCCCTTGTTCCCCAGACCTTGCTGACCCCCTCGGAGGCCTGTTTACTCAGAGGGTAGCCTGAGCTGATGCTTTCTCCAAGCAGGCTTTCTCCCTGTTCTACCTAGAGTTTCTGCATCTCTTCATGGACAAAGGGTAAGTATAAAGGAATCTTCAAGACCATCTCCCCATGTCATCTCCCCGCTCCGGTATAACCAGACTCTTCAATTGTGTGACATTTTGTTTGTGGGGCAGAACCAAATTATGTAATCAAATAGGGACACTAAGCCTGATTGCTACTTCAATCAAAGCTCCCAAGAAATCCAATAATTTTGGGTTTGACCTATGTGCTATTTTTAATTGGGGCTTCCGTGCTGGCTCAGATAGTAAAGCGGTAAAGCATTTGCCCGCAATGCAGGAGACCCGGGCTCAGTCCCTGGGTTGGGAAGATCTTCTGGAGAAGGAAATGGTACCCCACTCTACTAATCTTGCTTGGAGAATTCCATGGACAGAGGAGCCTGGTGGGTTACAGTCCATGGAGTGGCAAAGAGTCGGACACAGCTTAGCAACTAATGCTATTTTAATGTGACTGATTTGAAAGGCTCTTGGAGAGATGTCTGAACCTTGCAGCAACCTTTTTTTCTGGATCCTGTGTAAGAGAAAATATACTCTCCTTCCAGCTTGACACTATACTATTCATTCCAGTTCCCTTGGAACTGAGATGTTTGATTCCCTCCGGGTCTTAGTTGTTCAGTGTATGTGATGTAATCAGCTCAGGGAAGCATAGCTTTAAGAGGATCTCAAAAAACCATCAAGCCTAGAAGGGGAGTTAAAACTCTTTCCTCAAAAGGAAAGAGAATATTTATAATAGAATTATACTAGATGTAAGAGTAGTTACAAGGAGTTTGGTCTATTATACAAAAAATTATTTTTCTGCCATTTTTTTTTTTTTTTTGATGCCTTATCTAGCCCAGTGGACTCCCAAGTATTGTGGAATCCCCTACGACTCTAGCTTCTGGGGAACTCTGAATTTTGATTGAAGTCAATAGGATGCTTTACCACTAAGTACCTCTACCAGGCTACAGTTAACAAATTCTTGTAAATCAAATTTCATGCAAGCAGGCATTTTTATGAGTAATCACTGTTTAACCTCAACAAATTGAAGTTTTTATATCCAGAAATGAAACAACAGTGATGATCCTATCCTAAAACTTTAAATGGTTGAAAAAATGAAAGTGTTAGCTTCTGTCTTGTCTTACTCTTTGTGATCCCATGGATTGTAGCCCATCAGGCTCCTCTGTCCATGGAATTCCCCCCCAAAGAATATTGGAGTGGGTAGCCATTCCCTTCTCTAAGGGATCTTCCCAAATCAGGGATTGAACTCTTGTGTCATCTCTTGTGTCTCCTGCATTGGCAGGGAGATTCTTTACTGTCTGAGCCACCTGGGAGTTAGATCCAGATAAGTCGTTCCTTACACTTTAGTGTGGGGTATCCTTTTATTCATCTACCATGACAAGAAATCTCCAAAAAGAGGGAAAGAGAATCTTTAATAGCAAAGTTTAAAGGCAACTCAGATATTAATTCTTAAACAGCCCTCTGGTTTCCTGAGTAGCTAACGAAGCACTATTTAGCTCTTAAATGTCTTTTTTTAGACTTTACAGGAATAGGAAATGCTGTGTATCAACATTTAATTTAGAAACTATGAATGGTTTAAAATATGCCATTTTCAATGTTTTTACTTGGGGTGAGGGTTATTTCAGTGACATTTACTTTTTTGGGGGCGTAGTTAGAGGATAGGGATCTCATACATTTTCAAATAACTAAATCTTGTCCATTTAAGAATGTATATTTTCTCTTCTCAAAATTTCTGAAGTAAATCTTTCTAAAATATAATTGTACAGTCATTTCCCTTTGGAAAAAAAGTGCTTAATATACATATAACTCTTTAATGACTCATGGCATGATGCCCAAATGAGTCTTGGTGTCTGGGAAAGTAAGATTTAAAAAGAATTCTAGCTCACCCAGTCTGCCCTCCTCGCCCGCCCATATTAAAGAAGAGAGTGTTGGCTTTTGACTTCCTATAAATTGCATCAGTTCAGTTCAGTTTAGTCGCTCAGTCGCATCCGATTCTTTGCGACCCCATGAATCGCAGCACCCCAGGCCTCCCTGTCCGTCACGAACTCCCGGAGTTTGCTCAAACTCATGTCCATCGAGTCGGTGATGCCATCCAGCCATCTCATCCTCTGTCGTCCCCTTCTCCTCCTGCCCCCAGTCCCTCCCAGCATCAGGGTCTTTTCCAATGAGTCAGCTCTCCGCACTCCCAATTCGACGTTCTGAGATTTCTGCGCAGCTCTCCTCTACCACAATCCAATGGCTTAGAGCTTTGGTTTCATTATAGAAGCCCTCAGTTGGCTCATGCCTCTGCTTTTTGCCCTGTCTCTCAAACTGCAGTGCACTCCCTTTCCAAGATCCAGCTTCATGGAGCTGTTGACTGGTTCTAAGTCCAGCCCCATGGTTTCATACCCACCAGCTCTTACATATACCAACCCCGCCCCCCCCCCCCCCCAATTATCAGCGATTCTTTCCCCTCTGGTCTGTCCTGGGTGTGGGACAGCCACTTAGCTTTATCTTTCATGACTCCCATTTAAGGCTGACTTTTCCTATGAAACTTTTCAACTTCTCCAGGGGGAAAGGATTGTTCTCTCCAAAATGCTCTCAGTATTCTCTACACATTCTTGTTTCAGCTCTTGGCTGTGTTTTTATCATAGTTTGAGTGTATATCTATCTACTCTTTTTTTAAATTGAAGTTTAGTTGATTTACAGTGTTGTGTTTATTCCTGTTGTACAGCAAAGTGATTCAGTTATGCATATACATATAGTTATTCGTATATATACATTTGTATATTTTCCTTTATGATTTATCTCAGGATTTTGAATACAGTTCCCTGTGCTATACCGTAGGACCTTGTTGTTTTTTTTGTTCTGTATGTAATACTTTGCATCTACTAACCCCAGGCTCCCGTTCTGTCCCCCCGGCCACGGGAAGCCGCAGGTCTATCCTCTGAGTCTGTTTCTGTTTGCAATAGGCTCATTTGCATCATATCTTAGATTCTACATGTAAGTGATATCATATCTTACTGTCCCTGTCAGCCTCAAGGGTTGGTTCTTTGCTGTCCACCATTCTGGGTCTGTTTCCAGCAGCTCTCCAGGGGGACAAATTAATTGTTGAGCAAAGGGATACTCTAAAGTGTGTGTCACTTCCTCACCTTTAATCCCTGTCATGTGGTTTTCTTTTATGTTTTTACTTAAAACACAAATTTGTTTTATATGTTTTAATTTTGTCAAATTATTTATTTATTGAATGATGAGATGAAGCTTGGAGAGTCATTGTGTGTGTGTGTGTGTGCGCGCGCGTGCATGTGTGTGTGTGTGTGTGGTGGGTGCACTCCACACATTGTCCCTCCAAGACATAACATTCTTCTCCCAGCTGAAGACAAACTGCCTTAAGAGACTCCTGTCTTTTCTCTAGGCAGGCCCTGATGTGTGGCGTTGTTCAGAGGGTCTCATGCAGGGGCTCAGGTCTCGTGTGATCAGAGCTTAAAGCTAGCAGGAACTACTGAACCTTGTAGAGCTTTGTAGTCCACCCATCTCTATCTTCTTCAATCCTGGATTACTCCAAGCTGCTGAATGTTAGCTCTTTTGTCTGCAGATCTGCACTATGCATGTGAGTTACATTTTTTTCCCCTCCATTGGCCCTCTGAAGCCCCACTACTTGTTCCATTGCTTGATCATTCAATCTTTCATTTCCCTCTACATCAGCTGTTGAAATGGGGTTGTAAAGATTGAGTTGGAGCATACAAAATGTAGAGAAGAAGGCAATTGCATCCCCAGAGACTGATTCATACTTACCAGCTATTATTATTGTTAGGATGACTGTCAAGCTTCTAATCCTCATTTCCTGACTCACTGCCACTGTTTTAGGATTTGCTCTGCTGACCTTCCAATAGCTGTAAAATCATATCAGCCCAATTGGTTGTAATAATTATAAAGTTAGGGTGACTAGGCTCCTAGTAATGACTCTTAACATCTTTTTTGAAAAAACTGAAAATCCTATATGAGCTTTGGTACATATATATTTTTAGGCTGTGCCTTAGCCATCAAGGGGCCTTTTCTTTTTCTGATTCGTGCCTCTGTTAAGAATAGTCAAAGTTGCCAGAAAAGTGATTTTTGGATATGAAAGAGAGGTGAGATTGTGTTAAATTAGGAACTCAGAGTCAAGAAAAGATGAAAAGCTATATTTAGAATGGGGTTTGAACTGAAAATGACTGTGGATCTTTTCCTTTTTTAATAGTGTGAGGAATGCAGCCACAGGTTTGAGATGAAACTATTTAAACATTTATTTCAGCCCAGTTGAGAAAAGGAGAGAGCCAGTTTCTCCCCAGACCTCAATATTTATCTTTAGGATGTAAAAAGAAAGTGAGAGACTGGATGACCTTGTTTTCGCTGAATTTGATCTCTCTTGCCTTTTTTCTTTCTCTTTGCCTTTTTGAGGGGGGATCATGTGTATTTTTTTATGCTGAAAATAGAAGACTTTTTTCCTTGCAGTAGGCATGGAAGGTTAAAAAAAAAAAAAAAGAGCACATGCAAATGGTGTTAGAGAATACAAACAGGCTTCTCCATGATTAGGGAATTCCATGGACTAACTGCATCCCGATTCACAATTATGCCATGGTTGCTCCTTCAAATAGGCTAGCCTCTTTCTGGACCACATTTACAGACACAGCTTAGCCATTAAGCAAAGTTCTCAACTTAATCTCTCTTGCTTAAAGGCAAACTGAATTGGTATTGTGACTCGTTTTCTTCCTTCCTTCTTCTTTCCTCCCTCCCTCCCTCCCTCCTTCTTCCTTTCTTTTCATCTCTCATCTGTTCAGCTACCTACCTACCTGAATTTTTTTTATTTTGATGGGTCTTATGCAGAGTTATACATAGGCTATAAAAGGGTTGGATGGTTTTATCTACCTTGCTTATTTAATCTACACAACAATCATGTTTGATAGGCATCATTACCCTCAAGCTCCAGATAAAGAAACTGCAGCGTAAATAAGTAAATTATTTACCTAGTTTCACGGCCAGCAAGTGGTGACGACTTGGAGCTGGGTCTTTCTGGCTCGAGCAGTTCTTGACTGCTCATTACCTAGAGTCACTACATACATTTTGTCCTAAATTTGTGCAATTTTTGCCAAATGACACACGGCTGCCAAAAACAGCCATCTGAAAATTGACAAATTCATTCATGCAGTTACATGGGGAGGTTTCTTTATCTGCTTATTGTCGTTACCAACTTTTTGTTATATTTATAGAGTAGTGCCGTGCTAAGACAGAGTAGAGAAGGGTCATATATCCCCAGTATTTCTAAAATTTGGAGTGACATTTCTGAAAACATGAGCACCTCTTTTCCTTCTTTTGCAGTTTTGGGGTAGAAATGGTGTGGTTGCAGACAGAGGGTGATGGAGAAAGAACCCTGTGCTATTTGATAAGAATTCCACCTCTGCTGTTCCCACCTTGCAGTACAAGGATAGTGTTGCTAGGAAAGATGACATAATTAACTCCTAAAATAAATGAATGCTTTTAATGTAAATGAAAGTATTATTTTAAATTAAGATGGATTATGATGGTCCTGTTGGAAAATAACGTTTCGCCTAAAATGAATCAGCCTGTTCAAGAAGCAGTGATATATATGGAACAGCTTCTCCACAGAAAGCCCAAGCCATTTCTTCTCTAGTAAGTGACCCAGTAAAAGTGCTATATATACACCCAGGTCCTTTCCAACTGTATAGGCGATGATGGAAAAGAATGACTCAGCCTAGTAACGACAGGAGACCCATGGAAATGGTTTCTTTTTCTGGATTTGGTCTAAACCTCTGAGTTTCTTTAAAAGTTTTAGGCCATTTAAAATCAATAGTAATATTTAATCTACATTTTATAAAAAGGAAATACATCTTTTAAAAAATAAATTCAGGGCTATCCCATGAGCCACAAATGAGCTTATTAACTGGGTCCATAAGAGAACCTAGAAATTGTATGCATTATGTAATACATGATGCCTTATTGGCTTCTATTTCCCTTTTCACTCAAATTATGTAAGTCAAATCAGGTATTAAATTTGCTTTGCTGCATGTTTAAATGAGCATTAAGGGATATTTCAGATGCATTAACTAGAAACACCACCTTTAGCAGCCAACATTGAATTTATCATTTTTGAGGACTAAATTGGACAAGGATTAAAACAGGACAAGAAGTCTAGTTACTCGTATAATTGTATAATTGAGTTTGACTGACGTTTCAGCGCCCTGATATTGAGAGCCATGAAATCAGAATCACCACCGCTGCCTTGCCTGTGGGGAGACTCATTACTGCTGTCTGTTTTCTGGTATGCATCCTCTGTCATTTTCTTCTTCTGCTTCCTCCTGTCACTGCAGTAACGGGTGCCACCAGCTTAACCTACCTTGTGTGGAGCAAAATCTGTGCAAAAGCACCAACTGCATCCCCACTGGCAGTAGGAACATTTATCTCTGACATTCCAGTTTCTCTATAAGTATTCCCCACTAATACAACTATGAATGTCCCCTCCTTCCTTAAAACGGACCCATCTGCTCTGTGCCTTTCCAAGAAAGCCCAGATTCCACCAACGTGCTTCAGTGTGGCTGCAGGAAATCTTCCTTCTCATCCCTCAATTACTCTTCATGACACCATGAGCTTCTGACATCTGTGTCCAATTCCAGCTGCCTCTTGGAAATTTTCAGGGGAGGTATATGACAGAGTAGAGGGACATAGGCCTTGGCATCAGACTGAGGGGCACATTTCGGTTCTGCCACTGCTCCTGTAAGTAAACATCTTGGTTTCTTCAATTCTAATCTTGGGGGAAATAGTTCCATTGAAGAGAAGGTTCAGGGAGATACTTACCTGAAATACTTTGCACAATTAGCAGTAAATGGAGGGTCGATTCCTGTTTCTTTCTTAACACACACACACACCAGCTCTCCTCATACATATATATGTTTTCTAGTGTTACCAGAAAATTGTGTTGTGTTTTAGAGTGCTTATATAGCAGAGTCCTTGGGTCTTTGGAATTATTTTATTCAACCGTTTTATAAATTCCACTGGCAAGAATATGAAATATGTGCTTCACATCCCTGGACCTCCTGCAGAGCCATTATATTATAGGCATTTAATAAATGTTTATTGAATGGAATGTCATCACAGAGGTGGTAAATCAAGATAGATAGAAGCCTGGACTCTGGAAATAAACTGCCCATATTTTCACCAGTAAGATATCTCTTACCAGTAGTATGACCTGAGTAAGTCACTTAATCTCTGTGTGCTTCAGTTTCCCCATCTGTAAAATGAGGCTAATAGCACTGCCTCTTGTGCTGTTGGGAGAATTAAATGAATTCACACATGTATAGTATTTAGAAGAGTGCCCAACACTAGGTAAGTGCTCTGTTATCACTATTGTACTTAATAATAACTGGTTATTATTTTTTAAAAGTTGGTCCTTTGTGGTTTCTTACATCAGGCTTCTCCCACAAGTAGGACCTTGACTGTCTTCAGAGCAGTCAGAAATAACCATCTTAAAAGGTGGCCTAAAGGCCAATTAAGTTGAGTTTATCCCCCTTGGCATTTGGAAATTGCTTATGGCATAGCATCTGCTTTGTTTGCTTTTGCTTGTGGCACAGGCATGTGAGTTCTCACGACTCGGGGGCCAATCTGCTGGTGTGTTTTGCTTATTACTCTCCCTTTGCAGACACACTTGGCCAGACTTGGCCTTTGCACAGTCTGATGCTCACTTTGTTTCCTTTTGATTACCTTTCTCTCGGTAATGAGATGCTTACACTTCTCTCTCCTACCTCAGTTTCCCAGGTGACATTGCGCAAGGGCAACTGTAGCCAATTATGTGATTGTTACTCTTAGGCACTGTCCTCCCTGAATACTTGTCACTTTTCTGATCCTGGTACTCTGACCTGGCTGAGATAAGAGGAAACCTAACTGGTGCCCAGCATATAGAATTATTTTACTGAAATGGAGCTTGTTCTGTAGTACATATGGCATAATCTTTACTTTCCATGAGTTCTTATAATTCTCATTAAGTCCATGAAATAAAAATTAATATTTCTGACTCTAAAACTCCCAACCTCTTTATACTACATGATGTCCATTGCTATTACAATTTTTTTTTCTCTCTCTCTCACTTATATCCTCAGTCCATCCACTCTGTGTTACCAGCTCAGATTTCTCTACAATAGAATAGGTCCTCAGCCGGAGATCACATTGAGAGTGATAAAACACCTAAAAACCCAGATGGAAGTTGGTAAAATGGAGTCATGTGGAAATATGTTCAAACATTTGCACCATATTTGTTTGCCTTGTGTGTTAATTTTCTATCATCTCCTCTTGGGTGTGTGTGTTCGCTGTTCAGTTGTGTCCGACTCATTGCAGCCTCACAGATTGTAACCCACCAGGTTCCTCTGTCCATGGGATTTCCCAGGCAAGAATATTGGAGTGGGGCACCATTTCTGACCCAGGGATCAAATCTCTGTCTCTTGTGTCTCCTGCATTGGCAGGTGGATTCTTTACCACTAGCGCCACCTGGGAAACCCCTCAAACTCCTCTTATGTAGAACTGTTTTTAGTGCTGCATAAACAAAAGAGTACAAAGAGCACCTATGATGGTTCCTTTTACGTATAAATGTGGCTCCATAATTAAAAGACATACTTTTTGTAGTGCAAAAGCTTTTAAGTTTCATTACGTCCCATTTGTTTATTTGTGCTTTTATTTCCAATATTCTGGGAGGTGGGTCATAGAGGATCTTGCTGTGATTTATGTTGGAGAGTGTTTTGCCTATGTTCTCCTCTAGGAGTTTTATAGTTTCTGGTCTTACATTTAGATCTTTAATCCATTTTGAGTTTATTTTTGTGTATGCACTACAAAGGAAACTATAAGTAAGGTGAAAAAACAGCCCTCAGATTGGGAGAAAATAATAGCAAATGAAGAAATAGAAGGATTAATCCAAAAATATACAAGCAACTCCTGAAGCTCAATTCCAGAAAAATAAATGACCCAATCAAAAAATGGGCCAAAGAACTAAACACACATGTCTCCAAAGAAGACATACAGATGGCTAACAAACACATGAAGATGCTCCACATCACTCATTATCAGAGAAATGCAAATCAAAACCACAATGAGGTACCATTACACACCAGTCAGGATGGCTGCTATCCAAAAGTCTACAAGCAATAAATGCTGGAGAGGGTGTGGAGAAAAGGGAACCCTCTTACACTGTTGGTGGGAATGCAAACTAGTACAGCCACTATGGAAAACAGTGTGGAGATTCCTTAAAAAACTGGAAATAGAACTGCCATATGACCCAGCAATCCCACTTCTGGGCATACACACCGAGGAAACCAGATCTGAAAGAGACACATGCACCCCAATGTTCATCATAGCACTGTTTATAATAGCCAGGACATGGAAACAACCAAGATGCCCATCAGCAGAGTAATGGATAAGGAAGCTGTGGTACATATACATCATGGAATATCACTCAGCCGTTAAAAAGAATTCATTTGAATCGGTTCTAATGAGATGGATGAAACTGGAGCCCATTATACAGAGTGAAGTAAGCCAGAAAGATAAAGAACATTACAGCATACTAACACATATATATGGAGTTTAGAAAGATGGTAATGATAACCCTATATGCAAAACAGAAAAAGAGACACAGAAGTACAGAACAGACTTTTGAACTCTGTGGGAGAAGGTGAGGGTGGGATGTTTCGAAAGAACAGCATGTATATTATCTGTGGTGAAACAGACCACCAGCCCAGGTGGGAGGCATGAGTCAAGTGCTCCGGCCTGGTGGGCTGGGAATACCCAGAGGAATCGGGTGGAGAGGGAGGTGGGATGGGAGACCGGGATGGGGAATTCGTGTAACTCTATGGCTGATTCACATCAATGTATGACAAAACCCACTGAAAAATAAAAAAATAAATAAATAAAAATTAAAAAAAAATAATAAAGCAAGAAAGGCATGGTGTAATCTTTTGCTTCTTTTCAATCATGTGTCATTCATCACAGACTATTGACTTGACACAACAAAACGTCGTATCATCCAATAATGGCTCGATTTTCAGCTTCTCAATAGAAAAGTCATCTTCCCCAGTTGACAAACACATTTTACTCAGAAATGACATCAAAATGCAATATTTTCCCTGTCATGCTGAACTATGCCTTGCTCACTGACTCCCTCGTATTCTCAGCTTTCATTACCCTTTTACTTGCTCTTACCCTTTAGCTGTCAAGTCACCTTATTTTATTTATTTAATAATCTGACAAAGATGAAAGAAATATTATAATGGGCTTATGAAACAATTGGAATGTCCTTTACTATCATTGTTTTCATTTAGATGACAGAAGAATCTCCCTTGTCATAAATTTAAGTAACGCCTGTTTGTTTTGTAATGCACGTGTACAACTGTCTGTGTGTGTTTGCTTGCTATCTTCCAAAAATTAGTTTCCTGAGGCAGACTTTATGTACAACTCTGGCTTGGTGGTAAAGAATCCTCCTGCCAACACAGGAGACACAGGTTCAGTCTCTGGGTTGGAGACATCCCCTGGAGTAGGAAATGGCAACCCACTCCAGGGATTCTTGCCTGAGAAATCCCAGGGCCAGAGGAGCCTGGCAGGCTGCAGTCTATGGGGTCACAAAAGAGTTGGACATGACTTAGCAACCAAACAACAGTAACTAAATGATCTTCACCAAACTACTGTTTATTACAGTCTGAGGACATTATTTTAAATTAAAAAAATTTTTTTGACTATGCCACATGATATGGAATCTTAGTTCCCCAACCAGGGATCAAACCTGCACCTAAGTTCCCTGCATTGGAAGCACAGAGTCTTAACTGCTGGACTACCAAGTCCCTGGGGACATCATTATAAGTCAGCAACCAGCAAACCTGAAATAACATTATTGTGTGTGTGTGTGTGTGTGTGTGTGTGTGTGTGTGTGTGAGTGTGTGTGCGTGTGCATGCGCGCACATACGCTCAGTCACTTCATCGTGTCTGACTCTTTGTGACCCCATGGACTATAGCCCACCAGGCTCCTCTATCCATGGAATTCTCCAGGCAAGAATACTGGAGTGGGTTGCCATGCCCGTCCCCAGGGGATCTTCCGATCCCAGGTTTTGAACCTATGCCTCCTGCATGTCCTTCATTGCAGGCAGATTCTTTACCGTTGAGCTACTGGGGAAGCCCGAAATAACATCTGCTCTAATTTAAAGCAGATCTAATTTAACTAACACAAATCATGGTTTTCTATTTAATGTGATGTATATTCTGTTAAATTTTCCCAACAAGTGATAAGTAACTATATATTACTGGTTCATAAAGAAGTATTTCAAAGAGGCTATCAGGTAGATGCTCCCTCATTAACCTAGGATAGCTTGGTATCTAACCTATAAAAGCACTTTCTTTACCCACCCAACCCCTGCCTTTCCTCCTCAACCTTATCTAATAAAGGAAGGGTGTTTTTCTCATAAATTTCTTTTTTTCTTTCTATCACACCAAGTTCTAGATTCTTTTTATTCTTACTTTGTAAGAAATATCACTCCCACTCTCCCCTTGATTTTTGATCTTTTCCTCTCTTCCTGATCAGTCTAACCAGTTAAAACAAGCAACTAAAACACTTCCTAAACTTACTACCCCCTCCTCCAGCTGCCTGACTTTTTTTCTCTTAATATCTAGGTTAAAGAAAAATTCATACGGCATTTCAAGTTCAGAAGTCATTGACTTAAGTGATTGTTAAAATAGATTAATAGCATTTCATTTCTACTTTTCCAACATTTAATATTTTAAACTTTTAATTTCAAGTAAATTTAAATTCACCAAAAACTTGCAAAGATAGTACAAAGATGTCTTATATACCCTTTCCCTTCTTCTCTTAGTGTTAATATCATGCATCATTATGGTCCATTTATCAAGTAGAAAATAGCATTGTTACAGTACTACTAACTCAATTATAGACTTTATTGGGGTTTCACCTGTTTTCCCACCAGTGGCTTTATTCTGTGCTGGGATCCAGTCAACATTATTCTACTATATTTAAATTTCTTAATATTTCGGCTTCACTGCAGATTTTGACCTAAAGATCACTCTTTCATCCTGAAACAGTTTCTTTCTTTGATGACACTTCCCTGGTTTTCTTCTTATCTTTGGCAAGTTCTTACTAATTTCCTTTAATATTTAATGATTGAAATTATTCAGAGCTTGGTCCTGTTTTGTCTTTATCTCCTTGCTGTTCACTGCCATTGGCCACCTAGTCGGTTATTACATGGCTTCAGATACTGTTGCTATGTTGGTAACTCGGAATGCATATTTTATAGGCTTCTTCTATAGACTCCAGGTCCTAATATCCTTAGATCTTCTCCAGATCTTTATCTCCAGATCTTTATATCTCCATTCTATGTATTATTGACCTCATTTAGATGTGTTTGGAGTCAGATGCATCATCTACCTTCCCAATTGATCCTCTTCCAGTGTCCCTTACTCACTTGCTTATGCAAACACATGGTGCTCATTTTTTTTTTTTTTTTTGGATAACACCCACCCAAGTACACACACTCATACATTCAGAATATTGTCCAGAATATTTCTTTGTCTTCACTGCTGTTCATTTAGGTAAGGTCACCATCAGATCTCTCTGGACTTCAGACCCTTGTGGAAGAAGAAAAGTTGTTCTTTCTGCTCAGAAATTAATCTGTTAGGACCACAAGATTATTTTTCTGAAAAGAAATATAGGAATAAAGACAAGATGAAAGATCTTGATTATGGTGACCATAAAATTTATTTTTCAAAGACACTTAAGTGGGATGGGAATATATTAATAGTTATTTCAATACTACAGCCAAAGAGCAGATTGGTTTCAGGCAAATTGGAGGTATAATCACCCAGATCTTATTTTTTTTTTTTTTACTAGAAGGTAAATTTATGTCACTAATGAAGATGTAGACTTACATAATAAAAGTAGAGGAGCCCTAGAAATAGAAATAATGAATCAAATGTCCACAATGCTGTCATATAAATTAGCACTCAGGAAATTAAATCCAATTTCCTTTAACAAACAGACACTCTTCAATGTAACACATATATACTGAGTAAATGTAATTTATTCTACAAACATGTAGAACAAGCTTGCAGTCATTACAGCTTTGAGGTCAAAGATTACACTTCATAGAAGATGCAAAACAAAACACGTGAAACAAAAGCTAGGAAGTTAGAAATCAGATTACTAAGGAAATCTTCTGTCCAGTAGATATCCTGCTCAGAAACTCAAGTTTTTTATTACAAACCATAGAAAGTATGCAGACATTTAATTTAAATTAACACCTTGTCTAGTCTGATTAATGCTTTTTATTCTTTGCCTCGTTATGGAAATTGGTCTGTAAATATTCTTTGAAGTCAGAAAGACTAAAGAATAAATCTGCTTTGGCTGCAGATTTTGAAGGGTCATGTTTCTTCTGCTTAAAAGAAGGGATGACAGTTATCCTGCTCATTCCATAGGATCTCAGGAATACTTAATGGGGTAGTATATGTGTGAATTCTTGGCCAGTTTTAAGTCTTAGAAGTGTTATGGTACCAGTAACAGAGGAGGCCTTATTTTGTCTATGCATACAAGCCTAGCCTGGAGCCCGCAGGTGGTCTTAAGGAGTGTCCTGGTCCTGTGATGAAGTGGAGTCCAAGCTTGGCATCTGTCTTCCTCCACAGAAGTATTTTCAAAGTCTGAGTGAAATTTCAGATCCTTCACTAGGACTACTGTGGTAGGAATATTTCTCAATGCTTTTGCCCAATCTCTGAGCAAATATAATCCTTTCTTAAAGTTCCCCTGCCCTGGCCCTAACTCTTGGAGGACAGCTGTGGGCCATGTGGCTTCAGATCATTGCAGAGGTGGTTGCAGGTACTAGGAGGGCAGCTGTGTTGAGCTCTCAGGTCAATGAAATGTGGAAGATCAGAAAGCAGACTCAGGAAGTGGACAGTGACAGACCTGAATACTTGAATGCAGAAGAGGACTCCTCTTTGGAAGGCATACCTAGTTTTCTCATTGTTGTGTTTGTTGATTGTTCCTCTACTTTGATGAAAAGTTTATAGCTTTTAGAGTGAAAAATAAGCAGGACCTTGGCTTATGTTCCATAATGTATTGAGTCGCTTGTTTGTACTCAGTCTTTTATTCTCCTGAGAAATATGTAACCTTCATCTCTCTGCCCACCCTCTCTCTAAATGCACAATCTCTGCTCTGACACTCTCGTGTTATAGCCAGAGATGTGCTATCAAAACTCGGATAGCACTTTGGCTAAGTATGTAAGCATGCAAGGAAGTCTAGGTAGAAAGTGTGAGTGGCACCCTTTCCTCCTCTTTAGTTGGATTGGTACTAGAACTCACTACAAAAATAAACCTTTCCTGAAATCTCAGCCTGACCCAGGGAGGACACCCCAGCCTGTACTCTTAGCATGGTCACTGATTACCATGATTCAGAGAACAGGCCTTCCAGACAGGAGTCCCCTGGTCCACCCTGTCCTGCACATCCTCTCCCCACTCCACGGCCCCACCCCACGCCCACTGAGCATGGTCAGTGCTTGGAGACACAACTCCAGAGGCAAGGTAAAGGACAGCTGCCCTGTCCCCTTCATTGTAGGCAGTGTGAAGTGCATCATTCTTAAATCAGAGAATGGTATATCCCCAAAACGCTTCAAAAATCAGTTCACATACTAGAAAGGTATAGATGAGGAAGTTGCAGACCAAAGACAGAAAGTGTCTTAGCCAAAGTCAAGATTTTGATTAGTGACAGAACTGGACTTGTGTTTAGATGTACTCAGTAATTAGTAGTCTTCCTTATATGCAATATATAAATGTTTATTGGGATATATCTAGTTCCAGACAGTCATCCTTATTAATAATGTAGCATCATTTAAGGGTATGTACATAATGGCATTGTGTTTATTTCCTTTATTGATCATTATGAATATTTCAGTGCTACTTCATTTTATTTTTTCTGAGAACTTTATCATAAGTGACTGTGCATGTCTTAGGGATCTTACTTTAAAAATGTGCTTTTAAAAACTCAGTTTGTGGCATGAATATGGAGGAAATGCTTTTCAATAGTTGTTAGGAAATGATATATGAATTCCTTACATTAAAACACACATTCTATGCTCCTTCCCAGTTCGTGCCTTCCAGGTACTACAGAAAACCGTTTCTGGGTTAGATTATGATAAGGAAGTGTCTTTTGCATTTGTTGTGGGATGAATGAAGGATTTAGATCTTCAGTTCAACATTAAACAAATTTGCAGAGAACATTAAAATCCTTTACCTTGACATTTCTGATGCCCATCATTTTATCACCTTTGAGTCATGGATTGTTGATTAAAAATACCTTATATGCCTCCAACTCAAAATGCACTCAGAAATATTTTTAAGAGCTTATTTAAATTTCCAATTTCTTCACTGCATTCCTATAAGGAATTTGAATGAACAGATTAGCCTTTCCACCTTGAGTTTACAATTAGGGACCAGAACAATTCAGCCAATATCAAGCATGTTGATGATAAGAGCACACCATGCATATGCTGTCATCTTAATTTGCTTAAGACTTCAGTACTTGAAAAATTCTGTGTAGTGTTCTCAATGCCCAGTATTCCTGCAAAGCCAGAGACTGCATTCTCAGACGGCTCATTTCATCTTCAGTTTCTAGTAATATTTCTGTTTGTCTATGTGTGGTGAATTTAAAACTAGTTGTAATAGTCCCTCATCCTGATTCCCTGTCTCCACACAGATTTTGAATTTCAGAACTTGCAAGATCATTACATACCTATAAGTAGAGATGTGTGGAAGAAAGGGGATAGTAGATAAGGCTCTTGGGATTCCCAATCAGGATGGGGCTTTTAGAACAACAGCCTGCTCTGAGCCTGTATGTTATGAGAAGATAAAAATGTGATATTTGAATTCACACTGAGCACCTAGTGCCAGAGTAAACCAGATGCATGAAATGTAAATACCTGTCACTTTGGATTATTTTAACTAATCTTAGGCATAAACATAAAGATGCCCCAGATAGCATTTTTCCTATATTTGAGCAAAAAAATATCATGAATAAGGTTTGTACAGGAATTGATGAAGTTCTGCAGCTGTTTTGGGGGCAGAAATAACTGTTTGGCAGCCTGTCTGATAAATTATTTAGACACATTAGTTAATTTTTCTGGTCATTGCCCCTTAGAACTAATTGATTTGAGAAAACAGTCATTAGTGTGATTGAAACAACAGAATTCATATCCTGTTTCAGGATCATTTGTGTCAAAATAACAACTTAGGACATGGGATCTAATGAAATAACAAGCATTTATTATTCACCCACTGTGTGCCAGGGGCTGTGCTGAGCACTTTGGATACAGGGTTAGAAGTCATAGATTACAGGCTGACTGTTGAAGCTTCATAATATAATGGGATTACATTAAAACATCAGAATCTATTCCACTCATCAACCAAATTTACCATTTTGTCTATGCTTTCTCCATCTAACTCAGTATGATCCCTATTCCTAACTTGGATAGGTACAGTCAAAATTTCAAATTTAGATTCCTGATAATTTTTATCATTGAAAAAACAGATGAAGAGGTCAAAAGAAAACAAAAATAATCAGCTTTGTGCCTTTTGTCCCAAAACATTCAGTTTTCACTGGCCTCTGTAGCAGGTGATATATAATTTTCTAGATAGTCACACAAGCAGAACACAAGTACCTAGAATTTTACTTTATCCAAATAAATATTTTTCAATTAAACAAAAGTGTGTGTTTGTGTATGTGTATGTATTTTATTTTACTTATCCACCTCTATATACTTATTTAAAACATTTTTTTAGGGGAGGACAGCTTTAAGAAAAATACAAAATGCCAAAAGTAAGATACACAATATGAAAGAAATCATTTTTAACCAATTTAAACATTCACTTGCCAAGTTGCCTTATGACATTGGTTCAGGTATAAACCAAAGGTTTATATGTGAAGGTATATACCACTTCACATTAAAGCAGAAGACCATTCGGTGCTGTCTCCCTGGCCTCCACTCACACTATTCCTAGAAGAATGATACAGACATACTTTATTATGAATCTGAACCATGGTTGTAAGTAAAACTGAACTCTCTATCAGGAAAACCCAAGATGAAGTGGAAATTTATTTCCTGGTAACGCTGGATGTTTTCTGCTTAGAAAGCAATGGCACTGTATTGTGGACACTGTTTCTAATTAGCAAGCTTCTGAAATATGATATCTTATTGAGCAAAATGGTCATTTCATGCGTAACTGCAGTTTCAGCAGTACCTTTTCATTTCTGGTTATTAATTTGCATTTAAGATGTGTCAAAGTCATTAATTTACTGAACCAACATGGAAAGCGTGGAGCAGTTAAGTTTATAAATGATACCATCATGCTTCAGTATGTTTGAGCTTAATGACATTCTATCACATGAAATATTCTAATATCCTTGTACTTGATGTAACTGGTGACATTAGACTGCTAGGACTGTGGTAGTATTTGTCGCTTTAATTGTATTGAACTAACTAGACACAAGTAGACTGTTAATAGAGCTTGCAGTTAGATTTTCATTGTCCTGGCTGTAAATTATATTACCATTATTTTTGTTTTTCTTTTGGAGACGTCAAGCTTTCTCAATATTATGACAGTCATATTATTGTTGAAGTCTTTAAGGAGAGGATAAATATGCTAATAACATTCTGAAATAACATTCTGGAAGGGACTAATTCTAAGCCAAAGTGAGTAGTGTAGCACAAAAAAGTGTAACTTTTCCTTTGAAGATTCTGGTTTTTAGAAGTTAGGGAAAGCACTGTACTCAAAAACATCCTTACCAAAATTCACAACTTGTATCACCCATTATTTCAAATCCTTTATATTAGAAGATTAGGCAAACATTAAAGGGAATGTGCAACTACCAGGAAAGTATTTTAAATATTTATACAATTGGGAGATTTATGAGTTAACCCCTGAGTATTTTTTTTTTTATTGAACAGATTTTTCAACTATCATCTCTATGTTTTAATAAGATTATCAATTCTTCTTCAAATATGGCCTTACTTCTGAATAAAAAACTGCATATACTCTTTTTTCTATCAGGCTAATTTCATGGGAAATAGATGGGGAAACAGTGGAAGCAGCATCAGACTTTATTTTTTTGGGCTCCAAGATCACTGCACTTGATAATTGCAGCCATGAAATTAAAAGACGCTTACTCCTTGGAAGGAAAGTTATGACCAACCTAGACAGCATATTAAAAAGCAGAGACATTACTTTGCCAACAAAGGTCCATCTAGTCAAGGCTATGGTTTTTCCAGTGGTCATGTATGGATGTGAGAGTTGGACTGTGAAGAAAGCTGAGTGCCGAAAAATTGATATTTTTGAACTATGGTGTTGGAGAAGACTCTTGAGAGTCCCTTGGACTGCAAGGAGATCCAGCCAGTCCATCCTAAAGGAGATCAGTCCTGGGTGTTCATTGGAGGGACTGATGCTAAAGCTGAAACTCCAATACTTTGGCTACATCATGCGTAGAGTTGACTCATTGGAAAAGACCCTGATGCTGGGAGGGATTGGGGGCAGGAGGAGAAGGGGACGACAGAGGATGAAATGGCTGGATGGCATCACCGACTCCATGGACATGTGTTTGAGTAAACCCCAGGAGTTGGTGATGGACAGGGAGGCCTGGGATGCTGCGATTCATGGGGTCGCAAAGAGTCGGACACAACTGAGTGACTGAGCTGAACTGAACTGAACAAATCAACAGTGTTTATGGTGGAATTGATACAAATATTTCTAGTATATATTTTAGTTTTTCATGGTCAACTCTCTATTATTTCTGTTAAGATTCAAACTCCCTAAATAACTATCTCCATACCTCCCTTCACTCATTATTTTATTGATTGGCCACTAATTTTAGATCTGTAGAAATTCTCACTCTTTATCTGGTTATAAACTATTTTATATTTTTCTTAGCTACTAGAGAACCCTCTAAGAATTTCCAAGGCAGAGGTCCCATTTGGCAGTGGCTTCCCAATCAATAATTATATGCATGATATAAAGCACATTAAAGATTTCACTCTTTAAATAGTCAATTTGTTGAAACTTGGACAAATTGTCTTTAAATTGGCTGATGCAATTTCATTTGACAGTGGCACTTTATTTATTAATTCATTTTATTAAACTGCTTTCCAGAAGTTAAGACAAAAGAATAATTTATGACTTCTTCTAGTCTCAATAGAAATAAAATAATGTTGATGTGTCTCCTCACTTCAGACTTTACACTTCCATCAAATGGGTGTCATTTTATACTGATAATACCATTATCAAAGTAGTTTTTAAAAAAAAGACCTTAAAGCAGAGAACACTGGATATGTTAGCCTTGCATAGGTTTATTTTCATTGTGTATAAATGGATGCCAGTCAATTCCATAGTTTCTTTGACTTGGCTTTCATTATCTGGAAATATCTGCACCCATGTGTATATATATAGACACATGCATATGTATATATGTGTGTACGTGTATTATATATATAAAAAAGTATGGTAGGTCTCAGAAACCAGTTGAAGGACTTCACTATCTTTCCAAGAAGAAGGAGAACAACAATCTTCCAGAAAAGTGGTATTTACTAGAGTGAAGCATGAAGAATGAAAAAGGATTAAACTTCAAACAGGTAGACATTACTCTATCACTATCATAGGATTATGTAGGTGCATAATCCAATTTGTGTTTATAATTCACATACTTCTCTGTTCTTGAAGTGATTCAGGGGACAGATTACAGATTTCTCCCATTGTAAATGTGATTTTTAGATGATTCATTGGAACTAAACTTTCCCCAGGCTTTTGGGCCATCATCTAGTGGGTTGAAGAAGCTGTTTTATTCCTGTAGCCTGCAAACTGAAGGTCAAGCAGGAGGTTAGGGGTGCTTTCAGGGTCCCCTGCCACAAGGGACCCATTTCCCTCAACCCTTTTGTACCTGCATACTGTTGAGTTGAGTTTTTCAGAAAGAAGGCTGGAGGAAATCATAAGATGGCAATCACTCTGCTGTTCACAGCTTTTCCCTTGAAATCCCATAGCACAGACTTTAGTTTTTGACTCTGATGGTGAAATAACTTGTCTGTTTTCTACAGAACTGTTGACTCCTGGGAAGTAGCTTTACAGTAATGACCCCCATAAGCATGTCATAACATTTCACATGTTTTTATCACTTAGTCATGTCTGACTCTTTTGCAACCTCATGGACCATAGCCTGCCAGGCTTCTCTGTCCATGGGATTTCCCAGGCAAGAATGCTGGAGTGCGTTGCCATTTCATTCTCCAGGGGCATCTTCCTGACCAAGTGATCAATCTGGCATCTCCTGTGTCTAATGCATTGAAGGAGGATTCTTTACCCACTGAGCTACCAGGGAAGACCCCTAGGTTTTTATAAGTTGCATAATTCTGCCAAATCATCGTGAATGTTAGAATTCCTTCTAGTTGCTTTTGTTGTAAATAACTGCTGAAATAAAAATGCAGAATTAGATGAGTAACTGATTTTTCCAATAAACATTTATCTCCTGAAGCTATGCCACTGACCAGATGTGTGAACACCCTAAATTGGCAGGAGTATGGGTGCTACACTGATGCACTTCTCCCCATCTTTTCCTCTTCTTCCAAAGATTCATAACTCTCTGTAGGAGATTTCTCAACTGTGGTGCTTTGTTAGCATTTATTTACCTTATCAGAGGTCCTCATACTTTGTGCTTTGTTGAAAGAAAAACAAAGAGCATATTTAAAAAGCTTACTGTCAGACCCCATCACGACTGTCAGACCCCATCACGACTGTCAGACCCCATCACGATATACTCTGAATCAGTTACTTTAGGATGAGGCTCCAAAATCTACATTTTCTCAGGCTTTACTGGCAGCTCTTACCTAATTCATCTAGGAATATCCTATTGCACAACACTGACAAAATGTGGCTTCAGAGTTAATTAATCCCAAAGCCTTGCATTCCCAGAATGAAGCACTTGTGAATGCTGGTGGTTTCTGCTTTAGTTGATCCTGAATGAAGCAGTACTCAGTCTGCTGTCTAATGTCTTATCCTCCTGGGGAAAAAAGAGAACAAGCAAACAAATGCACACACAGGGAGGAGAACTGTTTGAAATGATAGTCTAATGGGACAGTTCCAAACACGCCCAAGGGAGGCAGAAGTGGTCTTGAGAATTCTAGGGTTCAGAAGTGGTCCTGAACTGAGAGGGTGGGCATAGCCCCATGTTGGGAACAGTGGGAACACGTGCTTTTCGTTGCTGGTTCTCCTTTGCGTGTGAATTTCTATGTTTACACAGGACTTGGGGTATATAGAAGTAGAGTCCCCTTGGGCATCTGTTATTCTGTGTTCAGCTAAGTTCAGGCAAGAATCAGTAAACATGGCAAGGCTATATGGATAGTAAAGAAGAATACATTTACATTAGAAAATTCTGTAACAAAAGTATTGTCTTTCTCTTGAGGGTTCTGGATGTTGTCTTACTGAGAGAGATTTCAGAGTCAGGAATAAGATGTGTATTTCCTTTTTTTAAGACCTCAAGGACCAGAAGCCTCCAAAAGCAGAAGAGTTATGAATGAAATAAACAGGCAAAGCAGTAGTTGAAAGTACAGACTGATATCCAAATTTTGCAAAGACCAAAAAGCCAAAGGCAGGTTTTAGGATCAAGGTATAGAGAAAGGAAGCCACAAAATAGGGAGAGGAGACCAAATACTCATGAATTGAGCACAGTATGGATGAGCCAAGACTATTACTGAGGAGTTGGAATGTCACTTACTAATGTGTAGAATGAAATAGAATGTGTGGGTGGGTTTAAATGCCTCAGGGTGGGCCAAAACCATTAGCCTTTTTGAGCGAGATTGTGTTACTTTTCAGTGGATTTCTGTGGTTACGTCATGTGCAGTTCAGTTCAGTGCTTGGTGTCCTTGGCAGCAGAGTGCCTACATTAAAATTTCTGGCCTAGGTTCTGCCCACATTCTTGTTTAAACCTTGCCACTGGTGTTGTGTTTGTTCTGGGCAGGTGCGTCAGCTTGTATCAGTAGTTGGTCTTCTGTTTGCCCGATGGAGTCATTAAGGTTTAGAGGAAAGGCATGGAATCTGGAGTTAGGTAGTCCTGGGACCTTCAGTTACTCCCCCTTAGTCCATTTTCTATATAAATGAGATAATTGTTTGTATCTTCTAAGGGTTAAATGAAAGAGCAGATGTGCCAGTCTTATAAATACTCTAGGTATTCAGAAAATATTATTATTGCTTTCTCCTTTTACACTCTGATATTCGCCAGCTTCATAAAATTTGACCCTTTTGATTTTGTCTGTGCTGTTACTTACTTGGGACTTTTGTTTAGTTACCTTGTCAACCGCTATGTGGTTGATTTAAGGTATGTAAAACAAGCATTCATCTATTCTACACCGTATTTCTACCCCAGCCACATCTATGCTATATTAAGTGATCTTTGAAGCAGTTCTAATGGGGTTTGATCCCTTGGGTCAGGAAACAACCTGCTTCTGATGTCTCCTGTGCTCATGTGTCCCAGGATTTGTGACTTGTCTACTGAAGTGGGCAGCAACACCTAGAACACCTGGCCTGTCTTCCCTTAAGTAAGGAATGGCCTCACTTGTATTGGTGAGAATTAGCAACTATTCTGGTATAATCTTCAGTTGAAGTGAAGTGAAGTGAAAGTCGCTCACTCATCTCCCACTGTTTGCAACCCCATGGACTGTATAGTCCATGGAATTCTCCAGGCCAGAATACTGGAGTGGGTAGCCTTTCCCTTCTCCAGGGGATCTTCCCAACCCAGGGATCAAACTCAGGTATCCCACATTGCAGGCAGATTCTTTACCAGCTGAGCCAAAGGAGTGTAATCTTACAGGCTAATTAGTAAAAAGAAAACATATAATAAAATTCCAGAAAAATAAGTCAACTCTATCAGTTATTTTGAGAAATGTAAATCTAGAAGAACAATGCTGAGCCCCTCCCCCATGGGCACTTTTCTATTTCCTGAAAGTAGAAACAGCTTTGACACTGGATTCAGACAGTCTATGTGACTCTTGCTCCTGCCACTGAAGATTTGTGTGAGATTTGCGACATGAAGCAGGACAGTTACTTGTGATGTTTGCTCCCTTATTGGTGAATAGAGGATATAAAATGCTTCTAATTGGTTTCTTGGAAGAGCTGAATTGGATTTTAATTATAATGCACCTAGGACAAAGCTGGCTTGCAATAAATGCTAGTCCCACTCTCTTTCCTGTTTCTTTTGCAAGTTGAGTTCATTTCTTTTATGGAAGTGGTGTTTCTATCTTTCTTTAAACTCCTGCTGTACATGTGGGACAACAACCCAATAGCCAGCAAAGGATATGGCTTCAAAAGGGAAGTAGTAATATTCATTGCTCTGCATGGCCCTGACATTGCTGGACACTAGTGGTCACATCAGTTGCTGACTTGAAACCGTTTTCCTTGGTTGGCTGGCTCCATGCATGTGTTAGCACTGAGTGTGATATCATTCTCCAGACCTCAGGCCACAAGAAATTGGTAAAGGGAAGTGCCATCTTTGCTAGCGGTGAATGGAAAGCTATGCTTATTTCATAAGTAAAGGGAACTAAGCAAAACTATCAAATATTTGTTTAGTATCAGATTGGCTCCAAATTGGTAAATATCAGCAAGAATACATGTTAGAATACATATATAGTATATTTGATTCCTTCTTTAAGCCTGAGGGTCTTCAGAGTACTTAGCTATAAACTGTGATTATCAAGGCTCATGTGTTCTTCCAAGAGTTTTGGAAGAAACAAATGAATAATATACATGAGAAAGAGCCGTAGGTGCTTGTATGGTGGCTTCAACATCACCTTAAAACACCAGTGGTTTTATTACTGGTGTTATTAATTTTTTTTTCATATAGGAATTTTTTTTTCTTTGATGTTCACTTGACATTTACCTTCAAAATATCTCTTATTAGTCTGATGTGTCCTGTGAGCTAATCACTTCATTAATACTGCTCTGGTACTATAGCCAACTCCAGCTGAAATAATTTGGCACATGCAGTTCAGTTCCACTGGTGTAGTCTTTCAAGGATAAAATGGAAATGTCTAGAGCAAACCTGGAAGAATCCCAGAGCATGACTCTTCTGAAAACACGTCAAGAGGTGTCTTGGTCATATTCTTTTGTGGGCATCTCTCTCCATGGGCCACTGAGACACGTAAACAGGAACAATGTTTAATGAGTTTAACAAGTTAGGTAACCTTTAAGGCCTGTAAACCATACACAACTTGAACATGGCTAACCGGTGCCTTGTCACTGAAGTGGGCAAGGCGTTAAAATCATATCTGCTTAGAGTGGCCACTTGAAAGTATTTTACTGGGTTAAGCTCCTCAAGTCTTGACATAAGGCAGATATCAAACTATGATAGATCCTAGGAAGATACTTCTTTAGTATTAACCATCAATGCAAATATTTATAGTTCTGTTTCTGCCAAGAGAATGCAGAGACAAAAAGGCTAACAAGGGGTTACATAACCTTCCTATTTCCAGATCATACTAAAATCCAGCTCCAAAGTTGGAATTGTTTGTGTGTGTGTATGTGTGTGTGTGTGTGTGTGTGTGTGTGTGTGCGCGCGCTTAGCTGCGTCCAGATCTTTGCAACCCCATGGACTGTAGTCTCCCAGGTTCCTCTGTCCATGGAATTTTCCAGGCAAGAATACTGGAGTGGGTTGCCATTTCCTACTCTAGGGGATCTTCTAGACCCAGGGATTGAACCAATGTCTCTTGCATCTCCTATACTGACAGGCACCTGGGAGTCCTGGAATTGTTTATAAAGAACTGCATATTTCAGTATATATCCTACTCAAATACCATTCCATGTGTCTGGAATTTTATCCTGGAAATCCACTGCAAGCAACCTCTGTGTTACTTGTCTTGGCTCCTGAATTCTGATTTATCATCTCTAGTAACTGAGCTGGTGAGCATCATACAGGAGGTTCACAGGACTTAGCCTTTCAAGAAGTGTGGATTGAAGTTCAAACTTCATGTACGATCTGGGTGACAGGCTATAAAGGCATGTTTTTCTGTCTGAAATACTAGAGAACAGTCCTTTGCCATAAGACTCTCCTCCATAGCTTGTGCCTTATATTTTATGGGGAGAGGTCAGGTATATGTTGGGTACATGCTCTATTTATCTCAGTTTTTAAAAATCCTCAGTGGATAACAGGGAAGTCCAGCGACAATACTGACCTATTATAATATACCTTACTAATGCACACAGATACACAGTAGTAGCTTCTTTGTAGTTTTGGTACTTGGGATGCAGGAGGAGATGGAAGCTAGGGAATGGGGAGAGAGTAACTCATAACCTATCTGGGTTAAGCTGGTTATGACCTGACTGACTGTTAACCCAGGCTGCTTGCAAAAACAGTTGTTTCTGATCCCCATTGCAGGGCCTGGGATGTGGTTTACACAGTTGGCCGAAAGAGTGGAGGTTTCTCTGATAAAGGGTGAAGCCTGGTGACAGAAGCTGGCAAAAGTGAGGAGACTTTCTGGCCCCAGTAATCTATAGAAGGAAAAAACAGAGTAACAGTTACAGCTTATGGAAGTTCTGCTACCCAGACTTTCATCCACATGGGTGCTAGACCACAGTCCTAAATTCCTGATACATTTTCAGGCTTTCTCAGCATTCTTTCAGAATCAGGCAGGACCAGTTTGTAGGTTGAAGGTCCTCAGTGTTTGTATCAGACCAAATTTGCATAAGTAGACACCAAGAATCACTTATAAATATAAATAACTAACATATTTTGAATACTGACCATTCTCTCCCAACAGTTGTATGGAATAGGTATTACTATTATCCTTATTTT
Source organism: Muntiacus reevesi (assembly GCF_963930625.1). Classification (NCBI taxonomy): domain Eukaryota; kingdom Metazoa; phylum Chordata; class Mammalia; order Artiodactyla; family Cervidae; genus Muntiacus; species Muntiacus reevesi. The sequence continues at coordinate 116,294,070 of NC_089250.1, forward strand.
ATAGATGCAAAATCTGTGATTCGTCTGAGTAGCTGTAAGTGGTGCAGCTTGCATTTGATCTCACATTTGATTTCCTCTGGCATCCTTAAATGCCTGAATCAGGCTTGATATACCTTGCCTCTGCAATGTGGTAAGTAAGGGCATCTGAAAGTACAAAAGGTAGCTACTTTGCTAGATCCATTAGATTAAGTTGACCTCTGGACTCTAGAATCTTGACTATAAGAGGCAAATCAGAGAAACATGGCCAGGCCATTTACCTGTAATGTTATCTGTGGTATCTGTGGAATTCTTTGGCTCAGCATCTTAAAGATACAAACACAGATCAATTGAGAATATTCAATTCCATCCTTTTAATAAGGACAATAGTTTACTACACTGCTATCTTTAACTGAATATATACCGTAACCAAAAATATTACATGAATGGCAATCATTAGGTCCTTCTGATTAAAACTAATCAACTAAAGAAGTCTTGCCCCAGCCTGTGATAGGGAGCTGTCTGTGCCTCTGCCAGCTAGCCTCAGTGAGGCCCTACACAGAGCACCCCAGATATTTTGTGTAGGGATACCCACTTTTGAATTCACAGTATTCACCAGTAATCATGCATATACAAACATTTTGACCTCTGTTTAGGGATGTCACTAATTTACTTCTATGAATGCTCTTTCAAGTGGCTCTGAAAGATGTTGGCTGCAGACTTCATTAGCTCAGCCTTCAGAACTGCTTCTTGTATTCAGTAGTTACATTTTCTGGACTTCCATTGTGGTTCAGTGGTTAAGACTTTACCTTCCAGTGTAGGGGCTGTGGGTTCAAACCAGGTTGGGGAGCTAAGACCCTATATGCCTCCCCAGCCAAAACACCAAAACCTAAAACAAGCAAAATTGTAACAAATTCAATAAAGACTTAAAAAAATCTTTAAAAATAATAGTTATTCATTCTTAGTTTTCTGTCACTTTTACTCAAACAGGTTTTGCCTATATTCATGTTTTTTAATGGGCCCTCCGACAATATGTTCTATGAAAAGGAAAATAATTTTAAAAGAAGTTTCAAGAGACTCTGAATTCAATTAACAAGTTCTTATCCTCACTGGCAGGTACTCTTACAGTGTATTCATTTTTGTTGGGCTCCTTATCAGCTTTTATGGTTATACTGTGCTCCTTATACTGTGTTGTAATAAGATTTTCTCCTGTAGGATCCTGGAATTATTGACTGTTCCAATTAGAAAGTTCCTTTTGAGTTTATCTGAGTCAAAATTATCACTGATATTTGAATCTTTTCTGATTTTGGCTGACACTTTCAATGTCAGGAAGTTTACTCCTAATTATCCTATCTGCTATTTAATCGGGGACATTTAAAAGGTTTTGACTAAAAGTTCTGTACCATAAAATGAAATATCCTGCCTTGTGATTTCTACCCTGTTTTTTCCTGGTTGGTCTCTTTGCAACTAGAAAAGTGATTCTCAAAAGTTTATTTGCATCAGAATCCCCTGAAGGATAAAACAAATTACTGTCCTCACTCTAGAATTTATAATTTTCTGTAAATCTGAGGAGAGGTCTGAAACTTTGCATTTCTAACACATTCCTGGATTATTTTGATGATGCTAATTCTCATTTTGAGACTCTCTGATCTGAATATGTCTTCTCTTCATTTTCTAAAACCTTTAAAGCCCCCCAAAATAGCTTTTTGTCTCCCAGCTAAGTAACCCCAGTTCCTTCTTTTGAGACTATGACTTGTCAACCGTGTCACCATGCACTTGCCTGCCGTACCTGTCAGTCATTGAACTTCAGGGAGCCAAACAGACACCACAAATGAGTGAAACCATCAAAGGTGGCCATAGGATGGGTCAAGTAGGTAACAACTGTTGACTTGTTATACAGCTAAGCAGGCCTGACCTAAAGCATTCTCATGCCATTTTTTTCAAGCATCAAACCTACTTAATAAAAATATGCTTCCCAGCTGAATTTGACCCAGGGGATAATACTTTGGGGCCTGAAGGCATAGTAATTAAAATGGAGCTTGAGATCAGAATGTGTCATGTAAGTAAGCATATCAAGTTACTGTCCAGAGTTGTCTGATGCTTTTCATACATGAAGCCAATTCTAAAAATAAATTTTAGTGTGTTAAAAATAATTTTTAAGGAGTTACCTAGCTTCTTAGTTATGAGATCAGTGTGTATCTCATGTTGATACCATCATGAGATAAATAAGAGAGTTAAAAAGCAAATATAATTGATGAGATGGGCCATCCTAACTTTGCTTGTTGCCATTATTTAAAATTTAATTGCTGTATTTTGTTTCCAGATATTGATTTTAGACATTTTATCATATCCTTTATTGTTCAAAAGTATTTTCTATGTATTTACAATATAGGTTATTTATGTTTCTTGGATGCAGAAAAATCCATTAAAATGAAGCAAATATCTTTGAAATCTAACCAAATTTTTATCTTTGTTTTCCCAGAAAGTTTCTCCATAGAAATGTGTAGCCAGAAGTTGAGCCTAATGCTTTCTGAATAAGATATTAACAATATTGTAGTGTATGCTTGGAATTTAGAAAGGTGATTTATTCCTAAAGTTTCTTAGGGAAATGTCCATTTAGTAAGTGGTCTACATGCTTCTGCAGGGTTTTCTGGCTTGTTATACACACTGTTTCAGTCCACAGTCCAGTTCTGGCCCTTCCCTTAACTTTACCTTATCTCTAGTTTGATTTTCTACATTCTAAATGTAGAATGGAGTAGAATTAGTAGATCTCTAACTACAGTCCTTAAGTGTGGCAAAATTCATTCTGGATCAACTTTTCCAGGAATTCTGACAAGATGCAACTCTCGTGCAGTATGTTCCAGGCTGAACTTCAGCTCAAGAGCATCTGTCCTTCCGTTCAGTTCAGTTCAGTTCAGTCACTCAGTCGTGTCTGACTCTTTGCAACCCCATGAACTGCAGCACGCCAGGCCTCCCTGTCTATCATCAACTCCCGGAGTCCACCCAAACCCATGTCCATCTAGTTGGTGATGCCATTCAACCATCTCATCCTCTGTCATCCCCTTCTCCTCCTGCCCTCAATCTTTCCCAGCATCAGGGTCTTTTCCAATGAGTCAGCTCTTCACACAGGTAGCCAAAGTATTGGAGTCTCAGCTTCAAAATCAGTCCTACCAATGAACACCCAGGACTGATCTCCTTTAGGATGGACTGGTTGGAACTCCTTGCAGTCCAAGGGACTCTCAAGAGTCTTCTCCAACACCACAGTTCAAAAACATCAATTCTTCGGTGCATAGTTTTCTTTATAGTCCAACTCTTAGATCCATACATGACCACTGGATAAACCATGGCCTTGACTAGACGGACCTTTGTTGGCAAAGTAATGTCTCTGTTTTTTAATATGCTGTCTAGGTTGGTCATAACTTTCCTTCCAAGGAGTAAATGTCTTTTAATTTCATGACTGCAATCACCAAGTGCAGTGATTTTGGAGCCCAGAAAAATAAAGTCAGCCACTGTTTCCACTGTATCCCCATCTATTTGCCATGAAGTGATGGGAACAGATGCCATGATCTTAGTTTTCTGAATGTTGAGCTTTAAGCCAACTTTTTCACTCTCCTCTTTCACTTTCCTTGTCCTTCTGTAGTCCCTTCTATTCCCACCAATATGACCCCTCCTTTGGTGACTCTTGCACTTTGAAAGCACCCAGGACCCTTTTCCACTAAGTGTTCAGATGGGGCAGTGGCTGGGACACTGTGGGCTGGAAGATGTTTTTAGATATCATCCCTTGGCAGAAGGTGAAGACTTGAAAGTACCCAGAAGCCAGCAGGTGATACAAATGTATGTGTGTGTGACTGGTGGGATACTCCTGCCATGCTGAGAGGATGCATTGCAAACACAGCCACTCCTTTAGTGGCTGCACTGGTGAGGGGGGCATTCTCTGAGTTCTGAAGAGACCCTCAGAGTCTGGACTGTTTTTCATTTGCTTTTAAAGTTGAATCTCCTGGTTTTCCAAAACTTGAAAATTGAAACAAGGGTCTTAATAAAAGCAAGACCCAGACCCTGTAGCCTAAAACCTGCAAATCTACCAACAAAGTCTATGAGCTGATAGGAATGGACATCACACACTCCAAAACAGAGGGCACTTGAACACTCCTGTTTGCAAAACAGTAAAGTGTCCATCTTTCATCTATTTCTGATAATGATCAGAGCTATCCATGCCCAGGTATTAAGTATTAAAGAACTACATGCCAAATTTCACAAAATGCTTTTTCTAAACCCAGAAACTTTTCTGTTTACCACTGTGTATATCAAAATGATAATAAAGAAAGAAAAAGATTTTAAAAAACTACTGATGTTTTGAAGTAGTTCTATTTTAAAAGAGAATCTTGACAAAACCTGAGCCTTGTTAGGAAAAAAAAAATGATAAAGCAATTATTTACAGAAAGGCTAGATGGGATTTTCAATCACCTTGTGCAAAACACAGAACGAATGTATGCTGAGGATCAGAAGTTTGTGGTACTCAAAAAGCAAATAGATCAAACCAAAACACAAAACAAATGCACAAACCCAACTCAGCCAAGCGATTAAGCTAGAGAGGCATGTAGAAGAGAAATGGCTGAGGAAAGAGGGCAGTAAGCTGGAATCTTGCACAGTCTGATTCTTACTGAGCTTCGTAAGAGGTTCTGCAGTACAGTCATATTACCTGACACGTGGAAGTCATTGTTTACTGCAACCGAAATAATACATGTGCTATGCTGTGCACAGTTGCTCAGTTGTATCTGACTCTTTGTGACCCCATGTACTGTAACCCGCCAGCCTCCTCGGCCCATGGAATTTTTCAGGCAGGAAAACTGGAGTGGGTTGCCATTTCCTTGTCTAGAGGATCTTTCCAACCCAGTGGTCAAACCCCCATCTCCTGCATTTCCTGCACTGGCAGGTAGATTCTTAACCACTGAGCCACCTGGGAATCCAGAGATAATGCATGACTAAGGATCAGTTAGAAAAAGCCTGTAGATGTGATGATTGGAAAGTATTCATTTTGTTTTATTATTTTTATTTTTTTAATAATTGAAGGAGGGCTGCCTACTTCTCATTGGAACCTCATATAGAGGAAAGCCTAGCAGAGCACAAAGGGATCAAAAAGATCAGATGGGAGATAGTGCAAGGTTTTCTTATTGATTTTTTTTCTGGATGATCTAGCCATTGTTGAAAGTGGGATCTGAGGTCCTCTAGTATTATTGTATAGTTGTCTATTTCTTCTTTCGTATCTGTCAGTATCTGCTTATCATACTTAGGTGCTCCAATGTTGGGTGCATACATTTTTATGACTGTTATGTCTTCTTGATGAATTTTCCCTGTTACTATGGTATAATGATCATCCCTGTCTCTTGTTACAGTCTTTGCCTTAAGGTCTTTTCTTGTTTGATAAAAATGTAGCTACCCTGCTTTCTTTTGTTTAATACTGGCATGGAACATCATTTTGCATTCTTTTATGTTGAACCTATGTGTGTTCTTAAAGTTGAAATGACTTTCTTGTCAGCAGCATATAATTTGCATCTTTAAAAAAAAAATCCATCCAATAGCTCGTTTTAATTGGAGAATTTAATTCATTTACATTTAGAGTAATTATTGATGGGTAAATATTAGTAAATGCTTGATGTATTCCTCTGTGGATGATCTCTATTACATTTTGCATTTTATTTATCTTGTTCTTCAGCTCCATAATTTCTGTTTTATTCTTCTTTTATGGTTTCTGTATCTTTGTATACTTCTCATTTTAGTCCTATATCATGTCCCTGATTTTGTTAAATTATCTCTCTGTGGGTTTTGTTGTTTTGTTTTTATGTTTTTGTAGATCTTTGAGCTTCCTTGTAAAAGCTATTTTGAGTTCTTTACCAGGTAAAATTTCAGATTCCATGTCTTTGGGGTTAATTACTGAAAGATATTTATGATCATTGTTAGTGTCGTTTCCTTGTTTTTTTGTGTTCCTTAAAGCCTTGCATTGCTGGCTTCATGCTTAACATAGCGGTCACCTCCTCCAGTCACTAATGACTGGCTTGAAGGGAGAAATACCTTTTGTCAGGCATGGCAGTGACCTATGGACGCTCTTGTTTCATACTTCTTGCTCCCTCTTGTGGCCGGATTCTTTTTTTTTAAAATAAAATTTATTTATTTATTTTAATTGGAGGCTAATTACTTTACAATATTGTAGTGATTTTTGCCATACATTGACATGAATCAGTCATGAGTGTACATGTGTGCCCCATCCTGAACCCCCCTCCCTCTTCCCTCCCCATCCTATCCCTCAGGGTTGTCCCAGGTCAATGGCTTTGAGTGCCCTGTTTCATACATCGAACTTGGACTGGTGATCTATTTACATATGCTAATATACATGTTTCAGTGCTGTTCTCTCAAATCATCCCACCCTCGCCTTCTCCCATAGAGTCCAAAAGTTCTTTATATCTGTGTCTCTTTTGCTGTCTCACACATAGGGTCATTGTTACCATCTTTCTAAATTCCACATATATGCATTAATATACTGTATTGGTGTTTTTCTTTTTGGCTTACTTCACTCTGTATGATAGGCTCCAGTTTCATCCACCTTATTAGAACTGATTCTAATGTGTTCTTTTCAATAGCTGAGTAATATTTCATTGTGCATATGTACCTCTGCTTTCTTATCCATTCGTCTGCCGATGGACATTTAGGTTGCTTCCATGTCCGAGCTATTATAAACAGTGCTGCGATGAACATTGAGGTACACGTGTCTCTTTCAAATCTGGTTTCCTTGGTGCATATGCCCAGCAGTGGGATTGCTGGGTTGTATGGCAGTTCTATTTCCACTTTTTAAAGGAATCTCCACACTGTTCTCCACAGTAGCTGTATTAGTTTGCATTCCCACCAACAGTGTAAGAGGGTTCCCTTTTCTCTGCACCCTCTCCAGCATTTATTGTTTGTAGACTTTTTGATAGCAGCCATTCTGACCGGCATGAGATGGTACCTCATTGTGGTTTTGATTTACATTTCTCTGAAAATGAGTGATGTTGAACAACTTTTCATGTGCTTATTAGCCATCTGTATGTCTTCTTTGGAGAAATGTCTGTTTAGTTCTTTGGCCCATTTTTTGATTGGGTCATTTATTTTTCTGGAATTGAGCTGCATGAGCTGCTTGTATATTTTTGAAATTCTTTGTCAGCTGCTTCGTTTGCTATTATTTTCTCCCATTCAAAAGGCTGTTTTGTCACCTTGCTTACAGTTTCCTTCATTGTGGAAAAGCTTTTAAGTTTAACTAGGTCCCATTTGCTTATTTTTGCTTTTATTTCCATTACTCTGGGAGATGGGTCATAGAGGATCCTACTGTGATTTATATCAGAGAGTGTTTTGCCTGTTTTCCTCTCAGAGTTTTATAGTTTCTGGTCTTACATTTAGATCTTTAATCCATTTTGAGTTTGTTTTTGTGAATGATCTTAGAAAGTGTTCTAGTTTCAGTCTTTTACAAGTGGTTGACCAGTTTTCCCAGCGCCACTTGTTAAAGAGATTGTCTTTTTGTCATTGTATATTCTTGCTTCCTTTGTCAAAGATAAGGTGTCCATAGGTACGTGGATTTCTCTCTGGGCTTTCTATTTTGTTCCATTGATCTATATATCTGTCTTTGTGCCAGTACCATATTGTCTTGATGACCGTAGCTTTGTAGTGTAGTCTGATGTTAGGCAGGTTGATTCCTCCAGTTCCATTCTTCTTTCTCAAGATTGCTTTGGCTATTCAAGGTTTTTTGTATTTCCATACAAATTGTGAAATTATTTTTCTAGTTCTGTGAAAAATACCATTGGTAGCTTGATAGGGATTACATTGAATCTATAGATTGCATTGGGGGTAGTATACTCATTTTTGCTATATTGAGTCTTCTGATCCATGACCATGGTATATTTCTCCATCTGTTTGTGTCATGTTTGATTTCTTTCATCAGTGTTTTATAGTTTTCTATATATAGGTCTTTTGTTTCTTCCGGTAGATTTTTTTCCCCTAAGTATTTTATTCTTTTTGTCACAATGGTGAATGGAATTGTTTCCTTAATTTCTCTTTCTGTTTTCTCATTGTTAGTATATAGGAATACAAGGGATTTCTGTGTGTTAATTTTATATCCTGCAACTTTATTATATTCATTGATTAACTCTAGTAATTTTCTGGTGGTGTCTTTAGGGTTTTCTTTTCTTTTTTTTTTTCATTTATTTTTATTAGTTGGAGGCTAATTACTTTACAATATTGTAGTGGTTTTTGTCATACATTGACATGAATCAGCCATGGATTTACATGTATTCCCCATCCTGATCCCCCCTCCCACCTCCCTCTCCACTTGATTCCTCTGGGTCTTCCCAGTGCACCAGGCCCGAGCACTTGCCTCATGCATCCAGCCTGGGCTGGTGGTCTGTTTCACCCTAGATAATATACATGTTTCGATGCTGTTCTCTGATGGATGAAACTGGAGCCCATTATACAGAGTGAAGTAAGCCAGAAAGATAAAGACCAATACAGTATACTAACGCATATATATGGAATTTAGAAAGATGGTAACGATAACCCTATATGCAAAACAGAAAAAGAGACACAGATGTCTTTAGGGTTTTCTATGTAGAGGACCATGTCATCTGTGAACAGTGAGAGTTTTACTTCTTCTTTTCCAATTTGGGTTCCTTTTATTTCTTTTTCTTCTCTGATTTCTGTGGCTAAAACTTCCAAAACTACATTGAATAGTAGTGATGAGAGTGGGCACCCTTTTCTTGTTCCTGTGACTGAATTCTTAAGCTCGTTTGCCTTCCATTAATCCTGCAATGAAGTAGACTGAGTGCTGATAGCCTCCCTTTTGCTTTCCGAAGGAGTGTTAAAGTTCAAGTTTGTGGTCTCTCTCTGACCTTCAGTTTTGGGCTAGTTTTCTGTGCATACTCTCTAGCTGTCTGCCAGGGTTCCATTTCAGCACTGACAAGAGTGTGTATTTGTGAAGCTGTGTATTTGTGAGGCATGCAGAATGCTGGGAGTGCCCTTTGGCCAATTGGTGGGGTCTGTGGACATGGTGTCTCTAGTGGCTATTGGACAGGCTTCTTGATGGGGGACACAATACTGTTACTAGGATCTGCATGACTTTATTGCCCGCTGGGAGTCGTGTCTGCTGCTCTTCCAGGCTCTTCCCATTCCCTAGTAGTGCAGTAATGACATTGTATTCTGGATGAGGTGAGACAGATATGGCAGCATTCTACACAACTGGGGAAACTCAGGCACTCACTCACAGATTGTCACTTTCTTCAACAAGAGAAATTTTGGGCTGAGGAAGATCTGTTTTGGCACTGAGCTGTGCTGTCTTGTGAGAAGTGTGATATGGATAAAACCAAAGTGTTCTTCATATGCATTCAGACTTTCTAGTGCATTTGAACTTATGTATATATGTTTTATATATATATATGTATATATATATATATTTGCTCCAGTGTTAGCTGAAACTTTTCTGTGGGACACTTCCCAAAAAGTCTCTTTTATCCATGGGTGATTGTCTAAGACAGTGTTCTCCAGGGACTCCTGGCTTGTGGCTGAGAGTATTGTAGCTGGCTTATAGGCCACTGCAGGATTCACAGCTGGAACCAAAATCTCTATGCCTGTCACCCAACATACAGGTAGGTGATACTCCTCCTTGGTTCCTTGGCATTTGGTGTTGGATCCCACGACTCCAACAAAGGTATTTTTGTTTGTGGGTCATTGCTGAATCATTATTGTTGCAGGGGAATGAAACATGGAATGTTTTATTTAGCCATCTTGCTGATTTCACTATTACCTTTTAAAAATAGGTATAATATGTGATATATAACAGAAATTGCTCTTTGAGAAGGTGAATATTGCACTGATGAAATATACCTAATCTGTTCACTGTGCCATATATTACTGTAATTATGAAGGAGACATAAGGAAATGCCATAAGCACTCTCCGCAGGCCCTCAGACTTCTTAACCAGTTCTCATATGGCTGTTGTATAAATGCTAATTACAAACATATCATAATATAGAGGGAATGGCTACTGCTAACAGGTACCTGCTAATTTGGTATCTTATTTATGATAGCACAGTGAGGTGTATAGTTAAAGACAGTGGAGGACGGAGACCATTCAGTAAAGTAGCATCCTCTGCTTTGTAGGCTGAGGCAAGCTGGAAATTTGTTTCAACTTTGTTATACAATAATTCATTTAATAAAAGTGGTATTAGTGACCCAAGACTCTGTAGCCTTATGTGTGTAAACATAAGCTTTTCATTTCCGTAATTTATATTTCATCCATTTATAAAAATAACAAAAGCTCAATATAGAACAGAATATAGAAATATGTGTAAACAATGTCACAGAAGCCTCTCTCCTAACCTCAGCTGCTACCATGTCTTCACTTTTATGCTCTAAAACTAAGTGGTTATTTTCTGATTTACATGATAGTAACTGATGCTAAAACTGAAGTTCTAATGCTTTGGTTACCTGATGTGAAGAGCCAATTCATTGGAAAAGACCCTGAAGCTTGGAAAGATTGAGGGCAGGAGGAGAAGGGAGTGGCAGAGGATGAGATGGTTGGGTGGTATCACCGACTCAATGGACATGAGTTTGAGCAAACTCTGAGAAATAGTGAAGGACAGGAAAGCCTGGTGTGCTGCAGTCCATGGGATCACAAAGATTTGAACATGACTTAGTGACCGAACAACAACAATTGTTTAAGAGAAAAATACTTTTAAATACAGAACTATGGGAGAAATGATATAGCTCAGTGTTGAAACAGAGATTTCTTTGCTCGTAAGATTTGACCATTTCCATTTTTTGGCAGCTTAAAGAGGCTTATTTTCAATCTGTCCTCTTTATTACTGTGGACAGGAAAGGTTTTTAGACAAAGTTTACCTTTCTGAATTCTCAGAAAGAAAGCGCAATATTCATTCCTCACACTGCAATAGATTGTTTACAAAATTTGTATTTATCTTTTCCCACAAATATTCAATATACCCCCTTCTGTCTTAAAAGTAGATATACCTGGATCCCATCCAGCATCAGCTCTGTTCACCAAATGGGTGTTATGTTCAAGTAACATAATTCCTCTAGGTCTCATTTTCCTTATCTAAAAACTGTAGAATAAAATTTGCCTCCTCAGATAATGTGAGCCTATATGAACTGTCTGCCAGTAATCGATACTTGGTAACTATTAGCCAGCTTCTTTCCCCCTTAATGCCTATATCACCTATTAATTCAGCCATTTTACTCAGCAGAGTGTCCTGTTATTAATATGGATATCTCTTGGGAAAACATTTCCATAAAGAGGTCTATAAAGAATAAACTTCCAGTGAATTTACAGAATTTATCCTCCCACAAACTTTACATCCCAAGGTGTCTTCCTGTTTAAGGGTTTGAAAGAAGACCCATGGAATTTAAGATGATGTTGGTATGTTTGAGACACCTAATACTTTTATATTTTGTTACATTTTTAGTGGCTGTTAATAATATAGGTATGATCATCAGCATGGAACTGCAATACAAATATATCTAAGTTGGAACTATCAATTGTTGTTAATATCTCATGGGAAAGAACTATTTTAGAACTTCATAGAAGTTTATAGATGGCATTACCATGGAAACAGTGGATATTATATATTTTTAATTCATTCCTTAATTTTCTTTACACTACTTTGTCACTGCCTCTGCAGGAAACCCTGTCTGTAGAAATGACAGTGATTTAATGATCATTATGCAGTTGTCCAGCATCCTTGTGATTTGCTTTGGAGGACATTGACTTTGGGTATCTTTGAATGTACTATTCAAGTCATGCTAAGCCCATTTAAAGCAGACAGAGTTAACAGGGAAGAGAAGTATATTTTCTTATTGCAATTTATCATCCAGTAATGGTGAATATTGCTGCTCAAAATTTAAGGCCGAATGTAGATCAAGAATGAGCTGACTAATGGCTGTCTTGCTCTTGAAGAAAGTATATTGCTTTTGTACTTAACCAAACAGTCATTTAAAAGTATAAAAAGCTATTTAATAGCTACAAATCTTATTCCAGAAAGAATGTTCAATCTTTAATACAAAATGAGCCAAAGAAACAGGCTGCTGGATTGTTAAAGGAAATAACCAGTATCTCAGATTTTTTTTCTTATAAATCGCTTGCTTCAAGTCAGGGTCACACTGATAACAGGTTAGAGGTTTATATGTTAGAAAATTTACTTTGCAAAATATGAGCTATTCATAAATTAACCCTGAAGCATATAAAATACAGTGACATTGATTCAACACATCTATTGGATGCCAATTCCAGGAGGTCAGGAAGGTCTATTAGAGAGAAATGTAATATTAACTGGAGAATCCAAACAGGAGAGAGTCAAGGAATGCTAGGTAGATAAAATGGCAGAAATGAGTACCATTGACAGAGTATGTAAGGTGTGAATGGAGAATAAGATGTGTATGAGGGTGAGGGTTGTGCAGAAAATTCTTTGCCAGCTATGAAGTTTAAATGGAAGTCTATCTAGGAAATGGGACAGATGGAATAAAGATCTTTCAGTTTTGTAGTATGTTAGTGAGTGATGTTTGGGACAAAGGAGAAAGTTATGCTTATTGTAATGTTGCTTCTAGGAGGATAACACCATGTGGTTAGGATTGGGAACCTTGTAGGGTTGTTCAGGTCAGATTCCTACCTTTATGCCCGATAATGATTGTTGTTACAATAAACTACTACTTAGGCAGATTAGAGTATGATCTTCATTTACTAGAAAGGAAATCCTTTGTCTTGCTGGGACAGTAACTGAATTATGCTGAAATGAATGAAAAATGCAACCCTGTTATATTTTGTGACTAGCAATTTATTCTCAATTCGTTTGATAAAGGAAGTGGCTGATGTATGGTTTGTCCATTGGAAAAATTTATTTTTCATTAAGGCAAGAGTCGAATTTGCGTCCCTGGTGGCTCAGTGGTAAAGAATCCACCTGACATTGCAGGAGACACAGGAGACACGAGTATGATTCCCGATCCGGGAAGATCCTGCATGCTGCAGAGCAGCTATTGAACCATCCTGTGTTCTAGAGCCTGAGAGCCCAACTACTGAAGTCCATGCGTCCTATAGCCAATGCTCTGCAGCAAGAGACACCAGCTGCAGTGAGAAGCCTGTGTACTGCAATGAGAGAGTAACCCCGCTCACTGCAGCTAGAGAAAAGCCTACACAGCAACGAAGACCAAGCACAGCTAAAAATAAAATAAGTGAATAAATAAGTAATTTTTAAAAAACTGTTAAGTTCGTAATTTCTCAAAAATTATTCGAAATTTGTCAACTAAATGTTTGAATAATAAATTTTGACCTTGGTTTTCAATTAGTTTCCTTTGAACATATCTATAATATCTGTTGCTTCCTAGGTAGCACTAGTGATAAGAACCCACCTGCCAAGGCAGGAGACATGAGAGACACGGGTTCGGTCCGTGGTTCTGGAAGATCCCTTGGAGGAAGGCATAGCAACCCAATCCAGTATTCTTGGTTGGAGAATCCCATGGACAGAGGAGCCTGGTGGGTTATAGTCCATAGGGTCACAAGGAATCAGACATGACTGAAATGACTTAGCACACACACATGGTATGTTGCAGAATACATATGCATGGTTATTTGTGTGTGTATGTGTGCCTGTGTGTATTGTATTTCAGAGATTATAAAAAGGCCCTTTAGGAGAGATGTTTATAGTGTTAAAATCTGAAGTCTTCCTAAAGTGCATTTGTATGGATAAATTGGGTGTATATTCTTCTGTAACTGGTCCAACCGTTGAGTTTAATGAGGCTACTGCTGATGCTGATTGTGAATGGAGACTTGCAAATTTATTGTCAAATCAGCTCTCCTCTTACATAGTTTTGAGATCATTCCTTTGGGCTTATGCACTTTTTCTTCACTTGTAAATAAAATGCCGCAAATGCTTGCTCTTGAAATCCTGAGAGATGTGGCATATTATTTTTATAGGAATCTCTCTCTCTTTTAACCACTCTTACTTGATTAAAATAAGAGGTTTTTATTTTTCTTTCTTTTTTCAGCCTGATCATTTGCACACTGGAAATGAAATCTTTCATGGGGATTAGTTTAGGCACTCAAGCTTTCCATTCAGGTGAAGGTGTGAAAAATACATGACAAGGCTTTTATTCAAATGGGGCATGAGAAGTGAGGAACAAGAAGAAAATGAGAGTATTTGGCTGAAGATCTTTTTCTATGCTGCAAATTTCATTTTCTCCGAGAATTGAGAGGAAGGAAAATAAAACAGCAAAAAGGTAGAACAATAGGAAGGCCGTACATTAAAAAAAAAAAAAAAAAAAAAAAAGGAGAGCGGAAGACATGGTTTGGTTTAGTCCAACAAAGCAAAGACTTTCACGAAGGCTGCAAGTTACAGAGTAGATGCATCACCTGAAAGTAAAATTGCTGAATGCACAGCTTAGGAAGCTAGTGTCAATGACAGACATGCATGTACTAGGTTGCATATGCAGTGGTTCTCCATCATTAGTCTGGCATTTAAAGCCATTCAGGATCCAACTCCTGACTGCCACTTAACTTCACATTTCCTCACTCTCTCAGGGCCTCTAATGCCTCCAACTCTGTGTAGCTTCGTGAATACATTGCTGGTTCTCATATCTCTGTCAGTGCACTCCCTTTGTTTGCCATGTCCCTTCTCTGTTGCTCCATCTGTTGTACTCCTACTTCACGATTTAGTTCCAGTACCATTTTATTTCTTTGCCATCTCCCTGTGGGTTACCTAGATGCCTAGACCCCTCCGTACTCCCACAGTACTCTGAGTTCACTTCAGTTATAATTTCCTTTTACAGAGTATTTTAAGCCTATTTTACTTTTCTGGATCTATGATTAAGTGGAAAGAACCTAAGAATAAGATGCCTTATTTAGGTTTTAAGTCACATAGCATCTGGCACTATCCCTTGAATGTGGCTATTTGCTAAGCCTCTTCAGTTGTGTCCGACTTTTTGAGACTCCATGGACTGTAGCCCACCAGGCTCTTTAGTCTGTGGGATTCTCCAGGCAAGAATACTGGAGTGAGTGCCACGCCTTTCTCCAGGGTATCTTCCCAACCCAGAGTTTGAACCAGCATCTCTTGTATCTCCTGCATTGGGAGGTGGGTACTTTACCACCTATGCCACCTGGGAAACTCAAGTAGGCATGTGTGTGTGTGTGTGTGTGTGTGTGTGTGTGTGTGTATGTTAGTTGCTCAGTCATGTCTGACTCTGCAATCCCATGGATTGTAGCCCTCTCGGCTCCTCTGTCTGTAGAATTCTCCAGGCAAGAATACTGGAGTGGGTTGCAATTCCCTTCCGTAGGGGATCTTCCTGACCCAGGGATTGAACCTGGGTCTCCTGTGTTGCAGGCAGATTCTTTACTATCTGAGCCACCAGTAGGTATATAATAAATTTTGATTGCATATAATTTGTAAGATGGAATGCAGAATAAAAGGTGGTTATTTAATAATAAAAAGTGGAATTATTTAATATTTGAATGATATTGTCCTAGGTTTTCTGGGAAGAAAGATAGAAATACAAGGAAAAAACAGGTCACTTTTCAAAATGAACTAGAAAGGGAAATACATGTGATTAACTCACAGTTAAAACTATGTGTGAATGGTGTCAAGAAGTTACTTGGGAGAGGGTCCTAGGAATTGAGTGGAAGGTGAAGTCTAAACTTCAATTCACTGAGAAGTGGTAGAAAGGCTTCATAAATAAAAAAGCATTTGAACTGAGCCTAGAGGTTCCACAAAGGGGTTGTTTATTATTTGTTATTGTTTTTCTTGCTCAGACATTTATTGAGCTCATAGAGCCTGCAATAATTTAAGCTCTGTATTTCTACATAGGTTGACAAGCATGAATTTAATTAGCCTTTTCAAAAAATTAGTAAAAAAAACAAATCACATTTCACTACCCAAATACCACAAAATCATATAAGTATCTTATGCTGAGTGACTGTGTTAAAGAAGATAATTTACTTACTCTGCTGCTCTGTCTCTTAGTAGTGCTTTGACTCCCAGTTTGAGGGCAAAAAAAAAAAAAAAAAAAAGAAGAAGAAGAAAAGAAATTACATAAATTTGAAATTCTGAATTTTCCTGGGTAAATTTATAGTATAATTAATTCTTTGCCAAGGGCTTCAGAAATCTGAAAACAACTATAAACAGAATGTGCCATAACAATGGGCTCTGCAAGATATTTTTAAAGTGTAATTCTGTGTCCTGTGTCCTTCACCAAAACAGCAACAAGAAATGGGACCATAAGTGATAAGAATACTGTTATCAATTTGAATAACTCAAACAATACTTGGAACAGACAAGTAGTGGGCTCTAAATGCAGGATTTTTCTAAAGTGCAAACAACTGAAAATACTATTTCAAGGATAAAGACTAAAATTCGATCAGTCCTTGGTCAGTGCAGGTGGTGGTGGTATAGAAACAATTTCAGCAATCTGATCTAGACACTGATATTTGAATGGACTGGACTTAAGAATTGATCAGTGAGGAGGTGAAACTCCCTCTAAATCAGGGAAGTAATAAATAGAACAAATATAAATTTGGGGAAAATTAAAAAACTATGTACAGTATTGACTTCCCAGGTGGCGCTAATGGTAAAGAACCTGCCTGCCAGTGCAAGAGACCTAAGAGATGTGGGTTCGATCCCTGGGTTGGGAAGATCCTCTGGAGGAAGGCATGGCAACCCACTCCAGCATTTTTGCCCGGAGAATTCCATGTATGAGGAGCCTGGTGGCCTACAGTTCATGGGTCGCAAAGAGTGGGACACAATAGAAGCAACTTAGCATGCGCAATATAGGGGAGAACGTGTATATATCTGTGTATGGCTGGGTCCCTTTGTTGTTCATCTGAAAGTGTCACAACATTGTTAATAGGCTATACCCCCATACAAAATAAAAAGTTAAAAAATGTTGGATTAAAAATAAAAAAGCATGTACAATATTTGGAGTTTTGAGGGAGTGGGAAAATACATACAATAATACATTGTTAATGAGTTTAGACATAGGTGAAACCATTCTTTCTTGATATCACAATAAATTGTCATGTTATTTGCTAAACAGAGACTGGTAAGGGACAGAGAATAGAGAATAATTTAGAGTTTATGAACTCTGTAGAAGAGGGAATAATTAAGAATTTATGAATTCTGTTTGGAACATCCTGAAGGATAATAGGAATTCAGGTGGGGAGCAGGCCATTGGCCATTGGTATGTGAATTTGGAACTTCAGGAAGGAATTCAAGCTGGAAGTTATGAGAGTCACCAGTATAGAAATGGTACATAAAGCTGTGGGACCTCAGTTATCACTGACTAGTGACTCATTTCACAACTGTGCATTAGTTGTCTATGTGGAATGCACTCCTCTTAGAATCTGTGGATGTTATGAAAATATGAGCTATGGGTCCCAGCTTTAAGGAGGCACATAATATCATTTTATCTGTATCTAGTCAGTTGCTCAGCCATGTCCAACTCTTTGCAGCCTCACGGACTGCAGCCCACCAGGCTCTTCTGTCTGTGGAATTTTCCAGACAAGAATACTGGAGCAGCTTGCCATTTCCTCCTCCAGGGGATATTCCCAACCCATGGATCAAACCCACGTCTTCTGCATTGGTAGGCAGATTCTTTACCACTAGTGCCACTGTGAAGCCCAATCTCATTTTAAATGACTTTTATATATTAATAGAAATACTTGCTATAGGGTAAGTGTCATGAAATACATAAAATGAAAATATCATTTTATTTTTTATCTAGTGGCCAGCTCTTTGTATATATTGGCTATAGTTATTGCATGGATTTGTCTAAGGTAGGCAATTTTTTCCCCCAATTTTATTGATAAGGAAGTTGAGACAAGAGTACTTTCAGTGCATTTTATATATTCACTGGTAGTAAATGGAGTTTCTCAATGTCAGACACTGGTCTGTTTCATTAAAAGCCTGTTCTCTGTTCAAACATCTTTACTCACTACTTTTCATAATAAGCCTGTTGTCTCTAAATCCTAGACTTCTTGACCCAAACTGTCTGAATAATGATCACAGCATCCCTCTAGGAAAGAAAAGTATCAACTGCAATTACTCCTGTTTGATGGATGGGAATCCTGGTTTACTTTAAGTGAGGTAATTAAGGTTGCCCATGGGCAGGTCAGCCATGTGGAAGCTGGTTCTTTCCATTCTTCTTAGGTTCATATACTGCAGTGTATTGATTCTTACATAATATATTTAATGGCTTGATTTGACAAAGTGGCTCAACACTCTTGATCTTCCCCCCACCAGTGATTCCCAAACTCTCCTGTGAGCTGCACAGAGCTTATTTAGAGAGGGAACACTTTCTGAGTGGAATGAAAAATAAAACTTTAAGCAAAATGTTCTTAAAGCAAAAGAAAATAGACCCGTTTTTCAAAGATCAATTCTTATTCTATAAGACTTCTGTAATTATCTGTTGAACTTGAGTTTAGTTCAAGTAAAGATTGATTTCCAGGACAGGTTCAGCTCAAACAGTATAGCTAAAAAAGAGGTGAATAGCCATTGTACCTGCCTACTTGTGAGTTTAAGGTTAGACAGGTTGACTCAACAAGCTTTGCCAAGTTTTCCTCTTTTGGGGGATTCCTGGAGAAGTGGACATTACCTGGCAGACTGCATTAGTACCAAGGGCCCTGCTAGGTGTGAAGAAGTGCCATCGTGTTGTTGATCATTCTGTATGTCAAGGATACTGTTCTCATTACAAAAGTCAGTCACTGACTTTTAACCTTGTCGTCTCCTTGTTCTATTCCTCATCTCTTTTTTCCCTCCTTAAGTTAAGGGCAAAGAGTAGCCACCAAGTTGCTAGCTGTCCTTTCTCACTGAACCCAGGAGAATGCACCTAGGTATCAAGTGAGTGGACATCCACTTTTTCTCAGCCTATGATTCTTATTACTGCCAGAGAAACTAGTAAGTCAGAACCAAAACAATGAGGGACATGTAACCATGGGATTTATTCCTTTCTGGGAGATTGGAAAGCAAGGAGCTCTTTCCAACATGTGAACTCAATTTAACCCTTTCATATATAAGCGAAAGTGTTGCCTTCATTACTTAATTTGTATGATGAAGCTCTGCAAATCTCTCCATGTTCTCTTACCTACAACAAAGTCAGCTAGACCATGTGAGCCCCACCTCTAATTCCTGGTTACTTAATTAAAATGCTGTTACCCCGAAGGGAACCAGTTGGCAGGGCAACAGAGAATGGAGGGTCTTCAGTTAGATTCCTCTGGTTCTCTGCTTTCCTTTGCCAACATCTCTTTCACATGATTTCCTCATCTTATACAATTTTCCCTTCTTGTATAATAAATTTTCTCATTTGACCTCCCACTCAAACAAAGATTGTCTTAAAAAATTGCCCACAACTGGAGAAATGACCTAATTTAATTCTCAAGGAAAATGCCTCCCTTCTTGTGTATCCTACACTTTGTCATTACTATTTTAAGTTCTCTGTGTATTAACTTTTCATTCTGGATTTAAAACAAATGTTTATCAATCATACAAAATCTGGATAATATGGCCAAGCACAAAGAAGAAAAAAACATATCTGAATACAGATACAGTATTATTGATATTTAAGCAATATACTTGTTAAGGGCTTAGATTTTGGATTAGCCATCATTGCCACTCAACACATCAGTAGGTGAATGAGAAATATGAATTCAGATAGGGCCATAAATGGTGGAAAGTCCCTGACATATCCAGGTGTAGGATTAGGTGAAGGCTGGTGAAGGGAGTGCTCATTTACAAGTAATCAAAGAAGACCTCTCTGAACAGAGATCTGAATACTGAGAAGTAACATTCTAGGAAGAGCAAAAGCAACACCCTTGTGTGGGAACCTTCTTGCCCTGATTGAGGCTAGAGTCTTCAGGTTACTGGGCAAGATGAGGAGTGACAGATCTTAGAGACCAGAGAATGGAGGCTTCTTATCCCATGGTAAGAAGTATGGATCTTAAGTGTGGTGGGAAGTTATAGTCAGTTTCAACCAAGGGACCTCTATGATTGGATCTATAGTTTTAAAGAATCATGCTGGCTGCAATATTTGGAATGGATTTTAGAGAAGAGGAGTGCACGTAGTAGTGGGGAAGATAAAACACCAGATTAGCAATATGATTTGGAGGCAGAGATGGCAGTACTTACCTGAAGACTAATAAAAAGAGAGATAAAAATAAAAAGAGTCCAGAAAAACAACATTTTTGCCTACTCATAATGGAAAACTAGGGGAGGAACCAATTTGAGGAAGGGAAGCCAAAGGGGAAATGAAGGGTTCTATTTTTGTACATTTTAACTTGAACCTGGAATAGTAGTCTGGAACTCAATAGTAGTCTGGAACTCAAGGGAAAAGTTGGCATTTGAGACACAAATCAGTAGTATTAGAAATAGAGATAAAAGTAGAGGTAGAAGCTATATGTGTCATTATACGATAGTGTTTTTACTCTTATAATCTTCTTCATATTTGATTTAATATATCTTTCTAAAAACCTCATAGCTTAATATTTCTTTAATTTGATATGGCTTGTTTATTTTACAGCTATATGTGTATGTATCTACTATGTACATGCATTTCTTCTTTTTTTGTTTGCTTGTAATACTGATTTTCAAACCATGTATGCAACTGAGCTGGGTCTTAGCAAAAGGAGGGCACCCTGACTCTCGTTAACCAAACTAAAAGCTGCAATTTTATCTCAGTCAGTAGAAGTACTGGGAAAAAAGGCATGAATGATTTTAAGAATTTTGATAAAAAATACAGTTTGCTCTTCAGTTCTGACACCTAGAACTAATAGATGCTCAGTAATAATTTATTTGCAGACTGATTACAGTCTCTCTAGAATTATATGAAGGTGACTTTCCCCCTTTGCTTTGGCAGAACAGAATACTGCAATTTATAATAATGTCAGGTTGTAGGCAGAATAGCTTATTTTAATTTGCATTTATAAAATTAGGGAACATGATATTTTTCATACTGTTTTTTCAGAGTTTTTTTGTGCTTTTGTAAATATTCACTCATGTTTGCTGCCTACTTTTCGACTGAGCGTCACTTTTCGTTTTCTCATTATAAAACTTGTCATTTAAAGGTTATTAAAATGTTTCTTTATCATAAACATATTAAATACTTTTCCTTTCCAGTTTATTTACCTCTTAATTGTATTGAGTGACTTAACAACAGCAAATTGCACTTATGTGTATCTTCTTTTTTTGAGGGTGGATGTGCGTGGAGTGTGCAGAAGAGATTAATGTTGTATGTTGCTAAATTAGCCTATCTTAAGATATTCTAAAGGAAAATAGCCCTTGAAAAAGCAAGGCCTATTTTTCCAAATTGAAAGAGGTTTCATAATTCCAAACAAATGCAAATAAATAGCTTCAAACTTAAGTACATCAAGTCATCATTTTAAAATTATAAATCAGCTTGCCGTTTGTTCTCTTGCTATTTGTTTTCTATTTGTCCCATCTGTTCTTTTTTCTCTTTTTCTGTCTTCTTTTAAAGTAATTGTATATTTTTATGATTCCATATTATCTCCTTTGTTAGCTTATTAGGTATAAATCTATTCTTTGTTATTTTAGCTACTGCCTTAGGGTTTATGGCATAGATCTTTAACTTACCATCTACCTTTAAGTGATATTGTATCAATTCATATGTAATATAAGAACCTTACACTACTATCTTCCATTTCTTTTCTCCTGGCTTTTGTGCTATTGTTGACATTCATTTTCCTTTTACATATATTTTAAACTACACACTGTGTTATTATTTTTGTTTGAACAATCAAGTGTCTTTTAAAAAACTTAAATATCAAGAAAAAGATCTTATGCATTTATCCATGGGTTACCGTTTCTGGTCTTCATTGACCTATTTAGATCCGTAATTTTACGTGTATTAGTTTCCTTCTGCCTGAAAGACTTGCTTGAATATTCCCAGTTTTGTGGGTCTAGTGGTGATGATTTTGTATCTCTGAAACAATCTTATTTCACCTTCATTGTTGAAAGATATTTTTGTTAAGATGTTCCATACTTTGCCCCTCACCCACAACTTTAAAGATGTTTGTTGACTGATTTTTTGCTTGCATTGTTTTTGATGCTACATTTGCTGTCATTCTTACCTCCATTTCTATGTATGTAGTGTGTCTTTTCCTTCTTGCTGCTTTTAGGGTTTTTCTCTTCAAGTCGATTTTAAGAAATTTGTTGATGCTATCCTTAGTGTAGTTGTATTTACTTATTCATTCTTGTGCTGGGATTCCTCGTGCATATGGGATCTGTGAGTTTATAGTTTTATAAAGTTAGATTTTCAGCCATTATTTTTTCAATATGTCTCAAATTCAGGTAACTGTTCTTTTTTTCTTCACCATGGGTCTCATTTCCCAGCTTTTTTGCATTCCTGATAATTTTTTCATTGGATAGCAGATATTCTGAATTTTGCTTGTTAGGTGCTGGATAAATACGTTTTATAAATAATTTTTAGCTTCATTCTGGGATGCAGTTCATTGACTTGGAAAGTGTTTGATCTTTTTAGTTCTTATTTTTATGACTTGTTAGGCTGGACTGGAACAAAACAACTGTTCAGTCTAGGGGCTAATTATTCTTGAAATGTTCACTCTTGGCTAATTATTTCCATTCCTGAAACATGACTTTCTTAAGAATAAACAAATGACTATTAATTTAACCCTGAATATGACTTAGTGGCAAGCATCCAAAGACAGTAACAAAGGGAATGGTCCACTTTGTACAGAATTTAGTAATAATTGCTCTGTTTATTGTCAAATTTTAATACCCGTGGGCTTAAAATTTTGTTTGCTGTTTAGTCACTAAGTTGTGCCTGACTCTTTGTGATCCTGTGGACAGTAGCCTGCCAGGCTCCTCTGTCCATGGGATTTTCCAGGCAAGAATACTGGAGTGAGTTGCTGTTTCCTTCTCCAGGGGATCTTCTGGACCCAGTGATCAAACCCGTGTCTCCTGCTTGGCAAGCAGATTCTTTACCCCTGAGCCACTGAAGAAGCCAGAGTTTGACATTAGTCCATTTTTATTTCCCGTTCTACTTTGTATTTTCATGGAGGTTAGTTCAGAGAACTGCCAATTAGGCAGTTGTCTCCCAAGACATGTGGACTAAGCCACATGTGTTTGTTTCTAGAGTAAGTTCTTAGAGGTTTAACATTGTTTAAACTTTCTTCAGAGGATATTGCTGTTAGTTGTGGGATTGAAAATTGCCCACCAAACTGAGAAATTACCTTCAGACCAAAAAATGAGGTGGGCAGCTCCATAGAATCAATGGATCAGTTTATTATAGGGTAATTTACTCACAGGGTAAATTGGGTGGGTGGTGATGTGAAAGTGTTCTCAGTTGCTCTGTGCAACACTGAGGGGCCACTGGGACAATTTTTTTAGTTAAATGAGGTAGGATATGGGGGAATGTGTTTGGAAACAGAAAGTGCATTCCTAAGTCAAGGTTTATCAATGAGTAACTAGTTACTCAGGTGCTGGAAATATGTCAGGGAAAGTCTTCATCATTGTTTGGAGACTCACCAAGTATAGAGACCACTTGGACCTATTGATAATTAAACAATATCTAGTGGTACAAAGCCTTGATGATAGAGAAGAGATTTACAGTACAGCCTTGGGGAGGGTCAGTGGAAGGACAAGTGGAACATAGGTCCCAGATGGAGTCAGTTATGCTGTTGTCCATATGTTAGTTAAAATGTTCTCCTTGCCCAGCTTAAGATTCCCCCAATATTTTTGTTCTTTCTGTGTTCAGTTCAGTTCAGTCACTCGATTGTTTCCGACTCTTTGTGACCCCATGGACTGCAGTGTGCCAGGCTTCCCTGTCCTTTACCAACTCATGGAGTTTGCTCAAATTCATGTCCATAGAGTTGGTGATGCCATCTAACCATCTCATCCTCTGTCGTCCCCTTCTCCTGCCTTCAGTCTTTTCCAGAATCAAGGTCTTTTCCAGTGAGTCAGTTCTTTGCATCAGGTGGCCAAAGTATTGGAGTTTCAGCTTCAGCATCGGTCCTTTCAATGACTGATCGAAACGACTGATTCCAATGACAGTTCTCTCTATGTTATTCTTTGCTTTCATATAACATGGATTTCACAAATGCTCATCAATATTTGCATATCTACTCATATGGGTACATTGTGCCCAAAACCTATTTGGAGTCTATGGGTGGGTGAAAATTGTCCACTTCAGTCACTATCCTGAAATACCTCACTAGGAAACCTTCTATGTCCTTTGGAGGTAGTTAGATTACCCAAGGGAAAAAAAAATAAACCTTCCACTTTCCCATACAGGTGGAATATACCTGATTATGAAAATATAGAAATAAAAGTGAAGAAAGACAATGAAAGTACCAGGATATGGCTTTCATTTTGATTTTCTAATGTTCAGCGTTTTGTTATCACAATACTATATCAATCACACTCAGTCATATTACTCAGAATAATGATTATGTCGATTATTGACATGTCCAGTCCTC
The DNA here is from genome assembly GCF_963930625.1 of Muntiacus reevesi. Lineage (NCBI taxonomy): Eukaryota > Metazoa > Chordata > Mammalia > Artiodactyla > Cervidae > Muntiacus > Muntiacus reevesi. Next base: position 116,318,557 of record NC_089250.1, read on the forward strand.
AACTGTGAGTGTCTCAGTCCTGAGACTCTATGTTACCTTCTCAAATCTGGTTCCATAGTTGTGAAAGGTGAATAACCCAACTCTGTGGAGGACCCAAAAGTGAGATAGTGATCTATGTTTCTTAACCAGATATTCAAATCTTCCATTTTTTAAATTTGCTTTTTTAATATCTCAATTCCAGATATTTCAGTTCTGTCATTTCTCCAGATCCGGGGAGTTTTTGAATGTAAATTGAATTTCTTGTCAGTTTTTCTGGCCTCTAGATTAACTATTCATCTTTCTCTGGCTGGTTGACTCACTTACATTACTCCCTCAGCTTTCCAGCATCCAAAATTTTGTTGGTTTTGTTAATTCCCATTCTGTTTGTGTGAATTCATGCCTTCTTGAAATTCCTTTACTGGAAGTAATGTTTGGAAGTTTCATGATAAAGCACAGCTCAATGCTATGTTCAGCTTGCCATCTTAAATATTTGTGTATCTGCAAATGTCTTTCTGTAGCATTCATGAGTTAAAATTTTATGTGAGCTTAATATTTGTATCTTCATCCATACCTACAGGGGCTTCCCAGGTGACTCAGGGGTAAAGAATCTGCCTGCCGATGCAGGAGGTATGAGACAGAGGTTCAATCCCTGGGTTAGGAAGATCCCCTGGAGGAGGAAATGGCAACCCACTCCAATATTCTTCTTGCCCGGAAAATCCCATGGACAGAGAAACCTAGCAGGCTACAGTCCATGAGGTCACAAAGTGTCAAATGCGACTGAGCACACACTCATGCATGCATGCACACATGCACGCCTGCCATACCTACAGAGTTCTTTTATTCTAAAATATCAGCTAGAGGGTACTTAGGTTTGCGATGTTATTTGTGTGCATTTGTTTGAAATGTTAAGAACTCTTTCCAGTTTGAAAAAATAATCTTTATTTTCTCAAAAGTGGTTTTCTTTCAGGATGTCTTATTTTGCCAGTTTCTTTAAAAATCCTTTGTGCTCAGGAATAAGAATAATCTGTATTTCAGGTTTCCATACTCATTCTTTACATGTTGACATCTCTTATTATTTGCATCTTCTTTGTTTTTCTTTCATTCTGCATTCTGAAAGTAAATCTCAAGCTTTTGTCTCTAATAATAGAAGATTTACATTTCTGTCAATTTCATTCTACTTTTTTTCTGCTTCCAGTGTGAATTTAGGTTCTACAATTTGTAGTTTGCTTAATATTATATATTTCCTTTTCTCTATTACCTTGCTTATTATTTACCCACATGGTTTTCAATTTAAACTTCTCTCTTGAGTATGAGTACTTCTGCTTCTTCTTAAGCGTGTAGTTTTTCTCTTTATTAAAAATCCTTATGTAATTTTCTCAAATTTTCTTCTGATCGTTCAGTAGCTCATTTTTATAATTACATTTTTCTTCTGAGTTTTCCAATGAATTTTCTCTTTATCTTGTTCATCATCATTTCCCTGTTACTCTCTTTTTCCTTCCTTCTCTCTGTCTCTCTGTCTCTTATATTCATGCTTACATGAAGTAAGTTCTCTTTATCTGGCAGATGATTTGGTATATAACAGTTCTATCCTCTGCCTACTTTTATGTAAACAAATTCTCAGGTTAGATTTTAAGCTTTAAGTTTATCAGGTGTTTTTCTGATGGACCACTGGTTTACAACAATTAGACTTACTTCTATTTTCCCTGATCGTGTCTGATTCTCTGAACTCTGTCGGATATGAACAAATGTTAGTTTCCAGTTTCTGCTTCTGCATATAATTTCATCACTCAGTACATAAACAAAAATGAGTCATAATGGAATAGACTGTACCAATAAAGCTCTACCTGCTCTGGGCCTGTTGTTCCTGAAATATACTAACTTTCATTGTGTGCAGAAAAATGACATGGCTGGGGGAAGGAGTACCACACTGTTCAGTTTACAGAGTATATTTGAAAGTAGAGAGGGCATGTGGTCAGGTTTTCAGATTAGTAGTCCCTTGATTTCTGAGTCAGTGAATTGTAAGTAGGTGAAGCTAAAATCATAGTCCAACATTTTCCAGGTACTGTCTGTATAATCACATTGAATTTAATATGCTGCTTGCCAAGGCTGTGCCTTTATTTTCTCCATAAAAGTCCATATGGTTCACAATCAGACTCCCGAATTTCAGGCTCAGCATTTCATTTATTAGCTTTTTGACCTCGGACAAGGTCTCACTAACATGCAAGTCTCTAGTTTTTAGAATGGAGAATAATATACTTTGTACCTCAGAGGTTGGCTTTGAGGAGCAAAGGAAATAATGTCTGTGAAATGTGTAGTATAGTGCAGGTGTATAATACACACTTAGTACATGTTAATTACTAGCATTACATTTTTCTTCTGAGTTTTCCAATTAATTTTCTCTTTATCTTGTTCTTCATCATTTCCCTCTTTCTCCCTCTCGTTTTCTTTCCTTCTGTTTGTCTATCTGTCTGACAAAGTAGCATCAGCTTTTCCAAGATTCTCATTAGATATCTAGTCTTCATTTTTTACAGTATTACGAGTTTTTGTGTTTTTATTTTTTTTTTTCTCTCTTTCCCAGTGTTGGGGTTGAGGTATTCTGTCTGTGTGGGCAGGAGGTGGTGAGAGCACCATGTATGCTCAGAGCACCTGGCCTTGGGATTCTGGATGGGGTGATGAACCACAGGCGTGTTCTCTGCTGCACTGCATCTGAATTATAATGAGTGGACATCTAAGACTCCTGTGCTGACTGCTCTGTTTTTATTAATAAGGGACATTTTGGTGTGAAATTGGAGAAAACCATAGGACAAGATGCTTAAAATCCAAATCTGCTCATGTGGCTAATCATATTGACCAAAAAGGCTCTAGGTGTGGGGGCATTTTCTGACAGATGTTAGAGCTGTATAAATTTAAAATTTGTACCCAAGGAAGGTTGTGCTTCTCTCTGTCTTTGATTTGTTTTTAACATGGACAGTGAGTCCAGAATATGAAGAAATTGGTTTTAGCAAGCTCTTACAATATATGCCCTTTGAGAATTGTCAGCAGTTGGAAGATGTTGCAAAGAAATCTGGGTTTAAATCTCACATCTAAGACCCCAAGATCTGATTTGGTGATCCTAGGACTGCTGCTTTTCCTCAGTGAGATTCAACTTGATTATACCTAAAAATAGAGATTGCCTTCGATCTTATCAACCACAGAGCCCATCATGCCATTATGCAAATTTCAGAGCCTTCTAATTCTAGCTTCCTGTAAGACTTGAATACAAATGTATGCTGAGCCTTCTCACTTGACCCATAATATGATATGATGAATCGCTTAGCACTGGGCTTGGCTCAGGCCTGTCTCTCTTCCTTTCTTTTGCATCAGCCCCAACAACAGTGATTCATCACAGTTATTTTACTAATGGTTGGATTAAAAGATGAAATTACACCTCTCTTTAGTGCTTCCAGAGTTTACAAAAATCAACAGGAGTTCTTCACTACAGGCCCCTAATATGAAAGTCTCTGTGCAGGAAAATCCATAAGCTCAGCTGACTTTTGAGTTAAACTTTATGGCTCAAGAAATGCTTTGCTTGGTTTTCACCACTATTGTAAAGCAAAGAAGATAATTTTAGATCCAGTATACACAAAAGATCACTTGGGGTTGATAGAGGCTTTATGTTAGTGATGTGGAAATATTTGCATCTGTGCATTGATAGGTAGTATAATAGGCTGTAAAGGATAAGGTCAATTTTCTATTAAAAGTATAAAGGGCCAGTATAGCTGGATACAGTGGGGGCATTTCCCATTTGTCGTTCAGGACTGTTTCAGAGTTTTACATTAGCTGCGGAAAATACCAGCTTGTGTGCTGCAATAAAGCTTTTGGAAATGTGCACAGGTACACAAACACACACGGACACAGACGGTGCGGACCTGGATGTGCAGTGCTTAGTCGCTCAGTCGTGTTCAATTCTTTGCGACCCCGTGGACTGTAGCCCGCCAGGCTCCTCTGTCCATGGGGATTCTCCAGGCAAGAATACTAGAGTGGGTTGCCTTTTCCTTCTCCAGGGAGTCTTCCCAACCCAGGGATCAAACCTGGGTCTCCTGCATTGCAGGCATATTGTGTACCTTCTGAGCCTCCAGGGAAGCCCGCAGACCTATATAAATGGGCATAAAAACACAGTTGTCACATACAAAGACACCTATTTAAGCATGTCAACTGAGATATCGTCACATAGCAAACACATGCACTTATGGCTGGTGAGACATTTACCAAGTGATACCGTGATACAACCAAGTGTGACAATTGCAGAGTTACACAAAAGCAGGATGAACACTCATGCATTTAGGAGCTTAGAGACCTAGAAACACTGAAGTCATTATATAGAGATACAGTGTGTACGAGCAGAGAAAAGCATACAAAGAGAGGCCTAGAGACAAAGGCAGATAAGTACACAAAGATAAGCATTTAGGTACACAGACCACAGGTATAACCCAGCTTGTATAGCTTGATGCTCAGAAACACAAGCCCTCACTGATATGCATATCCACACTGATAGCAATCCACTCTAGTGTTCTTGCCTGGATAATCCTACAGTCACAAAGAGTCTGACGTGACTGAGTGAGCATACATATGCACAAAATACTGCATTTATATATATATCCTTAATAAATTTAATATAAATATTACATATGTATTATTTCATTTAACTCTTAAAACACCTGCGTAATATAATTGTAATTAAGCCCATTCACCCAGGGAGCAAATGGAGGTGCATAGAAATTAAGAATTTTCCTAGGTTAGGTCTATTTACTTCTTTTTAGCCTGGGACTCACCACACTCGCTCATCTCACTGGTCCAAAATGTGTTAATAAGTCGTTATCTGTGCATTCCACTTGGAAAACTCATGATTAAGCCAACATACATAAATATCTCCCTGCACTAATTCTCAAAGCCCTTAATACTTTAATGTGAATTTCCAAGTTTGACTATACCACATAGTATTTCTCTGACCTACTTGACCTCAGAACTCTCATGAATTTCTCATGCAGAATATACTTTTGGGAATGCAACATTATGCTAAATACTATCCTTAAATAATTTCTGATGTTCTTAGTCTGTAGAGGGCACTTCTATTCCTCAACCCTCTTTTAAGAGGGTCTATGTATTCCTACCCAGCTACTTATTCTGTTATATGGAGGGCAGGCAGAAGTGATTGGCACATCAATTCCTGGAATCCCAGGGACCTTACTATTATATGTCTCCATTTGCCATCAGCACAGAGGAGAAAGAAATGTGTACTTAATGTTCCCTACTTATTTCTGTCCACATCTAGACACACTGGCTACACCTCATAGCAAGCATGGGAAAGGGAAGAAAATACTTGGATTGAGCCAACTGAACTCCATTCTTGTTGTCATTGTGACTGTCTTTGTCTTGAGGTTTAGTCTGGGGTGAGTGCTGTGGAGTTGCCTGCATCTTCTGCACTTTGCAGGACAAGTTTATTTATTTTTGTCTCCAGCTGAGAGCAGCAATCGGGCATTCCCTGAGCCCCCTGGTAATTTCCCAGACTCAGTGATTCCTGTTTCTCTTGACCTGTTTCACAGCTGGCAGCATTGCTGCTGACCTGGATTTGCTCTGCTTAGCTCAAGTGACATAGCAGCTCAGAAGAAGCGTGTGTTCGACAGCACAGAACTCCATCCCTTTAAAGAAGACACACACACACGCACATACACAAACTTGACCCTTGTTAAAGAAGAGAAATGTACACAAACACACACACACACACACACACACACACACACACACACACCCCAGTTCTGAACACAAAGGGGCCTCAGTTCTAGCTCTAAGACTCCAGCTCTGCCATGTGCTAGCTTGGACAAGTTACATTGCCTCACCTTTCCTTATCTGCACAATGATGATAATATTATCCACCTCACACAGCAGTTGTAGGATTAGATAAGACAGATCAGAGCCTGGAATATAGCAGCAGTCAGTTACTGTTTGCTCTGTTTATATTACTAGTATTTTTCAATCTTGTCTTTTACATATCACATTTCTTCTTCTTTTTTTTTTTGCTTCCTGACAAAATAACTCTCTAGGGCAGAGGATTCTTTTATCCCCCCTCGAAAGAGACACTAAAAGAATACTCTATTGATCATTTTTACAAAGAATTAGTAAGTATCTGGATGAATTAATCATAAACGTAAGAAAAGGTTACCAATGTTTATTCATATGCAATATTTTGCCATCACTTCATGGCAAATAGATGGGGAAATAGTGGAAACAGTGACAGACTTTATTTTTTGGGCTCCAACATCACTGCAGATGGTGACTGCAGCCATGAAATTAAAAGACGCTTGCTCCTTGGAAGGAAAGTTATGACCACCTAGATGGCATATTACAAAGGAGAGACATTACTTGCCAAAAAAGATCCATCTAGTCAAGGCTATGGTTTTTCCAGTAGTCATGTATGGATGTAAGAGTTGGACTATAAAGAAAGTTGCGTGCTGAAGAATTGATGCTTTTGAACTGTGGTGTTGGAGAAGACTCTTGAGAGTCCCTTGGACTGCAAGGAGATCCAACCAGTCCATCCTAAAGGAAATCAGTCCTGAATATTCATTGGAAGGACTGATGCTGAAGCTGAAACTCCAATACTTTGGCCACCTGATGCAAAGAACTGACTCATTGCAAAAGACCCTGATGCTGGGGAAGATTGAAGGTGTGAGGAGAAGGGGACAACAGAGAATGAGATGGTTGGATGGCATCACCAACTCAATGGACATGAGTTTGAGTAAACTCTGGCAGCTAGTGATGGACAAGGAAGCCTGACGTGCTGCAGTCCATGAGGTCACAAAGAGTTAGACATGACTGAGCGACTAACCTGATGCATTATATTAATTATTTAAAAAAAAATAAAACACTCCTTGTAGATGAAGGAACTGGATTTTTTGTAAGTTCATTAACATTCCTGCTTTAAAAGCTGACATGTTTGGACTTCCCTGGTGGTCCAGTGGTTAAGACATCACCTTCTAGTGCAGGGGTGCAGGTTCAATCCCCTGGTCAGGGAACAAAGATCCTACATTCCTTGTGGCCAAAAAAAAAAAAAAAAAAACCAAAACATAAAGCAGAAGCAGTATTATAACAAATTTCAATAAAACGGTTGAAAATGGTTCACATCAAAACAAACAAACAAACCTTTGTTGTTGTTGTCCAGTCATTAAGTTATGTCCAACTCTTTGGGGCCCCATGAACTGCAGCGCACCAGGCTTCCATGTCCTTCACCAACTCTTGGAACTTGCTCAAATTCATGTCTATCAAGTCGGTGATGCCTTCTTATCCTCTGTCATCCCCTTCTCCTCCAGCCTTCAATCTTTCCCAGCATCAGGGTCTTTTCCAGTGAATTGGCTCTTTGCATCAGATGGCCAAAGTATTGGAGCTTCAGCTTCAGCATCAATCCTTCCAATGAATATTCAGGTTTGATTTCCTTTAGAATTGACTGGGTTGATCTCCTTGCAGTCAGTCCAAGGGACTGTCAATAATCTTCTCCAACAACACAGTTCAAAAGCATCAATTTTTCAGTGCTCAACCTTCTTTATTGTTCAACTCTTACATCCATACATGATTACTGGAAAAAAAAATCTTTATTTATTTATTTATTTTTTAATTGGAAAGGCAATTATTTTATTTTTTCTTTTACATTTATTTTTATTAGCTGGAGGCTAATTACTTTACAATATTGTAGTGGTTTTTGCCATATGTTGACATGAATCAGCCATGGATTTACATGTATTCCTCATCCCGATCCCCCCTCCTGCCACCCTCCCCATCCGATCCCTCTGGGTCTTCCCAGTGCACTAGCCCTGAGCACTTTTCTCATGCATCCAACCTGGGTTGGTGATCTGTTTCACCCTTGATAGTATACTTGTTTCAATGCTGTTCTCTCAGAACATCCCACCCTTGCCTTCTACCACAGAGTCCCAAAGTCTGTTCTGTACATCTGTGTCTCTTTTTCTGTTTTGCATATAGGGTTATCGTTGTCATCTCTCAGACATAAATCACAGCAGGATCCTCTATGACCCATCTCCCAGAATATTAGAAATAAAAGCAAAAATAAACAAATGGAACCTAATTAAACTTAAAAGCTTTTGCACAACAAAGGAAATTATAAGCAAGGTGAAGAGACAACCCTCAGAATGGGAGAAAATAATAGCAAACGAAGCAACAGAAAAAGGATTAATCTCAAAAATATACAAGCAACTCCTGAAGCTCAATTCCAGAAAAATAAATGACCCAATCAAGAAATGGGTCAAAGAACTAAACAGACATTTCTCCAAAGAATACATACAGATGGCTAACAAACACATGGAAAGATGCTCAACATAGAAATGCAAATCAAAACAACAGCGAAGTACCATTACATGCCAGTCAGGATGGCTGCTATCCAAAAGTCTACGAGCAATAAATACTGGCGAGGGTGTGGAGAAAAGGGAACCTGCTTACACTGTTGGTGGGAATGCAAACTAGTACAGCCACTATGGAGAACAGTGTGGAGATTCCTTAAATAACTGGAAATAGAACTGCCATATGACCCAGCAATCCCACTCCTGGGCATACACACTGAGGAATCCAGATCTGAAAGAGACACGTGCACCCCAGTGTTCATCGCAGCACTGTTTATAATAGCCAGGACATGGAGACAACCTAGATGCCCATCAGCAGACAAATGGATAAGGAAGCTATGGTATATATACACAATGGAATATTACTCAGCCTTTAAAAAGAATTCATTTGAATCAGTTCTAATGAGATGGATGAAACTGAAGCCCATTATACAGAGTGAAGTAAGCCAGAAAGATAAAGACCAATACAGTATACTAATGCATATATATGGAATTTAAAAAGATGATAACGATAACCCTGTATGCAAAACTGGAAAAAATCTTTAAAAGAAAATTAAAGCTTACATGTTCACTAAGTGCAGCCAACATTATATGACAAACATATTTTTGCTATGTGTATTATTGAGAGTATAGTCTAACTAAGCTAGTGAATCTTGAACTTTTTGGTCACAGGAATCATTTATATTCACTGAAATTATTGGAAACTCTCCAAGAGTCTTCAATGAGCCATATCTATCAATATTTATGATACTAAAAATTAAAATGAGAAGCTACAACATTGTACATCAATTAAATTAAGATTAAAATGGTAAAACTTAAAAACATTTGATTAATTTTGGCAATAAAAATAAAACTATTGCATGCTGATATAAATTGTAATCTTAATGAAAAGTAAATTATTTTACAGAACAAAAAAGTAAGAAAAATAACATTGCTTTATATAATTTTTTTATTATAGTAAAAAGTAACTTGGAATCCACCCTCTTTATACTCTTATATTTAAGGGTATAGTGCAGTATTATTAACTATATGCACAATGTTGTGCAACAACCTTCTAGAAATTTTTTCTTCTTAGGTAAATGTGGTTTTATCCTAATGAATAGCAACTCCTTCTGTCCTCATCCCTCAGCATCTATTCTGTTTTCTAATTCAACGAGTTTGCCTACTATAGATACCTGATAGAAATGGAGCCATGTAGTGTTTCTCTTTCTGTGAATGACTTATTTCAGCTAACATAATGTCCTCAGAGTTTCATCCATGTTGTAGTATATGATGGCATTTCCTTTCTTTTTATTGCTGAATGATATTTCATTATACCATATTTTCTTTATTTATTCATCTGTCAACAAACGTTTAGGTTATTTAGACTTCCTTGCTGGGCTTTCCTGGTGTCTGTGGTAAAGAGTCTTCCTGCAATGAGCAGGAGCTACAGGAGCCATGGGTTCGATTCCTGGGTCAGGAAGATCCCCTGGAGGAGGGCATGGCAACCCACTCCAGTATTCTTGCCTGGAGAATCCCGTGAACAGGGGAGGCTGGCGGGCTACTGTCCACAGGGTCGCAAAGAGTTGGACACGACTGACGCGACCTAGCACAGCACCGCACAGACTTCTTTGCTACTGCGAATGATGCTGCAGTGAACATGTGAGTGCAAGTGTCTCGCCAGTATTCTGCTTTCCATTCTTTTGAATATATACACAAAGTGGGATTGCTGGATCTTATAGTAGTTCTATGTTTAATTTTTTGTTGAACCTCCATACTGTTTTCCATAGCGGCTATACCATTTTATATTCCCACTAACAGTGTACAAGTGTTCTCATTTCTCCACACTCTCATCAACAGCTTGTTACTTTCTGGATTTATTTTTGTTTATTTTTTGTTTTTGTCTCTGTTTTTGTTTTATAATGGCCATCCTATCAGGTGTGAGGTAATATCTCATTGTGATTTTGAATTACGTTACTTGATAATTAGTGATGTTGAGCATCTTTTCATACACATTGGCCATTTGTAAATCTTCTTTTGAGAAATGTCTTCTCAAGTCATTTGCTCATTTTTTAATTGGACTGTTTTTTTTCTTACTAATGAGTTATAAAACTTGTATATATATTATGAACATTAATCTCTTGTCAGATATGTGTTTTGAAAAAGTAATAGACAAAATTCCCTTTTATGGGGAAAAAAACACTCATACTCAACAGTATGTTTTGAAGTATTTTCTCCCATTCCATAGTTTGCATTATCACTCTGTTAATTTTTCCTTTGTTGTGTGGAAGATTTTTAGTTTGCTCTAGTTCCACTTGCTATTCTTACTTTTATTGCCTCGGCTTTTCATGTCATATTCAAGAAGTCATTATCAAAACCAATGTCATGAATTCTATCCTCTTTTCTTCTTCTAGTTTTATAGTTTCAATTCTTGCTTAAAAGTTTTTTTAATAAATTTTGAGTTCATGTTTGTGAGTGATGAGTGATAAGGGCCCAGTTTAATTCTTTTGCATGTGGATATTCAGTTTTCTTAATACCCTTTTGCTTACTGTAGTTTTGTAATATGTTTTGAAATCAGAAAGTGTGAGATCTCTAGTTTTATTCTTTTTCAAGATTATTTTGGTTATTTGCAGTCCTTTTTAGTTCCATATAAATTTCAGAATTTTTTTTCTATTTCGGTAAAAATTGCCATTGAATTTTGATAGGGATTGTGTTGAATCTGTAGATTCTTTGGTAGTTATGGACATTTTAACAACTTTAAGTCTGCCAGTGAGTGAGCATTACACTTATGGGATGTGTAATGCTTATGGGAGTGGGATGGCATTACACTTATGTGTATTTTTAATTTCTTTCAGCAGTGTCTTATAATCTTAGTGTAGAAGTCTTTAGCCATATGGTTAGGTTTATTCCTAAGTATTTCATTCTTTCTTATACTTTATTAGTGAAATTATTTTCCTAAATTTCTTTATGAATTGGCCATTGTTAGTGTAAAGAAACATGTTGATTTTTGTATTTTGACTATATATTCTACCACTTTATAGAATTTGTTTTATTAATTCTAGTAGTTTTTGTGTGGAGATGTCAGGATTTTTACATATAAGATCATGTCATTTGCAAACAGATAATTTTATTTCTTCCTTTCTATTTGGATACCTTTTATTTCCTTTTCCTGCTAATTGCTCTGACTATAACTTGCAGTGCTGTGTTGAGCAGAAACAGTGAGAGTGGGCATTCTTACCTTTTTCCTGATCTTAGAGGAAAAGATTGCGGTTTTTCACTGTTGAGTGTGTTGTTAATGGTGGGCCTGTCATACACGGCCTTTCTTATGCTAAGGTAATAAATGCACTTCTATTCCTATTGTTGACTGTGGGTGTTTGTTTTTTTCTTTTTCTTCTCATAAAAGGGTGTTGAATTTTATGAATTATTTTTTCTACATCGATGGAGATGATTATTAATTTTTATCATTTGTACTTGTGAAGTTTCACATTGATTAATTTTATATGTTGGATTGTCCTTGTATCATGTGAATAAATCCTACTTGATCATGGTATGTGATCCTTTTAATGTACTGTTGAATTCAGTTTGGTAGAATTTCATTGAGAATTTTTGCATCTGTATTTATTAGAGATATGGGCCTGCAGTTTTCTTTTGTTGTAGTGTCTTTTTTACATTGGTATCAGGGTAATGCTGATCTCATAAAAAATGAATTTGAAATTGCTCCCGCCTCTTCAGTTTCTGTGAGTTTGGGATTAATTTTTCATTACATATTTGGTATGATTCACCAGTGAAGCCATATGGTTTTGAGTTTTTCTTTCTTAGAAGATTTTTGATCACTGATTCAGTCTTCTTGCTAGTTACAGCTTTGTTCAGATATTTGTTTCTTTATTATTCAATCATGGTAGGTTGTATTTTTTTTCCTAGAAAATTTTCCATTTATTTTAGTTAATCCTGTTTGTTAGTGTATAGTTGTTCTTTTATTTGTGTGGCAGGTGTTGTGCCTAATCTTTCATATCTGATTTTATTTGTGTCTGTCTTAATCTAGGGAAAGCTTTGTCAGTTTTTTTAATCTTTTAAAAAATAGTTAGTTTTATTAATTTATATTCTCCATTATTTCTATGCTCTAATGTTTATTGTTTCTTTATTTCTACTAACTTTATGCTTCGCTTCTTAGTTTTTTCTAGTTCTTTGAAGTGCAAAGTTAGCTTATTAATTTGAGATCTTTTTTGTAGATGTTAGTGCTGCAAACTCCTTGCTTAGTACTGATTTTATTGAATCCTTTAAGTTTTGCTATGTTATGTTTCAGTTTCCCTTTGTCTCAAGGTATTTTTTTTTTATTTCACTTTTCATTTCTTCTTTAACTAATTGGTTATTTAGGAGTATGCTATTTAATTTTCATGTATTTGTGAATTTTCCAGTTTTCCTTATGCGTTGATTTTTAGTTTCATTACATGTAGTCAGAAAAGATACTTGGCATGCTTTTAATCTTATCAAATTTGTTAAGATTTGTTTTGCTATTTAATATGTGGTGTATCCTAGACAGTGTTCTGTGTGTCCCTTAGAAAGACCTATATTTTACTGCTGTTGAGTGAAGTATTCAGTAAGTATATGTCTATTTGGTCTGTGTTGTCATGATTAAGTTGTTCAGTCATGTCTGACTCTTTGCGACCCTGTGGACTCTAGCCTGCCAGGCTCCTTTGCCCATGAGATTTTTCGGGCAAGAATACTGGATCAGGTTGCCATTTCCTCCTCCAGGGGATTTTCCCGACCCAGGAATTAAACCCACATCTCCTGTGTCTCCTGCTTGGCAGGTGAATTCTTTACCACTGAAGCCACCTGGAAAGCCCCTGTTTGATCTATAGTGTTGGTCAAGTCATCAGTTTCCTTATTGATTTTCTGTCTGAATGTTCTATACATCATTGAAAGCAGGGTATTAGAAATTTCTATTATTTTTGTGTTGTCTAATTCTTCGTTCAGTTCTGTCAATAGTAATTTTTGTCATTTATTTAGGTCCTCTTATGTTAGATGCAGATATATTTGTTATTGTTATTTAGTCTTCATGAGTTGAACCTTTTATTATTATATGTCCCTTTGTTCTTCTGACTGTGTCTTAAAGACTGTTTCACCTGATGTAAGTACAAAGACCTCTGCTCTTATTTGGAAATCATATGCATAGAATGCTTTTCTATCCTTTTAATTTCAATCTATATATATCCTTAAGTATAAAATGAACCTCTTGTAGACAGCATAGACTTGGATCTTGTTCTTTTCTGTTTTTTAAAGTCAGCTACTTTATCTCTTTTAATTAGGAAGATTCATCCATTTACATTTAAAATGATTATTAGGAAAGGAATTATTATTGCCCTTTAGTTGTTTTCTCTGTCTTGTAGTTCTTTTGACTCTCTTTTCCTCCCTTGCTGTCTTCTTTTCCTTTGTGTTTCATTGATTTTTGTTGTGGTGGTGGTGGTGGTAAAATTAAACTATAACATTATAGTAGTTTCAGGTATATAACGTAATATTTCATTATTCATATAAATTGTGAAATGATTACCAAAATAAGTCTAGTTAATGCTTGTCACCTTACATAGTAAAAAGTTATTTGTTTTGTGATGAGAACTTTTAAGATCTAGCCTCTTAGTAACTTTCAAGTATGCAATACAGTGTTGTTAACTATAGTCACCATGTTATGTGTTTCAGTGCTATGACTTATTTATTTTATAACTGAAAGTTTGTACCTTTTGACCTCCTTTATCCATTTCACACCCCCTAACCTCTCAACTCTGGCAAGTACCCAAATGTTCTCTGTAGCTGTGAACTTGTCTTATTATTTATGTATTTATTTTGGGATTCCACTTGTGAGATTATATGGTGTATATGTTACTCTAATTTGTTCCACTAGCATAATGCACCCAAGATCCATTCAAGTTGTCATAAATGGCAAAATTTTGTTCTTTATTATGGCTGAACAATATGCTATTGTGTATATATTTATATATTTTCTTTATCCATTCATCTGTCCATGGCTACTTACATTGTTCCCAAATCTTGGCTGTTGCAAATAATGCTATAGTGAACATGTATCTCTCAATTTAATATCCTAATTGTCTTCAGGTAACAGTGGGATTACTAGATCAATATAGTAGATCTACTTTTACTTTTTTTAAGGAACCTCCCTACTATGTTCCATAGTGGCTGCACCGATTTACATTCCATCAACAGTGTTCAAGAAGTTCCTTTTTTCTACATTTTTGCCAACACTTGCTATTTCTTGTCTTTTTGATAATAGCCTTTTAAATACATAAGAGGTGATATCCCATGGTGGTTTTGATTTGCATCTCTCTGATGATTAGTGATGTTGAAAATCTTTTCATGTACCTGCTGGCTGTGTGTCTTCTTTGGAAAAAGGCCTATTCAGACCTGCCCATGTTTTAATTGCATGATTTGTTTCGTTGCTACTGTGTTGTGTGAGTTTTTAAAATATATTTTGCTTATTAACCTTTTAGTAGATATGTGATTTGAAAATATTTCCCTTCATTTGGTAGGTTGCTTTTTCATTTTGTTGATCATTTCTATTGCTATGCACAAATTTTTAGTTGTATATAGTCCCAGTTGTTTATTATTTAAATAAATTTTCTGCACCTTTCTCTTTCTCTTTCCTTATGGGACTAATAAACATACTGTGGGAATCCTTACAGGATTTAGGTGTTCTTTACCCTTTAAAATTTTTTTTTTTTTATTTTGCTCCTTGGAGCAAAATAAAAAAAAATAAAAATTTGAAAATGACTTGCTTCGAATTCTCTGATCCTTTCTTCTCTTTGTTCAAGTCTGCTGTTGAACTCCTTTAGTTAATTTTTCAATTCACTTACTATAATCCTCAGCCTCCCAATTTCTCTGATTCTTTTATAATATTCTCTTTTTTGCTGGAACTATCATTTTGTTTATTCATCATTTTTGTGAGCTCATTGAATATCTTTATGACTGTTGCTTAAATTCTTTGTCGGGTAATTCATACATCTTTTTTTGTTTTTGGTAGAATCAGTTTCTATAGATCTATTTTGTTCCTTTACCTGGGCTATTTTCCTTTGCTTCTTTATGTTTGTTGTCACTTTGTGTTGATAGCTGCACATTTGAAAAAGCAGACACTTCTCTTTCTTCATGTACTGGCTTTTTACAATGGAAAGCCTTCACCAATCAGCCTGCCTAGAGATTATGAGAGCTTTTCAAGCCTTTTCTATGGATGTGTCTTCTCTGGATTTGTGTGTGAATATTTGTAACTAGAGGGATTTGCTGGTATCTTATTTTAGGAGCTCATAATCCTTTGCACCCTGTGGTGTCTGTCTGCTGTGCTGTGGGTTCTCTGAGTCAGCAACACGCTGCTCAACAAGTTCTCAGCATTGCCCAGGAGTCTGGAATCCCATCTGTGCCCTGAAACAGGCGGGGCAGCAGCCACTCCCTGAGGCAGGCTCTCCTCTCACCCAGTAAAAGTCAAAATGTTGGACAGATAGTCCAGGCTTCTCATTTGCTCCACAAGAGAATCAGGAGTTAGTAGTTTCCTCTCCATCATGTAATACTATGCCAGGGAGAGGAACTACGCCAAGAAGGTGCCACATGTCTTCCCGTTGGATTTGTTGTAGCTGGTTTTGTGCCGACTGGGTTACAGGAGCTTCTTAACTGTAAGAAACTTCCTTCTTCCAAAGGATTTTCTTCTGTGTATTGTTAATGAATCAATACGTCTGTGGGAGGAAGGAGGATCTGGGGCTTCCTGTTCCATCATCTTTCTAACCTGCAATAGCATTGCTTTCTATTTTTGCAAATCTCTTTGCAGGAGACCCTGGTTCAATTCCTGGGTTGGGAACATCCCCTGGAGAAGGGATAGGTTACCCACTCCAGTATTCTTGGGATTCTCTGGTGGCTCAGCTGGTAAAGAATCCACCTGCAATTCAGGAGACCCTGGTTCGATTCCTGGGTTGGGAAGATCCCCTAGAGAAGGGAACGGCTACCCACTCTAGTATTCTGGCCTGGAGAATTCCATGAACTATATAGTCCATGGGGTCACAAAGAGTCAGACGCGACTGAGCAACTTTTACTCACTCACTTTTTAATATTTGCCTTAGTAGAAGACATCTAGATTCTTGTATTTGCTGCTGTAATCAATCTCTTGTCTTATGTTAGGTGGAGGTATATGAGGAAAATTGAACTCACACAAATATGTGGTTGCAAAAAAAGGGATTACCTTTGTAGCCAAATCAGATAATGTTGATTTTTTAAAATTATACACTCTAACTCAGTAGGTAATAGTTCTTAAATATTAATTGCAATGGGAAATTTTCATACTCTGTGATATTAAAATCATTTGATCAATACTCTACTTTGAATGAGACTTTTACCTGAACATCATTCTATGATATCATGTATTGATCATTTGGAAAGCGTTGCTTTATTGAATTATGTAGATCTTCTATATGTTGACTGGTGATTATATAGTTCCTTAAAAAATTTACAAATTGACCCAATTATCAATCACATCAGTAAACTCATGATGGTGAATACAAGTTTTCTAAAATTTTAATTTTCACTTGATTACTTGAATTTTATGATCAGTAACAGCTAATGAGCAACATAATCTCAGTTGTTTTCCCTGAAATGACAGGTTCACCTCATTCTTTCTCAAGCAAATATCTGTTAAATAGCCAAGTTTGAAAAATCTTATCTTTGCATCAAACATTCTGTAAAATAAAAACAGTGTCACATGCAAAAAGTAGCTTGTTCAGTTTTCTACACAATTGTATGAGTACTTTGAGACAGCAATCATAAGTCTGTATACATTAGAAGTGTTTTGTGCATAACTCTCATTTCAATACATAAAGAAGGGAAGTGAAGTGAAGTTGCTCAGTCGTGTCTGACTCTTTGTGACCCCATGGACTGTCACCTATCAGGCTCCTCCATCCATGAGATTTTTCCAGGCAAGAGTACTGAAGTGGGTTGCCATTTCCTTCTCCAGGGATCTTCCTGACCCAGGGATCGAACCCAGGTCTCCCACATTGTAGACAGATGCTTTTACCATCTGAGCTACCAGGGAAGTCATTTAAGTTTTATACTCCATAGTTGAGATGTAATGAAATGTAATGTTTATTACTCTACATCAGGGTTTTTTAAATGGAATGGTGTTTCCCCTGTAAAGTGCATAGCATTAAAGAATATGATTAATACTTGTACAAATGGACATTGCTGCCTTGATTTACACTACATAGCCAGCATTTTTTTCTATCAAACATTGCTTTTAAATTATCAGTACAAGTGTCAAGACTGTAAAAAGGAAAAATAACATCTTAGCATTATTACGAGAATAGTTTTAACCTTGTAGTGTCCCTAAAGGATTCTTTACATATCATTCTTTGAGAACTGCTACCTTGAGCTGCTATAACAAATGTACCCAGGGATGCAGAGGACTGAATAAGACGACAGATTATTCACTCATTGAATTGTTTATAGCAGTGGTTCTCATCTGGGAGTAGATTTTTCCCCAGATATTTGGCAGCATCTGAAGATATTGGAAGGACTGATGCTGAAGCTGAAACTCTAGTACTTTGGCCACCTGATGCAAAGAGTTGACTCATTGGAAAAGACCCTGATGCTGGGAGGGATTGGGGGCAGGAGGAGAAGGGGATGACAGAAGATGAGATGGGTGGATGACATCACCGACTCAATGGACACGAGTTTGAGTAAACTCCAGGAGTTTGTGATGGACAGGGAGGCCTGGTGTGCTGCGATTCATGGGGTCACAAAGTGTCGGACACAACTGAGTGACTGAACTGAACTGAACTGAACTGAAGATATTTATGGTTGCCACAGCTAGGGAGAGAGGAGTCACTAGTGACCAAGGATGCTACTAAGCTTCCAATAACAATTGGAGGACTCTCCCATAATAAAGAATTATTCAGCTGAGATGATAGTAGTGCCAAGTTTCAGAAACTCTGGTTAAAAGATAGGCAGGCCAGGAAGATGGTTGTATGTTCTACAGGGTTGTTGAAGGGCTCAAGTTCCTTCTGTTTAATTGTTCTGCTATTCCACAAGGAGTTTTCCTTATCCACAGAGTCAGTCTTGGCTCACTGGAGCAACATCTTCTTTTTACAAGAGGCAAAGTTAAGAAGTTGAAAGCAGGTAAACAGTTCTTAAGAAAATGATGTGAAAGTTGCACGTATCCTTCCAGGTACTTATGTTCCATTGGCAAGAACTTGACCAAATGACCAGGTTAAGACTTTGTCATGGAAGAAAGTGAAAATGAAAGTCACTCAGTCATATCTGACTGTTTGCAACCCCATTAACTATACTGTCCATGGGATTCTTCAGGGCAGAGTACTGTAGTGGGTAGCCTTTCCCTTCTCCAGAGGATCTTCCCAACCCAGGGATCAAACCCATGTCTCCTGCATTGCAGGCGGATTCTTTACCAGTTGAACCACAAGGGAAGCCCTTGTCATGGAAGAAGGTGTTCCATTTAGAAGGGATATGCAGAGAGTGGTTACTGGAGAGAATTAGCAACATACACCATGATAGGAAGATACTTAAAAACATTTGAAAAGGTGCTATAAGAAGCTAGACATCTTTAATCATAGAACAACTTAAAATTCCTATTTATATAAAGTATAATAATTGATTTTTAATATATTAAAAAACCAAACACAATCCTTGTGACATTTTGCAAACACTGAACTGATAAAAATATATTTTGCCATTCGCCTTCTGGAAGCAAATGAATTCCTTGGGGGCCAAGTAAATAAACTTGCCCAAAGGAAGAATGTTTTCTTTTGGGAGGTCACTAGCTCCTACAAAATGTAAGTAATGGATATCTGCCTGACTTATGGAACTTATCTTTGAGATTCATTAAAATCCCACATCTCTAAATAGAAAAAGGATGGGAAGACATTGACCTCCTGTCAAAACGAACATGGTCTGGTTGAAGGCCCCTTGATAGTCTCATTCATGTGAGCTGGTAAACATTTATCACTAATTTGAGATGAGATGCTTAGTTACATAATTTCATTCCAATTAAGCTGCTAATTAGTTGACAGGGCATCTTTGAGTGTGTTACACTATGCAAGTAAAAGGCAGAAGCATCTTGAGCCTATTACCTGTCACCCTTTGGGAGAGATCAGTAAATAACTGCTTAAGAGGCTTGAAACAGAGTTTGTTATAAATGAAAAGAAGAGGCCAGCCTCAGGGAGAGTCAGGCTTAGGACCACCTCTGGCTCCAAATCTGATAGCTCTCTCATCGACTCTTTCTTGAGAGAGAGAGTAATGAGAAAAAAAGAACAAAAAAAAAAAAAGAAGAAGAAAAAGAAACCCTCTCAACCTCTTACTGAACATTTACTACAGGCCCAATCATGTGTTAGGGAATTACAAAAGAAATGTAAGACATGAAGTGAGGAAGTGAAGTGTTGCTCAGTCGTATCCCACTCTGCGACTGTAGCCCACCAGGATCCTCTGTCTATAGAATTCGCCATGCAAAAACACTGGAGGGGGTAGCTGTTCCCTTCTCCAGGGGATCTTCTGAACCAGAGATCAAACCTGGGTCTCCTGCATTGCAGCAGATTCCTTACCATCTCTGTCTGAGCCATCAGGGAAGTCCCAAGAATACTGGAGTAGGTAGCTATTCATTCTGCCCAGTTGTTGTTTTAAGGCATAGTGCTGTCTGAAAGTTAGGGGATTGGCTTTGCTTCTGCTAGCCTTTAATTCATCCTGCCCTTTCTTTTCTTTTTGTCTCTGAGCCTCCACAAAGCTTTCTCTACAGATGGATGAGCAGTGTCCAGATAGTCTCTGCAAAGAGTAGTTAAGTTTGTGTTAATGTTCAAAATTTTCTAAATTGAAATCAGTTTTTCAAATAAAGTACATTATTTACTCCTTGCATATCCCATCCTCTTGGTCTGGGAATATACTGTATAGGAATACATATTTATTTGCACACACATGCATGATCTCCTTGTTACTTCACTGGCCTACACTGGCTATATTTTATTGCTAGAATGCGTCTTTCATCAATGAATGCATATGGGGGCAGACAAGCTGGCTAAGTACTATACTAAATGTTAGTATTGACTCAAGGATCTTTCAAAACCATTTCTGAAAAGGCTCCATTATTACATCTTTATTCTATTATTGGTTGTATTTTAATAAAGAATAAAACAAGATCCCTGATTCAGGGATTGAACCTGCATCTCTTGCATTTCCTTCTGTGGCAGGTGGATTCTTTACCACGAGTGCTGTCTGGGAAATACTTTAATCTGGTTTATGACCCTGTATTATCCCCTAGTCTCTAACTGGTGTCATATGTCTTTATTTCTAAAGTAATCTTTGAAAAGGTGAGTTTCCTCACAGATGTATCAACTATTTGCATATCTCTAGTTCTTTGTCACTGGATACCAGGAGAAATCTCATCACTTCATGTCTAAATGCTTGTGTGGACATCAGATTGTTAGAATTCACCTTAGTGAATAACTGACTTAAGAATTCATTGCTTAAAAACAAGGTGATTTCTTTAGCAGAAGCATGCAGAACCCCAAAGAGATTATAATTCAAAGAGAACTGTTAAAGAACACTCCTTTTTCGCATGTCCCCACACACCTCCTTGAATCCTCACCAGTAAAAAGGCATCCAGCAGGAATCAGAGGAGAGCATACTTGCTGCCCTTACTGAAGGAACCTTTCTACAGCCATGCCCAGTGCCTGGAGTCACCTTAGAAAGCTTCGTCCTGCAGAATCTGGGCATCTTTGAGCCACTTCTCACCACTGACAGGGGGAGTTAGACTGTGACCCGCTGAGGCCCACTTCCACCAAGCTTCAGAATTTTAACCTATACCCAGCAAGTCTGCATGGTACATGTCCATATGAACATGTCCATTGTGTATTGCACCCAGAATGCGGGAACAGAGTGAACACATAGACGTGTGATTATCTAATACCTGGTTGTGATCATCATTACTCCCGCTACTGCTAAGTCACTTCAGTCGTGTCCGACTCCGTGAGACCCCATGGACTGCAGCCCACCAGGCTCCGCCATCCCTGGGATTCTCCAGGAAAGAACACTGGAGTGGGTTGCTATTTCCTTCTCCAATGCATGAAAGTGAAAAGTGAAAGGACGTCTCTCAGTCATGTCCGACTCTTCATGACCCCATGAACTGCAGCCTACTGGGGTCCTCTGTCCATGGGATTTTCCAGGCAAGAGTACTGGAGTGGGTTGCCATTGCCTTCTCCGTGATCATCATTAAGACCTTTCTATTTTACTAGTGTTGAATGGGTTACTTGGAAGTCACAGGGTGGTCCATATTTAGGCAAACATTTATGGACTTTGTATATCTATGAACATATATCTGTGGATCATATTATATATCTATGGATATATAGGTAGATATAATGATATCTATGGGTAAATATAAATGTAATAGTATACACATATGTGTGTGTGTGTGTGTGTCGGAGTAGTGTGTAATTTTCTCAGTTCTGTCTCGATGCAGCAAAAATTTGAAGCAGCAGACCAGTGTTATAGCTATGTTACAGCTCAATTTAAATAGCAGACCAGTGTTACAACTTGGTTATAGTTCAGTTTTATTTGGCAAGCAAAGGAAAAGACATCCTTGAAGCGTGAGGGCGGGCCAACCCAAAAGAAGCATGGGGCTCAATTTTGGCTCCTCTTTTTGAATGTTTTTTTTTTTTTTCCCCTCCCCCTGAGTCTGCCCTATGTAAATTGGGCTAGCCAGGAGGGCTGTTTGCTTTACCTGAGGTTCTCACTCTGGTCCTCAGACCATCTTATGTTCTATTTTCACAGGCTTTTTCCTTTCTTTGTCTGTTAGCCACTACTATTTTAGACTCTGTTTTCCTATTCTAACTACCTAACATATATATAAGTATATGTCTATATAAAATATATCACTGTCCATTATAGACTTTCTGGCCATTCAAGTCCCTTTTGTAGGAAATTCTGAGGCTATAGCACACTGGGCTTCTGGCCTGTGAGATTTTTTTTTCTCTTCATATGGTAGATTCAGTTGTAACACAGACAAACTCATTTAAGAAGACGCATGAGAGAAATGGTAATCAGTTTGCCAAGTCCCAGTTTGCACTTAT
Source organism: Muntiacus reevesi (assembly GCF_963930625.1). NCBI lineage: Eukaryota > Metazoa > Chordata > Mammalia > Artiodactyla > Cervidae > Muntiacus > Muntiacus reevesi. The sequence continues at coordinate 116,341,010 of NC_089250.1, forward strand.
CTCATGAGCACCATAAATATTTTGCCAGATTTTATTTCCACTAGATCAGGGTCCAGTTTATGCCTTCACCCAACAACTAGAAACCTTTTCATAGATACTTACTGTAATTCAGTTTATTTTCATGAATTTAGTTTAGCTCAGTGGTAAATATAAATTAGTAAATAAAATAAAATATTCAAGATGCAGTGTGTTTTAGACCCCAGGTGTTAAGTATTTCTTGGTATACATGTGATGGAACTAGAAAACACATATGGGCTGACATATTTCTTAGGCTGTGAGTAAAAATGTGAAATGACTTAAGACAATAAAATGACTTAACCTTCCTAATACTCTTTTTTCCTGTCCCCTTGAAGTGAGACACTTTTAACTGTCTCATGTGTCATGAGATACACCCTTACATCTGAATATTTATACCATGACTGGTCATTTATTTCATGACTATGAAAATTTTATTTATGGTTATTGTTGTTCAGTTGGTAAGTCATGTCTGACTCTTTGCGACCTCCTGGACTGTAGTTATTTATGGCAGCGATTAATTTTTAGCAGTTATTTTAAATTTCTTGGTGAAACACATTTAAAGATATTTCCAAAACTCATGTTTTGCTCCTAACCATGTATGTCCTGCAACTGCACTGCTAAATGAAAGCTTTCAGTGTTTGTTTTTAAGGGAACAGAAGCTTGAGTTGAAGTGAGAATGGTAAAACCCAGGGTTTGTTACCATCATTTTCAAAACCACAAACTGTGGTGCTGGATTTTTCTATGAGGTGGGGGAATTTCTTTTCCTTACTGCCTTTCTTATATATTTCCTAGCATCAATATTGAGACTGACCAGATCTCTGGGGAAGCCCATTATGAGGGTGACTGGGATAGTGACTCTGGCATGTCCTATATGTTTATTGAAAAGACATATTCTACCACTGATAATCCTTTACTTTGGTGGCATTTGTGAATGTCCATTTTGAGAAAGCAGTTTGAAGACTGAACTTCATTTAAAAAAGATAATAATCAAGTAAACTAGATGTGCCCATAATGAAATGGCAAATTTTGAAATGAGTAAATTACATATAAATGTAATAGTTCTGAGTGGCCCTGTTCATGAGACAATATGTAGGAAGTGATTCCAAAAATATAATGATAATAATTTTGTCCTTTTAAAGTTTATATTTTCTGAAGTCTCCTTAACAAATGTGACTATATGTGTTAAGTATATGTTTTAAAATTTTTAAAATAATATAGGTTTAAAATGGGCCACAATATAGCATGCAGTTCAGAGCAAGGGCTTTGGGATAAAGGTGCTGACTGGTTGTTGCAGGATTGATTCCTTGGACAAAACCATTTTGCCCAATAACTTATTAATAAAAGGAGATAATCATAGTACCTACCTTATGATGCTGCTTAGAGGGTCACATGAGAACATTCTCAAAGAGCCTAGCATGTTGTCTGTCAGAAAATGACATTAACTTACTTTCATATTATCATAAATAAATTTATTGCTTCTAAGTCAGGAAAAAAATCCCCAAATTTGGAATGTTCATATGATATTTTTAAACATTTACCAATAAAATAATGGTCTCTAATTTTTAATAAAAATAGATAAATTAAGCTCTTTAATGAATTTGGTAAAATGTGTGGTGTTTTCTAGGGCTTCCCAGATGACTCAGGTAAAGAATCTGTCTACAGTGCAGGAGATGCAGGGAATGTGGGTTCAATCCCTGGGTTGAAAAGATCCTCTAGAGGAGGGCATGGCAACCCACTCCAGTATTCTTGCCTGGAGAATCCCATTGGCAGAGGAGACTGACAGGCCACGGTCCATAGAGTCGCAAAGAGTTGGAAGCAACTGAACATGCATGCATGTGGTGTTTTCCCATTTGCAAAGCAGATAGTGGTTCCATTTAATCCCTCAAAGCAGTCATATTTTGATGAAAATATAGGTAAAAAGATATTCTTGTTTTTATATGTGTCCAGACACCACATACTAATTTTTTTTTCTCAGAAATTGAAGAAATGGCAAGTTGGTGGTTATTGATTTCACTATTCAGGGACAAGCTTTCCTAATTGCTCTGTGACCTTGAATGAATCAATTTACTTCTCTGTGCCTCTGGACCAGAGAGGGAGCTTTCATCTGTGAAGTAGAGAAATCGCTCCTGAAAATGCCTTCAACAGTAGCACATCAGAGAGAGAGTATTTCTGGGGTTGGTTAATTCAGGGGCTCCAAGATAATTCCTAAGACCTAGGTTTTCTCCCCAGACATCTGTCCTTCCAGCCTCAGTATCTCAATTTTGCTTTCATCTGTTCCCCCTTTTGTACACCAGTTGGCTATGCAGGACTAGGTATTATACATAGGCATAACCATCTCCAGTGGAGGGATCACAGACGTGTCTTTTCTGCTGTATCCTTCATAGGGACTGAGAAACTCTTTCCCACAACTGCACGCCCCTAGGACTTCCTTTCCTGACATCACCCCAGCTGATCACTTGTAAGAATAGTAAGATTGCTCTGATTGATTAAAGCAGAGTGAGATCCTCTTTTTGGTTAGACTAATCCAGATTTACCCCTGAGCTGGAGATGGTGGTGTCTTCGCAGAAGGTTGGATGCATAGATGCAATCTTGTTCAGGACTTGGGTAACAGCACACAGTACATGATGAAGCTTTAATTTCTTTAGTCTATAAAATGCGGAAAATATCAATTCTACCTAAGTCATGGTATTTTTTTATATAATTCTTAAAAAATGTTATTTGTTTGGCCATACTGGGTCCTAGTTGTGGCATGCGAAATCTTTATCTGTGGCATGTGTGTCTAGTTCCCTGACCAGAGATTGAACCCAGGCCCCCTGCATTGGGAACATGGAGTCTCAGCCACTGGACTACCATGGAAGTCCCTCACAGTGATTTTAACATCAGCACATCTACCTATAAGCAGACCCATGTCTCTCAAACTGCAGTATTTTTATGAGCCTCCTTTGCTAATTATGTTTAAACATAATTCTAGTCTCTCCTTCACCCGCTTCACTGTTCAACCAGGACTCTGTAGAGTTCATCACCTACTCATTGTTAGCTCTTATGTTGCTAGCTATACTGATCTCCATAATCGTCCTGTTCCAAAGCCATGGGGCAACAAAAAGCACAAACTCAGTGACTTCTAATCCTCTACCCTTCTTAGCAGTTCTGTCAGGAAACATTAACATTGTAGGGAAATACAATATCAAATATACATACCACCAAGATTCATCTTATGAAGGTGACTTAACTGGAGACATGAGAATTCACAGGACTTATGGTTTGGCACGCATGATGTCTCATCAAGCACTGTTCTCATCCCTTGTTCAGGCCACTCTGGCGTGAGATCTTTTATGCTAATGTGATCCACTAAGAAGGATTGATTTGCCCTCGGGCCTCAGCTGGTACTTGTTTTCTTATGCCTGGGATTTACTTCCTCTGTGCCACTGGTTGAGACTTGTTGCCAACTCATTTGTAACATAGGAACACGTTCCCTTTTTCTTTCCTGGGTTTGATTTCCCTTTGCATTTATCTGTTTCCATCAATGCAAAGTACTGAAAGGTTCAAATTGATTTTCCTTGTCAGAGCATGAAAGGCCTGTTTTTCAAACTTCAATATTTCCCAAGGAAATATCTCTGATCAATATGTGTAAGAATGAAAGAGAAACTTCAGACTCCCCCTTCTGATTGTCAGTAACTCAAAGCAACCTGTTTACCCACTTGGATTCTTCCCAGCAGAAAATGTTAACAATTGTAATTATCACCATTATGCAGTAGGTTCAATTGTCCAATCAATATAATTGCCAAATGGAAATTATACAATAAATATAATTGCTGCTTTACTCCTGTGCAGTATTTCACTGGCACTTCACATTTATTTTGTCCTTTAATTAGTAACAGGTGTAATTACAATACTGTGCTCGGAACTGAAGCTGAGTAATTGGCAGGAGTGGGCACTGGGTATGACTGTTGAGAGGGGCCATTGTGACTCATGCTCTGCTGGAATTGCCTGCAGACACCACACAGCCCAGCGAGTGACCCACAGTCAAGCTGACTTGTGGACACTTCGGGTATAAACTCCAGGTCAAGGATGCTCTGAGTCTGAGTCACGCAGCTTTGCCAACCCTCCCTCTTGACTTCTGGTACCACATTGTACCTAACTCTTTGTCTTTCCAGACAGACATATCCTTTCCTGGACGCTGTTTATATGCCAGGTACTAATCTGTATACAGGAGATAATTAAAGCACAGTAGACACATGAAGCTTATATAGTGGATAAAAATGGATTCCACAACAAAACAAACCAAGAGATAAGAAATGTGTGTTGCTAAGTGCTAAGAAGAAAAACTACTGTAATGTAATTAAGTTTTGTCGGGGCGATTAGGGAGACCTTTCCAAGACTTAACGTTTGACCTGAGATGGTGCAGATCCTTTTGTCTGTGATTGTGCCCGCTGCAAAGGTCCTCCAGGGGAGATTGGGAGCAAACCTAGAGGATTCAGGGGGTGAGAGTGGGAGAGAGAGTAAAGAGGGAGACAGACGGAGTGGGGGGGGATGTTGAGGGAGAGACAAGGGGTTTCAATTTTAGAGGTTCTTTAAAAATATTTGTTGATTTTTTGGCTGCATTGGGTCTTAGTTGTGGCATGTGAGATTTTTTCTTGTGGTGCGTGAAAAGTTGAGGCGTTCAGGTTTCAGGGTGTGCAGGCTCCAGTAGTTGTGACACTGAGACTCTCTAACTGTGGCGCATAGGCTCCAGGGCGTGCAGGCTCAGTAACTCCATGGCATGTGGGATCTTAGTTCCCTAACAAGGGACTGAACCCAAGGCCTCTGCATTACAAGGCGATTCTTAACCCCTGGACTACTAGTAAAGTTCCTAGAGGGTCTTTAAGGAAGGTAGTAGAGAGTTTGGTGCAGGGTAATGACATAACTTGATTTACATCTTGAAAGCCACTTATACCTGATAATAAAAACTAAATTGTTAGAAGAGCAAGAACTGAAGAAAACTAAATGAGGGGAATTCCAGGTAGGAGTTGTTGGTTTCTGAGTCTATAATGTTGCCAGTGGAGACACAAAGATTGTGTGATCAAAAAAACATTGGGAAGATAGAGCCACATTGCCTATTGATGGAGTTGATGTGAATGTTGAGATGGAAGACTGCAATCCCCAATGGGGAGGGCTTCCCAGGTAGCTCACTTGTAAAGAATCTGCCTACCAATGCAAGAAATGTGAGACTCAAGTTCAACCCCTGGGTTGGGAAGATCCCCTGGAGAAGGAAATGTCAACCCATTCCAGGATGAATTATTGCCTGGGAATTCCCATGGACAGTGGAGCCTGGTGGGCTACAGCCCATGAGGTCACAAAGAGTTGGCCTCAACTGAGCACGCATGCACACTTGTCTTAAGGGGGAAGTCTGGGAAAAAGAAAAATTTATAAATGTAGGAAAACAGATCTTGTTCCATATGAAATGCCACTAGAAATTCAGGTAGACTGAAGAGAGCAGTCACTGCTGTACACATAAATATGAGACTCAACAGTATTGATATAGAATTACTTATAGACCAGGGTGAGATAAACATCAAACAGAGAAAACAGAAGAGGTCCCAGGATTGAACTGTGAGTTACTGCAGCATTAGGGGTCCCTAATGATGAGGAAGAGTCAGCAAGACAAATTCAGGAAGAACTGCCGGTGAGGTAGGAGAGTTTGGAAGCTCTGGATGGCAGTCAATCCAAGAGACTGTTTCTGGAGAGTGGAGTTAATAATATGAAATGTTGCATAGAAACTAAGATGGAGAGAAGACGTGGTCTTTACATTTGGCATTGTGGAGGCTGCTGCTGACCTTGTCAGAACAGTTTTAATGGAGTGATTGGGATGTAAGTGTATGTGTGGGTTGAAGATAAAAATGTGAGTTGAGAAAATGCAGGCAGCATGCACAGATGACTTTGGGGGAGTGCTGTGACAAAGAGCAAAGAGTCCAGCTGTAGGTGGAGGGGCACAAGGGTCAAAGAAAGACGACTCTATATTTTTCTATGCAGAAAAGTATGGAGGATGAGGAATGGATATTGCAAAGTAGGAGGTAGATTTCTATGGGAACCAAGTCTTTGAATAGATGAGACATGAAATCCAGAATATAAGAGGAGGGACTGCCTCCAGTAGAACAGAGGCTTGTCTTCTCTCATGGCAGGAAGGAAAGCGGGTGTGTAGGCACAGATTCATGAAGGTCAGTCCAGGCGGTGGTGGGAGGACTGTTGCTGCCTCCCAGTAGTTCGTGATCTAAGGAGATAGACATATTGTGCACATCTCACCTCATGAATCAGACAGCGGTCTGAGCAGAGAGAAGCAAGCCCTGTGGGAGGGCAGTGGTAGGAGGAATTCTGTTCCAAAGTTTGATAGAGGATGTGGCATTTGACTTGGGCCTTTAATAATACATATCATTATGCTTCTGTGAGGCTTAGACATCAATAGGTTTTAGTGAATTTTTTTCTCGAAGGTCCCTGCGAAAAGTTATTTTATCAAGGAAGATACAGGTTGATCTCTTGATCCTAGAAATGTTAACTTTCTCCAGACCGTCCACCCCTTCTTGGGCATCCTGCCCTTTAAGATGCCCTCTTCTCCTCTTGAAACTCTTTCCCTTTTTACTTTGGCTAATCTTTATCTTTCAAGGCTAAGTTGAAGTGTCACCAATTCCAAAAAGCCTTTGCAATGCATCCTGCAACCTCCTTATCACTTTGGGTTGGATCCTTCATGTGTGTAGGTGGGGTAGGTATAAGAATTCTTATTTTGTGGTTATGTCCTTACATGTCCACATGTGTCCTTATACCATATGCGGGCAGTGATTTGAGCCACATAGCTGCAACAGAAGTGCCCATGGTGGGAGCCACCCCAGCACTCAGGCATGAGAGAACATGTGGACTCCAGAGGGCTAGATTGAAGGCTTCCAGAATGGAACAGTGTTGGCAAGCTTTGGAAAAAGTTCTTGTTCATGTCTCCATGTACATGTGCAGTAGGTCTAACCTTGTATTTGACTTTGGTCAAAAACCATCTTTCTACTTATGATGAAACAAGCAGTTGAGAATCACAAACAAAACCATCATTTTGTGGGTCAGAAATTCCACTTGATTGCCAAGGAGATCAGGTCCTCTCTGGACTGAGTTACTCAGGTTTTAAGACAGTCTCAGCAACCCTTGGTATAAAAACTCTTAGGGATCACTCTCCCATATTTAGATCAATTCCTGGGAAAGTTGAACCCAACCCAGATTCAGTTCTGTTGCTCAGGGTTTTAAACATCACTCTCTGAGCTGTCCAATAAGTAGCAATAGAAGCCAAAGGTTCTTGGATATCCAGAAATGTATCTGAAGCATTTAAGAAAATTCTGTCTTGAAAGGTGGCCATGAGTTCAAGTGTCAGGGTGATTCTGTGTGACAGCAACCAGGATGAGAGCAACCAGTTTACCCTCAGCACAACTTCTGGGAGGTAGAAACCACATTGACTATCCTGCCTTCAGAGTTTTGCACAACACCAGTTTCCATAGTAAATGCTCAGTGAATGAATTGAGCATTTGAATGTATTGTTTCTGTTGTGGAAAATAAATCTGCCCCTTTTTAATAACATGAGTCTTCTTTTCAAAGAGGTGTTCATTATTAAGAAACTGGATGAATTCTGTGGGTCAACTCAATTCTGTGAGTTTTCATTTCTATGTTATGAGGACCCCAGGATACTTGCTTTGTAGATTGTGTGCCAGACACACAGGCCTCCTACACAGGCCAAAAATTGTTCTGCAGAGAAGGAAAGTATATAAAGTTGTTTATATACATAAAGTGCTTGAAATAGTGCACAGAGCATAATCAGTACAATGTATTTGCTGTTTTTATTATTCTTTGGGCTCTAGTGTGGGTTTATAGTCTGACTGATAATTTTACTATAAATTCTTGTTCCGGATGTTGTCCCATATTTTTTCCCTATAGGTAATGCTGTGGTTATAATCAGAAGGAAACCATATTACCTTGATGAACAGCACTGGAGGGCAAAAGGATCCATGTACTTTTTATCTAAGATAAGACTAGGAAAAGAAAGACTGTTCTATAGTGTAATCAATTCTGATAAACTTAGAAACAAAGAAAAGTCTTCAGATCTTTAGGCTATTCATGTTTTCCTTTTTAGAAAAAAATTGTCTTTAATTCTGTTGTTCCTAAATATGTAATTATAATAAACAAAACAGAAGCAGTATCTAAACTGTTTATTGACATAGCTGTTTTGTTTAAATTGCTCTTGAAGTGTTTCAGAATTCTTCATGATATTGCACTGACATAGGTGGATCAAAAGAGAGAATGTTTAATTGCAAATATGTAAAATCACCTAGAGTTTGAAAGTCAGTGAATGTTTTGTCCCAAACTTACATACTTGTTTCACTAAAAGCTTCTGCTTCTAATCACTTAGCTATCATTTCATATTCATTGAAAATATGGAAAAGAAACACTGAAAATATTGCTTGAAGGAATACAGCTTATCTGGCTACTTTCATGATTTTTCAAATGCAATATGGGAGAAAAAGATATATAAACACTGTTTCCCTGGGTAACAGATATAACAAAGGGCAGATTTTTATCTTTGCGATAGCTCCTAAGGGGAAAAACAAAATAAAAGACAGCTTAGAAGGAAAGAATAGCATTTGTAATTCTTGACTATCTTATTAGTAAGAAAGTAGAGAAATTCTTGACATATGGGAAACAACACTACATGTGCTGACTGTTTGAGTGGGATATAATTCCAGCATGCAATTCAGATTAGCATAGGAGATTTACAATCCCCAAACTTTTACACAGTCAGTCCTTATCAACCTACTTTAATTGGGGAAAGGCTGTCTTCCCAGCTAAGGATTAGAGAAGTATTGGTTCATTTAATATTTATTCATTTGTTCTTTTTTTTTTTTCCATTTTGAATTTGCTGATTATCAATTGGTTGTGAAGTCCTGATTCTAACTGCAATGTAATTAAATAATAACTCAACAAAGTTAAATAAAGGTATATACTAATTATTTTTTTAATCCATTGATTTATTCATTTTTTTCCTTGAAGCCTTGTTAGAGTATATAGTGCCAAGCTTCTCAAACCTAAACTGAAAATATGAAGCAAATTTTTGACATTTCTTGGAATCCTCCCTCCCTGGAGTCTAATTCTGGGATGTTAGTTGCACTCTGCTTAATTCTTTATGATGGGACATGTTCTAGAAGTTGATTCACTGAATATAGTTCAAGGTCTAAGTACATATGGAGAAGGCGATGGCACCCCACTCCAGTACTCTTGCCTGGAAAATCCCATGGACAGAGGAGTCTGGTAGGCTGCAGTTCATGGGGTCGCAAAGAGTCGGACACAACTGAAGTGACTTAGCAGCAGCGGTGGCTAACAGTCTGTCTTACTGGCAATTGTTTATGCAGTTTGTTTTTGTTTATGCAAATAAAAATTAGTTTATGCAAATATATGAATATATTTGAGCTCCTTAAATTAGAAGTATTTGAAGGCATTTTATCTATAACCTTGATTTTCTCATCTATCTACTTGTATAATCTCATGTAAGAACAGACAGCAATGATAGTGAATTCTTACCTGTAGGGTGTGTCTGTTATGTAATATTAGGACAGCTACATATAAAACTCAGATTTTAGATGGAAAATAAGGAAGTAGTCTCTGCCTGCTGTCTACAACATTACAAATTCTGCTGTCATCAATCTAGTTTTGAAAATATACTAACTTTTTCTTTCAAATAGTTTAAAAACCAGTGTCCAGAGTCTTGCCTTTTGAATATGTGCATGTGCGCATGGAGGCGACATAATGAAAGAAGCATACTCCTGTCATGACACTTAGGGGATTATTGTGGTGGACAACTTCCTAAGCCTTAGTTTCCTGATTTGCAAAGTAAGATTAGAAACTGTAAAAGACAAGAAAATGGATGTGTCCTAAGAACCTGCAGTGGGAACAGTTCTACTGACACTTTGATTTCCTTATCTGCAAAAAGGTCAGGAACTCTTGTAGGCGTTGGCAATACAGTTTTGAATAAGATAAAAGGTCGCATAAATGATGAATATATGCATTCTTAGCACTATGCTTAAGCAGTGTTTATTATACTAAGACAATTGGTACTGTTGTTGTGATAGTAGTATATTACTAGTAGTATGGTGGCTGTCGTAGTTGTGATAGTGGTAGTACTAGCATTAGTAGCAGCAGTTCAGTATACTTACTGCCTTTTGTACCAGACTGGATATTTCCTGACATACTGATGTCCCCTTCTGTTAGGCAGTGCCTGCTATATACCTAACACTGAGCAGATATTCACATACTTACTGAATGGAAACATTGACTATATTTGTTTCTATATAACTTTGTAATTAACAACTGGAAGAAAGGTGACAGGCAGAAAGAGAATTTAGGCTAAGAACCATGGGATGGGATTACCCATCCTTCTTATTTCTCACAAGGAATCAAATGATAGGAAAGTAGGAGGAGAGGTGTAGGGAAAATTTCTAACATTACCTGGAAAAATATATCAACTGTGTGATCTAATCCTATCTTCACAACAGTTCTATGAGAAAATAGAAATAGAGAGGCTAAGTGACGTTACCAAAGCCACACAACTCTTACGGTTGTGGACTTAGCCATGGAATCAGACTTGTTGGTCTCCAAACCCCTTCTCCTCCCTTATCCCCCAAGGTAAGGCTGAAAACTTCTTCTAGGGTCAACTAACACTCAAGAGTTTAGAGTTTCAGGCTTCAGGGAAAGGGTTTGCAATGTCTATGTTATGTTGTCATTGAAGGAGCAAAAGACACATCATGTTTAACTGAATCAAGTTCCATTTCAATTAATCAAAAAAGTCAGGTTGAACTATAGGGTTGTGGTCCAGGGTGGACAGCTTGAACTTGACAATATCTAGAAATGTTTGCAGTTGCAACTGTAACTGAAAGTGAGATCTGGCTGCTCACTGCTCAAAAACCATTAAAGAGGCAAGGTTGGTGAAAATTTTTCTTTGTTTTGGATGCTGGCAACTGGTGGGGAGGGCAGATGCCTGTCCAAAGGCCAACTTCCCACCACTGACAATCAGGCGGCAACTGTTTTATAGACACAAAGAGCGGGCTACATGTAGAAATAGCATAGTCAGCTCTGATAGTCATCTTGAAATTGGTCATTGGTGGTCTGACCATCATCATCTTGCTTGTTTTAGGTACAGTTAATCTTCAGTTCCAAGGTCAGTTTGTTTCCATTCCTTTGAAGCTGCTCGCAACTGTGGCAGGTTATGTCATGGCTATAGTCTGGTCATCACGTAGCTAACTTCTCCACCTGGCAGGGATTTCAATATCTATAAGACAGCTCATAGGATATGGCTCAGAATATCATCTATGGCCTTGAGAAAGAACTAAGGTTCCTTGACTGTGGTTAACGACTACATTATTAGTATTTATTTGGTCTCCTGTGACTGCTTTCCTTGGTTTTCTGCATTTTCACTTCTCTGATTAAACTTATTCTTTGGTTAAAGTTTTTCCACAGACAGAAGGCAAGCTGAGGCCATTTAGGGGAGGTACCATAGAGTCTTGCTCTGTTTCACAGTCGTTGGGTGCAGAATGGCCTGCGAAGACCTAGACCCTAGGCAGAAAACCTAGACTACTTCCTCTGGAGGGAAATAGTATAGCATACAGAATTTTGATCGTGCCTTCAGCTAAAGTTATTGGGGCTTTCGCATTGTTTAGAATGATTTTGATTTCTCATAAGGAATTTAGTCTTGAGTTGCTGCTAAGTCGCTTCAGTCACGTCCGACTCTGTGTGACCCCATGGACAGCAGCCCACCAGGATCCTCTGTCCACTTGGTTCTCCAGGCAGAAACACTGGAGTGGGTAGTCTTGAGTTATCTGAAGTTATTTCTGTCATGAGTTTTCCATTCTCCTTTGTGGTGTTTCAATCAACTCTCCAGGATTTCTAAGTCTATACTTGCGATTAAAAAGAAAAATAGTAATGAAATCTATTTAAGGAGATCAACTAACTTCTTAAAGAGTAGTGACCATTTTGGTGGGAGACCTTTAAGTAGTGGCTATTGAAGAGAAAACATTCAATTAAGCCTGAAAAGGTTTGCTTTTTCAGCAGGAAACTGGAAAAGGAGGTGCTGTTAGAAGAAAGAGTAATATAAGTAGGAAACATCATGAAAGTAAGCAGGCAGAATACCTTTGAAATGTAACTATTATGAAAAGGAAAACTATAGAATCCCTTTCAGTAGATTTTTTGTGATATGTATTAAGTGTTTAAAGAGATGCAGAGTACATTTTACTTCACATAAATTCAACATTAATTGATTAATTCAGTGTCTAGTATATAAGAAATTACATTCAGTCTGCTGAAAATTTAGAAAACAGTGAGCTATAGGTTTTATAGGAGCATAAAGCTTACAGAGAGAGGTAATAAAAGTATAGTCATCCATATAGCAGTAATGAAAGGTGGAGAACCAAATGTTTCCTGAAGACCTTCTTGTGTTACCCATGGGTGTGTTCGTTTCCATTTTCAAGAAGAAGAAACAGAGGTTTAGCTGGGCTGTACAGTTTTCCCATGTTCACACAGGTACAGAGTCAGAGATAAGAATGAAAATTTAATTCTGACTTGTTTCAAGCCCATGTTGTATCCACTAAACCACTTGATTCATGCAAGACAGTTATTTGGAAGTATAGACTGAGGTGCTACAACTTTAAGAAAGAGATAGCGCTTAATGTTTGTACTGGAAAGAGTTGTGACCCATGGAATTTTGGAGTGTGGTCATTTCAGACAGGCAGCTTATAGGGTTGAGGAGCAAACACAAAGGTTTGTGGTTCTTCAATAGTTCTCTATGAATGACTAGCTTTGAGAAACTAAAGGAAAACAAACCCAAATGTCAAGGTTAGCACAGGCCTCTTTGTCCACTTTTGAGAGGACAATTCCATATACAGCTCTTCAGTCAATAAACAATTGCAACTGAGTGAATTCACATTCTCTTATATTTTACAAATCATAATTACTTTGAAACCATATCATCTACATATGGTAGATGGAATTGAGCCTGTCTTCTGGTCAGGATGTCCTGATTGAATCCATGTGCATCATTTGTTGAATCAAGATTAGTGGTTTAAATGTTAAGGTCCATACTGGAGGGGCTGATAGATTCCTGTTTTTTACTGAAGCCCCTTTGACAGATAAAGAAGTCATAGTCTTGTAAGAGGAATGGACATGGATTGAGGTGACTAGAAGAAAAACATATGTCAGAAAAGTTACTGAATGCTGTTTGACCATATACAAACATCCCTAAATGTCCTTTAGTCAAAATCACACTTATGGGCAACAAGCTGTTCATTTTGATTGATGTGTGATATGCACACAGGTCAATGTTTTAGATTAAATGGAGGAACATTGGGGAGGACCTGAATGTCAGAATGAAGAAGTTGGATTAATAGGGGATGATTTGATTATTTGGGGAAGAGAAAATAGTAATTGCAGCTGTGCTTTAGAAAGACCATCTGTGAGTCTTCTGTAGGGAGGATTATAAAGAGAAGAGTGAAGACAGTCATTGGCCAGAAGGCTTTGGAAAAGTTCAAGCAAAGCCAGAAGGACTTCAGATAAAGTCAGTGGTAATAGAAAAGAAGAGCTGAATTTGGATTCTAATGAGAATTCTGTTTCCACAGAAGAGGCCAGGAGATTGGAAGTAGATGATAAGTCAGAAGAAAACATTAAAAAATGCCTTTCGATATTTTAGGTTTAGAAATTCAGCTTGGTTTGGGTTTGGATATAGTAAATAGCATTTTTATTATTTTTGTTTGTTATTGAAGTATAGATGATATACAATATTATATTAGTTACAGGTGTACAATATAGTGATTTAAAATATAGTGAAATGACAATACAATACATTTTTAAAATGTTGAAATCATTTATGGGCTTCCCAGGTGGCTCACTGGTAAATAATCCACCTGCCAAGCAGGAGATGCAGATTCTTTCTCTGGGTCAGGAAGATCCCCTGGAGAAGAAAATGGCAACCTACTCTAGTATTCTTGCCTGGGAAATCCCATGGACAGAGGAACCTGGCAGTCTATAGTCCATGGGGTCCCAAAGAGTTGGGCATGATTTAGCGACTAAACAATAATTCCATTTATGCTAAGTCACTTCAGTCATGTCTGACTCTCTGCGACCCCATCCCTGGGATTCTCCAGGCAAGAACACTGGGGTGGGTTGCCATTTCCTTCTCCAATGCATAAAAGTGAAAAGTGAAAGTGAAGTCACTCAGTCATGTCCGACTCTTTGCGACCCCATGGACTACAGCCTACCAGGCTCCTCCGTCCATGGGATTTACCAGGCAAGAGTACTGGAGTGGGGTGCCATTGCCTTCTCCAAATTCCATTTATAGTTATTATAAAATATTGACTATATTCCCTATATAGTATAATATACCTTTGTAGCTTATTTAATTTTAGCCTCTTATTCCCCCAGTTCCTTTCCCCACTGGTAACCATTAGTTTGTTCTCTATATCTGTGAATATGCTTCTTTTTTTCTTATATTCACTAGTTTGTTGTATGTTTTAGATTCCAAGTATATTCCAAGCATTATTTGTCCTTTTCTGTCTGACTTATTTCATCTAACATAATACTCTCCATGGCCATCCATGTTGTTACAAATGGCAAAATTTCATTTTTTATGGCTGAATAGTATTCCTCTGTGTATGTGTGTGTGGTGTGACATTTTCTTTAACCGTTCTTTAACTATTAGTCTGTGGATGGACATGTGGGTTTCAAGATGAAAGTCAGTTACTCTCTTCTGCATAGTAATGGCAACATATGGACATTATGGAAGGTCATGTCACTGTCTTTGGAGGTACTTTATGTGGTAGCATTGCTTAGACATACAACTTTGTCTGCAAATAAATAATAATCTTTCATGAGTGGTCTAACATTAACAAAGATTTTAAGAAATATATAAAATCAGTAGGCAGAATTAATAAATTAGAATATAAAATAACCAAATATATTAATATGGTTATGTTTAGCCCCCTTTCTTACTGGAGGTTGTATTACCATGGAAAATCCAATCATGAGAATCAAAAGTTGAAGATTCCTTGGTGGACAATTAGGAATAAGAACAATGCAAATTGAATGGGTCAAACATTTAACAACGGTGGGGTGCATTCACCTGCTCACAGAAATGGCTCTGCTGATATGAAAGGCAATTTTGAACTCTCTCCAACAACAGCCCAAGATGACTGAAGAGCGGAAGGGAATAGGTTGGAGTTTTTATTTCTGCAATGCTCCCTCTGCTGGTAGTGTGCTCCTTTTAAAGAGAAATTCTATAATCTCGTGAGATTCTTCATGCAACTCTGTCTCTGGGTTCTGGAATCTGTGTCCTTCATTTACCTCTTCAGAACGGAGAGTGGAATGTCTCCTCGTTGTTGCAACCCTTGGGTGCTGCATCATCACTGCTCGCAGTAAAGCGTTCTCACCTATGTAATTTGTTCCTCTGCATCCTTCTCAGTGTTTCCATCTGTGCGAGTCACATATTATCCACTAGGATTCTGACATATATTCTCAAAGCAGGCTGGTAATTCAAGCTCCTTCCATCTTGTGATGCTACCATCTGAAATATGTGGGCTCTGAGATTGCTGCGGAAGTAAAGGCAGACTGTGGACACTTGAATAGTGTTTTGTGGTCAGTCCTGTATGGGCAGATACTGGAACCTAGTCACATGGCCCCAACATAATTGAAATGTAGTCTTCTTGTGGACCCAGAGGTGGGATAGAAATGAGATTTGCTGAGCACAGCATTGTGTGTGTCAGAGATGGAGGTGTAAACTAGGTTGATGAGATGTGGATATTAACTCATAAGGATGATATTAAAGATGTATATATGAGAAGTTTGGAGGATACTTAACATTATGTCAAATTCAACCATGTGCATCACCTCACCTCTCAACCAGATACCCTTACATTTACAGGTAACATCATCATTTTTCAGTTTACTCAGGCTCTGACATTCAGTATCATTTTGGAGTCTCTCTCTCCCTCTACATATGAAGTTAGGTCTAATCCTGCAGATTTCAGTTCTGTCATTCTTCTGCATTCCACCTGTTCCTTTTTATTTTAACTAACAGCGACCTGGTTTAATGTGCCAGGCGTAGAGGAACAAGGAAGTAAGAATTGTTGGAAAGATGTTCTGTGGAAAAAAAGACAGCAAATGTCAGACTCTCAGGTATGTCCATAAACATGGAAGCAAAAAGAAAAAGTCATAAAAGCAGACCAAGAAGACTTAGTAAGAATTAACACAGTATCATCAAAGACAGCTCAGGAATGAAATTTGCGAGAGGGGCATGGTCAGAGGTGGCACATTCAGGCAGGTGTGAGAGATCATGAAGAAATAAAGTTTAGGCATTCATGCTCATGTTTCTACCAATCTTGGAGGATTGGACTGAGGTTACCAGGAGGCATTGGATGCTGTACAGCCACTATGAAGAGAAGGGAGAGAAGGATGTTTTAGAGCAATGTGTTTCTGCTCATCACTATATTATACTTGTTTCCTTTCCAACCTCAGCACAACAGTTTACCTGATTCCTTCCCCACAAATCTTTATTTTTTTTTTTAAATTTTTTCCCCACAAATCTTTAGTTTCTACTTTCTTTCCTAAACTTTCTACTACATCTGTTTTTCAACTCCAGAAATATTTTCTTTGCTCTTCTTGCCTTTGAATCAATCACACCTTTTTTGTGTTCTGTAATCACAGTTGGGTCTCAGTCATTACTCAGTAATATTTTTATTCTTAGTGATTCTCTCATTCCAATGTTCTATTCTAAATCCTACTGATTAAGCTTCTGTTAACCACACACATACCATTCAATGAAGCTCTGTGCTTTTCTTCCTTCTACCTAAAACCTCTTTGCTTCTTGACACTTTGGTATATCTAAGAAAGTAAAGACCCTCCTTCCTAAGGAATATGTTGCTGTTTGCTCTTTTCACTTCTAAGGCACCTTAGTTTCTCTGGTTGAATTTGCATGACCAAATATTCAGTTTCTCCATTATTGCTCACTCCTTTGCTTCAAGAATTAAGAACAGATTTAGAAGAAATAAAATCTCCATGACCACCTTTAGACAATAGTTTTTGGCCTCTTCCCCACCAGAGCCTGACAATTTGCTAAACAAATGATTATCATTGGTGTAATAGCAAGTTATTTTCATTTTCCCCAGCTGACCCTCGGCTGAAATTGCTAGTAAGCTGCAGAAATGGAGAATGGCAGGCAGAAGATATGGCTAGAATGAGAAGCGTTGATAATCCACAGGCAGCATGTTTAGAAATAAACATGCTGCAGGAATAGCAGTCCTGTGTCCTGAGATAGAGTCTCCCATCTCTTCTGATCTCCCCAACATCAGGGTTATTATGTAGAGACTGAACCACCCTTGAAGACCATTCACAGCTTTCCATTTGGCTTTCCCTTTGGGCTGGCTGAAATTTTAGTTTGCCTCCCAATGTCCAGATGCTTGGAATGTGTGCTCTATTTTGTAGCCATTTCAGTGACCTTTACACCGAGATACATATTAAACTATTTTTGTCTATTTTTTATGTATTCTAAATTTCTTCTTCATCTATAAATTCATGCTCATTTTTATGCCCAAAATAGAAGCCCATTTGAAAACCAATCACATGACACATTTGCAAGATATATTCCCATACTTTGTCTAGTTTAGGCCTCAAACCAAACTGTGATAATGTCATTATTAATTCCATGTTAAAAAGACGGAAATTGTGGCTGGGAGAGGTTCATGCCCTTGACTAGTTGGCTCATGTGCTTTGTAGTTGCTGGTCTTGGATGCTAATTCCTTTGATCTACACTTCTGCTTTCCTAATTGCTTTGGACAAAAGGAAGGAGGGAACATGCTGGAGAAGCAATAGGCTTTCCAGATGAGCTGCTGGACTATATGACCTTTAAGGATTGCTCCAATACGGGTGTTTCTGGTTCTTTCCTGATGTTAGTGTGACAGCGTTAGGCAAACAATGTAATTGTCCTAGCTGAAAGAGGAAGTGTCTGGCTGAGTGAATTACTATTTTCAGCAATCATTTTAAAAATACCTTCTGTTTTTATTAATTAGGAAAGAAATCCCAAGATCTCCAAGAGAAAATGTATGTTTACTTGCACTTAAAGTTCAGTAGTATGAGAGGGGAAGCTTTATTGTAGGCTCAGATAGTAAAGAATCTGCCTGCAATGCTTTGGCCCCGGGATCAATCCCTGGGTCAGGAAGATCCCCTGAAGAAGGGAATGGCTACCACTCTAGTAGTATAGAGAATGGGCCGCTTGCTAGTGGATGAGCTTGGGCAAGTTAATATCTCTTGTCTGCCTCTTGGCCTCTTATTCATAATATGGGGGTGTATAACATACCTACCTGTAGAGATTTTGTGAGGTTCAAATGACTGTATACAAATAAAGTGCTTAGAATGGTCCCTGGCATGTAGGAAGTTCTCAGTAAACACCAGCTGGCTGTAATTTTTGTAAAAATAGAAAAGATGTGTAAGGAAATTATCACTTTAAAGAATAGTTAGCATCTATTGATTTATGGCTTAAAATTGCTTGAATTTTTTGGTCATTGAGTTTTTGCAGAACACCTTATATGCATTATCTCATTTCACCCAAACTTATTATAAGAAAGTAGGGAATGGCAACCCACTCCAGTATTCTTGCCTGGAAAATTCCATGGACAGAGGAGACTGGTGGGCTATAGTCCATGGGGTCTCATAGAGTCAGACACAACTGAGTGACTGAGCACACACACAATCAGAGAGTAACAATTATTATTATCATTTAATAGATGAGGAAACAGCCATAAGGAACTTATTTAACTTACTTTAGTCTCATAGATATGAGTTTCATAAGAAAGAATCAAACAGTTTCGTCTGGAGAGAGACGATAGCTCTAATATGCTAAGCCTTTCTGCTCTGTTTTAGATTAAACAATGATTGAATAAAATTGAAAGTCTTTTAAATACAATTTGGAATGATATTATAGAATTACACCTGTATTCCATTCCTACTATAGTCAGATATTTAAAATTGTATACCTTGATAAGTGATTGGCACAACCCACAAAATTGTAAGTTATGAAAATACATCCTTGCCATGAATGTTTATTATGAAGCACTTTCATTTCATTTACTTTCATTCTGTCACCTAAAACTCTCAGAAGAGGCTGGAGCACAGAAAGCTATGCCACACCCTTAGCTATAATACTTTCCCATCTTGCTCTTCGTCTTGTCAATTAGATAAAAGAACATTCAAAAATACGTTTGAGAATCTTTGTTCTTTGGTCGTCCCTGAATGAATATCAGTAATAGGAGAAAAAATATTTAAAATACATATTTGGGAAAAAGAGAAAGATTATTTTCAAAAACAAAACCTTCTAGCTTTTAACTAATTTATCACAGAGATAAAGCAATACAGTTTCATGCCCCATAACAATGTAATAAATATTACTAAAATATGGCAACTGCCACCACGGCTCATTAGCAAGCTGTTTCTGTAATCCAGAGTTTTCCAGAATTGTTTGGGGGAGTTGGTCTGTCAATGTAATACACACAGTCATCTCCGAAGAAAGTCAGGAACATATGGTCCCTGCTCATCAGCTAACCCCCAGGGATTGCACCAGAATCTCTCTTCTTACAGCTCCATGATATTGAGAGGAGAGATGGAGATAAGATGGGGGAAAGGGGTGGTGGGCTGTGAAGCACTGATTACTTAAACTGTAAAATCACACGTGGAAGTGTAAATCAAGAATCACAAATTTAACATCTTCTAGGAATCTGTTAAAATGCAATTTGAACATTGCAGCATTGGAAATTTTAGGATATCAATTCTGAATCTTGGCACAGAGTTAAATTAATCGTTTCAGCAACCACAGTAAAATGCTGCATATAGCATGCCAATGGCCAACATAATTGAGTCAAATGCCATCTATTTATCAAAATCAATATTCCTTTGAACACATTTTCAGTATTTTGAATTCTGAAGTTTACATACATATTAAACCATCTCTCTTAAAAGGAATATGATATATTTTCTAATTTAAAGAGGCCTGTCTTGTCCCAATTAAATCTGTTTGAATAGAAAACTGTTAACAACATCTGTCAGTGATCATTTATGTATAAGTAGACTTATGTACTTTAATGATTATGTTTATTTAATAAATCATCCCTACTCCCTGGAATTGGGTGATCAGAAAATTGTTTCACCCAAAGATATGATATAACTACTGAATTTTGAACAACTCTATCAGTGCAGTATAAGCCCTGTCTGTTAGTTGGAACAATAAAGTACAGATTAGTACTTTGCATTCTGGAGCATCTTTTAATGAAATTATTATCTCAGGAGTACATTTTTAAGACAGTTCAATAGGGTTTCCCAGGTAGCTCAGTGGTAAAGAATCTGCCTGCCATGCAGGAGCTGCAGGAGATATGGGTTTGATCCTTGGATCAGGAAGACACCCTGGAGGTGGAAATGGCAACCCACTCCAGTATTTTTGCCGTGGAAATCCCATGGACAAAGGAGCCTAGCAGGGTCCATGGGGTTGCAAACAGTTGGATATAACAGTGACTAGATGACAATTATTTTATCACTTTTACATTTGTGTTCTTTTGTTTTAATTTGGTCTAAAATCCTTTTAGTTTCATATTATTTCATGTGTCTAGGTAGGCTGAAGCTCCGAACTTTGCCCCAGGCAAAATCAACCTTGGGTTACTTGAGCAGTATGGCTTTATGACAATTTTATAAGTAAATGTAGTTAATGGAAACAGCAGGAATATATACTTAAAATAGATAAACATAGTAAGATTTGGATTACTTCATGGAGGAAAAGAAGTACAATATGCAATATATATTATATATCAATACATATGTATGTATTGATATATGTATATATCAATACAATAAATATATAATATATGTATAAAGAAAATTTTCCTGAGACAATGGAGAAGTAACAGGGGGAAAACTGAAATATGACTACATGTCCAAGTAAGAGTCTTGGTATAGAGAAAAAGAGAACATTAAATTTACCAAATATAAAGATTTTAAAGACAGAGTTAATATTACATTTATTTAAGCTTCCAAAGCTTGGTCAGACTCTTCTCAATGAGTCTATTTTAAGGTGAAGTTATTGAAGGCTGACTTCCATCTCAGAAATTATTTGAAGTTGTTTTACATGGAAACAGCCTGCCTCATGTGATTGCACTCTGAGGCACTCCAGCTAGAAGGCGGCTGTGTGACTTGAAATTTAAATATACAACAAATTCAGCCGGGTGCCAGGATGCCAGCCTGCTGGGTGGCCATTTTGGGAGGGGGGAGGAGTGAAGGGCAGGGGACTGAATGGAGACTGGAATGTGTGAAAGGGAAGACTTCAAACTCTGTGGTTCGGAGAGCACAGGGTGCTTGCTGCAAGAAGCAGTGTGTCGAGCTGAATAATTCATGATGCAGTACTAATTTTGACTCTGGAGAAAATTGCTTTCTCACTGTGCCAAAAGCTAGGCAGTGAGACCAAAAATCAAAGAGGAAGCTAAATGCAAGGGGAGAAAACACCCTGAATCAACACAGTATCAAATTGGCAACCTGTTTAAGGTTGCAAGTATTGTCAAAACACATGAATACACATTTTAAGCCTTCCCTAAAATTGAGCATTCAGATTTATGCACATACAGATTTGTCTGCAATAATAGGCAAATACTTTATAATTATCTTCAAAAATAGCTCCTTGCTATTAATGCAGAGACTTCCAGGAAGAAACTGAGTACTTGTGTTGTTCATTGGTGCTTCGTAAAGGCAAACTGTATGTCTTGGTATAGGGTAATGGATCCATCATCATTTTGTACTTAGACAATCATAGGAGTTCCAGAAATGACCTTTTGAGTCAATTAACAAACTGCCATAAATATGGAACTTGATAAATGTTAATATTTATTAAGTTCCTAAAATCCAGATGTTCTTCCTTCCAGTTTCCTTAGTGGATGAAATTAAATAAGAATACTCCTAAATCACAACATTGGGCATCCTGTCTATCACCTGTACTTTTAATTCTTTTCTTTAATGATTGGAATGAATTATGAATATTTCTAAAAGCAAACCGATGATTCAAGTTTAAGCCATTAAAGCCAAGCTTTAAACTGTAGGACTTTTTGTTCAAATGTAACACAATTTAGAAATTTCATTTCCTTTTCTTTAATGAGTTATATAAAGGGTTCAAGGGATTCCCAAGTGGTGCTAGTGATCAAGAACCCGCTGCCAATGCAGGAGACATAAGAGACACAGGTTCGATACCTGGATTGGAAAGATTCCCTGGAGGAGGGCATGGCAACCCATTCCAGTATTCTTACCTGGAGAATCCCATGGACAGAGGAGCCTAGCAGGCTATGGTCCATGGGGTTGCAGAGTCAGACACAACTGAAGTGATTTAGTATGCATGCATGCAGCACATAAGGATTTCAAACAGCTTCTCAGTAAATGCAGGGTGTTAAGATAATGAAGATGTTTGAAGTGAAGTCTTTCTTCTCTTCTCTCATTTTGTTTGTTTTGTTTTCTAAGGAAAAGTCTAATTTGGCTCCAGAGAGTAGGAAGGCATCTTTGGCAGCAAAATGGCATTCCGTGAGTGGGTGAATAAGAATGTGCATCCTGCCTGCTCTCAGGTAGCCAAGAGAGTCTTCTGAGACTGAGCAGGGTTTCTAAAAATCACCGTCTGGCAGAGATGAGGGCTTTTGCTTAGCCGTTTTTCACTCTTGTATGGGGCTGGTGAGCCACTATTCTTTAGGACTGGCTGGAAATAATACTTAACCTAAATCCAGGAGGCCATCAGCAATCCAGGGTAAATTTCAGTTGAGTGTGCACAGCCTTCTAAAATGCACTTAGCTATTGTGGTGGCACCTGGTATGACATAACTTTCCTTACTTACTTAATATAGATTTTGGAGACAGAACAGCAGATTGGCCACACAGAACATATTGTGGAGGAACTGTTAACACACCTCTTCCTCTGAAATGCAGAACAGTGTGCCCCTTCAGTGAGGACCTAAGGGGTGACAAAGAGTGCCAAGTTTGTCAGAATGTTTGTTGTCTGCTTTTTAGGTCCCTGAAATTGCAAGATCATCATGTAGTCAGCATGCAGGAGGGGCGTGTAGAGACAGGTAGAAGACATGAGTTCTCATGCTAGGTCCTCCACTTGCCGCATCTTCACTATTGGACAAGTTACTTCAATTTGCTTGGCTCCCATTTCCTCATGTGTAAAATGACCATTTTCCTATTATTTAGAACCGTATGAAATTGCTGATGATTGACTGACTTTGGAAAGCAGCAGCTTGTTACAGTTCAGACTGATACTTCTGAGATTTGTCCTAAGGATCAAATGAAAAATCCCTTGTGCATAAGCACACAAATGCAAAAGCATACTTGTCCTGCTATAGTCAACATTTTGTGGAGACTCAATGAGACAGACTCTGAAAAGCAAATAGCAGTGTTCAATAAGAATCAGTTCCCTCCACTATGATTCCAAGCACTTTAATTTCAGCCACTGGCTTAAACTTAACACATTTTATAGTGTTTTGCAAGTTAGAAACTTTCACATAAATTAGTTTATTTGATTTTTATAGCCACCCAATGATAAGGAGATGGTTTTCCAAAGAAGCTGTGAACTTGAGCTGGGTAATCCAGGGTAGGTAGTGGGATAGTGCACATTGCAGGTCATAGCCAAATACTGATGTCTCAGAATTAGTAAAACATCGATCCTGGGAAGCAAAGCAATCAGGTAGGGATGCCACTCTCCAATCTGCACTCAGAAGCAATTAGGTCAGTGATTCAAATATTTTGATCACACAACCCCATAAGTAAAAATGCTACAAGTATGTAACATCAATACATGTGTGCTTGTCTATGAATTGTCAATGCATGACAGAAGTAACATCTTGTCAATATTATAAAATATACAGAAACATTAAATAAAGAAAAGATTTAGACATGAATATATTGCAAGTTCTATTACTTTCTTACATCCCAAAAGATTGTACAATTAAAGCTTGCGTGACCATGCTGGTTGATTTCTATGAATTCCATGACTCCCAGGTTCTACTGATGCCTCCACAACAGAGAAAGCTTTGGTAATTGTAATAGGTCAGAATGACTTCTGAGCATAGTGAAGCTAGGGCCTGAACATGTGACTCATAAGGGATGAAGCAGGTACGGAGGTTTTGGCAACGTTGCTTAAAATCAGAAGTCTGATCGCTCAACACTAATTTTCTGCAAGATGCAAGCTCCTTCAACCTCAATTTCCTAAACTGGGTTTAATTTGGGATAGGAAAATAATGAAATATTCTACGGAAAGTACTTTCCAATCTATATTCTAAAGGATAAGGCACTATCAATATGCTTATTTTTGTTTTCTAAAATGCCAGCATCTTGGGTAATGTAGGCAACACAGTATAGGTTTATTGAGTGAATGAGTGAGAAAAGAAATTAATTAATGATATAACACATTATCTTGTTATATGACTAAGAATGTTTCCAGAAACAGAAAACACATGAAAATATGTTATCATAGCAAGGTTTTTGGGGTTTTGTTTGTTTCTTTGATTGATTTCAAATGATGAGGCTCCAGGGATAAATGACTCCAGAATTATTTAATTTAATAGCTCAAAGCCATTGGAAAGAACTCACTGAGCTGGTCTGAACAGTTGACTATCTTTGACTTGATCTCCTCAATTTCCAAGATGCTGCCACAGTTCTGAGTAGCTAGGAAGATGGCAGTATCCATAGGCTCAGTGATGGGTGTCATGCCATAGGCCTGTTCTTTCAGGACAAGAGTAATGATGCTGGTAGAATTTCTTTGTTTCAAGTCTTCATTAATTTTTCACAACACTGGCCTATGTTGTTTATGTTCTAGTTTTTTGGCCACAAGGCATATAGGTTCCCAGCTCCCAACCAGGGATTGAAGCTGCACCACCCTGTCCCCCACCTCTCCCCACCTCCTCCTCCCCTCACACACACTGGAAAGTGAAGTCTCAACCACTGGATCACCAAGGAATTTCCTTACAGGATTTCTTTAATTTAACACAGCTTCAACCTTAGGCTTGGAGAAAGGGCCGAGTCACCCATAAACCAAAGGAATTTTATGACCAAGAAGGAGAAGCAGCTCTGGCCATTGATCAGGTCATCAGTCAACAACATTGCTCCACTAGCCTGTCCTTGGCCTGATGCTTTTCCTTGCAGACAGCCCACTGTCTCTCCTGGAGTGTGTGACCACCCAAGGATTGCATAAGGCAGGTACCAGATTGTATCCCATCATGCTTTTTAATTTTCATTTTTAATAAATACCTTATTTCACAATGACTTCTTCACAAGTTTCTTCCGATACTAATAAAAACAGGAAAGTGAAAACGCATGCTTTCTGTTTCACCAGCTAGGGTGACACTCTGTTTTTCTTTCATCTTACTGAAGTTTGCAGATTTTTGCTCATGGCCTCCCTCCATAGCAAATACCAGTTAAGCACTTATGTCTAGGGAAGCCCTCCTTTATTAATGTGAAGTTAATTAAGAACATGTGCATCTCCAACACTTATCATTACAGTGAGAAGAAATTAATTTTTTCAAGTCCAGTGAAATTTCATTAAGCAGAAAGCTTTTGCCTCTTATAATAAGACATGTGAAGAATTATGAGAAATAATTGACTGTATTTCTGGAACAGATACATTTAATAATAGGTCAGATGAGTAAAATGACTATAAATCAAGTTTGAATGCAGGATTTCTCAGGTGATAACAAATGGGACAATATGGCTTATTGGTAATATTTTGACTTCAGATCATTTAAAATATTCAAGATTCATTCTTCTAGTTTCATTTCACAACAAACTAGAAGAGACCTCTTGTGATTTTTTTCAACATTCTTTTAAATTTCATTTGTTAGAGGTCTTGCTTCCAGCTACTCTTTGTTCATCTCCAATTCAAAATCTATTTATATTTTCCTAGTAATCATCCATGCTAACACTATGATTAATGTGAGTATATCTGTGTGGGGATGGGCGTGTGTCACATGAATTTTAAGACAGTTTTATGCAGAATCTTCTTCTGTTGCTATTTTTCAAGTCATTACCATGACCAGCCAAAGTGTTCTGAATAAATTATATTGTTCATGACTTAAGCAAGCATTTGTTTTTCAACAGTTTCCATACACCTCAACTTGTGCCAGACAGATAAACTTCTAGTTATGCTGTCTGGCTTATACATGGAACGCTGAAACTCTGTTTTACATTTTAGAAAATGTGGTGTTTCTAATATTCCGTTGGTCTAGTTTTCTCAGACAGTATGTCTTTGTATTTTTAAGAAATTTGATAATTATCTAGATTTGGTGTGCTATAAACAATTAAATTAATACTTGATCACTTACGGAAAATGTGCCAATTCCTTACTGCAAACCTTCTGACTTTGTGTGTGGTTTGTAAGGAAAATCTTTGGTTATTTCTGTGTGCTTTATGTTTCCTGCACAAGGCCAGATGATTTCCTTTAGAACCATGGAAAAGGAGCACTTAGAAAGTGTTGAAAATCAATTATCTTGTAATTTGATATATACTCTGGCTCAGTCTGAAATATCAGTGATGGTTTACAGAAAATTCTTTCACATACTTTTAACACTGCATCTTTTTAAATGTTTTAACCAGAATGCTTGCCTTTTTGGACTCAAAGAGTTTGTTTCAGCTTAATGGTTATAGTTATAGAGAGTAACATGCTTTTCTTCACCAGAAAATTAATGAAAAACTAGACCCCAAAATCAGATTTTCTAATCTTTGTCCAATCTACCGTTTAGCATAAAAAGGATTCTCACAGTGTGTTTCTGCAGATCACTCACACTGAGCAAACCTAGACAAAGCAATTCTGCTGCTGATTTTGAATGAAGATGGTCTTCACAATTCAAAGAGAGAAATTAATAGACATGATTTTTTTCAATTAAAGTTTTTCTTTATTAAATTTCTTTCCTGAAATTGTATGTCTTCCAGGAAGGCCTAGGGTGAGATTAAAAATAGAACTTGGAAACCGCTTCCAGTCTACCATGACAGGGTTTTGGTCATCACTGCCGGGGTGATGACCTTTGTCACATGTGTAATATGGCCACATTTCTGGTGGCTCCTAGTGTGGTTAAGGGGCTTCCTTGGTAGCTCAGCTGGTAAAGAATCCGCCTGCAATTCAGGAGACCCTGGTTCGATTCCTGGGTCGGGAAGATCCCCTGGAGAAGGAATAGGCTACCCACTCCAGTATTCTGGTGGCTCAGAAGGTGAAGAATCCACCTGCAATGCGGGATGAGTTCAATCCCTAGGTTGGGAAGATACCTAGGAGGAGTGCGTGGCAACCCATTCCAGTACTCTTGCCTGGAGAATCCCCATGGACAGAGGAGCCTGGTAGGCTACAGTCCATGGGTTTGCAAAGAGTCAGACATGACTGAGCACCTGAGCACAGCACAGCATAATGTGGTCAAGACCAGGGACTTTGCATTCTGATGGGCTGGGCTCCATCACTCTTAGCCAGATCCTAAGTCAGATGTTCTCAAGGGCCATTCTGGGACCAGCAGCATTAAGATCCCTGGGAACTTGTTACACATGCAGTTTCTCAGGCCCTACTCTGGATGTACTAAATTAAATTGTCTGTGGGTTGGACCCAGAATCTGCATTTTCATATGCCCTCCAGGTGATTCTGATGTTGCTTAAAGCTTGAGAACCACTGTCCTAGACCCTGCAGTAGACAAGTTGCTTAATGCCTTTGTGCTTCACTTTTCACAGTTGTACATGTGGATAATAATAGTGTTTATCTCATAGGGTTATTGTGATAATTAAAGAAAATCATGCAGTGATTCTGCAAAAGTGCCTGATGTATAGTGAGTCTTCCTTAAACACGCAGATACGTGGCTTCTATGTACTCCAACATCTGAACACATTTGAAAATCCAAAGCCTAATATCACATTTATTTCTTCAGTCAGTCACTGTAGAAGTAAGGTTGCAAATACTGAACACTAACTCACATTTTAAAAAGTGAAAGGTTATTAAAATTTCATTTCATAATGTCTTTCATTAGTTTTATATTCCTTAAAATGCCTATCTTATTTTACTTTCTAAATGAAATTCATTTTTCTTTCAGTACAGATACATTTTTTTCCCCTCAGCTCTCATCCTCATTTCTCACTTTTTTTCATTTTCTTTTTGGTCTGGATATTTCCTTGAACATCTTTTCAGTATTCTAATAATGTATATCAAATACCCAAAGAAAACACACTTTTGGAAAGATTGATCGGCTAAAGTTCATGAATATGAATGAGTAACTTGTGTTTAACACATAAGTAAGATACCACCTTTTCTCTGTCATGCAAATGGGAAAGTAAATACAATGTGGTCATTAATAATAATGAAATAATGCCATTTTGTATAAGCATTAGATTGTGTCATACATTTTAATGTAAAATTGTATGAGTCTTCTTGGTATAAACATTTTCCTATTTATTCTTTTTAACAACTGCATGAAAATTCACTGCGAAAATTCAGTCCAGGATTAGAATAGCGACCTATTCCAGCTAATGTTTAATTGTGTTTCTAATCCATGAAGCAAAATTTTTATTATCTTAGATATATTCACAGGGGGAATTGAGAACCCTGGGCTTACCTGGTGGCTCAAATGGTAAAGAATCTTCCTGCAATGCAGGAGACCTGGGCTTTATCCCAGGGTCAGGAAAATCATCTGGAGAAGAGAAGAGCATTCAACTTGAGTATTCTTGCCTGGAGAATTTCATGAACAGAGGATCCTGATGGGCTACAGTCCATGAGGTTGCAGAGTTGGACACGAATGAGTGAAGGATATACGTGTATGTATGTTGGGATGCAGTTTAGTTCAGTCAATGAAAACACGCTCTGTTTCACACTGTGGAAAACACGGCATCTCTGGCATCCTCCTTACTGAAGGATGCTTTCATCTGTAGACTTAGCACCACCCTGTGCCATCTTCATCCAAGTCACTACCTGGTCTAGCACATCTAACCTCTGTATGTTACTCTCTTTCTTGAGCTGACTTCTTTTTTTTTCTTTCTTCATTTATTTTTATTAGTTGGAGGCTAATTACTTTACAATATTGTAGTGGTTTTTGCCATACATTGGCATGAATCACCCATGGATTTACATGTGTTCCCCATCCCGGTCCCCCCTCCCACCTCCCTCCCCATCAGATCCCTCTGGGTCTTCCCAGTGCACCAGCCCTGAGCACTTGTCTCATGCATCCAACCTGGGCTGGTGATCTGTTTCACCCTTGATAGTATACTTGTTTCAATGCTATTCTCTCAAAACATACCACCCTCACCCTCTCTCACAGAGTCCAAAAATCTGTTCTGTACATCTGTGTCTCTTTTTCTATTTTACATATAGGGTTATCGTTATCATCTTTTTAAATTCCGTATATATGCGTTAGCATAGTGTATTGGTCTTTAGCTTTCTGGCTTACTTCACTCTGTATAATGGGCTCCAGTTTCATCCATCTTATTAGGACTGATTCAAATGAATTCTTTTTAAAGGCTGAGTAATATTCCATTGTGTATATGTACCATAGCTTCCTTATCCATTCATCTGCTGATGGGCATCTAGGCTGCTTCCATGTCCTGGCTATTATAAACAGTGCTGTGATGAACATTGGGGTGCATGTGTCTCTTTCAGATCTAGTTTCCTCAGTGTGTATGCCCAGGAGTGGGGTTGCTGGGTCATATGGCAGTTCTATTTCCAGTTTTTTAAGGAATCTCCACACTGTTCTCCATAGTGGTTGTACTAGTTTGCATTCCCACCAACAGTGTAAGAGGGTTCCCTTTTCTCCACACCCTCTCCAGCATTTATTGCTTGTAGACTTTTGGATAGCAGCCATTCTGACTGGCGTGTAATGGTACCTTGCTGTTGTTTTGATTTGCATTTCTCTGATAATGAGTGATGTGGAGCATCTTTCCATGTGTTTGTTAGCCATCTGTATGTCTTCTTTGGAGAAATGTCTGTTTAGTTCTTTGACCCATTTCTTGATTGGGTCATTTATTTTTCTGGAATTGAGCTGCAGGAGTTGCTTCTATATTTTTGAGATTAATCCTTTGTCTGTTGCTTGGTTTGCTATTATTTTCTCCCATTCTGAGGACTGTCTTTTCACCTTGCTTATAGTTTCCTTTGTTGTGCAAAAGCTTTTAAGTTTAATTAGGTCCCATTTGTTTATTTTTGCTTTTATTTCCAATATTCTGGGAGGTGGGTCACAGAGGATCCTGCTGTGACTTATGTTGGAGAGTGTTTTACCTATGTTCTCTTCTAGGAGTTTTATAGTTTCTGGTCTTACATTTAGATCTTTAATCCATTTTGATTTTATTTTTGTGTATGGTGTTAGAAGGTGTTCTAGTTTCATTCTTTTACAAGTGGTTGACCAGTTTTCCCAGCACCACTTGTTAACGAGGTTGTCTTTTTTCCATTGTATATCCTTGCCTCCTTTGTTGAAAATAAGGTGTCCATAGGTTTGTGGATTTATCTCTGGGCTTTCTATTCTTTGATCTGACTTCTTTGCTGTGATTGGTATTCTCTGATTTTCTCATGTGTTTTTCCTCTTGTGTATCTTTACTTATGCTTTCTTCTTTACCTAGAAATCCATCTTCTAGCTTTTTTATGTCATTTCCATAGTCTTGTCTGTTTTTTGTATTTTTAATCTGAGTTTAATAAACAGGTTTCCTGAAGCTTTGTATGGACACTAAGATTAGAAATAAAGAACTAGAGATGGAGATTTAGGTGATTTATGGGCTAGCTAAGTGCTCAGTCATAAAGAATCTGCCTGCCAAAGCAGGAGACACATTGTTTGATCCCTGGGACATGGGTTCAATCCCTGGGTCAGGAAGAGCCCCTGGAGAAAGAAATGAGAAATGACAACCCACTCTAGTATTCTTGCCTAGGAAATCCCATGGACAGAGGCGGCTGGTGGGTTATAGTCCATAGGGTTGTAAAAGATCAGACATGACTGAGGAACTGATTATGTTCAGTACACACACAGGCCCAGCTAGGGAAGTGCGGACTTGGACTTGCATTGCAAAGAACAGCTAAGAAAATAACCTGTTGGATAGAGCACTAAAAAAAAAAAAACTGTTTAGCTTGAATATCTGAGTTTGCCCATTGTTAGAATTCTTTTTCTAAGTGCTTTTTGAAATGATCAAAGAAATGTTTGAGGTGTGAGAAAAACTTACAAATTGTCCTGCACAAGTTAATGAAATGTGCTTTATCAAAGAACATCTCATCTTGAACAATCAGTCAATAGCAAATATGTCCTTAGTAGAGTGATGTTAATCTCAATACAAGTTTCTTAACCTCAAAACTACTAAATTCTGGATTTGGATGCTTCTTTGTTGGAGCATGGAGGCAGCTCCCCTGGCCTCTGCAAACTAGATATGCCTGTAGTGACATGCCCCTCCTGTCCATCAAACTGTGACAATCAAAAATGTCTGCAGACAGTGTCAAATGTCTCCTCTGAGGCAAAATCATCCTACTTAAGATTTACTTATCCATACTGTAAACATTTTTTGTAAAGAAATTAAATTCTTGAACTATTATCCTACTGTTTTACTTCTACAGCTATAAAAGATGGATGTTTTAATGCGTGCTTGCATACTGACTATACACAAACATCCATTAAACTTTAGCAATTTTGACCCAATTTTGTGTTTCTTCCCAAATGATTACCTCTTGAGCCCTCCGTACGTTAATTTTTAAATTCTGTTTCCTTGATTTTTAGATGTCTTTATCTAGCACAAATCATTTAACATAGGGAATTAGTTCTGGAATCTCAATTGTTTTTGTAGTAATGGGTACACAAGATTCAAGTGAATTAAAATAACTCATTTTTAATGCTAACACATGAATAAGAATATCTTCCTTGCCAAATTTCACCTCAGTGTTATGAATTTAAAGAAATAAGGGCTGGGAAGATCCAGAGGAATCGGGTGGAGAGGGAGGTGGGATGGGAGACCGGGATGGGGAATTCGTGTAACTCTATGGCTGATTCACATCAATGTATGACAAAACCCACTGAAAAATAAAAAAAAAAAAAAAATAAATAAAGAAATAAGGGGAAAATACTGTATCATGATACTGAGAGGAAAAATTAAAAATACAACAATAAGATAAACACACACATAAGCCCACACACAACTTTAACTCAAAAGGATTAAAAATCAAATAGAATAATACATAAATGTATGAAGATCACAGCAAAAAATTCACAATGACCAAGACAGCAGAGACATGCATAAAGAAAAACAGAAAAACAGCAAAGACATATAAGTTGAAATGAGATAATCATTTTACTATTAAAATAGGAGGAAAAATATGAGAATGGGAAGACCTTATGATTCTTCAGTTACTTGGACATGCACATGTATTTCTGGTATCATCGAATATACATACCCAAGCCTGCTGAAGGCCTTTGAGTAGCCTTTCTTTGACCAGGATATAGTGACATACACCTTTTAAGGCTCTGAACTATCCAGACTGTGTTCTCAGGGATATAGTAGGTGAAAGCAACAAGGAACCCACCTGCCAATGCAGGAGACAGTAGCTTGATCCCAGGATCTGGAAGATCCCCTGGAGAAGGAAATGGTAACCTACTCCAGTATTCTTGCCTGGGAAATCCCATGAATAGAGGAGTCTGGTGGGTTACCGTCCATAGGGTCGCAAAAAGTCGGACCTGACTTAGCAACTGAACAGCAACAGCAAGTAGGTGAAAAGGTTTTAAGAAGGTGAGTTCACTTCCAAGCTGGAAAATTCCAGCTGGAGGTAGAAGTGGATTTCTTATAAATGCAGATGCAGAGTGAAGAACAGCTTCAAGAACCAAGTTTGTATTTATGGTAGGCAATTAAAATCAAGGGTTTCACATTAAGGAGCTTATGAAGGAAGAAGATTCAGAAGATATTCCTTGAGTTGGGCGGGAATAGCTGAGGGTGGGAGTTGGAGAACTTGCGTAGGGCTTTTATTAGAAATATGTTTTCTTATCTTAAGAAGAAAAAAGATCCTAAACATCACACCTTTTTTTCAATACCCCATGCTTGGTATATGCCAAGTAACCATATTTGATTCCTATGCTTTATTTTGCTCTAATACTGTTTTTAAGTTATAGTTTTTCAAGATCTTTAGGGAAACATGTAATCCACGTCTATTCATAAGTTGCCATTTAAAAATATTTAAAACTCACATAGGGAAAATCCCAAAGTAGCATTTTTGCTCTGGTGCTTCTGCTTCCTTCTCTGTCCTACACACATGGTGAGGTGATGAAATACTGCAACCATGCCAAGGGAAGACTTTTTCACTTTGCAACATCTTTAATATTTATAAAGTGATTATAACTCTTGATTATAGAATAGACTTGATTTGGAACTCTGGGTTTTTTCTAGACATATATTCTAACTTGAGATCCACTTAATGCCAAAAAATTGGCAAGACAGAATAAGAAAAAAATTAGGTCACAAATATAAAAGTCAAAAACATTCCTTCCAAACTTGTGTTTTAGTGTTCCCTTAGATTTTGCTTTCTTCTTTATGACTCAGCATCTTTCAAATAGTGTCATCAAGATACAGCTTTCTAGCCCGCACAATGATGCAGATATTTGATCCCAGAATCTAAATGCCTTCAACCAAATCTTCTGGCTATGCAAATTAAGATTCTCTAAAACCTAGAGCCCATTTTGTTAATTCTAGATGCAAACAAATAGGAATTGAGAGATAATCCTGCATGAGGCTCGTAAGGACAGAAGAAAACCCAAACTAACTAACAAGGGTAAAGACAAAGAAAAATTTAAGCAGAGTTTTAGATTGAAAACAAAGGTAAGTAACATATACAGAAGAAACAAAAGTGGATGAAAATGAAGGAAGTGAGTCAATGTATATGCTAGGAAATCTAGTTAACCAAACTGTGGGCTTCTGATGGATGATCCATTTTACCTGAGACACCAGAAATGTCATGAAAATTATGTCTAGGGCAAAAGTCAGCTGTTTTGTTGAGCTGCTAACATTTGTCATTGATACCATTTTGAAGTTGTCTTGCTTCTTGTCAAACAGCAAGAGAAACACAAATCCATTTTCCATGGTTTCATTGGAATGGACCCATGCAAATTCTATCACTCCCATGAGTGGTTTCCCATTCCCAAACCCTCTATGTGCCACGTCATATCTTGCTCTCTTCTGTTTTATGTAGCTGCCTGATGTGACATTGCTTACCCATTTTTTTTCTCTTAATCTTTACCCTTTCTTTTGTCAGTTTCTTACAGTGTCTAAAATAGAGTGGGAAATCTTTACAATTATGTCAGGTAAGTGAGTTAACATTGAATGTCATGTCATTTAGCCCAGTGCATTTTATGGCAAGTGATATTTCCTTTTAACTTTATCAGCATAAGACTAATTTCTTTCCTGTGTTTTAAATTTTTGTCTATACTTCAAAATTAGCTGAAAATACAGGGGGAAACAGGGTCCTCCTTCATAGAGTGTGATTTGTTTGAGTAACAGGATAAAACAATTTCTTAAATGAATCATTAATTGTGATAAGAACTAACAAGTGAAAGTTATTTTGGAAGCAGAGAGTATGACTTGGATGAGGGATTTAGGCAAATATTCCATGAAGTATAGACACTTCAGCCAGTCTTCAAGGAAGGGTTGAGTTTTTCCAAAGGTTGTCTCAAGGTTGGATTTCTGCAACTGACAGGATCTGGTTTATTAGTTCCTTGGGATATTACTGTTGGGGATGTGATCTGATCAGATCAGATCAGATCAGAACAGAGATCAGATCAGGCCCTGAGTATCTGTGTTTGGTGACTCTTCCAAGAGCATGCCTAAAACTATATAAGACCTTTTGCCAAAGAAAATTTTCTCTTGTAATAGTTCTTGAGTTTTTGGGTTCTTCTTTAAGAATAATGAATAATCAGATGTAAGCTTTCTGCTTTCTGTCCTCCATATGCACCATTTTTTCCCTCTTATTTTTGTATCTCAGTTCTTTTCTTCTACACTGTAGGCAAACTTTTAAACTTTGTCTTCCATATCCTTAGCATTAATCTTGCTCTTCAGTGCCTCCAATATGGATTTTAGAATTTTTTTTCCCATTATAATTCTCTTTATGTTCCCAGTTTCCTTTCATAACCTGTTATATAGCTTTTTTGCAGTTTCCTGTTCTTTCCACTTTGCTTTTGGCTAAGTTTTATGAAAATCATGTTGTTTTTTGCACTTGGATGAGAGCCAGGTTGTTTCTGATTTGTAATAACATGGAGATTTTCTTCTGGGTGCTCTAATAGATCATTTCCACAAAAATAATCTTTCTCCAGAAATCACTGGGATAAGATCATCTTTCTGAGAATCTCAAGTAGTTCCTCTAGGATGTGTTTAGTTAAGTATTCACTGGAAAACATAACCCGAAACGATACTTAGTGCTGACACTTTATCATGAGGTACCTCCCAGGACAGCCAGAGCAGGCTTCTCTTCTCTAGAGGACAGGATGACTGGATCGACCCATGATCAGTCAGAGCAGCTGCAGCTGAGAAGTGGAAAGAAATAAAGGAATTGGATCATGAATGAAATTCAGAGACTTTGACTGAGTGAGTATGTGTGTGTGTGTTTTACTCTTAACTGATCAGAGAACAAAATTTCTCAAATGATAGGTCAGAAGTCAGGCTGGCTGTCCATATATGTCATGTCCTATACCCTAGAGCTATAGTTAGAAGAAACTTTTTCAAGCCCCCAGGCCCATTTCTATTTCTGCTTGCTGTTCAGTCCTCAAGTGGTGTACTACTATTTGCAACCCCATGTACTGCAGCATGTGAGACCTCCCTGTCCCTCACCATCTCCTGGAGTTTGCTTAAGCTGTTTGTAGTGGCATTTACTGATTCATTTCTGTTCTACTTTGGCAGCATGTCCCCCTGCCCTACTGCCTAATTCTCAGGTGATCAGAACTGGGAGCTCTTGCGCTGTGGAATGTCTGTACCTATTAGATATACTGGGCTTACTTGGTGGCTCAGATGGTGAAGAGTCTGCCTGCAATTAGGGAGACTCAGGTTCGATCCTTGGGTCAGAAAGATTCCCTGGAGAAGGGAATGACAAGCTGCTCCAGTATTCTTGCCTGGGAAGAATTCCATGGACAAATATACTACTGGGTTTTTTGCTGCCTTTGCCTATTCAGAATACAATGAAATAGTATAGCGGCCACCCCCTCACGCAGGTATGTGCCTGCACATACACATACACCACTCCACACACATGCCTCATCACACATGCCATTCATGTTTCTATACATGCTCTGCCCCTCTGACACCTACTTCACATACATGCATTCCATATAGTCTGACTTATTTTCTGGTATGTTCTTTCTGATATAAAAGTAGTCAACTAGCAGGAAGGCAGGAGTGGTAAGGGAAGAGAACCAGAATCCCGACTCAGAGAAAACGACCCTGAGGCTATAGGCACAGCTGTAGTTTTCGGACTCCAGCATGCACTGTGAGAGCTACAAGCCACTCTCTCTCCTTTTCTAATGGTCCCTGTCTCCTGCCGACAGTCACAGAGGGTTCCAGGATTCTGGTATTAGGTTGATGATCCAGCTGGGTTTTAATAGTTGTGAGCTTTCCTCTTTTTTTTTCCTTTGTGTTACTGTGAAGCTGCTAGGCAAGTATAGATTTATTTTGTTTGTTTTTTCTTTTGCCTCATTTCCCCCACAAAGTCCCTATACAGGCATACCTCGTATTGTTGCATTTTACTTAATGGTGCTTCTCAGATACTGCTTTTTTTCGCACATTAAAGTTTTGTGCAAGTGCATTGATGCCATTTTTTCAATATTATTTGCTCATTTTATGTCTTGGTGTCCCATTTGGTAATTCTCACAGTTGTCACAGTTTTTCATTATTTTATTTATTATGGGGATGTGTGATCAGTGATCTTTGCTATTACTGTTGAAATTGTTTGGGGTAAACTTTGCCCATAACATGGTAAACTTAATTGTTAAAAGTAGTGTATTCTGACTGCTCTATCAACCAGCTGTTCTCTCCTTTCTCACTCTCTTCAAATATCCCTCTTCTCTGAGACACTGCATATTTTAATTAGGCCAGATAATAGCTCTACAGCGGCCCCTAAGTACTTACATGTCTCTTGAAAAGTGAACCTCTCTAGATGCTCAGTTGTGTCCCTACTCCCATGGACTGTAGCCTTCAAGTCTCCTCTGTCTATGGAATTCTCCAGGCAAGAATACAGAAGTAGGTAGCCATTCCTTTCTCCAGGGAATCTTCCCAACCCAGGAGTTGAACCTGGGTCTCCAAAATCACTGCAGATGGTGATTGCAGCCATGAAATGAAAAAATGCTTGTTCCTTGGAAAGAAATTTATGACCAACCTAGACAGCATGTTAGAAAGCAGAGACATTACTTTGCCAACAAAGGTCTGTCTAGTCAAGGCTATAGTTTTTCCAGTAGTCAAGTATGGATGTAAGAGTTGGACTATAAAGAAAGCTGAGCACTGAAGAATTGATGCTTTTGAACTGTGGTGTTGGAGAAGACTCTTGAGAGTCCCTTGGACTGCAAGGAGATCCAACCAGTCCATCCTGAAGGAGGTCAGTCCTGGGTGTTTATTGGAGGGACTGATGTTGAAGTTGAAACTCCAATATTTTGGCCATGTGATGGGAAGAGCTGACTCATTTGAAAAGGCCCTGATGCTGGGAAAGATTGAAGGCAGGAGGAGAAGGGGACGACAGAAGATGAGATGGTTGGATGGCATCACCGACTCAATGGACATGAGTTTGGGTAAACTCTGGGAGTTGGTGATGGACAGGGAGGCCTGGCCTGTTGTGATTCATGGGGTCACAAAGAGTCTGACATGACTGAACAACTGAACTGAACTGAACTCCTGCATTTCAGGCCAGTTCTTTACCATCTGCTGAACAGTTAAACTAGTTGGGTTGCAGTGGAAAAGTTCTTGAAGAAAATGAAAAGTGTTACTTCAGTGGACACATGAATGATTAGAAGTGAGTGCTGAACTGAGGAAAGTTTTAGTGATCTGGATAGAAGATCAAATCAGCTACAACATTCCCTTAATCCAAAGCCCAATCTAGAGCAAGGCTCTAATTCTCTTCCATTCTGTGGTGACTGAGTGTTGAGGAAGCTGCAGAAGGAAAGGTTGAAGCTAGCAGAGGTTTGATCACATGCTTGAAAGAAAGAAACCATTTCTATAACATAAAAGAGCAAGTTGAAGCAGCAAATGCTGATGTAGAAGCTGCAGAAAGTTATCCAGCCAATCTTTAAGATTATTAATGAAGGTAGCTACATTAAGAAGAGGTTTTTCCATATAGATGAAACAGCCTTGTATTGAGAGAAAATGCCTTCTAGGAATTTTATAGCTAGAGAAGAGAAGTCAATGACTGGCATCAAAGCTTCAAGGGACAGGCTGACTCTCTCACTAGGGGTTAATACAGCTGGTGACTTTCATTTGAATTCAGTGCTCATTTGCCATTCTGAAAATCTTATGGCCCTTAAGAATTATGCTAAATCTGCTTTGCTTGTGCTCTCTAAACAAAGCCTGGATCTTTTTACAACACATCTTTTAACATCTTTTAAAAGCACATCTTTTTACAACTTGGCTTGCTAAATGTTTTAAGTCTGCTGTTGAGACCTACTGCTCAGAAAAAAACATTTCTTTTCTAAATATTACTGCTCATTGGAAATGCATCTGGTCACTCAAGACCTCTGATAGAGATGTACAATAAGATTGATGTCATTTTCATGCTTAGTAACACCACATCTATTCTGCATCCCATGGGTCAAGGAATAATTTCTACTTTCAAGTTATATTATTTAAGAAATATATTTTGTAAAGGCTATAAACAGCCATAGATAATGATTCCACTGATGGTCCTAGGCTAAGTAAAAACCTGTGGGTAAAGATTCCATTTTTTATATGCCATTAAGAATGTTAGAGATTTGTGGGAAGAGGTCAAAATGTCAACATTAATAGGCATTTGGAAGAAGTTAATTCCATCCCTCATGAGTGATATTTAGGGATTCAAGACTTAAGTGGAGGAAAAAAAGATACAGATGTGGTAGGAATAGCAAGAGAACTAGAATCGAAAGTGGAGCCTGGAGATGTGACTGAATTTCTGCAGTCTCATGACAGCTTTCATGGATGAAGTTTGCTTCCTATGGTTGAATGGAGAAAGTGGTTTTTTGTGATGGATCTTCTCCTGGTGAAGATGCTGTGAAGATCATTGAAATGACAACAAAGAATTTAGAATACCACATAAATTTAGTTGGTAAAGCAGGGGTAGGATGTGTCAGGACTGAATCTAATTTTGAAAGGTATTTTACTGTGGGTAAAATACTATCAAACAGCATTTCATGTTATGCATCCTAATGTCATGCTAAGTCACTTCAATCGTGTCTGACTCTGTGATCCTATGGACTGTAGTTTGCCAGCCTCCTCTATCTATGGGATTCTCCAGGCAAGAATACCAGAGTGGGTTGCCAAACCCTTCTCCAGGGGATCTTTCAGACCCAGGGATTGAACCCATGTCTTCTGCATTGGCCTGCGGGTTCTTATCACTAGCACCACCACAGAGAAATCTAAAGGAAGAATCGATCAAAAGGAAGAAAGGAAAAATCAATAGATGCAGCAAGCTTCATTATTGTCTTATTTTAAGAAATTGCCACAGCCAACTTGAAGCCAAACATTCAGCAACCAATACTCTGATCAGTCAGCGGCCATAACATTGAGGCAAAACCTCCACCAGCAAAAAGATTATGACTTGCTGAAGGCTCAGATGATGGCTAGCATATTTTAGGAATAAAGTCTTTGAAAATTAATATATGTATGTAGGATTTTAGACATAATGTTATTGCACACTTAGTAGACTGTATGGTGTAAACATAGCTTTGTCTTGCCCCTTAGTCCCCATAAATAAACATAACTTTTATACACTCTGGAAAACCAGAAAATTTTTGTGACTGGCTTTGTTGAGATATTTGCCTTATTGCTGTGGTCTGGAACCAAACCAGCAACTTCTCTGAGGTATGCCAGTAGATGTATTTATTTGTGTTACTTTACCAACATTAATTTGGAAAAGACCCTGAAGCTGGTAAAGATTGAGGGCAGGAGGAGAAGGGGACAACAGAGGATGAGATGGTTGGATGGCATCATCGACTCAATGGACATGGGTTTGATGGAATCCGGGAGTTGGTGATGGACAGGGAGGCCTGGCGTGCTACGGTTCATGGGGTCACAAAGAATCAGACACAACTGAGTGACTGAACTGAACAGAACTGACCAATATTAATATCTAAAAGGAAAAGCTCCAGTCTTTTGGAATTATAAAATACTACAATATAATGTAGTATTGACTAATTGCTTTTTAAAATTATTCCTTTGACTTTTCATACAGAGAATATATTTTCTGACTGAGGAATGGCGGCAGACTCTAGGACTGAATTTGTGATAGTGCTGATATCACAATGGAAAAGAAGATCCCAAAGTCATTTTAAGACTTGATTCACCATTAGTTGCTCAGCAAACCAAGTGGAAACCACTAAGAATGGCATTTGTGCACAGGAGATAGTCACTCAAGCCCACACCCACAAAAATGCACACATAATGATGAGCTTATGCCCTGATATTACAAAACAGGTGAAGAAATGTAATGCTAAATCAATCAATAAACTTTCTCCAAATGGAAAATTTTATTGAACATTCTGATAATTTTTTTCCTTATAAATTGTACAGATTAAAATGTCAATATTTAAGAGAATACAGTATCTGCATTATCAAGTGTAAAGATAGTATATGAAAATAACAAAACATATAACTAGAAGCAATCCAGTGGAATGGAATAGAGAGCCCCCAAAATGATGCCATTTGTGGCAAAATGGATGGACCTGTAGATTGTCATGCTGGGTAGGGTGATCCAGAGAGAGGGAAACAGATTCATCTGATGTCACTCACATGTGGGATCTAATTTAGAAAATGATATAGATGAACCTGTTTATGAAACAGAGCATTCTGATAATTTAAGCTTAGTGTGCCTAGGACATTCAAAGAGATGACTGAAGTTATTTACATTATTATAAAATTAGCTACTAATTTTGGAATAATGGCATGCAGAATTTATATAAGAAAAGATAATTATTGAGTGAATCAATTAGGGATCTTGGATATGAAAAGTACACTAGCAGTTAAAGAAGAAATTAGTGAACTGGAAGAAAATACTATTTACAACTATCTCTGATTATTTCACTCCACACATACACCAATTTTTTCCCTGTGATTCCCTTTGCTTTAAAATAAAAATTAAAATTACCAGTTTTCATTGTCTATATACCCCTACAACTCCCAGCCATATTTTCTGCATCTTTGCCTCAGACCCCTCTACTCCCTTCTTCTCTGGGCTCTAGGTTTTTGGCTCTCTTTTCTGATGCTGTTTCATTTTGCTTCATTTTGGCCTTGTAGTACTTAATATTCTTTGAAATGTTAGTTGTGTCACCATCCCAGATAAGATTTCTGAGTGAGGTCAAGGGTCCCTATCATTTATACTGTTCTGGTCTCAATGCAGATGATTAACACACTTAACATGACACAAGAATGTGAGCACCAAAATAGCAAAATTTAGACTGTTCTGTTTATTGCTATAGCCTCAGCACTTAAAGCCTAGATTCTATGAGGCAACGTTTGTTTTGTTTTTGTTTTTTTTTGTCAAATATTTGATTAGTGGGATCATGTGATTATTGACTGTCTTCACCTAGATTATGAGTTCCCTGGAGTTAGTCTTGTGCTGTTTTCTTTGTCAGATTATCCTGTTTTGACTACAGTGTTTAGCACATACAAGAAGATCAATAAATATTTGTCCAAGAATAAAATTATACTCTTAAGATGCATAAAGCAGGATGCCTTGTGGTGTGACTGTGTTCATGTCTGCCTCCTGCAGTAGACTGAGTTTCCAGACCATTGTTCCTCTTTCATTCATGTTTGAACCTCTGTAGAGACCAGCACAATTCTTTTCAGTGAGTGGTTGCTTACTAATTATTTGGTTGAATAAGCAAATGAATGAAAACATCCACAATAATATTAGCAAATAGACTGTAAGATATGAAAAGCCCTTTTTATTAAAACCACAGGACTTATCCCTAGAAGGTTAAGCTGATATCACACCAGGAAAATTAACAGAACACATCAGAAGAAAACATTGTTAAAATCTATGTAGTTATTGTAAAAGCCAAGAAAGTATCTGTTAAAAATTCAACAGCTGTTTGACATAAGCATTCTGAAAAAAGAAAGAATGCTGCTCTTTTTATAAGGCCAAACTATGTTTCAGTAAGCATTGCCTTTAATGCAGAAATACAAGAGAATTTCTATAACAAACAGGAATAAAACAAACATGGCTTGTTGCTGCTAACATTGTTTTAAATCATAATGAAAAATCATGCTAAAAATATAATTACTAAGTCTCAAAATCTTTAGTATGCTCCTGGGATGATATTAAGGATAAATCAACAGGTGAAACCTTGCTTTAAATACTAGCAAGAAAAAGAAATACAGTTGTTTCTGTTGGATCATGACTGAGAAATCTAAGAGGTAAGTAAAATAACACAGTAAATGCTAGTATGGGAAAACAGACAAAAAAGTAGTAAGTGAAAAAAATGGTGAGTTACAGCTATAATATTAAAACCTAAAATCTGTAGACTATAATTTCAAGCAAAGGACATGGATTACCCCAAAATAGCTGCTGTTCCTGTTATTACCACCAGAAATTGCTTTAGACACTGATACATGATAGGATGGACGATAAGCGTGAATTATTTCTCATGCACATAACACCTTGAATTGTATATTGTCTCTTTTTTACCAGTCAGAAACAGGGTGACATCTTGGCTCAGTAGGTAGGATAAATACCCTAGGCTAGATCAGGTGGTTTGGTCCCTAACTAAGGGCTTCTTTACAATACAACAGCAGGACCAAGAAAATACAAATAGTAGTAAAACACTATGAGTGTGTACACATGCTAGAAGCTCACAGACACAAGTCATTGTCAGTTGGGTCTTAAGAAAGGAATCAAACCTATTCCAAAAAACAATAGCAAAACTGACAATGAACACCAGTTAGTGACAATGGACAGTGGCTAGTGACAGTGACTAGGAAGAATTAAAGGAAAATTATCCCTTTCGATGACAACCTGCCTCAATGTGATACTTGGGGAATTTCTTCCATGTCTAGGAATAGACACTTTCTAAAGAAAACATTTTTTTTTTGACAAAGTGGGCGTGGGGATGGCAATCAGTTCTTGTCCAAGTTAACTTTATCTTGAATGCAGTAACTGAAAATGACAGACACAAAAAGCACCTTACATGTAAATCAATATCATTCTGAGTGTTTTCAATCCTTAATGCACCAAACATATACACATAATCATGTGTGATATGATTACATGATTATATGTGTGTAATACTAACTGCAAAACATTGAGTTAGGTCCTACGGATATTCCTTAGAATTGAAATCCCCTATCCACATTCCCACTTGTATGATGACTGTATCATGTTTAAGGTGAAATGTTTGAGAGTTTGTATACATTTCTTTAATGTTGTCATTTATGTCTATTTTAGCATTTCTTTCTCTTTTGTTGAAAGACATTGTGAGCATGTGGCATGTCACTGCCACATATCATTTTGTGAGTTCTCTCCTTACCTCTGTTATATGTTATTGCGTTATCAAGATTGTAATTTTATTTTTGTTGGCTCTTTAACTTGAGGCTTTTTAGTAGGGTCTTTTTTGTATCCTCAATAATATTTATTATTTTTTATATTTTTATCACAATAATCTATCCATAGAATACTCAAAACAATTTTAAAAAAGGTGAAAACATTTGAATTTTATAGGATCAAGGAGGTAAGAACACTTCAGTATCCAGTTTTCCTAGGAAGAGAAACAGTTACTCCTGGGATACTAATAGATCTCGTGTCTCTTCTGTGAGCCCAGTCTTCCTCACCAAGGACCACTTATTCATGTGCATGGTAAGGAACTCTTAGTTTTGTAAACACTTCTATAAGCTGGGGACATTTAGTCATGTGTAGGACTCCTCTGTTCTGAACTGCATCTCAGAAAAACAGGTAGAGCCAAAACCATCTTCAGGCATACAAAATTGCAGAAATGCTTTGTTCAGAGGCATATTCTACAGTGCTGTTTTTAGGCCAGATCCCCTGGAGAAGTGAGAGGCTACCCACTCCAGTATTCTGGCCTGGAGAATTCCATGGACTGTATAGTCCATGGGGTCAAAAAGAGGGGGGCGTAACTAAACAACTTTCATTTTCTTTCATTCTATAGTATAGTTATTTTATCTCCATCTATATGTAGGAAGCAGACTCAAAATGCTCAGTCAACTAATTTGTCCAAAGTCCCACAGTTGGTTGATTCAGATTTCAAACTCTTAGCTCTTGGACCCTTAGTATCTGTATTTCTAGATTGAAGCTTACATATGATTCAGTGGTCAATAGTTGTTAGCTTTTATTAGGAAAACTTTGAAACACTTTTTCCCAGACATTCTCAATCGACAAACATGGAGATTGATCTCTTTGAAAGATAAGTAACTGTTCTTTTATTTTCAGTGAACGTGCTATATAACCTATTGCTTGCATTCCCATGAATCCGTGGAGAGCCAGTTGTTGGAAGCACAACTGATAGGTTCTTATCTGACACCTTTGCCACCTGTCTCATGGTTCAGACATGAGAATATCTTCTCTTTTCCTCTCCATCAGTTCTGCCCTTTGTCAATTCTATCTGGACTTTTAGTTTCTCAGCAAGTGCAAGAGTGCCTCAGTCTATCATCACTGCTGCTTTTCCTTTTTTCTAACCACTGGATCTTGAATTAATGACTTTAAATTGGGAATCGTCTATTCTGCCTTG
Source organism: Muntiacus reevesi (assembly GCF_963930625.1). Classification (NCBI taxonomy): domain Eukaryota; kingdom Metazoa; phylum Chordata; class Mammalia; order Artiodactyla; family Cervidae; genus Muntiacus; species Muntiacus reevesi. The sequence continues at coordinate 116,385,984 of NC_089250.1, forward strand.
GCTGTTCTTTGCTTTTCTCATCTTTATGAAGACACATTGCCAGAATAATTCTTGCCAACTGACTCACCTTTGTATTTGGTGACAGGTCATTTTTTTTTTTTTTTTTCATTTCACCACTGACTGATTTTGAACTTGATACTTGCTTATTGAATATAGTTATTATTTCTCACGTTTCTTTTTTTGACTGCTAGATCCAATCAGGTGGTGGTGACCTGAGATTCTACTTATTTTGCCATTTTCCTGGCTGGTCTGTGACTACGCTAGCATAGAAATGAATGTTAAAATTACTATGCCTTTGAAATCACTCATAAATGGCAGTGGTAATTGAGAGTGCAGTGAAAACTAAGTGAAGTTCTTATAAGGCTTCTGAGGAATACTTCAGTACTGGATTTGATTAAGGAAAAAAAAAAGCTTAAAGGGTTGTCCTTTCTCATTTTGATTGTTCCTTTACCATACATCTAATTCCATTCTGTGACAAAGAGAAGATTTGAAATCGTGTTTGAGATAGTACACTAATGTTTTCTTCTGAATATTGCTTTTTCACTGTTTTGATTAGAAGCACTCAAATAATGTTGATGGACTCTGGAAATGATTTTTATAATGAAAGGGGATGTTGAAGTGGAGAAGATTCAATGAAAGGTTCTTAAATAAAAACTCCTCTTGAATATAAAGAACATGGCACTGGCAGATGACCTTGTAAGATATGTTACTCCAAGAAAGACTATTGGGCCTTTTATTCTTTCCACTTCTCTATAACTTCTTTTATTTCTGGGACATCATACTATGTTCCTTTATTAATCCCTATCCTTGAGCCCTGATTTGGGGGACAGCCTTCATTTTCATTTCAGTTCAAGGGACTTGTATCTTAATTGTCCTTGAATATGACTGTCAGCCTGGAAATTCAGCTCATTTCTCTTTTTTGGACCGGAAACCACCTGTATAATAAGATAGCTGGTGATGTTCCCTGTTTTCTAGAGGCCCCCATGTGGGTATCCAGATGAGACTGCTAGTAGGACCTTCCTCGCGTAACTCTAGAACAGGGGCACACCCAGACCCCCACAGAGTTCCAGAGAACTGGAACATTTTTAATTTATGAATGCAGTTTGAAAAAAGTTTTAAAAATTATTTTTTATGTAAAACAATATAATATACCTGAATGATAAACAAGAGAGTAAAATATTTATAAACACATAAATTTAGTGTGCATTGTATAATTAAACCTAAGTGCAAACTTGAGACTTTTTGTAAATATTGAGGCACAGGTTAAATCGACATTGTGTTCTTACCCTTGGCCCAACATTTTGAGAAATTTTCAGAGGGAAAATGCCTAAATAAAGTGAATATGCTCTTAATGGAAAGAAACTTAACCTGGAAGCAAACATGATTTTTGATTCAATAGTATTGTGTTGGTTTCTGCCATACATCAACATGAATCAGCCACAAGTATACCTATGTCTCCTTCCTCCTGAACCCCCCTCCCATCTCCCTGTTCATCCCACCCCTCTAGGTTATCACAGAGTGCTGAGTTGAACCCCCTCATTCACACAGCAAATTCCCCTTTGCTATCTATTTTACATATGGTACTGTGTATGTTCCCATCCTATCCTCTCAAATTTGACATTAATTTGCCATGAGGCCATAGATAAATCACACAACTCTGAACTTCATTTTATTTTTTTTCTTTCCGTGGATAATATTGCTTGCCAGATTGCACATAAATGGATAAGTTTAAGGTACAGATTAATTTATAAAGTATTTTTGAAATGTCAAAGACTTTTGAGTTTAAAATGAGAGAAGAAAGATAATAAAACCCCTTCTCCATGCGAAGCTTAAACTAAGCAGAGATCTTTAGTGAAACTAAGCTTCAGTCAAATATATGCGGTATAACTCCAGATTCTAGTATGCAGTTTCAAAAGTAGATAGTGTACCTTTCTGAGCAGACAATCCCTTATTTGGTACAATAACAGTAAGTTGGATTGTCCCTGTAACCCACTGAACATAATGGAACAATAGGGGAACTTGAGGCTGAAAATAGGACACATTGCTACTGCTGCTAAGTCACTCAGTCGTGTCCGACTCTGTGCGACCCCATAGACCGCAGCCCACCGGGCTCCCCCATCTCTGGGATTCAACAGGCAAGAACACTGGAGTGGATTTCCATTTCCTTCTCCAATGCATGAAAGTGAAAAATGAAAGTGAAGTCGCTCAGTCGTGTCTGACTCTTAGCGACCCCACGGACTGCAGCCCACCAGGCTCCTCCGTCCATGGGATTTTCCAGGCAAGAGTACTGGAGTGGGGTGCCATTGCCTTTCTGAGGACACATTGAGACTCCCCCTATTGCATAGGAAGAATCAGGTGGTGCGCCGGGCTGGAGGAGAAACTCCCATGCGAGCAGTCGTGAGTGGCTAATCTCTCTTGGCTGGGAGAAAGACTAAACAAACCTAAACACAGAAGCTCATTTTAATGCATTTCACAGTCAACTGGAACAATTGCTTCTGTACTGGATCTTACCTTGACCCCTCCCAACAGGAATTCTGGATACTCACCATATTCAAAAAGAAACTACCAGCATATACTTAGGAAGATTCATCCTATTTCAAGGTGGTGAAAATGAGGGAACCATTATAGGGTAAATACAAAACTACTGAAAGAATAAATGGAATGGAATAGAAAAAAGATGAAAAAAATTCACCAGGAAAAATTTGCTACAGAGAAAATGAAACTAATGGCCAAATATTACCATAAATAAATAACATATCTTTTAAAAATATGTATTTCATGTATTTTTTTAAAATTTATTTGACTGTGGCTTGTCTTAGTTGCAGCCTGTGGGATCTTCAGTCTTTGCTGTGGTGTGTTTAGTAGTGGTATATGAACCCTTAGTTACAGCATGTGGGATATAGTTCCCTGACCAGGGGTCAAAAGATGGTCCCCTGCATTGGGAGCACAGAGTCTTAGCCACTGGACAACCAGGGAAGTCACTGAATGACATACCTTATTAAAGCAATGACCTCTTTAAAGTGTCAAAGCAGAGATCCTGAGCACAGAAATTCAGAAAAAGCATAGAAGAATCAAACAAATAAAAAAAGATGGTGTATAAACAGATAAAGCAAGGAAAATAGAAAAGAATATTAAAACTAACAACATAAAGTTATATTTGAAATAATACAAAGGAGAATAGTCACTGATGAAATGTATCATAAAAGACATGGAAATAGAATAAAGTGAAACAGAATTTTTAATAAACAGTGAATTAAAGTGATCATAAAATTAGAAGAAAATAACTAATTGGAAGACAAAAATGAATTAAAAAGTTTCAGCATATCTGAATAATGTCCCTGAAAAGGAGAAATGAGCATGTGGAGAAAAATCTATTGAAAGTTATTTTTCCAGATGTGAAGACATTTTGAGAAGAAACATTTTTGACTTGAATCTGTGATTTGAAAGCGAGCACTCTGGAAAAATTGATGCACCATGATTAGCATCAATATCCTAATCAGCTTGACTTAATGAAATAAAAGAGAATTCTTTGGAAAGATTAGAACAATATCAAGTTCCATGTAAGGAGTGACCTCAGAATTCCCCTCAGCAATGTTCTGCGTTAGAGGAGAGCAGATCAATGACTCCTATGTCTTTAGGGAGGACAGTGTGTCCCAGCCTCTTCAACTTAACCAACATATTGTTAAAGTAAAGGCAACTGACAAACATTTTCTGACATGCAATGATTCTGGGAGTCTAGTTTCCAGGTTCCTTTAAATATATTCTTCCAACAAAAATGAATGGGGGTTTTGTCATACATTGATATGAATCAGCCATAGAGAATTATATTCAAAATCCTGTAATAAATCATAATGAAAAAAAAAAAATGAATGGGGGAACTATGGCAAAAAGACTGGTGTAGGGACTTCCCTAGTGGTCCAATGGTTAAGAATCTGCCGTGCAGTGCAGGGGACATGGGTTCAATCCCTGATAAGCAAACTAAGATCCCACATGCCATTGAGCAACTAAGCCTGTGTTCCACAGAGTCTGTACACCCCAGCGAGAGATGCTGCATGATGGACCAAAGTTCCCATATGCCACAACTAAGACCCGATATAGCCAAACAAATAATTTTTTAAAGAAAATACTAGTGTTATTACTGTAGTAGTGATTGGTAATTATTATAATAAATGTTAGAATAGTAATATTCTCTCAGTTATGAAAAAAAATAGATGCTCAACTGTAGGAGATAGAAAGGGACAGTAGAATCCTCTCTTGGAAAACTAGTCCAGTGGAGAAAAACAGATATTTTATATTATAGTAAACTGAATACTAAGATAAGTCCCAGGGTGTATAGGGGAGGGGATTTTGGTGGCAGAAACTGCAATCAGAGTCTTTTAAAAAGATCAATCCAGCCTTATGATGCAACATGGATTGGGTGACCCACTTATTAGAGATCTAGAACAGTAATGACTGGTGTGAGTAAGTACTTTTCTGTGATCTTTTGAACAAAGTTGTGATAAAAATCTACCTCCTTTCCTTGGGACACCCTCCTGACATCCTTTTTGTCCACTCTGTTGCCTGTGTTTATAGTGGAATTGGGGCTTCTCCTAAGAGACATTTGCTTTCAGTCCAGACTTTACTCAGGAGTCTCTGCATTATGACTCTTCCTCTAGTTACTAATATACCGGCATCGTTGGCTTTTCTCTTTCCCTGAATTTATAAACATGATTTCTCGGAAACTTGTTGTGCATCTTCCTTTTGTCTGCCCTTCTTCCCTAGGATAGCATTCATTCCGATGGCTTAATACCATCTGTATTCTAATGACTCTCCTGAGATACAGGTTTGTATATTAAGCTGCTTCATTGTCCACCAAGTGATTTTCAGATATGTCTGGAGCACAGTTCTTTGGTCTTCTCCCCACACACACTCCTCCCTCATTCTTCCTGTTCATGATAAATGGCACCATCATCCAATCGGGTGGTCACACCAGAAACCTTGTGTTTCCTCTTAATGCCTACACTGCACTTCCCTGTCTGTGCCACCACCACCTGCTCACCTTCACTTCTAAATCATCTGACCTATCAGCCATGAAACTTATTTGTTCTACCTTCTCTCCATTTCTGCAACCACTGATTGGTACAAAGCAAACCATCATTATTTTTAGTTCAGTTCAGTTCAGTCATTCAGTCGTGTCTGACTCTTTGTGACCCCATGGACTGCAGCACACCAGGCTTCCCTGTCCATCATCAACTCCCAGAGCCTGACTGGGAGTCCATTGAGTCAGTGATGCCAAACAACCATCTCATCCTCTGCCGTCCCCTTCTCCTACCATCAATCTTTCCCAGCATTAGGGTCTTTTCCAAAGAGTCAGTTCTTTGCACAGGTAGCCAAAGTTTTGGAGCTTCAGCTTCAGGCTTCCAATGAATATTCAGGACTGATTTCTTGTAGGACTGACTGATTTGATCTCATTGCAGTCCAAGGGACTTTCAAGAATCTTCTCCAACACCACAGTTCAAAAGCATCAATTCTTTGGCACTCAGCTTTCTTTATTGTCCAACTCTCACATCCATACATGACTGCTGGAGAAACCATAGATTTGACTAGATAGATCTTTGTTAGCAAAGTAATGCTTTTTAATATGCTGTCTAGGTTGGTCATAATTTTTCTGGTTGTGGAGCAAGTGTCTTTTAATTTCATGGCTGCAGTCACTATCTGCAGTGATTTTGGAGCCCAAGAAAATAAAACCCCTCACTGTTTCCATTGTTTCCTCATCTATTTGCCATGAAGTGATGGGACCAGATGCCATGATCTTCATTTTTTTGAATGTTGAGTTTTAAACCAGCTTTTTCACTCTCATCTTTCACTTTCATCAAGAGACTCTTCGCCCTCTGTCATAAGGATGGTGTCATCTGCATATCTGAGGTTGTTGATATTTCTCCCAGCAATCTTGATTCCATCTTGTGCTACATCCAGCCTGACATTTCACATGACGTACTCTGTATATAAGTTAAATAAGCAGGGTGACAATATACAGCCTTGACACATTCCTTTCCCAATTTGGAACCAGTCCATTGTTCCATTATTTTACCTCTTGTCTGTTTCATTGATTCCTACATTCTTTCCCTATCTCTAACCCTTTTTCAAGGGCAATTTGAGTGATCTTTATGAAGCAAAATACATCACTCCCTAGTGCAAACATTCTCACTGGTTTCTACCTGCATTCAGGAGGAAACACCCAAACCTTACAAAGATCCAAAGGCCCCCTCCACATAAGGTGGTCACTTCTTTGGTTTTTCCACTCTGATGTTTCATTCTTCTTCCTCTTCCCCACCCCTACTATCCCACTATGCTCAAACCCAATGGTTTGTTAAACTGTTTCTAGAAGTGTTTCTGGTCTTGATTTAAAGGAAATTTAATTACATAAAGATCTCTATTAAAAAAAACAAAAACAAAAAACAACTTTCTGTCTTCTTTGTCTGCTTGAATTCTCTTCCAAGGGCTTCTCCATCTCAGCAGCTTGCTCATTTCCTCCAGAATAGCTAACCACAGGCTGTGGTTATGTTTATTTGTGACTGTTTGTGACCTTGTCTTCTGTCCCCATATCTGGACTGTAAGTTCCAGGAGGGTAGGGACAAGGTGATTGGTTTCCTCGCTCTCTGAGCTCCGGTTACCAGCCCAGTGCAGTAACATAGTAGACACTCAAGAGTAGGTACATAGTAGGTACCCAGTACATAATTGTTGAAAGAATGGTGTAAATTCATTATAATAGGATTAATCTTTATTTTCTTAAAGATTAATCACTATTAACAGAATCATTGTTAACTAAAGGAAAAATGAGGAAAAGAGAGGCAAGCCAGATCCAGAGCATGAAAGGCATTGAAAAAGTTCACCAGGATTTGGATTTCAATTATCGAACTTCAGCTTGACCTAGTTCTTTCCACTAAGGCAAGAGATGAGAGGCCAGACAGAGAGAGAGAGGGCTGAGGAGGCCAATGCTGACACGGTGGCCCACACGGCACTCCTGGCCACCTCACCTTGTCACTTGTGGTCCTCACTACCATGCCATGCACTGGGTCTCCAAACACGGCTTTCTTCCTGTGACTTTGCCTGCCACCTTGCTCTGTAATTGGCATCGTTTATATTTCCTCTGCTGGCAAGAATCCTCCAGAGAAGGGGACTCTGACTTGATCTCACCTTATATTGATTCTTCCCCAGATTGTTTTTTCTGACATACCCTAATTAGGCTCACTTTCTCCCCTGTGTTCTCAGCAGCTTGACTGACAGTAATTCCATTAAATTCTGGGAGCGATATGAGACTAGGTCAGGGGTTAGTGAACAATGGTCTGCAGGCCATATCTAGCCTGTTTTTTATACATAAAATGTCATTGGAACACAGCCACACCCATTCATTTATGTGTTGCCCATGGCTGCTTTCTGGCTATAGCAGCAGCTTGGAGCAGATGCTGTTGAGATTTTGTGGTCCAAAGCCAACAATATTTACTATCTGTCTGTTTATAGAAAAGATTGCTAATCTCTGAACAAGGGCATAATCTCTTTTATTCTGAGACTTTGATATAGCCTTAGAAGAGTTAAACTGTTTTTTTGATACCTCTATTTATGTGTTAATAATTAAAGGGAAATCAGATTTTGTTTAGACCTCCCAGTATCACCTAGTTCAGACCCTATGATGTTTCAGGCATTTACTTAATCAGTAAGTAAAGCTTTTTGTGACCTTTCCATCCCAGGTAGTCTCCTGCTGCTTTCAGCATCTATGGTGTTTTGCCTCATATAGCACTTTATCTCCCATAGTGCTAGAGCTCACCTGGGACTTCATCTTCTGTGGCATTCAGCATTTTGACCTTGTATGGGAATCATGTGTGTGCATGCTGCTGGCCTATGGGGGTGTCATTCTGTAAAGAAAGTTGCACTTTGAGCATGACAGGCTATTAGGCTCTGAGCTACATTGTGGTAGGTGCTGTGCCTCTTATGCTGACCTAGAAACTGACCCAATACCTGCCACGTGGTAGACATTATATAATGCATGAATCAGTCTGAAATATACCTCTAGGTTAATAAGGACTTGCCCTCTTGCTTTCAGTTGGTGATGATATAACTGGATCAAACCAAGCTTTATTCAGCATCTCCTACAGCAGGACATACATCCCTAACCCGGTAACATGAGCGCGTGCGCACACACACACACACACACACACACACTTCAAGAACTTGAAGATAAATTTTGGGCACTGTGCTTTTATAGTCATTGGTTTGATTATCATTTTATCAAGGAACATTGGAGGAGATACAAAATATGATGTTTGATTTCATCAGCTTTCATATCTTTCTAGCCACCTCCCAGACCTATAGAAGGAAGTAAATGAGGTACCTGAAACTATCCTGCAAGCCTCTAGTTCTATCATAGAGGTCAGTTGACCTCAGAAGAGGTCAGTTGTGTCCCAGAGGCCTATGACTTCCACACTAAGCCATCAAAGGAAGTCCTGCCTCCCAGCCATGTGCCCCCATGAACTTAGAATCTCCTGGGACGTGGGGGCCACTATTCTCCACTGAAGTGCATTTCCTGCTCCATGTAATTCCTGATCTCCTCATTCACTTTTTCCCACACAGCACATTGTCTTACAAGCTGCCATACTGCTGAAGCCAAAATTCTGAGTCATTATTGCTATTTCCTCCTGCAAGTCCTTTAGCAAACCTCCCTAAAAGTATTTTTAATCTATTCATTTCCCAGTCATCTGTTTAGCTGAAACCAGTGATCTGGTTTTTCCCTGATCTGGTAGAAAAAAAAAAAAAAGAACTTCCTATGGATCTTCTTCCTCTTTCTCCAAATAAAAGCCTGGTGATCTTTCAAACACACATATCAGGCAGTATCTTCTCAAAAACTAATGATTTTTCTTGATGTTGAAAGATTGTTGCTGAACCTCAAAAAGACTCTGGGATTCTTGGCCTCTGGAGAAAAATTCAATCCGGGGTCAGAGACGAGGCTGATCACTTAGAGCTTTTGTGTAATAAAATTTTATTAAAGTATGAAGGAGATAAAGAAAGCTTCTGACATAGACATCAGAAGGGGGTAGAAAGAGTACCTTGCTAGTGTTAGCAATTGAGTTATATACTCTCCAGTGAATCCAAAGAATGCCTGGAGGTTGTAAAGACCTCACCAGACCTACTCCCATAATTTACATTTTAAGATAACAGGATTAGCCAGAAGGTTTAATCCAGAGACTGTCCCCAGGCAGGATACATTATTGTTATATAATCCTAAGGAATGTAGAGGGAAAAAAAGTTTGTCCTTTCTTCCTCCTTGAGAATTCCAGACCCCTCTTTCCTTGGGGACCACTAGACTTCTTATCAACCTGACTAGGAAATGACTCTCTCAATGTCTGTCATGGACCTAGATTCCTGTGCCACGGTCTACAGAGCCCTCAGGATGATGTCCCTGACTCAGTTTCATATCCTGGAAATTGTTCACAGTGTACCAGGCTCAAGGCCCCTCGGATTGATGTCAGTGGCTTTGAAAACCAAACTTCCCGCCCAAACTTCGTCCTGTACCTTCTGTTCCTTCTGCTTGTACACCTTTCTTCTTCTTTCCGCATGGGTCACTCTATCTGTTGGGAATCAGTTAAATTTTTACTGTCAGAAACCTCTCAGTAGCCTGTGCTTCCTATTATTATTTCTTTTCTTAGAATCTTGTCTTTCTACTTCTTCTTATCACAATTTGTAATTCTGCATTAAAAAAGTATTTACTTCTGTGTTTCTTTGGTGAACCTACTTCTTTATATTTGCATGCTTGGGTCATTAGTTTCTGCCCAGCCCAGTGGAGATATAGCAGTGCTTAATAAGTTGTTTTTGAGTGAGTGAATAAATGAGGGAACAATGACTTTAAGTAGGTTTACCTTTCTCCAGTATATTTTCTTCAGAATATAAATGACTGGGTGAAATTCTGCCCTGCATATTGAAATGTATCTTTTCTAAGAAGGTTGTGATTATACCAGTGATTTAAAAAATGAATGGAAGTCCTTACATGACTTTTACTCTCAGATAAGCCCCTTTCAAGATGATGCTTTTCTCAATCTTGGAACAAGAAAAAATAAATGCATTTTGTTGCTTTGCTCTTCAGCATTTTAATTTTCCAAGAGCTTGGAGAATCCTTTTTGAGGTTTAGTGCACCAAAATTATAATAAAATTTAGTATTCATACCAGGTTTCAGTGGATAAGGAATGTTTCTAAATATCTTTCAGCAGTCTCACAATGTATTCTCTGTAACCTTAAATGTGGAGATATTGATTCTACAATATTGGAAGTAGTCATAAAACTAAGATTCAGCATTAGATACATATCTCAGAATGATTTAAAAATAACAACAGTTTTGATCTTAAGTGGAATTATGAAATGTTTTATGATTTTTTTAATGAAGACTGCATTTTCCAAAACTCATGAATATTCTCATTGTAGTATTGTTTCACATTTCAGAGTTGAGCGAAAGAAACAAATTCAGACTAAATTCTAAGTATCACTGTGCTCAGTTGCTTTTGTCATGTCTGACTCTTTGTGACAAACCCTATGGACTGTAGCCCACCAGGCTGCTCTGTCCATGGGGATCTCCAGGCAAGAATAGTGGTCGTGGGTTGTCATGCCCTCCTCCAGGGGATCTTCCCAGCCCAGGGATTGAACCTATGTCTCTAATGTCTCCTGCACTGGCAGGCAGGTTCTTTACCACTAGTATCACCTGGGAAGCCCCAGATAACATTAATACCCATATAAAACATGCATATATGAATGCCTTTTTAGAAAAGCTTAAAAAAGGAAAAAAAATCCTTTTGAAGTATATATTAATTGTTGTACCATGAAGTGACAGCTGTTATCCCTGTTTTGCCAGAGGAAAGAATCTTATAGGAAAGACCTTGCTTGAAGTCACTTAGAGAGTATGTGACTGTAAGCATTTGAACTCAAGCTCTCTGCACTTCACAGCGATATTCTTTCCATTGCTATTTGCCTTCTGACTTTTTTTTTTTTTTTTTATCATCCAGCCTTATATTTTTTCTTTCTCTTGCCACCCTCACTTTGTTTACTTGATGTCATTTGCCATTCCATCTCCTTTATCTCCTGGAAGCAACCCTTCAAATTTGTGTGATGTGTATGTTTTGGTATGTGTGTATTCTTGCAGAATGTGTATTATTTTGTATACATATATTTTTTATTTCCTTAATACCATTTCTTGCTTTTTTGATTAAACACTATATTTTTAAAGATTCCTCCATATGAGCATTCCTCTGTTTGAGCATCCTAAGCCTTTTGATCTCATTGTTGCAAGATACTTCCTTGATGTGCATCCACCACATTTTAGTTATCCTTTATCCCAGTCATAGAAAACTAGTTTTCTTCCAATTCCCTGCCATTGTAAATGACTCTGTAGATAGCATGAATATTTTCATATAGTTTTATAACTATGTTACTATTGGGATATATATTAAGAATAAATTCCTCTGTTGTAAGACATATACCACTTAATTTGGCTCATTAGTCCTGGGTTACATTATCTTATCTAATGGTTTGCCAGTGTCTTACACCAATTTTTGCCAATTTAATTGGTGTACAGTGATACTTTGTAATTGTTTTATTTGATTACTCGTAAATTTAAACATCTCTTTGTTTACTTATTAGCATCAAGGTTTCCTCCTCTGTAAATCCTCTATTCATATTGTTGATTAACTTTTTGTCTTGGCCATTCTCTCTTCTTATTGCTTAGTAAGAATTTCTTATTTGTCAGTCTTAAATACTACAAGTGTCATCTCCCAATTTGTCATTTACTAAATTTTTTAGCTTATATATTTTGGTGCTTTTACTTTAGGTCTTTTGCTTTCCCCATGTCGCAAAAATATTCTCCTATAGTTTTTCCTAAAAACTATGATCTTACATCTTATATTTAGATTTTTAATCCACCTTTGTATGTGGTGCTAGTTTATTCCTAGATTTATTTTTGTCACAGAATGAACCAGTATTTCTAATATCATCTATTAAACAATAGACTATCTAGTATGTTTTCAGATTTATTTATTAATGTAAAAAATTTATTTTTACTTTTGAAGAAAGGCATCTTTAATATCAAAATACCTTTCACATGATAGAAATTCAATCAATGTTTTTGCCTTAAGGATGCAGATCACATTTGATGTCTGTTTTGGATCCAATCAAAAATGCTTTTGGTATGTGTGTGAATCTATAAAAGCGTATTTCCTTTTGTTCTTCCTGCTTTGGGCTAGAGTTCTCAGTAGAACTGAAATAGGATTTTAAGTTGACTATTTCAAAAAACTCTTCTTCCCAGCAATTCACTTACCAGTATCAATATAATTTTACATGACATTGTCAGTTTAAATGGACATTTTAAAAAGTTCTCATTGATTAAAGATAATTTATTTGAATTGGTAAATTATATACATTTGAAACAAATGGTAATCATTCACAGGTCTTTATTTCCTACCCAAACACAAAGATAAGAATGTAGATTTAAGATCAGTTTAAAAATAAAAGTTTGATAATAGCATTACATAAATTTAATAGATTTCTTTATCTCTAAATGATGACTACTCAAGTTGGAATTTTTGAAGCATGAACTAGAATTGAAGGAGAAAGATGAAAAGTTGAAAGCGTGTTCAAAATTCCATTTAGGGAGATAGACTTTTAGTCCATGGAGATCTCTGACACTATTTTAGAGGATAATCTAATGGAGGAAGATGGACTGGAGTGAAGAATTTAGCTGATTATGTAGTTCATTCAAGAATAAATAGGCTATTTACTTTGTCTGAAAGTTCAATAGATTTAGATTTCAGTGACATGGAATGGCATTAGATCTTCCTTTATTAAGGTTGATATAAGTGTGTTTAGAGAGAGATTTTATGAATTATTGCTACTAATATACTTGTTAGTTGAATATTCTTCTGTCTCATTTGCTCAGTGCTCCAATTTTGTAGAGATCTTCTGATTTTTTACAACATTCTGAGGTGGGCAAGTGTTCATTTAATTTCATAATGAAAGTGTTTCACTCCTGTAACTTTGTAACTCTCCTAAGCAAGTGCTGGAGAAGGAAGTTGCAAGAGGAAGGGTTTTGTTTTGTTCAGTTCAGTTCAGTCGCTCAGTCAGTCCGACTCTTTGCAACCTCATGAATCGCAGCACGCCAGGCCTCCCTATCCATCACCAACTCCCGGAGTTTACTCAAACTCATGCCCACCGAGTCAGTGATGCCATCCAGCCATCTCATCCTCTGTCATCCCCTTCTCCTCCTGCCCTCAATCCCTCCCAGCATCAGGGTCTTTTCCAATGAGTCAGCTCTTTGCATGAGGTGGCCAAAGTATTGGAGTTTCAGCCTCAGCATCAGTCCTTCCAATGAACACCCAGGACTGACCTCCTTTAGGATGGACTGGTTGGATCTCAGGGTTTTGTTAAGGATGCACAAATGTTTGGAGATGACATACTTTGAATTTTTGGTAGAAAATATGTGATCTGCTGATTTTCTGAGCTAGAATAGTTCATACTTTCTATAAATATTACAGCACTGTCAGAAATGATCTCCTCTAAGAAGTGGGTGCAAAAAACTCATAAAAAAGACAATGTTGCATTTGAATTATGGATGAAATCCAAATTGTAGAAATATTTAAATACATCCCTTGAAAATATAAATTCTTTGTTGCAATTTGAGATTCAGTGGGAGCAGTAATATGTAAGAGTGTGACACACAGATGATCAAATTACAGCTCTGATATTCCTATTTTGAGACCTTTAGGCAAGTTACAATTCTAAACTTTTACCGTTATCAGTAAAATATCCATATTTGATATCATACAAGAGGATATCTTTTGTACCTTGGTCTTCAGTTGGTTTGCCTTTCTTTTTCTTCACCAACTCTCATTCCCAGATCCTTAACATTAAAATACTAAGCCGAACTTTATCCATACGAAGACACATTGTTTATTTAAGCTGGTCTAGCACTTAATATGTTTTTAATTGTCTGTCTTTGACTAATGGCAAAAGGGGAAAGCCCATATTTCTTGAGAAAAGTGAAATACTTTGCCTTTATTTGCATTGATCTTGCAATCTTTGTTCTTTTGTGCTAGTTGATAATTATATCAGTGTCAAAATAATTATCTTAAGTAATGGAAGTTAAATTCCCCCAGTGATTTAAAATAGAAGAATGGAAAATTTTGTAAGCATTCAGAATGGTTGTTCTTTTTGAAATACATCATGAAGTCTCCATGATATATATATTTGTGAATTACCATCTGTGTAAAAAAAAAACAGACAGCCCCACTGTAGCATTTTGCTGAGTGGAATGGAAGGATTTCTCTTACCATGCTACTTTCAAACAAGTTAGAGTATCATAGAATTGAAGTTTACTTATATGTTATTAAATTCACAGTACAAATCTGGTTGATAAAGCTTATATCAGCATGTTTCTTCAAAGAAACAAAAGGAAAAGAAGTTTTATTTGTTTTCAACTAGGGAAAGTAGTCTTACCTGTTTAAAAAAAAAGGATAGGATGTGCATCATAATGTTCTCTTAAATAATTGTTGCAAGTCATAATGGGATAGGAAAAAATCATTGGAAGGACTGATGCCAAGTCTCCAAAAACTTTGGCCACCTGATGCAAAGAGTTGATTCTTTGAAAAAGACCCTATTGGGAAAGATTGAGTGCAGGAGGAGCAGCTGGTGACAGAGGGTGAGGTGGTTGGATGGCATTACCAACTCAATGGACATGAGTTTGAGCAAACTCCTGGAGATAGTGAGAGACAGGGAAGCCTGATGTGCTGCAATCCATGGGGTTGCAAAAAGTTAGACACAACTGAGCAACTGAACAACAACAACAGGGAAGTAAGAAATGTTCCAGAAACATTTATTGAGAACTCATCACAGACCAGAAATAGAAGTAAATGGTAAGAACATTTCCATGAACAGAATAGACAAGAATATTTACCCCATCTAGGCCTTTCATTTTTCTTTTGAGCAATTTTAAGTGCTAATCTGAATTAAGCATGATTTATTTATAAAATTAAATTAAAAGAGAAATGTTGTCTATATGTACAACTTCTTTCTAAGGCGTGTAGGTATCATTCTGCTGAGAACATGGACATGTTTATATATTCAAAGTTGGGAACATATTTGGAAAGAACTGATTATTTGTGCAGTAGAAGATGCCTTTGGAGTTCTCATGGAGGAGATTAGGTATAAAGAGAAGATGGGACTGTGAATGAGAGCAAGAGTGTGCTATCCAAATATTGACTTTCTACACATGTCAGCCAAAGACCCATTCCTCACCCATTTAACCTTATTTATAATGTCTGTTTTACTGGAAAGGGGCTCTAATGACAAATGCAGAGTCTACCCCTCAACTGATGCTTCTTCTCTGAGTTTTTATCTGTGCTTGAGCTTTCTGAGCAAGACATGTTAAAGGTCTTTCATTAATCCTTGTGCTTAAACCTTTGGCTAAATGTACTTGATTCTCAAGATGTAACAGTAAAGAACAAACCCTTACTATGAGAGTTTTTATGAAGTATTACATATATTCTTTGTTCAGCTTTTGCTTCATAGTAGGGCAATCCTTTTCAAAGTTAAAGTGATAGGTTGGCAGAACATAAAATCCAACCAGAATTAAAACCACAATACATGAAAAATAAAGCGGCCTTCTAGAAAACTCAATATACTGGTCACAAGTAGTCATCACTGATAACTCTAGAAATACCTCTAAAATAGCAGAAAAGAGAAAGAGAAAATGGAGACTTAATCAAAGAAATAATAAAAGAAAACTTCCCCCACATTTACAACTAAGTGTTCCAGCACATTTTTTTTTAAACTGTATCCAAGATACATTATGATTAAAATTCACAGTACTAAGGTTAAAAGAAAATCATAAAATCATCTCAGAGGAAAGTAGAGTCACATCCTGATGATCACCAACTCAGAATGACTTTAGACTTTTTAATAGATATCTGGAATTTAAAAGAAATTATAGCAATGCACTTAAAATTCTGAAGGAAAATAACTTAGTTTGAATTGTCACTGTCATGTTAGGGTTAAAGTGGATAAACTATACTCTTATTTTCCTAAAATTTTTTTTTAAATTTAGATCTTTAAAGACTTGATTTAAGCTACTATACTAAAGTTTTGAGTTTGAAGAAGCTGCAAACTCAACTGTTATTGTGGGTAAAATTTATATTTATTTATTTTGCATATAATAGTTGTGCTGTTTATGGGCAGGGAGAGAAATTTTTATGAGAGACCGAATAGCATTTTCAAAGGTAACATTTAATAGGAAAAATTTCTATTTCAAATAAATATCTGCCTGAAAAGTCCCATTAAGCAGGTAGATTTTTAATGTCAATTATGCTACAATATTCTTTCTGAATTTGCTGAATGAAATTAATAGATAAGAAAGAAGTGGTGCAAATACATTCCTAATCAGGTCTTAAGAAGAAAACTTAGATTCACGTGGTCTTTTCATCATCAACAGCCTTTTTACCTAAAAAGCATAGAAAGACCCCCATTGAGAATTTTTTCTTTTCTCCTTTAATACTTTCTCATGGCTTGGTCATTGACAATAGCATTCATGCTATTAAACTGGCAGGGAACCTAATTATGATTTTTTATCTGAAGCTCAGATAACCTCAAAGCTCTTTAAGAAGATTATTGCCTTAATTTATCTGCTAGATTCTTCAATGCACTTACGAGATGTATGATATCAACTCTGTAGATTGTAAGCGAGATTTAGAGTTTAGGAAGATGGAGCAATGAGTAAAGTGAGCACTGGATTAGATGTCTGAGGACTCAGGTTGTAGCACAGACTTTGCAAAACATCCCTTTGGGATACACTGTCCCCTGATTGGAAAAATAAAGGCAGTGGAATAGATCGCCTTTAATATGTATAGTCAAATTAAAGTCTTTGATTCTGTGACTGTGACTCACATTCCAGAGTCACATGTATTCCCATGTATTTCACTTTGGTGGGGCCCTATATATGGATAGTGATATAAAGGGCTTACTATTTTTATAATTGTGGTATTAAGAGGGGTATAGTCTCATGGATAGATAGAATATGTTTATCTACTCGGATTCACATTTTGAAGACAGTTCAGATGCCAGTGATCAAAATATTTGCCTGATTTTGCCCATCCTCCTGCTATTCAACATATCCTGTGACTCACTCAGGGATCTATTGCTGAGGAAAGCATAATATATGCATGAGAACTATAGGATAGTCCTTGTGATAGTGAATTTTTTTTTTTTGATTGATAGCTTTACATCCTTCCAGTTTTCACATACGAGCACTTAATTCTGTGGAGTCTGCAGTTGTAATTTGAAAGGCAGCCCCTATGCTAATTGGCTTATTTTGAAAGGAAATAGTTGGCTTAGTGGCCATCTTCCTTTTCTGAAGACAGTGATATTGGCCCATTCCCAGACTCTGCCCTGTTTTGCTCTCACATACTGCACAGCTTCTCACATGCCCCACGTGTATGCCTTAGCAATCACTCAGGCTTTGACATGCATTTCTGGAGGGTGTTACAACATGTTTTTGAATTTATCTTCTCCAGGAAGCACTCCACAATGAATAATTTAACCAGATAACTATTTATTAAAGAGAAAAAACAAGGGATGAAAAGTCTAAACAAATTTTTTTTTTCTGAAGATGGATGACAAGGGCATCTACTCATTTGGCAAACAGTGCAATTATTGCTTCCCTGGTTACCAAACTAGGTTATGCTAATGCTTTGGCATGAAAAATTGAAAATAAATCTCAATAATTGATGTCTAACACAAATACAGGTCAAACATAGTTATAGCAAGGAAAAAATAATGAAAGGAAAATTATCCTAGTCCAAATCATGGCATGCTTTGTTTTGCTTTTACTGAAATAAAGAGGATGTTGATTTTGACAAGGATTTTGTAGAAGAGAAAAGGATTCAGAATATCCAGATGTGAATGATGACCCTGCCTACTAACTACGTGACCTTGAGCAAGATACTTGGTCACACAGCCTTTAGGACAGGATCACATCTGTAACCTTGGCTACCTCAGAGAATTGCTGTAAAATATATTAAAATTATATCCAGGGAAACCTGAAGTAAACTATTGAATACAGTGCATCAGGAGCTATGATAATGCTGTTTGCCATTCAGCTGCAGTGCCAGCTGCTAGGGATTAGGAAAAGGCTGAAGAAGGTCTGATAGTGCCTTCAGAAGAGAAGGGAAACATCTTGATAACATTGTTATTTCTCAGAGAATCTGCTCTTCCACATCTGCTCCATTCAGTGAATGATATTTAGCGTCTGCCTGGTGTTGCACACCCAATGAAGTGCTGTCCAAATATAATTTAGGGCCCAAGTTGTTTCATGATCCCCAAGCTTCCAAAATTTCATGCTTGATATACCTACATCCAGAGAAATGTTACAATCTCAGACATCTGTTTCATTTAAAATTGGAACACAGAAAAGTGCTGTACCTGAATGAAAACTTAAGTTGAATTCTGGGACATTCAAGTGCATGCATGCTCAGTTGCTCGATCGTGTCCCATTCTTTGTGACCCCATGGACTGTAGCATGCCAGACTCCTCTGTCCGTGGAATTTTCAATTCTTGACCCATGGATTGAACCCGGTTCTTCAGTATCTCCTGCGTTGACAGGTGGATTCTTTACTACTAAGCCACCTGGGAATCCCTGGGATTTTCAGACCAGAATCTAAATGCTGGACTCTGTTAATACTTGGATATTTATAATGATTCAATTAAAAACTGCTTATTCAGGTATATCCTGATACTTGAACTGAGTTCAAATATCTAAATGTGTTTTCTTTTTCATCACTACTTATTGTTGACTTTGTCTCTGCAACCTCCCCCCAAAGATTTTTTCACTTTGATTAATAACAAAAACAGTAGTAACAATAGTAGTAGTAACAGCTGCAAAGCTATCATTTATTTAGTTCCATCATTGTTCCACACACTCTTTTTTTCTGATTTTGTGGTTTACTTTACCATGAAAATGTTAGCAGCAGCATCTCTATCAGGTAGGTCTTCCTTTTCACTCATTCACTCTGAGCCCCTTGCAATCTACTCTTTCACCCCGGCATTAAAACGGCTGCCCAGAGAAACACTCCGGGATGACTAACTTCACTAACTCTTTCAGAATCCTAATCTGTCCTGGAAAGTCTCCTCTTTTTGAAATCTTCCATGTCTTGGCATCGGTAACCTCTGCTGTTTCTCTGAGAGCTGCTCCGTGGTCTCCTGTGTCTATTCTTCCTGTCCTATGTGTCAGTTCTGTCCCTTCATCCCCACGGCAGCTTCTCAGCTTTCTGCTCTCAGCAGTTCTCTTGAAGATGATGAGCTGGAGTCTCTGAGAAGGAGCAGAGTGCAGAGGTGAAGGGAGAACCTGGTGCCTGCCTTTGTGGCTCAAAACCTCTCTCTGTCCTTCCAAGCTGAGTGATCATGTGTATACAAAGTCAGTTTTAGCTCTCTTAGTGGTAAAGTGGAGACAATATTGATAACAACGCCTACTTTATGAGGTGGTTGAGAGTGATCAATATCTTACTATATGCAAAAAGGCTTAAAATAATTTTTAGCCCATGGTAAGTGGTTACACATTGCAATTATTGTTATTGCTTTCATATTAGCTATTATTGTCATCATTTTAAAGTTTTTCCTGGCATTGGATCTGTTGCTTTCAGTAGGTTCTGTACAGGGAAGTCAAATTATCCTAAATCAAAACATAGTTAATGTCATTAAGCTGTATTATATCTATATTGTCTAAAAGGTTTAATCAGCTCCAGTCTGTTACTCGAAACCTCTCAGTGGTGCTAGTTTGTCTGTCTAGCCTATCTTCCAAAACTCACAATATAGTGTTCACTCCTGGCATCTCCTTTCCCCACTGTATTTTCCTTATTTTCCATCTACCTCCATGCATTTAAAATCCTACCTGCCATTCACAAGATTCAGAACAAAGGCTACCCATCCCTTGATGCCTTTTGTAATCCTCTAGATCAAGAATAAGTCTATCGTTTCTGAAGCCCTTAAGCAAAGCTCTTTATTTTTAGGTCTCATTTGGCCCTGTATCTCTCTGTCTGATGTTTTAGTTATTCATGTACATGTTGTTATCTTTCCTCTTAGATTTTAGCTCCCTAGGCAAGAGTTTTTGCTTTTGTACAGCCTTCCAGATCCCAGCGCAGGACATTACACCCAGTAACACTCAGTGAAGGGCTGCTGAATTCATGTTGATTTCAACATCAAAATAGAATGAATCTTTATGCCCTATCCTGCTGTTTTCACAGGCCACTGGCCTGGTTAACTTGGATGAATGGAGGAGACTTACAGAGGTTCTCTCTTTTTTTCCTTCATCTTTTTGGGTTTTAGAGTTCGTCATAAACTGAGAAGTATAGTGCTTGGTTCATTGCAGTAAACATCTGTTGGATTATGAAGAAAATAAACAGTAAATATTTGCTGAATGAGAAAGAAAAAATAAATAATGAATAACCCACACCTTGTCCCCAGAATGGAAAAAAAATGCAGCAGATATTTTTTGGATGTAAAGCACACATCCACACTTGCTTCTGAATAGAGAACACAGATCAAGTCTCAAGTGTGAAAGGCATGCTTATGTTTACTAAGTACACTAGAAAAAACTAAAAATACTGACTTTTGTAATACATTCTTTAATCTTTTTAAAGTCAACCTTGTTTCTATATGGCTTTGATTAAAATTCAAATCTATATATCCTTCACTTTATCATGTTAGTATGATAACCTCATAAACAGTATAACTGCATGAAAAACAAACAAACAAACAAACAAATAAACCTTGCTGCAAGAATGAATGAAACCCCACAAACAATATAATGTGAACACGTGCTCAGGGATGAGGGTAGAAGGGACTCTCAGGTGATCTGCCAGAACAGGTCAGCTGATTCCTCTTCTTCAGAGGTCCTGGGCTGTGTGCTCATCTCCTGAGCACCCCAGGGGCTACAGAGTGAAAGAAGCAAAACCCCTGGTTCAAGGAGTGGAGTCATTTGTGACTTTAGATTCTTTGCAGAGTAAACTCCAGAAATACAGATTTGGGAATTGAGAAGATATATTCACAAAAAAGGGCAATCAAAATATATCATAAGGATTCTGGATTACTGTATTTATACCACAGCTTTCCTTTTTCTTTTGCTTGCACTTTCATGTGGTGTATTTAGCAATATGGGGAAATTGTGATTTTTCAGCCTTCAGTGTGTTAATCTGAGATTATTGGGAACCCTTCTGGGAGGGATGGAGTGAGGCCAAGAATACTAAGTCAGGTAGCCTCTGTGTATCTGGCTCAACATTAAAGCAAATGTTGACACGTCAGAAGACAGAGTAAACATTAAGAAGAGTTTTGCTAAGATGTCACGACCATGTTTATCTTGGCCACTGTTTCTAGGAAGCCTTACCTGACTGTTCATGGCTGAATTTAATATTGTCCCATAAGACATTGTATTTGCCTTCATTGTACAAATTGCACAGCAGTGCTTGCTGATTTCATTATCCACACTCCCCACTTACAATATAAGACATACTGAAGGCAGGTCATACTTCTCCAGCAACTTGCCAGTATCTGTTGCAACATATTTGTTGGATGCTATATTGAAAGGGAGGAAACTAAGGCACAGTCATTCATTTCTCCAAGTTTGATGCTGTAGCTCAGAAGTTGCAATTGGACAACTTATAGGCTGCATTTATGACTTGCAGTCTTGCATATATGACTGAAAAAGTTTTTGTGCACAAGTTTTTAAGAACAACCAAGCTTTAGTCACTAATATTTAGACACTGAGAGGTTTGGCACATCTGTTATTGTTTAGTCACTAAGTCGTGCCAGACTCTTTGCGATCCCATAAAGTGTAGCTCATGGGCAGAGGAGCCTGGCGGGGTACAGCCCATAGGGTTGCAAAGAGTTGGACACGACTGACGTGATGTAGCACACACTGGACTGTAGTCCACCAGGCTCCTCCGTCCTTGGGATTTCCCAAGCAAGAATATTGGAATGAGATGCCATTCCCTTCTCCAGGGAATCTTCCTGACCCAGGGATCGAACCCAGGTCTCCTGCATGGCAGGCAATTCTTTACCACTGAGCCATTAGGGAAGCCCTTGACACACATAGGTATCATCAATCCATATTTCCTGCTTCTCCTGAGATAGCTGAAGATCGGACATCACAGAGCCCCTATTGTTATACACATGAGCAGAATTTAATGGTAAGTAGAGGATTCTCCAGTCTACCACAACACCTCCACTTAGAGCTAGCTGGTTCTCTATCATGATTTTAAGTGGATGTGAATGACAAATTCATAGTATTTTGGCATCTAGTATCACTACTAAAAGTCTAGAAAATGTATTCAGTTCAGTTCAGTTCAGTTGCTCAGTTGTGTCCGACTCCTTGCAACCCCATGAACCACAACTCGGCAGGCCTCCCTGTCCATCACCAACTCCCAGAGTCCACCCAAACCCATGTCCATTGAGTGGGTGATGCCATCCAACCATCTCATCCTCTGTCATCTCCTTTTCCTCCTGCCCTGAATCTTTCCCAGCATCAGGGTCTTTTCAAATGAGTCAGCTCTTTTCATCAGGTGGCCAAAGTATTGGAGTTTCAGCTTCAACATCAGTCCTACCAATGAACATCCAGGACTGATCTCCTTTAGGATGGACTAGCTGGATCTCCTTGCACTCCAAGGGACTCTCAGAAGTCTTCTCCAACACCACAGTTAAAAAACATCAATTCTTTGGTGCTCAGCTTTCTTTATAGTCCAACTCTCACATCCATACATGACCACTGGAAAAACCATAGCATGACAAGATGGACCTTTGTTGGCAAAGTAATGTCCCTGCTTTTTCATATGCTATCTAAGTTGGTCATAACTTTCCTTCCAAGGAGTAAGCATCGTTTAATTTCATGGCTGCAATCACCATCTGCAGTGATTTTGGAGCCCAGAAAAATAAAGTCAGCCACTGTTTCCACTGTTTCCCCATCTATTTGCCATGAAGTGATGGGACCAGATTCCATGATCTTAGTTTTCTGAATGTTGAGCTTTAAGCCAACTTTTTCACTCTCCTCTTTCACTTTTATCAAGAGGCTCTTTTGTTCTTCTTCACTTTCTGCCATAAGGGTGGTGTCATCTGCATATCTGAGGCTATTGATATTTCTCCCAGCAATCTTGATTCCAGCTTGTGCTTCATGCAGCCCGACACTTTGCATGATGTACTCTGCATATAAGTTAAATAAGCAGGGTGATAATATACAGCCTAGACATACTCTTTTCACTATTTGGTACCAGTCTGTTGTTCCATGTCCAGTTCTAAATGTTGCTTCTTTACCTGCATACAGATTTCTCAGAGACAGGTGAGGTGGTCTGGTATTCCCATCTCTTTCAGAATTTTCCACAGTTTATTGTGATCCACACAGTCAAAGGCTTTGGCATAGTCAATAAAGCAGAAATAGATGTTTTTCTGGAACTCTCTTGCTTTTTCAATGATCCAGTGGATGTTGGCAATTTGATCTCTGGTTCCTCTGCCTTTTCTAAAACCAGCTTGAACATCTGGAAGTTCACAGTTCATGTATTGCTGAAGCCTGGCTTGGAGAATTTTGAGCATTACTTTA
Organism: Muntiacus reevesi; assembly: GCF_963930625.1. Taxonomy (NCBI): domain Eukaryota; kingdom Metazoa; phylum Chordata; class Mammalia; order Artiodactyla; family Cervidae; genus Muntiacus; species Muntiacus reevesi. Next base: position 116,409,622 of record NC_089250.1, read on the forward strand.
CTAGCGTGTGAATTGAGTGCAATTGTGCAGTAGTTTGAGCATTCTTTGGGCCTGCCTTTCTTTGGGATTGGAATGAAAACTGACCTTTTCCAGTCCTGTGGCCACTGCTGAGTTTTCCAAATTTGCTGGCATATTGAGTACAGCACTTTCACAGCCTCATCTTTCAGGATTTGAAATAGCTCAACTGGAATTCCATCACCTCCACTAGTTTTGTTTGTAGCGATGCTTCCTAAGGCCCACTTGACTTCACATTCCAGGATGTCTGGCTCTAGGTGAGTGATCACAGCATGGTGATTATCTGGGTCGTGAAGATCTTTTTTGTACAGTTCTTCTGTGTATTCTTGCCACCTCTTCTTAATATCTTCTGCTTCTGTTAGGTCCCTCCCATTTCTGTCCTTTATTGAGCCCATCTTTGCATGAAATGTTCCCTTGGTATCTGTAATTATCTTGAAGAGCTCTCTAGTCTTTCCCATTCTGTTGTTTTCCTCTATTTTTTTGCATTGATCGCTGAAGAAGGCTTTCTTATCTCTGCTTGCTATTCTTTGGACTCTGCATTCAAATGGATATATCTTTCCTTTTCTCCTTTACTTTTCACTTGTATTATCTTAATGATTAAAAACAATTTTTTGAACGAGCCTTGAAACTTCTAATCCAGTTCTGAGAATACACAGAAATACTATGTTGTTTATAAAAATGGAAATTAACAAATGATACAATATTATTAGGGCTTCCCTGGTGGCTGATCTGGTAAAGAATTCCCCTCAATGCAGGAGACCCTGGTTCAATTCCTGGGTCAGGAAGATCCCTTGGAGGAGGACATGGCAACCCACTCTAATATTCTTGCCTGAAGAATTGCCATGGACAAAGGATCCTGGCAGGCTGCAGTCCATGGGGTCAGAAAGAGTTGGACACGACTGGGCAATGAAGCATACCACAGCACAGTATTATTAACTAAAGTACAGATTTTATTCAAAGTTCACACACACACACACACACATATGCAGGCTGGTTCTCATCTTTCTGTGACCCAGCTGGCCTGCAAGCATTTGAGTTTATTCCACTAAGCTACAAATACTTTCCTTCAGCCCTGGGGAGGGCTGATCCCAAGCCTTTCTTCTCCCTCCTCCTACTGACTCTGTAAAAGGGGAAAGGGGAACCCATGATGCTTCTCAAGAAGGCTGCACTTCCAGTCCACCCTCCTACACAACAACAGGTGACTCCACATTGGCAGACCCCGGAGGGGAAAGATCATGATTGGGATTACTTTACAGACCTACAGGGCTTTTTAACCCCAGGTTGCCTTGGGAGTTGCCCCTTGTCCCGGGCCCCAGTCTGAGCCATACTGTGGTCTGAGAAGCATGAAGGTGGCAGATCCTGGTGCTGTTCCTGACCACCCACCAGAGAAGAATTTGATTTTTCCTAAGTAGAAATTGATCAGTGTGGGATTTAGAGATTTTTCAAAGATGCCTTTGTTTAAATTGAGAATTAGGCAAGTTAGGATTTTCATTAAAAAGCACCATGCGGTCACCAGGGTTAACAAGGCATATCAGAGCAGTCCTGACACTAAATAAAGACCTATTAACTGCAATCACTGTAGCCTGGGTGCTCTCTGGCAGTTCAGTCTCCTTGTGAGGGAAGATGTTTGAGGCATCCATCTGGCAGAGGCAAGGGGAAATGGTTCCCCTAAATGGGCCTGGAGCCATGAGGCAGAGGGCAGGGCAGGTGAGTCCTGCTCTCTATACTTTGTGTTACCCTCACTTGCTGCAGCTTCTCCCAGGAGGTTACTGCCCCAAAGCCACTGTGGACAGAGAAGCAAGGCTGAGAAACTGGAGTCTCCTATGGTCCCCAACTGACCAAGGGGCCAAAAAGAGATTCATACTCACAATGTCCTAATTTGCCATCCATGTAACAAATGAATTAGAAGGGAAAAATCACTGACTCCTTGTAGAAAAGTTATGTAAACAAATCAGTGGATGAAGGCAAATGATGTCAACATCAACACTGTTCATTTGGGGACCAGGTATCTTACCTTGTTCTTTTTTTAGGAATGAAAAATAGCCAGTGCTTCTATAACCTCCAACGTGTACCAAACACTGTTTTAATAACCTTACTTAATCTTAACAAAATCTCTAATGAAGTGAGTGCTGTTATTAACCTTATTTATAGATGAGAAAACAGAGGCAGTTGAAATGTAGTGCTCTGCGGGAGGTACTTTTCATGCACATTTCTTTGTGATTCTCATAAAAATTCTCTGTGCAGTGGACATTGTAGTTCCCTATAACAAATGAGAACATTGAGATTCAGAACATTTCCAGGACGTGTCTGGGACATGCTGATAAGTGATAAAAATGAGGATTTGGAGTCTCTTCTTTCTGTTTCCAAAATTTTATTGTTTAGAATAACTGATGGCTCAGGTGAGGTGAGGGATTTAAAATTGCTTCTTGATATTTATTTATGATCCTTCATATATTCTGTTCAAGGTTCCTGGAATGGAGAAAATAATAAGTACCAGATACTAACAGTGATCTTGAAATAGTGGTTCAGGAGAATGCCTCTCTTTCTCCATTCAGATTTACGTTTGGCTGTGGAACTTTCTTCCTCCTGATTTCTCCCAACAACCAACACTTGAATGTTTCCCCTTATGCATTAAAGACCAGAACCCAGTTCAAAGCCTTGTTCTTTAATACAGATATTATTATTAGCATAAAGCAGGGGTCCCCAACCTTTGAGCCTCGGATCTGTACCTCCTGTCAGATTTTCTGTGACATTAGATTGGAAATAAAGTGCATGATAAATGTAATGTGTTTGAATCATTGGGAAACCACTGCGCGCCCCACTGACACCAACTCCTAGTCCATGAAATTGGTGCCTGGTACCAAAAATGTTGGGGATTACTGGCCTAAGGGGCTTCAGCATCCACAGAGACACTTCATCCAATGCCCTGATTTCTCTCAGCCCCTACATCTTATCTCCTGTTCATCTGACACATCATTTCTTCACTCATCATCACACCTGGGCACTTGCCCTCACCAAGAACTACATCACATCTAACATTATGTGTTAAAATGCTACATTTATGTGTCAACCCCTCACTCTCACAACGTGGTTAGTTTAAGCACCTCCAAAATTATTTTACTCCACCAAACTCTCCATTTCCCTTACCAGTTAGCCTACTATTCATGCTTGCTAAGTTGCTTCAGTCATGTTTGACTTTTTCTGACCCTGTGGACTGTAGCCCACCAGGTTCCTCTGTCCTTGGGATTCTTCAAGCAAGAATACTGGAGTGGGTTGCCATGCCCTCCTCCAGGGAATACCACCTTTCTCTCTCTCCTGCTTGGCCCATTATTGCAGTATCACTTACTCTCTTTCCTCTCCATGCCTACAGGTTCTAAATGAACCTCCCTACCATCTTCCAATTTGACAACCAAAGAGTTGCTGATAATCACACAATTGGAGAGCTGAGTTGTATTTCCTTTGATATTTATGTACAGGTTGCCATCATTAACTCTAGCACTGCCCATCAATCTCACTACATTTTTTCCACTCAGTTTTTAAATTACTCTGTCATGTAGATTGCTCTCTAATCCCATCATTTCTTTTCACCCTCACTTCAAACATTCTGACTAAGGTACCATCATCTTATTTGAATGCCAAAATATTTTCCTAATTGGTGTGCCTGAATTTGGCCTTGTCTCCTTTCCTTTTTATCTCCACACAGAATCAAAGTAATTAGATCATATATTTAACATTGAAATCATATAGTTTATCATTTTTCCCTTTTGTGGGAAAAAAATAATAGAGGAATTGCTGTCTTACTTAGATAGCAATCCACAGAATTTTTGCTATGTCTACATCTCTTCATTCATCCATGTAGGAATTCAGCCTTACTTATAACACTGTACTTTCATGATCTCATTTTAGCTTTGTTAAGATGCCAAACTTCTTTCTAATTCAGGATATTTTGCTCATTTTGCTTGTCCTTTTTTCCCTCTTAGGGAAACACTCCCATTCCTAACCTGACTATCACTCTTTCAATAGCTCAGTTTAAGTATCACATGTTTAATGCATCATGAGCCTTCCTACTTCCCTCTTCATCAAGGCTGTGTGCTCTTTTTCTCTCTCACAGTACCCGTATCGTGTACTTTTCCTTTAAGGATCATTTGTTGTTGTATTAAATATTTATTTATGTACTTACTTGTTTAAAACTTATCTGAAATTGTAAGATTCAGAAAGGAAAATTCCAAATCTGCTCACTCACTACAATCATGCAGGTCTTAGGCAATGACTGAAATATGGGATGTTTGATAAACATTCTACCATTAAATAAAGTTGAGGCCTTGAACTCGGTGCATCAGCCTCTCAAGATACTTAATTTTCTTAGTGACATGGTAGAAACACAGTTCTCCTTACAACATGGGTCCCCAACCTCCAGAATCTAATGCCTGAAGATTTTGAGGTGGAGCTGATGTAATAATGTAATAATTATTTATTATTTATTTGGAGGTGGAGCTGATGTAATAATAATAACAATAATAATAATAAACTGATGCAGAAACAAAGTGCACAGTAGATGTAATGCACTTGAATCATCCTGAAACCATCCCCCAACCCCAGTCTTTGGAAAAATTATCTTCCACACAACCAGTCCCAGGTGCCAAAAATGTTGGGGACTACTTCCTCTTTGGTCTTTCTCCTCCAAACACATAAGCCCAGTCTAACCTTGAAGAAAACATCAGCCAAATTTCAATAGTAGGAAATTCTATAAAATACTTGAGCAGTTCTGGATATGATCTTGGCCCAGAAAATGAACATTAGGTCAAAGCTAAGGATGTCTGAATAAACTAAGGACTTCAGTTAATAGTGAAGTGTCAATATTGAGTCATTAATTGTGACTAATCTATCATATAATATAAAATGTAATATAGTTAATTTTGGGAAGATTTCCTGGGGGAGGGCATGGCAGCCCACTCCAGTGTTCTGGCCTGGAGAAGTCCACGAACAGAGGAGCCTGGTGGACTACGGTCCCTGGAGTAGCTAAAGAGTAAGATATGACTGAAGTAACTTAGCACATAGTTAATTTTATAGAGGAAATAGCAGAGGAAACTGGATATGAAGTATAAGGGAACCCTCTGTACCATCTTCTCAATTTTTTCTGTAAATCTAATACTTAAATATATATATATATATATATAGTCTCTCCTAAAAGTTACTGTGCAGACTTATGGACACAGTGGGGGAAGGAGAAGGTGAAACAAACAGAGAGTAGCCCTGAAATATATATACTACCATGTGTAAAGTTGATAGCTACTGGGAAGTTTCTGTACAGTGCAAGGAGCTCAGCCTGGTACTCTGTGACAGCCTAGAGGGGTGGGATAGTGGGAGAGGTGGGAAGAAGTTTCAAGAGGGAGGGAATATATACCTATAGTTGATTCATGTTGATGTATGGCAGAAACCAATACAACATTGTAAAGCAATTATCCTCCAATTAAAAAGAAATAAACTTTAAAAATTACTGTGCATTGTCATCAACATCTTGATCATCACTGCATAGTCTTAAGAATATTCAGATGCGGAGGTGGTCCCAAGATGGCAGAGGACTAGGATGGGGAAACCACTTTCTCCCCCTCAAATTCATCAAAAGATCATTTCAATACTGAGCAGCCTCCACATAATAGCATCTGAATGCTGATGGAGGACACCAGTCACCCAGAAAGGCAGCCCATTCTCTTTGAAAGGAGGTAGGACAAAATAGAAAAGACAAAAAGAGAGTCAAAAGAGAGGGACAGAGGCCTGTCCTGGGGAGGGAGTCGTGAAGGAGGAGAAGTTTCCAAACAGTAGGAAATCCTCTTACAGGCGGGTCTGGGTGAAGTTTTGGAATCTCAAAGGGCAACATAACTGGGGGGGGAGGGGGGGGAGGGGCGGAGAAACACCGATAGAATAGGCGCCTAACCACAACTGCCAGCTGAGAAGAAGCCCAGATGCTTGCATCCACCAACAGCGAGCAAGGGCTGGTTAGGGAAGCGTGGGCTCATCATCAGTCCTTAGAGTAAGGACCAGACCTGAATGCCCTGTGGACAATCTGAGGGAGCTAACGTGAGACAGCAACCCAAACTGTGGGATCTCCAGAGAGGGAAAAAATAGAGAGAGAACATTCCCACAAATGACTCTTTTTTTTTTTTTTTTTAATATTAGTTGGAAGCTAATTACTTTACAATATTGTATTGGTTTTTGTCATACATTGACATGAATCAGCCATGGATTTACATGTATTCCCCATCCTGATCCCCCCTCCCACATCCCTCTCCACCCGATTCCTCTGGGTCTTCCCAGTGCACCAGGCCCGAGCACTTGTCTCATGCATCCAGCCTGGGCTGGTGATCTGTTTCACCACAAATGACTCTTAACTTCCAACCTGAACTGCTCACAGAACAAAGGATTGAGCAAATACCAAAGAAGAGCTAGCCTGCTGTGTACAGGCCTCTCCCATCCCCCCGCACCTCCACACCCCCGCCACCAGAGGCAGAGAGGCAGGCTTGCAACAGCCAGAGTTGGAAGGCAAGGTGCTGCTCCAATCTTGGCCCCAGAGACCAGCATCCTCCACCAAACTGTGAACAGGTTCCCAGTTGCTAACCATGTCTTCCTAGGATCCTGGATGGTTGACATCTGCCAGGAGGGTCACAGCCCGAAACCAGCTCCTCAGGGGAGACACATGGCCACACCTAGATGCTCTCTAGGCATATCCAGGAAACAGAGCGGCTGGGACCACGGAGGTGATTAAATGCGCCACCCCTTGGGACAGTGCACTCGCCAAGCACCTGGTCGCCTGAGCGGCTCAGACCTGGGAAGGGCACAGAACACATGCCCAATCGAGTCTGTGCCCTTGTGGAGTACTCGAGAACCTGAACCTGAGCGGCTCAGACCTGATAAGTGCATGCAATGCAGGGCCCGCTTTGGAAGTGCCCGGCAGAGCACCCTGGAGCCTGAGCAGTGTGGACCCAGGAAGCATGCACCATTGTGAACTGGGGCAAACCCAGTGTGGCCGTACACTGCGAGCACTCCCCACACATGCCAGAGATGTTTATTTCCAGTATTCCTTCCTCCCCAAGACACAACTGAACAAGTGAACCTAAATAAGTGACCACCTTTGCCTCCTTGTGTCAGGGTGGAAATTAGACACGGAAGAGACTTGCAAACAGAGGAAACCAAAATAAACAAAGAAGAGGGAACCACTCTGAAAGTGACAGTTGCTGCAGATTAAAACCCTGTAGTTAACATTGACTAAGCATTGGAGGGAGCCTATAGACCCTGAGAACAAGTACAGGCTGGAACAAGGAACTATCTGAAACTGAACTGACCCCACACTGCCCACAATAACCCCAGCAAAAATCCTATATTTATTTTAACTATTGTCACTTTTTAATTTTTTTTAAATTTAGGTTTTTTATTACTCCCTTAATTTTCATTTTCATACCTACTATTACCTTGCAAAAAAACAGCCTATTTTTAAAGAAAATTTCATATCTATATTTTTTATAATTTTTGTGATTGATTTTGCTTTGTATTTTTAATATTGTGTTATTGAGAGTCTAACCTCTAGATTTTTAATATTTGCTTTTTGGTATTTGTTATCAACTCTGTATCTTTAAGAATCTACTCTTCAATATCCATTTTCACTTAGGGGTGTGATTACTGGCTTGATTGCTCTCTCCCCTTTTAACTCTCCCTTTTCTCCCCAGGTCACCTCTATCTCCTCCCTCCCCCTTTTCTTCTCTGCTTAACTCTGTGAATCTCTCTGGGTGTTCTGGGCTGTGGAGGACACCTAGGGAACTGATTACTGGCTAGATTGGTCTCTTCCCTTTTGATCCCCCCCTCTTCTCCTCCTGGTCACCTCTATCTCCCTCCTCCCTCTTCTCTTCCTCATGTAACTCTGTGAACCTCTCTGGGTGTCCCTCGCTGTGGATAATTGTTTCATCATTAATCTAGATGTTTTATCATCTGTGCTGTATGGATGGAGAAGTCTTGAGGCTACTCTAAGAGTAGACTGACAACTAGAGGCAGGAGGCTTAACTCCAAAACTTGAGAACATCAGAGAACTCCTGATTCCAGAAAACATTAACAGAAAAGAGCTCATTCAAAAGTCTCCTTACCTACACTGAAACATAAGATCCACCCAAGAGCCAACAAGTTCCAGAGCAAGACATACCATGCTAATTCTCTAACAAAGACGGAACACAACCCTGAGCATTAAAGGACAGGCTGCCCAAAGCCATACCAAACCCACAGACACCCCAAAACTCACTACTGGACACTTCATTGCACTTCAGAGAGAAGAGATCCAGCTCCAACCACCAGAACACAGATGCAAGCTCCCCTAACCAGGAAACCTTGACAAGCTGCTAGTCCAACTCCACCCACAGGGAGCAGGATCCACAATAAAGATGAACCACAAACTTACAGCTTACAGGAAGAGCACACCAAACACAGCAATCTAAACAAAATGAAAAGGCAGAGAAATATTCAGCAGATAAAGGAACATGATAAATGCCCACCAAACCAAACCAAAGAGGAGGAGACAGGGAGTCTACCTGAAAAAGAATTCAGAATAATGATAGTAAAGATGATCCAAAATCTTGAAAACAAAATGGAGTTACAGATAAATAGATTAGAGACAAGGATTGAGAGGATACAAGAAATGTTTTGCAAGGATCTAGAAGAAATAAAGAAGAGTCAATCAATAGTGAATAATGCAATAGCTGAGCTCAAAAACACTCTGGAGGGAACCAACACTAGAATAAGTGAGGCAAAAGATAGGATAAGTTAGGTGGAAGATAGAGTGGTGGAAATAAATGAAGCAGAGACAAAAAAAGAAGTAAAAGAAATGAAAACAACCTCAGGGACTTCTGGGACAATGTTGTACACCTCAACATTTGAATAATAGGAGTCCCAGAAGAAGTAGACAAAAAGAAAGGGCATCAGTAAATACTTGAGGAGATAATAGTTGAAAACTTCTCTAAAATGGAGAATGAAATAGCCCACCAAATCCAAGAAACCCAGAGAGTCCCCAACAGGATAAACCCAAGGTGAAACAGCCCAAGACACATATTAACTGAGCTAATGAAGATCAAACACAAAGAGAAAATATTAAAAGCAGCAAGGGAAAAGCAACAAATAACACACAAGGGGATCCCCATAAGGATAACAGTTAATCTTTCAATAGAAACTCTTCAGGTCATGAATGGTAAGTCATGAAAGAGAAAACCTACAACCCAGGTTACTATACCCAGCAAGGATATAGGAGAAATATGAAGGAGAAATCAAAAGGTTTACAGACAAGCAAAAGCTGAGAGAATTCAGCACTACCAAACCAGTTCTTCAACAAATGCTAAAGGATCTTCTCTAGACAGGAAACACAGAAAAGGTTTATAAACTCGAACCCAAAACAACAAAGTAAATGGCAATGGGATTTTACTTATCAATAATTACCTTAAAGGTAAATGGATTGAATACCCCAACCAAAAGACAAAGACTGGCTGAATGGATACAAAAACTAGACCCCTATATATGCTGACTACATGAGACCCCCCTCAAACCAAGGGAAACATACATCCTGAAAGTGAAGGGCAGGAAAGAGATATTTCATGCAAATGGAGATCAAAAGAAAACAGGAGTAACAATACTCATATCAGATAAAATAGACTTTGAAATAAAGGCTGTGAAAAGAGACAAAGAAAGATACTATATAATGATCAAATGATCAATCCAAGAAGATGATATAACAATTATAAACATATATGCACCCAACATAGGAGCACCTCAATACATGAGGCAAATGCTAGCAAGTATGAAAGGGGAAATTAACAGTAACATAATAATAGTGTGAGACTTTAATACCCAACTCACACCTATGAATAGAGCAACAAAATAGAAAATTAGTGAGGAAAACCAAAACTTAAGTGATACAATGGACCGGTTAGACCTAATTGATATCAGTATGACATTTCACCCCAAAACAATGAATTTCACCTTTTTCTCAAGTGCACATGGAACATTCTCCAGGATAGATCGCATCCTGGGCCATAAATCTAGCCTTGGTAAATTCAAAAAAGTTGAAATCATTTCAAGCATCTTTTCTGATCACATTGAAGTAAGATTAGATGTCAACTAAAGGAAAAAAAAAAAAAACTGTTAAAAAACTGAAGATATGGAGGCTAAACAACATGCTTCTGAATAACCAACAAATCATGGAAGAAATAAAAAAGGAAATCAAAATATGCATAGAAACAAATGAAAATGAAAACACGACAACCCAAAACCTATGGGATTCAGTAAAAGCAGTGCTAAGGGGAAGGTTCATAGCAGTACTAGCTTATCTCAAGAAAAAAGGGAAAAATCAAATAAAAAACCTAACTTTACACCTAAAGGAACTAGAAAAAGAAGAAATGAAGAACCCCAGGGCTAGTAAAAGGAAAGTAATCTTAAAAATTAGGACAGAAGTAAATGAAAAAGAAATGAAGTAGACTATAGAAAAAAATCAACAAAACTAAAAGCTGATTCTTTGAGAAGATAAATAAAATAGATAAGCCATTAGCCAGACTCATCAAGGAAAAAAGAGAGAATCAAATCAACAAAATTAGAAATGAAAATAGAGAAATCATAACAGACAGCACAGAAATACAAAGGATCACAAGAGACTACTATTAGCACTATTAGCAACTATATTGGAGAAGGCAGTGGCACCCCACTCCAGTACCCTTGCCTGGAAAATCCCGTGGACGGAGGAGCCTGGTAGGCTGCAGTCCATGGGGTCACTAAGAGTCAGACATGACTGAGCGACTTCACTTTCACTTTTCACTTTCATGCGCTGGAGAAGGAAATGGCAACCCACTCCAGTGTTCTTGCCTGGAGAATCCCAGGGACGGAGGAGCCTGGTGGGTTGCCATCTATGGGGTCGCACAGAGTCGGACACGACTGAAGTGACTTAGCAGTAGCAGCAGCAACAACTATATGCCAATAAAATGGACAACTTGGAAGAAATGGACTAGTTCCTTGAAAAATATAACCTTCTAAATCTGAACCAGGAAGAAATAGAAAAACTTTACAGACCTATCTGAAGCACGAAAATAGAAACTGTAATGAAAATCTTCCAACAAACAAAAGCCCAGGACCAGACAGCTTCACAGCTGAATTCTCCCAAAAATTTAGAGAAGAGCTAACACCTATCCTACTCAAACTCTTCCAGAAAATTTCAGAGGAAAGTAAACTCCCAAACTCATTCTATGAAACCACCATCACCCTAATACCAAAACCAGATAGAGATGCGACAAGAAAACCAAAACTACAGTCCAATATCACTGATGGACATAGATGCAAAAATCCTCAACAAAATTCTAGCAAACAGCATCCAACAACGTATTAAAAAGATCATACATCATGACCAAGTAGGTTTTATCCCAGGGATGCAAGGATTCTTCAATATTTGCAAATCAATCAGTTTAACAAACAACCACATTAACAAATTGAAAGATCAAAAGCATGTGATTATCCCAATAGATGCACAGAAAGCCTTTGACGAAATTCAACACCCATTTATGATAAAAACTCTCCAGAAAGAAAGCAGAGAAGGAACATACCTCAACATAATAAAAACCATATATGATAAACCCACAGCAAGCATTATAATGGCAAAAAACTGAAAGCACTTCTCCTAAAGTCAGGAACAAGACAAGTGTGTCCACTGTTGCCACTACTATTAAACATAGTTTTTGAAATTTTAGCCACAGCAATCAGAGAAGAAAAGAAATAAATGAATCAAGATTGGAAAAAAAGAAGTAAAACTCTCACTGTTTGCAGAGACATGGTCCTCTACATAGAAAACCCTGAAGACACCACCATAAAATTACTAGAGCTAATCAATGAATATAGTAAAGTTGCAGGAAATAAAATTAATACACAGAGATCCCTTGCATTCTTATACACTAACAATGAGGAGAGAGAAAGAAAAATTAAGGAAACAATCCTATTCACCATTGTGATGAAAAGAATAAAATGCCTAGGAATAAATCTACCTTAAGAAACAAAAGATCTATATATAGAAAACTATAAAATACTGATGAAAGATATCAAAGACAACACAAATAGATGGAGAAATGTACCATGTTCATATCAGAAGAATCAATATGGTGAAAATGAGTATACTACCTAAAGCAATCTACAGATTCAGTGCAATCTCTATCAAGCTACCAATGGTATTTTACATAGAACTAGAACAGATAACTTCACAATTTGTATGGAAATACCAAAAAACCTCGAATAGCCAAAGCAATCTTGTAAAAGAAGAATGGAACTGGAGGAATCAACCTGCCTAACATCAGACTACACTACAAAGCTACGGTCATCAAGACAATATGGTACTGGCACAAAGACAGATATATAGATCAATGGAACAAAATAGAAAGCCCAGAGAGAAATCCACGTACCTATGGACACCTTATCTTTGACAAAGGAAGCAAGAATATACAATGACAAAAAGACAATCTCTTTAACAAGTGGCGCTGGGAAAACTGGTCAACCACTTGTAAAAGACTGAAACTAGAACACTTTCTAAGATCATTCACAAAAACAAACTCAAAATGGATTAAAGATCTAAATGTTAGACCAGAAACTATAAAACTCCGAGAGGAAAACAGGCAAAACACACTCTGACATAAATCACAGTAGGATCCTCTATGACCCATCTCCCAGAGTAATGGAAATAAAAGCAAAAATAAGCAAATGGGACCTAGTTAAACTTAAAAGCTTTTCCACAATGAAGGAAACTGTAAGCAAGGTGACAAAACAGCCTTTTGAATGGGAGAAAATAATAGCAAACGAAGCAGCTGACAAAGAATTTCAAAAATATACAAGCAGCTCATGCAGCTCAATTCCAGAAAAATAAATGACCCAATCAAAAAATGGGCCAAAGAACTAAACAGACATTTCTCCAAAGAAGACATACAGATGGCTAACAAGCACATGAAAAGTTGTTCAACATCACTCATTTTCAGAGAAATGTAAATCAAAACCACAATGAGGTACCATCTCACACCAGTCAGAATGGCTGCTATCAAAAAGTCTACAAACCATAAATGCTGGAGAGGGTGTGGAGAAAAGAGAACCCTCTTACACTGCTGGTGGGAATGCAAACTAGTACAGCCACTATGGAGAACAGTGTGGAGATTCCTTACAAAACTAATGAAAATAGAACTGCACCATGACCCAGCAATTCCATTGCTGTGCATACATACTGAGGGAACCAGAATTGAAAAAGACATGTGTACCCTAGTGTTCATCACAGCACTGTTCACTATAGTTAGGACATGGAAGCAACCTAGATATCCATCAGCAGACGAATGGATAAGAAATTTTTATTACATATGCACAATGCAATATTACTCAGCTATTAAAAAGAACAGATTTGAATCAGTTCTAATGAGGTGGATGAAACTGGAGCCTATTATACAGAGTGAGTCAGAAAGAAAAACACCAACACAGTACATTAACACAAATATATGGAATTTAGAAGGAAGGTAACTATGACTCTATATGGCAGACAGAAAAAGAGACTCAGATATAAAGAACAGATTTTTGGACTCTGTGGGAGAAGGTGGGGGTGGAATGATTTGAGAGAATAACATTGAAATATGTATATTACATATGTGAAATATGTATATTACATATGTGAAATGTGTATATTACATATGTGAAATAGATTACTAGTCCAAGTTTGATGCATGGAACAGGGCACCCAAAGCTGGTGCAAAGGGACAACTCAGAGGGATGGGACAGGGAGGGAGGTGGGAAGGGGGTTGGGGATGGGAGATACATGTACACCTGTGGCTGATTCATGTCAATGTGTGGCAAAACCACCACAATATTGTAAAGTAACTAGTCTGTATTTAAATTAATTTAAAAAAAAAGAATATTCAGATGTGTTTGCTTTCTTTTCTACAATCAGTGTGGATTTTCTTGTATTGTTTTCTTTGTATTTCTAAAACACCTGAAGATTCTAAAGTTCTTATCCATTGTATTATGCTGTGATTTGCTTCTTAACAGGTAGCCACTACTACAGATCTACATTGTAGTACACACTACAGTAGATCTCTGCTCTGGCCTTCCCATCACACCACAAGTGTGTGACGGTTTAATGAAATTATGCTACATTGAATTCTGTGTAGAGTGCAAAGTGTTCCACAGATAGAGGATAGTCTTCTGTGACTTGCCTTTCTCTTAAGGTATCATGCTGGATGTTCTCCAGCATCTGTGACTCTTCTTAGGCTTTTATCTCCCTCCAAGCCCTGAAGCAGTTTTCTAGGTTCCCTCTTCCTACGTCTCTCTGCCCTCCCTTGCTCCCACTCTCCTCTAACTCTTCTTGTGGGAAGAATACTCAGTGTGGCATCATGCATTGGTAAATATCAACTTCCTCTACTTCCTTATACTAACTTTGAAAGATAAATATATTCTCTTGGATTTACAAGGAATATATAAGGTCCAGTAAGAGAATGGTGTTTGGGATGCTTTCAGCAGTGGAAGGGAAGGGCCCCAGATCCTGGGAGAGCCAGTAGCTAAATTCTTACAGAGACAAGAAGCAGGGAACATGACGTCTCTATCTCTAGTGAGAGGAAACTTTTTCTATTCTCTAGGAAATGACTTTCTGCAAATGATAGCCAGATAAATCAGAGGTTGTGGTCCATGGAATTGCTATTTCTCTCAGTTGACAATGTGTAGACGCTATAATTTACAACCAGTACTACTTCTGGTGCCATTTTCTCTTGTCTCTTGTCCTATAACATAGAATTTAGCTCCAACAGTGGGCTCAATTGCAAGACAGTCTTAAATTTCCCAGAGGAGCTAGAACTCTCAATTCTATGTGAAAATTTCTGAATTTTAAAACACACTGAATGCCAAAAAGTGCTGGTGGAGAGATTGATTCAGTCTAAAGGCAATCACCTCCTTCTTTGAAAGTTTAGGGTTATAGGGAGAGGAAAATAGCAGGGAATGGGGAGAAGAAAGAGTGGAGAAAAATGTCTATCTCTCTTTCTTTCTTTCTTTCAAGAACCCAGCTACAAAGAGTCCAGATTGCATTAATGTACCAGTACTTTATTATATCTTTCATTAAAGGCCTTCAATTTGTTAATTGATTGAATAAAGGAATATATTTTAAACAATTATAATGCCTTTTTTGGAATGACTAGCAAATATTTATAAATATTGAAAAAAAGAAATCAGTAAGAGTTCTGATTTTTCCTAAAAACTCTATACCTAACAAAATCAAATCACTCTTTGGTCTGTACCTCATCATGAAAGGCAGAGTATTCACATAGGGTGGACATTTTGGAGTTTGATAAACCTAAATTAAAACTTCAGTCCTATTTATTACCTGCTGACTATGTAGCCTTACATAAATGGTTAACTCCCTTCACCCCAGTTTCCACATCTTGTGAAAGTCCTTGGCTAAATAAGATGCTAACTCAGTATTTAGATCCCTGCCTCACCCCACCTAGCTGGTGCCTAAGACACAACCTTCAAGAGACTGCAAACTTAAGTAATCATCTCTTTTCCTTTTTATTTAATGCTATTTTAAATATACTTATATTTAATAGTTTTAAATATATGCATATTAAAATATATACGTTGTGGTAAGCGGGGACTACTCTTCATTGTGGTACACAGACATTGTGGTGGCTTTTCTAGTTGCAGAGCACGAGCTCTAGAGCACAAGGTCAGTAGTTGTGGACCACAGGTTTAGTTGCTCTGAGGTATGTGGGATCTTCCTGGGGCAGGGATCAAACAGATGTTTCCGGCATTGGCAGGCAGTTTCTTTACCACTGAGCCACCGGGGAAGCTGCTGTACCAGAAGAAAATGCAGCAGTTTAAAATTATTCCAACCTCGTTTATTTATAATCTCAATTATACTGGTCATGGATGGAAAATAGAATGCTCCTAGGGAATAGATGATGATAATAGGTAGACTCAATTATGGCTTATCATTTTAAAGCATCCTCTGTTTTGTGTGACTTGTAATTGGGATTCAACATT
Organism: Muntiacus reevesi; assembly: GCF_963930625.1. Classification (NCBI taxonomy): domain Eukaryota; kingdom Metazoa; phylum Chordata; class Mammalia; order Artiodactyla; family Cervidae; genus Muntiacus; species Muntiacus reevesi. Next base: position 116,425,696 of record NC_089250.1, read on the forward strand.
TCTATATTTGATAATTTTATTTTTCATATTAGAGTCCATTATTTTATTGTGAGAGCTTGGGAGAGGGATGTCATATAAATTGAATTTGTGTATGTGATATGAGAAGTATGTATTTGAGAAATCAGAAATATGAATTCACAAATTAAGTAGGCATCCTTATTGTATCTATCACATGGACTTTCATTACACAAACTAAATAATAATCATTACTAAAAAGGCCAGTACAGCATACCCTGCTTATGGTGAACTTATTTGATATTAATTAAGTGCTTTGCCAAATGATGTGAAATTTTCCTAATGCTGTATTAGAGGAAAAAGATCTGTTGAGTGCCTGCTTTCAGTGGGGCTATGTGTTAGGCCATACATGTATCTATTGCCTCACTCACAGTTACTGCAAACTAAAAGAAGAGTGGTCCTCATTTGATATGAGAACATTGAAGCTTATGAAATGCCATTCACAAGGTCACAAATCCCTCTGTGATGGATCCAGCATTTAAAGTTGAGTATATTACCACCAAAGACAATATCAATATCAATAGGCAAGACAATCATCAATCATCAATAAAATCAATGCTGCCCAGAATGAAAAGGAACCTTTATATCACCACGGATTAATTTCAGACAGAGGGAACATCAGCTAATGAACAAAAATTCCACTGTTTGATTTTACAAAACAATTACTTTTTCTTGTTATTTAATGTTGCTTTCCATATAAAACTGAATATCAATCCATCTCAGAGTTTTTGTGTGTTCTGGGAGTTATGGATTTCTTTTTGCTACTGAAATATTTGTCTAATGTTGGAAAAATCAGTAGCGGTTGTAGCAGGGTCACTAACAGAAAAAATTCCTGGTTTACCTAATCTAAGAAGATCCAGGAGCTCCTGATTCCCAGTCTTTGCATGGTAACCTTACATTCAGGACTTTTATGAAAATGTAAGAACAACACTGTTTTTTTGTTAGTGCTTCCCAAATGGTGCTAGTGGTAAAGAACCCACCTACCAGTATAGAAGATGTAAGAAACACTGGTTCTATTCCTGTGTCAGGAAGAGTCCTTGGATGAGGGCATGGCAACACACTCCAGTATTCTTCCCTGGAGGATCCCATGGACAGAGGAGCCTGGAGGGCTACAGTCCATGAGGTTGCAAAGAGTTGGGCACAACTGAAATGACTTAGCATACACATAGGACTCTTCTTTGTTAACTATAAAATAGGCATTGTGAATCATGGTAATGGACAAACATAAGAAAGGAATAAGTACAAAATTCAGCATAAAATGGCAGCAGAATGACTGGAGAGACTGAGATTGCAAATGCTGAGCTCACTATTGAAGTCAACCAGGCTGCAGAGAGGTATTTCTTGTTGCTATAATGCCACATTTTCGCTTTCTTATTTCACATCGTTCATACACATTCCCAAGACTGAGAAGGTAACTGCTTATTGTTGATTCATGAACTCATTTCTCCTTCTTTTAATTATAACAGAAAGATAAATACTTTATTTTAGTCATATTCTACATGTCTAACTCACCCCCCCCCCAACAATACTGTAGTTGGACAGAGAGCTTATAATTCACCTTAAATATGTATCTCTTAAACAAGCTAAGAAAATCACTGAGTTTGGAACTTGTACCCAGTGCCCTGGCTTTGGTGGAGCCTATGTTAATGGAAAAGTTAACACATGGAACACCCTTAAAATGCTAATATCACCTAGAGATGTAAGCAAACCATTATGAGAATAGGATGAATTCAAGTCTTTCTTGGACAATCATTAAATTGACATGTTCACTGGATTGAGGAGAGGTCTGAGACATTAAACATCAATTTCTTTCCCTTATTCAGGAAATCTCAAGTGGGCAACATAGTTATATTTTGAAATAGATGTTGGGAAATAATATTGCAAAGATAGATTGGGTGAAGACAATGAGTGTGCATCCAAGAAGTCTGACATTTAGCTTCTAAGCAATTTTCAATATTTCTAAGCAATTTTCTAAGTATTTTCAGTGGGAATATAACCGAATCAGGTATCTGGTTTCAAAATAACTATGAAAGCAGAGTGAGGATGGACTGGAAAGGTGGTGACTGTTGGCAGAGAGACCATTTAGTTCTCTCCATTTCACCAAATGGTATTAGAAAAATAGTAAATATAAAAGAAATAGTCTCAGCAGAGTTGGGGGAATCAGAAATGACTGTGAAAACAGTATATATTTAGGTATTATCTGATATTGTGTGCTCCTTATGTGCTGATTGAGTTCTATGAAGTAGGTGAGCAGTGATATCTGGAGACAGCAAGGTCAAGGTGAGATTTGAGCTAACTATTAAAATGGGGGTAGGGAATAGCATGCATTGTTTCATAGACAAGAACTGACTGGTGGTTCACAGGAGAGAGATGATTCTGATTTGCTTTGGATTTCTGCTTGGTTTGGAACCTTGCAGTACTCAGCCCCATGTTAGCAACAATGGCTGTGTCCAATAAAAAGAAACCATCCTGTCTGACACTTGTTATCTAGAGAGTTCTAGTTCTAGCTCTTTTTTTTTTTTTTAATCAACATGTAACCATTTTCATTTTGTTCTCATTGTCTCCTCTCAACTCCTACATTCAGGAGCTAGTTACATCTGAGTTAATGCAAAATTCAGTTACTGCCAGCATCCAGCTCCCCAGGTTCAGAGTTGTCCTCAAATAACAAACCTAGACAGTGTGTTAAAAAGCAAAGACATCACTTAACCAGCAAAGGTCCATATAGTCAAGGTTATGGTCTTCCCAGTAGTCATGTATGGATGTGAGAGCTGGATAATAAAGAAGGCAGAGCGCTGAAGAACTGATGGTTTGAACTGTGGTGTTGGAGAAGAATGTTGAGAATCCCTTAGAAAGCAAGGAGATCAAGCCAGTCAATCTTAAAGGAAATCAACCCTGAATACTCTTTGGAAGGATTGATGTTGAAGCTGAAGGTCCAATACTTTGGGCACCTGATATAAACACTTGACTTGTTGGAAAAGATCCTGATGCTGGGAAAGATTGAAGGCAGGAGAAGAAGAAGACAACAGAGGATGAGATGGGCATGAACTTTGGCAAACTCTGGGAGATGGTGAGGAACAGGGAAGCCTGGCGTGCTGCAGTCACGAAATGTTGGACATGATTTGGTGACTGAACAACAACAACAGCAAGGCATTTAGGCAATGCATTTGTCCCTCAGTAACTGAGGGCAAATGGGTCCAGGATTCCCAAGGATACCAAAATGTGCAGACACTTAAGTCCCTTATATTAAATGGCATAGTATTGATATTTGCATATAACCTATGCACATCCTACCTTATACTTTTGGTCATCTCTAGATGAATGCCTAATACAGTGCAAATACTATCAGAATAGTTCTAAATACAATGCAAATGCTATGTAAAAATTTCTGGCTTGCAGCCAATTCACGTTTTGCTTTTTTGTACTTTCTGAAATGTATTTTTAATGTTTTTGATCCACAGCTGGTATTATTGAGAATCCCATAGATATGGAGAGCTGACTGTATTCCTGTCAGTCACATGTGACTTCTGTGAGCTTTGTTTTGGCATTGCCTCTCCAGTGGAGCTTCTACTGGGCCATCTGCTCTCTCAGCTGGGACCAGAACATCGGCACTATTTGTTGCGGGAAATGAGTTTGGAAAGAGATGAAGGATATACTTTATGTTACAAAAAGGTGATGGTGGAATCATTAAACACATATCTAAAAGACAAATAGAAGTTGTAATATTTGTTTTTAAGAAATATGGAGTCACTAATCATGGGTTAGGAGTATTTTGATGAAAGTGTCACTAGAGCAAGATTCGTCTCACTGAAGTACGCATAAGATGATTTCTAGAAGGGTAAGTTTGGGGATTTATCAAAGCAACTAAGAAGTCTCTGCAATAGCAGTAGCAGGAAGTGGGTGTATATCAGTGGGAGGTGTTTCTAAGGGAAAGACAGGGAGGCTAAGAGAAGAAAAATCAGAAGGAAAAATGGGCATGTAAAATAGACATGAACACAAAGTGACATTGAGTCTTGAATCCCTTATGGGATGGGAAGGAACAGATAGACCTGATTGGGGATTTTGTCTCTGAACCCACAAAGTCTTTGCATTCTGAATGAAGTTCTGGGCATTTTAAAACCTTTCATTTCAAGTTCTGTGTTGAACGTTCTGTGTTGAAATGATCCTTCAAATCATTTTCTTCCAATGTGCTAAGATTATAGCCTTTAGCTAATGGTTTTCTCTCTCTGTCATGCTCCCAGCATTTATAAGCATTAATTTTGCTGAACTGATATAGTAAAAATGTTCAAAATAACATTTGGCCGAACATTTTAGTCTGACTACTCAAGTATAACCTATAATCTTTCCTTCTTACACTACATGCACACACTCATATACACACACACACACTTATACCTGTTTTCTAGACTTTACCTCTTTACCTGAAATTGTAGAAATTTCTTCTACAAGGCAGGGTGTATAATTTTACCTTTACTCCTCCAAGAGAGGACATGTGACCCACCTATTCCAATAAGAAATTTAAAGATCAATATTATCCACAAATCAAATACAGGTAACACTAAACCTGAATAAACTGTTGCAACTGTTGTTGCTTTCAAAGTAGAGGTTTCATTTGAAATCTAGTTTGAAGTTAGAGTTGACAGAATATGCTGATGATTTGCGTGTCAGGTATATATAGTCAGGTATATATATTACCCTCATTGGTAATGATGGAATCTAAGGTGTAAATAAGTAAATATAGAAATATTGGAGGGGAGTTGGTTGAACACTGAGAAACCATTATGGTGATTGGACGATCTGCACTCACACTGATATTACCAGTATTGACCGCAACAACCTTGTGGTCTGTGCTCTGCCGCTCGGTTGTGTCTGACTCTTTGTGACCCCATGGACTGTCGACCACCAGGCTGCTCTGTCCCTGGAGTTTTCCAGGCAGGAATAGCGGAGTGGGTTGACATTTCCTACTCCAGGAGATCAAATCTGCGTCTTTTCTATCTCCTGCATTGGCAGATGGATTCTTTACCACTGCGCCACCTGGCAATAACCTTGCTTATAAAATCAACATCAGGTACCAGTTTCATCTATGAATGAGCGGAGGCTATCAGAAGACTATAGATAACCAAAGTGAGGAGAGTTTATTGATGATGAAGATTTTAGTTTCACAGTATAGGGACTAATAGAGAAAAAAGTACTCTGGAAATTGGCAGTAAGGCATGTGGAGTATTCCTATATGAACTCCAAGATAAGATCGTTGGTATATGACATATAAGAGGAAGCGGGAAAAAAAATTATCATTTGATAGGACTTGAGAGAATAGTTTCTAGGGAAAAATTCCTAATTTTCTGTTTCAGGAAGGGAAGGGTATATTCAGAGTGATAGAGGGTTTGGAGAATCTAGAAGATGTAGAAGCTTGAGTTCCTTTAGGGTATATTCAGAACAGTGTACGTATGTGAATCCTGTGAATAGAGTTGACCTGGGTCACTCGGGCTCCCTGCCAGGATGGAAGAAAACAGATATAGAGTCTGTTGGGATTGGACCTGTTTTGATGAAATAACGGCAGGAAGGGGGTGATATCTTCTTAATATAACCCTATTTTGGGTTCTTGCTTGGATCTTGCAGCTGGGACCCTCATCCCTGTGACCCTTTTCCTCGAACACAAAACTGTGTCCTGTGCTTGTGCAAACTTTGTGGCCCAGTGAGACCCAATTCAGGAGTAGGGCTGCATACAGTAAAAAAGTAAAAAGAAGTTTGCCGAGCCTGGGACAGACCTTGAGGTCTTAGGTGTAGACTGAGGCTCCCTACAAGCTAAATACAACATCAGGCAGTCTTATTGCTTCTTCCCCTGATCTGGCTGCTGCCTCTAAAACTCTGTAGACACATTCATCATAGCTGGTTAACTGTCTCCTAGTCTTAAAGGTGAGGCAGAGAGTGTTGTGGAATGGGGTAGGCAGTAACTGTAAGACTAGACGCTCCATGAGTCCCATGGGGCCCAGAGCATAATAGACATTCCTTTGACCTCCAGTTAAACCTACATTGGACTCATTTGAGCAGTGGTGAAGACTGCGGAAGACTCGCCTGAATAAATTGTCCGAGTCAGGACTAAAATTCTGAGCCCTAAATAGCTGAGACCTGTTGCTCTCCTATGAGTGGCCATGGTTTCACTTATAAGGTTTATACAGTATATCCCAGTCACCATAGTAATAAGGTCACTTGGGAGAATCTAAGATTCAGTTCAATTTTCCCCAAGTAGGGCAGGGATGAGGATCCCAGCTGTGTGATCCAAGCAAGCACCTGGTAACCTGCCAAGATTTTAGCTATGTAAGCAGTGGTCACACAGAAGCTAAGCTCAAGTGATGCAGTGTCTTCACACAGAAAAAGGGTGTTGAATAGGTGGGTGTCTTGTTTCTCAGTAGTCATAAAGGTAGTTATACTAAGCAATCAAATAGCAGGACCAGAAACCCCATATTCCTCTTAGTCTGGGATCCTGAAATGATCCTATGAACTTACTACTTATGACGCCCTTGTTCTAGAGTCTAGAGGAATGATTCTTAAACCTGGCTACAGAGAAAATCACCTCTAACATCAATAATAAATATCCAGAGTCTATCTCAGAACAGTTAAATGATAATCTCTGAGTCCCTGGAATCAGTAATTTTCAAAAGTTTCCCAGATGATTCTTATGTATAACTCTGGTTAAGAGCTATATTCTAAGACTGTGATTCTGTCCAACCTCTTTGATTTAACAAATAGGTTGGCTACTGCTTCAGGCCTCTGACACCTAACTCCTTTCTAGAATTCTGAATTTTTTTTGGTGACATAGAGTTTCTGTAGACTGACCATCAGTTGTTTGGGAATGTGCACACACAAACACAAAACCCTACAAAATTTGTACAAACCGTACAAAATTTACCCTTGTACAGAATTTGTGGCCCGGTGAGACCCAATCCAGGAGTAGGGCTACATACAGTAAAAAGAAATTTGCCAAGGCTGGGACAGACCTTGATGTCTTGTGTGTAGACCGAGGCTCCCTACAAGCTAAACACAGCATCAGGCAGTCCCTTGCTTCTTCCCCTGCTTTGGCGGCTGCTTCTAAACCTCTGCAGACACATTCTTCATAGCTGAGAAAGCCACAGATGGAATGACTATTGTTGATGCCTGTCAATTCAGAAACAAGTCATGATTTGCCCAGTATTTCAATCTTTACTGCTGATGAGTTAGTTTAATTGAATTAGTTCTGTGCCGGATGAGGTCATTACATTTGTATCCTAGTGGAAACCTATTACTCAGCTCTGTGCAGTGAGGGAGAGGAATTTGGGACAATTTGCATTCTCTCTGGACAGAAGGTGAATTCTCTCTCTGCAGTCACGGTGGGCAGAGCATCCTTTTGCATAAAGACATTCAAGATAACACTAATTGAAGGAGGACCTGTCTCTTCAGAATTCTTTGTAAAATTCAATAGGAGATTGGCTGTGTGCTCTGACAAAAGAATTAAAAGGGTCATAGTTATAAAATGTGACTTTTGGAGAAAAAGTGTAACATCAGGGCTGAAACTGTTGAGTGGATATTAGTGATTTCTTTCTTGTATGTTAACTTCTCTTCCTTCTGGAACTAAATTTGAAGACTTCATCCTTCTACCCATTGCCTTCTTCCTGAGCTCATAGAACAGAAAGTGAAAAGTAGACATGGTATCATACCTGTTTTCCACCTGCAGTAAATTCTTGTCTAATTTTTGTGGTAACATTTGTGGTAACACTTATGAGATCCTATTATTTACAAGGGTATGATTATCATTCTCATTTTCAGGCGAGGAAACTGAGGCTTCAGCTGCCTAATATTGCATTGGTCAGAAAGTCCATTTGGGCTTTTCTATGAGATCTTACAGACACTCTGGTCAACCCCAATACCTGGCCCACATCATTATTTGTAGTAACCAGCACATACAGACTCAGATCCCAGAGTGGTTGGTCTGAGTCTCCCATTTACTTTTTAATACTGTATCCGGAAAAAAAAAAAAAAAAAATTCTCACTCTGGTAAAATCTGTGTCCCTTAAATCTCAAAACTGTCATCACCCCTTATCCTTCCATTCTGAAAAGCCCATTTTCCCTTACAAGGAACTCCTTTTTAAAAAATCACAACACTTGATTTTTAAAAAATCTATCCTCCCTCCCTTCTGTAGAGTTTGTGAAGGTTCCTTTTTCTGGATTCTGACTGTATGGTTAAAACAATCAATCCAGGCACACTGAGCAAATGTAAAATTATGTTGCCAGATTTAGTTGGTTTTATCTCTGACTGTGCACGTCTCTTTACTCTCAGAATCACCAACCGAAAGACCCTGAAAAGCTGAGGCGCTTAGGTGTGTTTTGATTTCTTCCTTGTCTAACACCCCAAGCAGAACTAGACTTTAAGAAGCAAGGGCTGATTTTAGTGTTTCTTTTGGGCAGTGGGACAGGGCTGATAAGTCACAGTTTTATAATCAAGACTTTCCCCATGGGAGATGACCAGTGCCATTTTCATGGGTGACACTGTATGATATTTCTTGTGAACAACGACCCTGAAGTTGTACAACTGGCAGTTCTTTTGCAGATTTAACTCATCTCCCTTTGCTTTTGTCCTGCTGTCACCGTCCCCCTATTATTTATTTTTACTACAAAAGTTCTTAAAACCATCGTCTGTGTTCGTCACTGCTGCTTCCTTCAATGTACTTTCATGACAATCCTTCGAAACCCTCCTTTCCTCTACATTCTTCTGATACTATTTCCTCTAAGAAATTAATTGAAGATTTTTTACAAGTTCAGTCATTTTAGTTTTCCTCCGGTGCTAGTCACTGCTTGATCAGCTTTTTCTAGAAATCTCTTCTCGCTTGTTTTTTCAGTTTCAATTGAGCCTGTGATAAGTGCCTGACAGAGTCTGGGTGACATGCGTGGTGACAGCTGATTTCTTCCTAAAAGTATCCATCTTTCCAGTTCTGAATATTCTTTCTATTCTATTCCATAAGTAAAAAAAAAAAAAAGAAGAAGAAGAAGAAGAAGAAATAAAGAAAACAAACAAACAAACAAAAAAACCAACAGACTAATGCACTGGGTGCATGTACTCTTATCTTTATTTCTAGCCTCATACTCTTTCAGATGGTAAAGAGTCTGCTTGCAGTGCAGGAGACCAGTGTTCAATCCCTGGGTCAGAAAGATCACCTAGAGAAGGAAATGGCAACCTACTTCAGTACTCTTGCTTGGAACTCCTATGGGTGGAGGAACCTCGCAGGCTATAGTTTATGGAATCGCAAAGAATTGGACATGACTAAGTGACTTCACTTTCTCTCTTTCACATTCGTTCGGGTTCTGGCTTTTCACTGCTCACTCCCTACTCATTGATCATCTTTAACTGGAAAGTCCCCTGGTGTCCCAGACTCAACAGGGATGATGACAAGCTCATGTTCTTTCAACTCTTTATTTTATGGAAAATCTGTCCAACCTTTCATCATCCAGGCATTGCATCTCAGATTAAACAAGCTATAAAATATATAGACTAGTCTATGGTGGTAATCATTTTGTGATTCATAAATGTATCAAATCAACACATTGTACCACTTAAACTTACACAATGTCATGAATCAATTATATCTCAAGAAAGCTGAGGAAAACCAAGTAAAACTGTACGTAGAGTGGTTTAGTTTAGCACTTCTCAAGCCTTAGGGAGAGCAAAATGTCTTGTGTGAAAGCACACACTGGTTGAGCCCCTCTCTAACAGTGTCTGATTCTGCTGGTTTGGGCTAAGGCCTGAGAATTTGGTTTAGAAAACAAGGTCTTAGGCGGTACTGATGCTGCGGGCCTGAAGAACTGCCTTAGTGCAGTCTTCTGCAGCCAGACTGAGTTAGGCTGAAATTCTTTCTCAATCATATTCGTCACACATGTATCCTGCAGTTTTTAACTGATATCTCCAAATTTCAGATTCATATTCTGTAAAGTGAGGGTAATTAAAGAATCTACCTCCCAAAACTCTTGTGACAACTGCATGAGTTAATACTCTCAGTGCCCACTCCAGTCTTTTTGGCAGACCCTTAAAAACTATATGCTATAACTGCCTGACTTTTATCCTCTTTTCTTTTCCTCATTCCTCATGGCTGATTACCTCTCATGTTCTAACAGTCCGGGTTTTGGATTTCATGTTTTCTTCCCATTATTTCTGTGACTGGGATCATGTGTACAATCATATGTCATTCATCTGACTCTAATCATCACCATTTAACTGGTTAGTACTATCCGTTTCTCTCTCCCTTCCCCCAGACTTCATCCTGTTCTTAGGTTCTACCTTAATCACTTTTAAGCAACTATTTTAAATAGGTCCTGTCTTGCTCAGAAAGTACATTTTGAATATATTAACAGGGTGTTTAGTATCTTCCTTGGCATCTTGACTGTTCACTCTTTCCTCTCACTGGTATATTTTTCTGAATTCTACTTTTCTGATTCTGTGTTTTAAATATATATATATATATATTTATATTATTTATATATATATGGAATTAATTTCATCTGCTATATCCTTTTCTTCATTACCACAAAGTGGAATCTTTTCTCTTTTTTTTAGTATAATTGCTTTATAATGTTGTGTTAGTTTCTACTATACAAAGAGTGAATCAGCCATACGTATATATGTAATCTCCTCCCTCTTGAACCTCCCTGCCACACCCCCATCCCACTGCTCTAGGTTATCACAGAGCACTGATCTGAGCTCCCTGTGCTATATGTTAGCTTCCCACTAGCTTTCTTTTTTACACATGGTAGTGCATATATGTCAATGCTATTCCCCCCAATATATCACACCCTTTCCTCCCATCCCCTCACTATATCCACATGTCCATTCTCTACAGCTGCATCCCTCTTCTTTCCCTGAAAATAGGCTCAACTGTACCATTTCTCTAGATTCCATATATATGTGTTAATATACAATATTTATTTTTCTCTTTCTGACTTACTTTTTCTCCATGTGACAGACTCTGGGTCCATCCACATCAGTATATATGTCCCAGTTTCGATGCTTTTTACGGCTGATATTCCATTGTGTATATGTACCATATCTTCTTTATCCATTCATCTCTTACCAGACATTTAGATTGTTTCCATATCCTGGCTACTGTAAATAGTGTTGCAGTGAACATTGGCGTACATGTGTCTTTTTGCATTATGGTTTTCTCAGGGTATATGCCCAGTAGTGGGATTTCTGGGTCACATGGTAATTCTATTTTAGCTTTTTAAGGAACCTTCATATTGTTCTGCATAGTGACTGTATCAATTTACATTTCTATCAACATGGCAAGAGGGTTTCCATTTCTCACAACTACTCTAGCATAAATTGTTTATAGATTTTTTGATAATGGCCATTCTGACAGGGGGAGCTAGTACCTCATTGTATCATTGTTTTGATTTGCATTTCTCTAATAATGAGTGATGTTGAGCATCTTTTCATATTTTTATGGCCATCGATATGTCTTCTTTGGAGAAATATCTTTTTAGGTCTTTCTCTCATTTTTTGATGGTGTTGTTTGTTTGATATTGAGCTGAATGAGCTGCTTATATGATTTGGAGATTAATAATTTGTCAGTTATTTCCAGTCTGACAGTTGTCATTTCATCTTATTTATGGTTTTCTTTGCTGTAAAAAAGCTTTTAAGTTTAATTAGGTCCCATTTGTTTAATTTGTTCTTATTTTCATTACTCTAGGAGGTGTGTCAAAAAGGATCTTGCAGTGATTATATCAAAGAACGTTCTGCCTATGTTTTCCTCTAAGAGTTTTACCATGTTTGGCCTTACATTTAGGTCTTTTGTATGGTGCTGAAATGGGAAACTGAGTTCGTGTTTGCCGAGTCGAAAAATGAACTTCACAAACATGCAAACAGTCACTTAGGCAGAGTTTTATTTTAGAGGAAAGAGATACAAAGCTCTCAGCATAGATACAGAGAGGAAGTAAAGTGCCAATAAAGGCAGAATAATGTCAGTTTATATCTTTACCAGGGTTTTTATCAGGGCTTCCCTTATACCTCAGTTGGTAAAGAATCCGCCTGCAATGTGGGAGACCTGGGTTTGATCCCTGGGTTGGGAAGATCCCCTGAAGAAGGGAAAGGCTACCCACTCCAGTATTCTGGTCTGGAGAATTCCATGAACTCTGTAATCCATGGGGTTGCAAAGAGCTGGACTCAACTGAGTGACTTTCACTTTCATATTTTTACCAGTGAAACCAAATAATTTTTAAACTACTGCATGATTGCATTCATCTCACATGCTGGCAAAGTAATACTTAAAATTCTCCAAGCCAGGCTACAGCAATACGTGAACTGTGAACTTCCAGATGTTCAAGCCGGTTTTAGAAAAGGCAGAGGAACCAGAGATCAAATTGCCAACATCCACGGGATCATAGAAAAAGCAAGAGAGTTCCAGAAAAACTTCTATTTCTGCTTTATTGACTATGCCAAAGCCTTTGACTGTGTGGATCACAACAAACTGTGGAAAATTCTGAAAGAGATGGGAGCACCAGCCCACCTGACCTGCCTCCTGAGAAATCTGCATGCAGGTCAGGAGACAATGGTTAGAACTGGAAATGGAACAACATACTGGTTCAAAATAGGAAAAGGAGTATGTGAAGGCTGTATATTGTTACCCTGCTTATTTAACTTATATGCAGAGTACAGCATGAGAAACGCTGGGCTGGAGGAAGCACAAACTGGAATCAAGATTGCTGGGAGAGATGTCAATAACTTCAGATATGCAGATGATACAACCTTTATGACAGAAAGTGAAGAACTAAAGAGCCTCTTGATGAAAGTGAAAGAGGAGAGTGAAAAAGTTGGCTTAAAACTCAACATTCAGAAAACTAAGATCACGACACCCAGTCCCATCTGCTGCTGCTGCTGCTGCTAAGTCACTTCAGTCGTGTCTGACTCTGTGCGACCCCATAGACAGCAGCCCACCAGGCTCCTCTGTCCCTGGGATTCTCCAGGCGAGAATACTGGAATGGGTTGCCATTTCTTTCTCCAATGCATGCATGCATGCTAAGTTGCTTCAGTTATGTCCAAGTCTGTGTGACCCCATGAACAGCAGCCCACCAGGCTCCTCTGTCCATGGAATTCTCTAGGCCAGAGTACTAAAGTGGGTTGCCAGTTCCTTCTCCCCCAGTCCCATCACTTCATTGCAAATAGATGGGGAAACAGTGGAAACAGTGGCTGACTTTATTCTTTTGGGTTCCCAAATCTCTGCAGATCGTGACTTCAGCCATGAAATTAAAAGATGCTTACTCCTTGGAAGGAAAGTTATGACCAACCTAGACAGCATGTTAAAAAGCAGAGACATTACTTTGCCAATAAAGGTCCGTCTAGTCAAGGCTATGGTTTTTCCAGTAGTCATGTGTGGATGTGAGAGTTGAACTATAAAGAAAACTGAGCACCAAAGAATTGATGCTTTTGAACTGTGGTGTTGGATAAGACTCTTGAGAGTCCCTTGAACTGCAAGGAGATCCAACCAGTCCATCCTAAAGGAGATCAGTCTTGGGTGTTCTTTGGGAGGACTGTTAAGATGAAACTCCAATAGTTTGGTCACCTGATGCAAAGGGCTGACTCATTTGAAAAGACCCTGATGCTGGGAAAGATCGAAGGTGGAAAGAGAAGGGGATGACAGAGGATGAGATGGTTGGATGGCATCACCAACTCAATGGACATGACTCTGGATAAACTCCGGGAGTTGGTGATGGACAGGGAGGCCCGGCATGCTGCAGTCCTTGGGGTTGCAAAGATTTGGACATGACTTAGTGACTGAACTGAACTGATGTGAATGATCTGTTCATTTTTGGTTGGCTTGGGATCCCAATATATGTAATTTTTGAACAATCAGTTTAAATGCCACAATGTTCAGCTTGTCATTTTTATGGCTTTTTTTTGCTTCCCTAGTCCTTGGGTTTTCTTAGGCATTGAGCCACCAGCCTGCAACTCTTTTTCATGACCTGAGTGTATTGTTTAAGGACTAGATGTATGTTTAAGAGTTACTGGTATATCTGGTGCTTTTTCCTTGATAAGTTGGATGGCAGTTACTGATTATCTTGTCACTGGTCTGGATGTTTTATGAACCTCAATACCAGGAAAGCATTCCTCTGAATTTCCAGAAACACATATAGTTATAGGTTAATGGAGTGAGATGCTTATGTGAGAGAATTAGTTGAACTTGAAAACTAAAATTAAAAAAAAAAACAAAAAACCAGAACCAAGTCCTCAACCTTACACTGACTGCCTAACAGTTTATATGTCAGTGTTGCAATTTGGAATCTAATTCTTTCTTCAAATACTGGTTAACTTTCATTTCCTCCACCCAAAGATTTGGCAGATTGGTTTCATTCCTCATGATAGTGCTGAATCACTGATGGTAGCTTCTTGAGGAAGTTATAAGGATCCTGAAGCCAAGAGCTATGTGGGTTCAGTAAAAAACAATGTCATGATTCATGAGCAATTTCTGTCATGGGCCCAAGTTGAATGCATAAGGAAGCATCTATACTGAGTATTGTCTCTGTTACCATGTAGTATATTTTGTCACTATAGGTGCTTGATGCATTTTGGAAAATTCAAAATAAAAAGATATACCTCAATTTATCAATTTTAATATTACTATGATTATATTGTCCACTTTCGCCTTCTTCATTCCAAGACTAAAGCCTAATCTTATCTTGGAGAATGATGTTAACAGGCAGAAAATCAGAACAGGAATGAAGACAAGCCTTCACCACTTAGATTTGAGAATGTAGTATCTGTATCAGGGTAAATAATCTAGTTTATACTGGTAGGTGCAGGCTTGGGAGTGAGTTCTTAGAAATTGAGGCATCAGGCACCAGATGAAAGGATGAGGGGGGAATTCTCCCACAAGATCAGGAGCACAGGATTCTTAAGGATACATATTCATGGAGTCCCTTCAACATGGAGAACTCTTGGTTTAATTTGTGCAAGTCAGACAAGTGATGCTTACCTCCCAGCTCCACCACCTACTAACTGTAGGTGCAGTTAATTAACCCCTATGAGCTTTGGCTTATTGTCTTAAAGACAGAGTTCACAAGTTTATCTCTCAGGGCTGCTATAAAAATTAAAGGGAAATCTGTATATAGATGATTTAGTATAGTATTTGGCTCAATAAATAGTAGCTGTTCTTATGAATATTGTATGGAATAGCAATGAAGACAATCCATTTAAAGCTGTTAAGATTCCTTTGCTTCTTATCCCTAAATCTCTATCTTCACTGCTACTTACAAACATATGAGATGATGAAATGACCCCTTGGCCAAATGTTATATATAACACCACAACTACTAACTAAATAAGTCTAATTGATTGGAGTCCTGTAGGTAATACTGCTGATTTATTATTCTTCCCCACCAACTAGCATGAGCTGATGCTGTGAACACAGAACCTTGGTGCTTCCATTTTGTTTAGTGCATCCAATTTAAAAGTGAAAGAGTGTGGGTATCATTTAGAACTTTGTACTTTTCTAAAGCTATTTACTCTGTTAGATTAACATAGTTTATAATTTAGGTATCTGAGTCTATCTTATTCCTTTCCTGACAATGTTTTTAAATACCTTGAAATGCATATAGTTCAGAAACACAGTAATTTATTCATTCAATAAATATTGGGGTATGTTCTGGGCCAAGTTCTGCTTTACACACTAGAGCCATTACGGTATACACAAGAGATAAACCAACTTTTCTTATGGAGATTTTCTTCTGAAAGTAGAAGTTAGACAATGGACAGTGAGTCAGCAAACAACCAACCATGCTGTAATTTTAGATGTTTGTGTTTTCTATGAGGGAAATATGATAATAAAGTAAAGGTGATCAAAGTGAGTTGTGAGTGACCATCTTTGGATTGTGTGGAAAGCTGTGGTCACATTTCTACCGATGCATGAATGATGATAAAGAATGTGCCAGGCAAAAAAATAGTTTCCATGTTCTCCAGGCAGAGAGAAGAGCAAGTGACTCAACTCACATAAGGATAGAAACAAGTTTCTAGCAGTGGGTACCCCGTACTTGGGGGGAAAAAAAAACATACTGGAGATGCTGGCAGGGAAATCTTGGAGAATGCTGTTTTTGGGGTAAAGAGTTTGGATTCTGTTTGATACAGTGGGAAGCCACTGGAGTTTATAAAAATGGTATGAGACAAAGATTTTATTTGAAGTTGTGTGTAAGCATTGAATACTTATAGAGCTAACCATGTAAGGAATTTAATGATTAAATATGATGATAAAGTGGATAATCATTTGTGATTATCTGTTTTCTAGACTCAGATTTTTGTTTGTTTGTTTGTTTAGAAAACAAGATGCAGGATTTAATTGCTTCTAGTGTTTTGCTCCTAAATTCAAAATCCTTTGAGTTGGCTTTTATGATAACATTTCACAGGTTTCCCCTATCCTGACAACCATTTTCAACATGATCATGATCTGCCAAATTATTTTTTTCTTTCTCTTCCTCAAAACTGTACTGTGCCTACTTTTGTATTTCTATGTTTCATGAACCTGAGATAAAATTAGCATATAGTTTTTGGTAAGTTACCTCTGTTGTTTTGGGGTTACCTTGGTTTTACTTGAGAAGGTCTACTATGACCTTAGAACTGTTGTCCTGTTTAACGTTCTCAGTCAATTCGAGAACTTAAGGAGATCAATGTAATCCTCTGTATTTATCATCTAGTTGAAGATTCTCTCATTGGAGTACTAACCAGGCCCAACCCTGCTGAGCTTTCTTTTTGTGAAAACAGGTATACTTATTTCATATGAGAGCATGTTTCACAGGATATGTAAAGTATGTTTATATACCACTGACATTAATACTGTATTTCTCTATGGGTTTCCCTGGTGACTCAGATGGTAAAGAATCTGCCTGCAATGCAGGAGACCTGGGTTCAATCCCTGGGTTAGGAAGATCCCCTGGAGAAGGGAATGGCTACCCACTCCAGTATTCTTGCCTGGAAAATCCTATGGACAGAGGAGCCTGGCCGGCTACAGTCCATGGGGTCGCAAAGAGTCAGACATGACTGAGCGACTAATATAGGTATGTGTTTATAAACATATGTATACATATATTTGGATTTACACATACAATATATAGTTATATTAATAAATGTGATATGACACATAAGCAATAAAGTTGTTGCATATAAATAGCAGTCTACAATAGAGAATGAAGAATTCACAAAGGGATTCTTAGTGTCTATCTAGTTTCCGTTCTGCTTTTAACAGTGCTGGTAAGGGCTTCCCAGGTGGCCCCAGTGGTAAAGAATCTGCCTGCCAATGCTGGACCCACTGGAAATGCGGGTTTGATCACTGGGTCAGAAAGATCCTCTGGTGGAGGAAATGGCAACCCACTCTGGTATGCTTGCTGGGATAATCTCACAGACCGAGGAGCTTGGCAGGCTACAGCCCCTAGAATAGCATAGAGTCAGGCACAACTGAACATGCACAAACCAAAACCAATCAAATACTTTAATAATACACAGAATAATGGTTAGTTGTTTGCAGCATACCTTTAATTCGCATAACCTTGTGCACTTTTTCAGCAACTTGCCAAGTATCAATAGAATTTCCTAATAAAGCTGAACTGATGCATTATAGGTCTAATACTCGGTGTGTTAGACTATCTGGGTGAAGGTTCTAGTAGTTTCACAGTTGCCTCTTTGCCTCTTGCTCCCACATTTTAAAGTTGGAGTTGTCTTTAAATTTGTCTCACAGACTCTGACATTCCATTTGAGATTCTGTTTGAAATTTCATTTCAAATAGATGTTTCTAACCCTTGGCAGTGTTCCAGCTTTCATTACATTTATTGTATCTGTATATTTTTCTGTGATTATATGTTACTCTTAACTGTTTTTAAGTGGTATGCCTTTAGGCTGACCCCTTGATTTCTATCCACACACATTAATTGCTGTCTGCCTGGATACTTAGTCATATTCTAGCACATTTACCCCAAACCAGAAAAATTCTTCTGCTGAGTAGACATTGATGTCAGCTATAAGGGCTTCCCTGGTGGCTCAGATGGTAAAGAATTCACCTACAATGCGGGAGACTGGTGTTTGATTCCTGAGTCAGGAAGATCCCCTGGAGAAGGGAATGGCAATCCACTCCACTATTCTTGCCCGAAGAATCCCATGAACAGAGGAGCCTGGAGAGCTACAGTCCATGGGGTTGTAAAGAGTAGGATACAACTGAGTGACTAACACTTAAACTTTCACTTTCTGCACAAATAGTTCCAGGTAAGCATAAGAATAATGTTCTGTTCACCTGCTGTCCTTCACAAAACTTAGTTAAATTATTTATTTGTAATAGCTAAATTATTTTTTATGTGCCTCAAGGTTTTAAAAACATATCTTTAAAACTTTAGGTAAATGAGATTCAGTTTTATTAATTGTAAACCACAGAGATTGAGTGGTCCTTTGAAAGTGCAGCCAATTGAAGAAAATATTTCCAAGAATATCTTGAATGAGCTTTTGAAATCCCTAACATACATTTAGCATTTATAAACGCATTTAACACATTTTCCTTAATATGTTTATAATATATGGTTTATTTTACAAAGGTGCTATTTTTCATGTAAATTCACTGGGTGAACTTTGAAAGAATAATGGTGACTATGAAAAGCCTTTAAATAAGTGGTAATCTGAAATGAGAAGGAACTCAGTTCATACAGCCCATGGCAGAGAAAGAAAAAAATTCTTTGAAAGAACAGTGTGTCTTCTGCTCATTCCCTCATCCCTGCACAGAAGAAAACTTGATGATAAAATGAGACAATCAAATTCTGAAACACTTTTTGTTCACTCTCCACCAATATTATTCACTCCAAATGCTTATGATTGAGGTAAGAAGAACTTATAAGTTTTTATTCAGAAAAATAAAATTGTAAGATTATTACAACTTCCTCATAAAACAAATATCCATTTATGATTGTGTGATGGCCACTATTTCAGAGAAGATTGAGGAGAAAATAATTAAATTTTCAGAAATTCCATATTAAGTTTAAATTTTCTGGAAATATTTAATTTCCAAAATATTGTCAATGAATATAAAATAGACTTCCAGAGTCATAGAGAGCATTGACAAATTGTCTCTAATAATATGTGTATTATTAGACATTTAGTAGTATAGCGAAAAAAGATGAAGTGTTGAGAGAAGTCTCTTTCCCAAATCATAGAAGCCTGTTTCAAAATT
The DNA here is from genome assembly GCF_963930625.1 of Muntiacus reevesi. Lineage (NCBI taxonomy): Eukaryota > Metazoa > Chordata > Mammalia > Artiodactyla > Cervidae > Muntiacus > Muntiacus reevesi. Next base: position 116,444,922 of record NC_089250.1, read on the forward strand.
TCAAAAAATAAAATAAAAATAGATTTCATTCCTATCTGTTATTTGAGACACTTTCTAACAGAATATGCTAATATAAAGTACTTGGCACTCTTTAGAGAACTAAACTTAAATCTAACCTTGTTGTTGTTTAGTCACTAAGTAGTGTCCGACTCTTTGCTTCCCCATAGACTGTAGCCCTCCAGGCTCCTCTGTCCCTGGGATTTCACAGGCAAGAATACTGGAGTGGGCTGCCCATTCCTTCTCCAGGAGATCTTCCTGACCCAGGGATCAAACCCAAATCTCCTGCTTGGCAGGTGGATTCTTTACCCCTGAGCCACCTGGGAAGCCTCAAAATCTAACCTGGTAATTAGTAAAAATGTTAAAAATTAAAATTTTGTATTATTTAGGTGTGCTTACTTTACTGTTATTGTTAAGTCATAATGGTTAGCATTTCGTAGGCTTATTTGATCTGCTCATCAATCCTCAGTGGCAATTTCTATTTATATTCTTTCATTAGAAAAGAAAGAAAAATAAACCTCTTGTCCAAAGTACCCAACTAGAAAGAAATGCAGCTCTTCACAAGGCTAAGTCTGTCCATTTCCAGACTCCATGCTTTATACTGAGACTAGCCTCTACTGCCTCTCTCTGAACTTCAGTCAGCTTTCTTCCACTCCAATCTAGTTTCCTCCATGGAATATTTTCTCTGGCTCCCTCTAGAGTGTCATGATGCTTCTGGAAGATTGGTGTTTCATTCTCTTTTAAAGCTTTTAACTGGCTCCAGTGGAAACCTCCACTTTATCTAACTCATATCTTATTTCAGTGGGTCTGAACATTTTCAGTTGTCTCCATTACTAAGATTCAAGAAATATCTGAAAAACCACCTGCCAGTTAATGGAGGCTGGATAGACCAGATGATTTTTCAGTGTCCCTTTCAGCTCTCTTATTATTTGAAAGCAAATATACACTGATGTGCTCCATTTCAAGCATAGTATTTTATTTAAATAAAAATGTAGTTTACTTATATGGTTTAAAAAATCAAATAAGTCAATCAATAAAAGAAAAGTTTTTCTGAAACTTTAATCCAGCATCCCAGAGATAACTATTGTCATATTTCTTTCTGTGGTTTAAAAACCACACTTGTACATCTGCTTCTTAACTTATCAACACTATTCAGTGTAGCTTACATGAATGCTGAATCTTCTATTGAAAGTTATGGGTTTCTTTCTTATTGAAATCTTTCCAGAGTTCACATGTTCATAGTATTAGGCAATTAAAAAAAAATTATCTTAGACTACAGCAGGTTAGAAGAATGTGCACTCATCTTCTCCTGTGAGAACTCTAAAATTAAAACTCACTGCTGAACAACCATCAACCGGAGAATGTTGGATCTCACCAAAAAAAAGATACCCCACATCCAAGGGCAAAGGAGAAGCCTCAGCAAGATGGTAAAAGGGGTGAAATCACATTATAATAAAACCCCGTACTCTCCAGAGACAGAGGGCTCAAACAAAACATTGTGCACACCAGAAGACCCCACAGAGACTGAGCCAGACCTCCCTTTGAGTGTTTGAGTGTCTTCTACAGACGTAAAGGTCAGCTGTGGCCTGAAACATGGGGAGGGGCTCTGGGTGTAGCAGACCTGGTTTTGGCATATGCTCTCTTGGAGGACGTCGCCATTAATCCCACCATAGATCTGCCAGAATGTACACAGGACTAGGGAAACAGATTCTTGGAGGGCACAAACAAAACCTTGTGTGCGCCAGCACCCGGGAGAAAGGAGCAGTGACCCCATAAGAGTCTGACCCAGACTTGTCCGTGAGTGTCCAGGAGTCTCCGGTGGAGGCGTGGGTCGACGGTGGCCTGCTCCAGGGTCGGGGGTGCTGAGTGCAGCAGTGAGGGCCCGGGACCTTTTGAAGGAGGTCGCCATTGACTTCATTACCTCCACCATAGTTTGGTTTCAGGTCAAACAACAGGGAGGGAACACAGCCCCGCCCATCAACAGAAAATTGGATTAAAGATTTCCTGACCATGGCCCCACCCATCAGAACAAGACCCAGTTTCCCCCTCAGTCAGTCTCTCCCATCGGGTAGCTTCCATAAGCCTCTTATCCTTATCCCTCAGAGGGCAGACAGAATGAAAAGCACAATAACAGAAAACTAGTCAAACTGATCACATGGACCACAGCCTTGTCCTACTCAGTGAAACTATGATCCATGTCATGTAGGGTCACCCAAGATGGATGGGTCATGGTGGAGAGTTCTGACAAAACATGGTCCACTGGAGAAGAGAATGGCAAACCACTTCAGCATTCTTGCCTTGAGAACCCCATGAACGCAAGAATTGGCAAAAAGATATGACACCAAAAGATGAACTTCCCAGGTCGGTAGGTGCCCAATATGCTACTGGAGAAGAGTGAAGAAATGAGTCCAGAAAGAATGAAGAAGTGATGCAAAAGCTAAAATAACATCCAGTTGTGGATGCAGCTGGTGATGGAAGTAAAGTCTGATGCTGTAAAGAACAAGATTGCATAAGAACCTGGAATGTTAGGCCGATGAATCAAGGTAAATTGGAGGTGGGCAAACAGGAGATGGCAAGAGTGAACATCAATATTTTAGGAATCAGTGAACTAAAATAGACTAATGGCTGGATTTAACCCGGATGACCATTATATCTACTACTGTGGGCAAGAAACCCTTAGAAGAAATGGAGTCATAGTCAATGAAAGAATCTGAAATGCAGTACTTGGGTGCAATCTCAAAAATGACAGAATGGTCTCTGTTTGTTTCCATGGCAAACTATTCAGTATCACAGTAATCCAAGTCTATGCCCTGATCAGTAATGCTGAAGAAGCTGAAGTTGAATGATACTATGAGGACCTACAAGATCTTCTGAAACTAACACCCACAAAAGATGTCCTTTTCATTGTAGGGGACTGGAATGGCAGAAATAGGAAGTCAAGAGATACCTAGAGTCACAGGCAAATTTGGCCTTGGAGTGCAAAGTGAAGCAGGGCAAAGGCTAACAGAGTTTTGCCAAGAGAGCGCACTGGGCATAGCAAATATCATCTTCCAACAACACAAGAGACGAGTCTATATATGGATATCACCATATGGTCAATACCAAATCAGATTGATCATATTCTTTGCAGTCAAAGATGGAGAAACTCTACAGAGTCAGCAAAGAGAAGACCTGGAGTTGCCTGTGGTTCAGATTATGAACTCTTTATTGGAAAATTCAGACTTAAATTGAAGAAAGTAGGGAAACCACAAGACCATTCAGGTATGACCTAAATCAAATCCCTTATGATTATACAGTGGAAGTGACAACTATTCAAGGGATTAGATCTGATAGACAGAGTACCTGAAGAATATGGATAGAGGTTCTGGACATTGCACAGGAGGCAGTGATCAAGACCATCCCCAAGAAAAAGAAATGCAAAAAGGCAAAATAGTTGTCTGAGGAGGCTTACAAGCTGAGAGAAGAAGAGACGCTAAAGGCAAAGGAGAAAAGGAAAGGTAACTCATTTGAATGTAGAGTTCCAAAGAATAGCAAGGAGAGAAAAGAAAGCCTTCTCAGTGATCAATGCAAAGAAATAGAGGAAAACAATGGAATGGGAAAGACTAGAGATCTCTTCATGAAAATTAGATATAACCAAGGGAATATTTCATGCAAAGATGGGCACAATAAAGGACAGAAATGGTATGGACCTAACAGAAGCAGAAGATAGAATACACAGAAGAACTATACAGAAAAGATCTTCATGACCCAGAAAGCCATGATTGTGTGATCACTCACTTAGAGCCAAACATACTGAAATGTGAAATCAAGTGGACATTAGGAAGCATCACTACGAACAAATCTAGTGCAAGTGATGGAATTCCAGCTGAGCTATTTCAAATCCTAAATGATGATGTTATTAAAGTGCTGCACTCAATATGCCAGCAAATTTGGAAAACTCAGCAATGGCCCCAGGACTAGAAAAGATCAGTTTTCATTCCAATCCCAAAGAAAGGCAATGCCAAAGAATATTCAAACCACTGCACAATTGCACTCATCTCACACACTAGCAAAGTAATCCTCAAAATTCTCCACGCCAGGCTTCAACAGTGCGTGAACCATGAACCCTGAATCTCCAGATGTTCAAACTGGATTTAGAAAAGGCAGAGGACCTTGAGATCAAATTGCCAACATCTGTTGGATATTCAAAAAAGCAAGAGAGTTCCAGAAAAACATCTACTTCTACTTTATTGACTACACCAAAGCCTTTGACTGTGTGGATCACAACAGACTGTGGAAAATTCTGAAAGAGATGGGAATACCAGACCCCCTTACTTGCCTCCTGAGAAATATGTATGCAAATCAGGAAGCAACAGTTAGAACTGGATATGGAACAATGGACTGGTTCCAAATTGGGAAATTAGTATGTCAAGGCTGTACATTGTCACCCTGCTAATTTAACTTATATGCAGTGTACCTCATGAGAAATGCTGGGCTGAATGAAGCAAAAGCTAGAATCAAGATTGCTGGGAGAAATATCAATAACCTTAGACATACAGATGACAACACACTTATGGAAGAAATCAAAGAACTAAAGAGCCTCTTGATGAAAGTGAAAGAGGAGAGTGAAAAAGTAGGCTTAAAACTCAACATTCAAAAAACTAAGATCATGTCATTACGTCCCATCACCTCATGGAAAATAGCTGGGAAATGATGGAAACAGTGAGGGACTTTATTTTTGGGGGCTCCAAAATCACTGCAGATGGTGACTGCAGCCATGAAATTAAAAGATGCTTGCTCCTTGCAGGAAAACTGTGACCAACTTAGATAGTATATTAAAAATCAGAGACATTACTCTGCCAATGAATGTCCATCTAGTCAAAGCTATGATTTTTCCAGTAGTCATGTCTGGATGTGAGAGTCGGACTATAAAGAAAGTTGAGCACCAAAGATTGATGCTTTTGAAGTATTGTGTTGGAGAAGACTCTTGAGAGTCCCTTGGACTGCAAGGAGATCCAACCAGTGAATCCTAAAGGAAATCAGTCCTGAATATTCATTGGAAGGACCGATGCTGAAGCTGAAACGCCAATACTCTGGCCACCTGATGCAAAGAACTGACTCATTGGAAAGGACCCTGATGCTAAGAAAGTCTGAAGGCAGGAGGAGAAGGGGACGACAGAGGATGAGATGGTTGGATGGCATCACCAACTTGATGGACATGAGTTTGAGCAGGCTCCGGGAGTGAGTGACAGATAGGGAAGCCTGGTATGCTGCAGTTCAAGGAGTTGCCAAGAGCTGGACACAACTGAACAACTGACCTGACTGACTGACAGTTCCACAGGGGTTTCCCAGGTGGCGCTAGTGGTAAAGAACCCACCTGCCAATGGGGTAGTCATTAAGTATGCTGGTTTGATCCCTGGGTCTGGAAGATCCCCTGGAGGAGGGCATGGCAACCCACTCTAAAGTACCCCTCCCTGGAGAATCACCATGGACAGAGAAGCTTGGCAGGCTACAGTCCATGGACACGACTGAAGCAACTTAGTATGCACGCACACACAGCTCCATAGACTGAAATTTTATCAGAAGACAGTATCTATATGAATTTCATTTTATCTGTAGGATATTAAAATATGCATTTTCTAGAAGGGTCAGGCATTGACAGGACCTGAGAAGTTGGATTGTGCTCTTTAATGAGACTGTAGCTTCCCTGAAGGCCAGAGAAAGATACTGAGGGCTGGATTTGTATGACTTTCAGGCAAGGGAGATGGTGGCAGTCAGGGTCTCCAGAGTCTCAGGACTGTCTGTTTCAGATTTAGGTAAGGAGTTCTTTTTAAACAATAGCAACAAAAACGTGCGACTTGTTATTTATCAACCCCTTCATGTATTTTCACTTAAAAGTCATCTTTTAGAACTCTCAAAGGATATAATTATATTACAATCATTAGATGAAGAAAAAGTGATTTAAGTGATAGACTGTATAAAGTGTGCTAGAAGTGACTGTGCTTTAATTTTGAATTTAGGAATAACATCCCAATGTAACTCATCCTTCCAGTGATACTATTAATCATGTATGTCCCAGAATAGAAAATGAACACTTAGTATGTGATGTTATTAAGACTTGAAAATGCAAATATTTTGCAAAAGTAAGTAACGATATACAACAGTCCTCCAAGAACTGAATATGTTTATGCATACTGTGTAAAAAACCCAGTTTTATTAATATGATGAACTATTTATTTAATGACAACAGTAAGTTCATTTTTTTCATCCAGAATCCATTTTTCAAAACACGTTTCAGGGCTGAATATTATTTGAACATAATATACATAGATAGGTAATTTGCCCTAATTCACATGTAAATCTATTAACTTAAGGTAGGAATATAAACATGAAATATACTATAAATACCTCAAGAATGGCCACTTTTCTTTCAAACATCAGGATATTTTGCATTTGATTTAATGAAATTACACTCTACTAGATTTGAATAAAGTGATTCTAAAATGTATTTCTTATTTTTAATTTGAAATCTGGTTCATGAAAATTACTAAATACTGAAGGGAAATGAATTTTTCTATTTCCATAGATTATATTATATACTTGGTGGATACTTTTGTAAATCCCTTTCTCAAGGAAGGTGTTAAGGACCCAATCAGAATATTTTAACAAGATTTCACTGTATTTTCACATAAAAATATAATACAAGATTATACTGATTAATGAAAACCAATATTTTAAGTTTTGCAGCAAATAGTTCAAAAAGTCTAACCAGTAAGTAGAGATAAATACTATTTCTTTATTCTGACCACATAGGTAATAATAGATAATTTGTTCAACGTAATTTTATAAGTTGGTTTGGTGGGCAGGTAGATAATACTATTCTATAGATCTTTGAGGGCAGAAAAAATGACATACTTCTCTTTATATCTGTAATGCTTAGCATTTAATAAGCACTCAAAATATTTTTGAATTGAATTTTGTATATGCTTAGCACAAAGCATTATTTTAAAACCCTTAAAACTTGTCAGTTAAAGAAGATTGTTCGTTTTCTTTGGTAACACTAGGCTAAACTTTAAACTTAAAATATTTTCCTAAAATGTCTAACATACTTTTAAAATTACAAAGACAATAATGTATTTTATTCTTAATAAGAATCTCTCTTCCTCATTAGTGAAGATGAAGTCATCATATAGTCTAGATAATTTAAATTTCAGATTGCTTCATAACAGATATTTATTTTCTGTTTTCTTGCATGTCCTGCTTCTCCATTCAAATTGAGCATTAACAGATATGTTTATTGAAGGAACATGTGTTATTTTCATATCCTTTTGAAACCTTCTATTTAGAAAGAACCTTGAAGTGATTAGTAATTCATTTTTGAACCATAAAATAAATGGGAAAAGTGCGGATTCTTAAATAGGGAGGCATTAGCTTAGAAAAGAGTTCTATTTATATTTCTCAGTGAAACACCACCCTTGACATAATTGCAAATAGAGGTTAAGGCCACCCAGTTCAGATAATTCATTTCCAGAATAGGCCATGTAATTTGAAAAACTGAAAAAAGTTACATCACTGTTTGAATCATGCTTATTTTACTTACAGATAATTCAAGCATTATTGTGTGTGTATGCTTTGAGACCCCATGGACTGTAGCCTGCCAGGCATCTCTGTCCATGGGATTCTCCAGGCAAGATTATTGGAATGGGTTGTCATGGCCTCTTCCAGGGAATCTTCCCAACCCAGGGATTAAACCCAGGTCTCTCACATTGCAGGTGGATTCTTTACCATCTGAGTCACCAGGCAAGTCCAAGCATACTGGAGTGGGTACCCTATCCCTTCTCCAGGGGATCTTCCTTGTTGTGTATGTATGTATATATATACATGCACATATATGTGTGTGTGTGTGTATATATATTTATTTATAGCTAATATATGTATTAGTTGCCAATGATTATTAAGAATCTCTGTGTTAGAGATAAATAATAATAATAATATTAATCATTTTCTTCTCACTAGGGAGTAAGGTAAAATTCAAGAAATAGTAGTCACTAGAATGACCATCCTTGCTTATCTCTGTGCCTTATCCCTATGACCTACCCCTCACCCTCAATGTATTTCTCAAGCTGCTGTCAAAAGAAATTGTGTTCTATTACTCCATGATGCTATGATGTCATGGAATGATGTTCTTTACAGGGATTGCTCAGTATCTCTGTCTAAAGATCTTCAAAGTTTAACTTTCAAATATATAGTTTTTATGCTTTATCTGTTTTCCAGCCACAGTGTGTGATAGCAGTAGTAACATTTCCTCACCAGAATTCGGGGAAGAGTCATTCTGTTTTGTTTTTTTTTTTTTTAAGGGAAGCAGAGAAAAAAGCAAGTTGGTCTACCTTTGTCAGCCTTTGGAGAGGTTTGGGGGAGTCAATAAGATGATAGATGTGATGTTTTGAAATGTGATTTCTTGCTGTATTACTTTAAGTCTTCAGTAAACTTCAAGCATCACTACATGCCTTTGAAGACAAAGAAGCAGGGGTTGAAGTTAGAACTGCACACACATATGAAGGCAGAAATGAAGAGGATGGAAATTTATGAAGTTTTGGGGATAAACCTAGACTTGAGCTTATTTTGAAAAGAGGATTTGCACTAAGGTTCTAAATCTCTGCATCTCCAAGGCACTGAACAGTTCCAACTGATTCTCATATAATGAATGTATACACACACTTAATTCTTCATTTCTTTATTTTTACTGAATGGGAATACAAAATCACACATCCTAAGACTGGAAGAAAGTGCAGGTGCACTCATGAATATTTTGAAGACCTACACATCTTGCTGAGGCATTCTTTTCTGCTTTTGTAATGAGTGGTGCTGAAGGGATTGTTACCACTTTAGATGAAGACAGGCTCTCTGGAAGTTTTACTGGTGCCTGGGGACCAAACCTCGATGACTCTTCCACACTTTTTCTCTCTTTTCTCTCTTCCATTGAAAATGTCCTCTGCATTCAAATGCTCTACCCCTGAGCTATACCCCCTCTGGCAGAACCCTTGGTTCCACTAACAGCAAATAGCTTTCTCTCATGCAAGCTAAATTAATATAAGCAGAATGAGCAAGTGGTATTATGCTGGTTTGTTTAACAAATTGATTTAAGAACTGATGCTGGTCCTGTGTGAAATAAGAAGCAGGTTCTTAAGTAACTAGCATTTAGTTCTTGCTTTTGATCCTGTTTTTTTTTTTTTTTTTTTCCTGACTGAGCCCCATGTCCCTGATTGTTTTCATTGCTCTGTATTCCACACATGGATTGACAATTTAGCTGAGGGTGTCTCATGGCTAAATAATGTAAGAAGCCCTTCCATCTCTGATTAGAGTTATCCTCTCTCCTCTTTGCCTTGACAACATATGAATTATCTTTATATGTAAAAGTACTTCCATCGGGGCATCTTGCTTGCCTCCTAGTTAAGTGTCTGCTTCAGTCCCTCATATACTGCCCTGTCCTGCTCCTACGATGAGTCACAACATACTTTATTATAGTCATTCATTTAAAGGGTTGTCTTCCTCATGAGACTGTCAGTTGTGTGGAGACAGACCATACCTTGCATGTTTATTGCTAGTCTGATGGAACCTATCTCAATGCTTTTTAGAGAAGTTCTCATAAATAGTCATTTCAGAATAAATGAACCTTTTTTTTTTTTTTTTAAATTTTTGGAGAGGTTATTAGCAAAAAAAAGCCTTTCAGTAGCAGTGCACATGCTGGTCCTCTGACTCAAACTGTGCTGAGGGAAATATCCCCTGGCCTTAGAAGGCGACTCATTTTGATTCCAAGTCTCCACATTTTTCATCAGTGTCAGTACCTGCTGCAAAGAACCATCTAACTGAAGCTACTGATGAGTTGCTTGCAGCTAAAGTTTACTTAGAAAGAAACCATAAAGAAATCCATCCCATACTTTTTGCACAATTCACACAGACAATAAAAGCATTTATCTAAATAATGTTTTGGCTTCACACAACATCAATAAACACTTCATGGAGATTAAACTGACTGAAAACCTTTTATAGTTGTCAACTGATTTCTCTTGACTGTGTTGATTTTCTTTATAAAGAATGAAAAATAGTAAGGTTGTTCTCCATTGATACATTTGGGAATGCATAAATGATTTTCTTTAAATCACATTTTCCTGACAATGAACATGGAGGGAAAGATTATTAAAACTGATCTCTCCCAATGTTGTTGCATACCTCAGACAAATGTGTGGGGCTGTCTCCATCAGTAAACTCTGTTTGTTGGTGTGATTGATGAATTATAATTAACCTTGGCAACTTGTTTGCTGCTTAACTAGATCAATCGAAATTCGTTATCCTGAGAGACAGTAAAATCGCTTCTATTCTCAGCTTACTGCAATAAGTAATAGCCTTTCCCTGGAAGACTTCTCAAAGTATAGTGAACAAATACTTTGCTATTGAATCTACTTCTTAAAGTAAATGAGAGGTCAATGGGATTGAAATAATTTTACTTGAACGAGAGAAGTCTCCAGGCTGATGTAACAGGGGTTCTCTCAGGAGCTGGGGATTGGAATGGGGATTGGGGGCAAATGGTTATTAACAGTTGAGGTGAGTACCTAATTGAAGTAAGGGCTTCCCTGGTGGCTCAGTGGTAAAGAATCTGCCTGTAAAGCCGGAGGCCGCCTGCAATGCAGGAGATATGAGTTCAATCCCTGGGTCGGGAAGATCCCTTGGAGAAGGAAATGGCAACCCACTTCAGTATTCTTGCCTGGGAAACCCCATGGTTAGGGGAGCCTGGCGGGCTACAGTCCATGGGGTCACAGAAGAGTTGGACAGATCTTAGCGACTAAATCACCACAAGGGAAGGGGAAGGAGAAGGGAGACAGGTAGCATTTCAGAACTTCCCTTCCACCCGTTCAAAGGAAAAAGTTTAGAAAAGCAGATTTATTTTCTAAATGTGTATGAATGAATGTGGTGCTGTGTATATTAACACTGAACTTTATAGAATTATATTAAGCAGTACAGGAAATATAGATCATTTAAACAGTTGTGTCCCCTTTGGCTCAGTATGCCACATGACAGTTTCTTCTGGGTATTGTCCTTGATAATATGATGCAATCTAGGAAAATCTCATCATGGAAGTCTTTGTCCCCAGTGTTATTTTCATTGCACCCAATAACATTCATTGCCAAATACCAAACGATGACTTTTTTCTTGGTCTGTGCAAAGTTTGAAGAGGTGCTTTGGAAGATGACCAAAAACACTCCCCTTAAAGTTTTACAGTCAACTGAACATAGCCCTTGTGCTTTTATCTGTGGGTGTGGGCATTTTGGAGGTTTCACTTCAGAAATTCTGCAGAGCCTTCTTTTAGCATGGTCTACCTGCAGATCAGAAGGACTGATGTTGAAGCTGAAACTCCAATACTTTGGCCACCTGATGCAAAGAGCTGACTCATTTGAAAAGACCCTGGTCCTGCGAAAGATTGAGGACAGGAGGAGAATGGGATGACAGAGGATGAGATGGTTGGATGGCATCACCGACTCAATGGACATGGGTTTGGGTGGACTCTGGGAGTTGGTGATGGACAAAGGGGTCTGGCATGCTGCGGTTCATAGGGTCACAAAGAGTTGGACACGGCTGAGAGACTAAACTGAACTGAACTGAACCTGCAGATTACGCAGTAATAACATAGCTTCTATACTCACTCTTCTTGCATAACCCCTGCTCCCAATATGGCTCCCTGTAAGGCAGTTATTTATCTTTGTATTAGCAAGGAATACTCTAAATGCTCTTTTGTGTGAGACACGGGCAATTAAGTGAAAGGAAGTTGCCATTTTTACAGCCCTCCAATGACCATCCATCCTGTGCTGGCAGGGCCACCCAGAGCAGACTCAGGCCTGCCTGCTAGGAAGACGCCTTTAGACCCAGAAGCAGAAACACAAAAAATAACTAGCGTTGTCTCAAAATTGTGGATTGATTAAGTAGCTCTTATTTTTATTCTATTTTCTCTTTCTGTATAAGACGTCTCTTATGGAAACTTTCTAAAATAGTAAACTATGGAAATAATTATGAGTTTAAGTTGATGCTTTTATGAACTGGAAAACTTGTAGTGACAGCCTAGTGTTCTTACCAAGTTCTGGGTAGAGACAGGAGAAGCCGTGTATCTGAATATGTGTGTCCTCATAAGGGTGGTACAAGGTGCTGTACTCAATCGTGTCCGACACTTGCGACCTTATGGACTGTAGTCTCCTCTGTCCATGAAATATTTCAGGCAAGAATACTGGAGTGCCTTGCCATCTGTGTACACATGCTGCAGCTCACTGGCCTTCAGACCATTAGTGCATCATGTACTGTGCACACCCTGTGTCCTGAGATACCTTGGGGGAACAGACCTAGAAACAGGGGAGAGTCCTTTCTCACTCCCACCTCACTTTTATTGGATTTCTATCAGCATTTTCATTGGAGAGAGGTTACCTCGCTTACTTCTCTAACTACTTGCATTCGCATAGTGTAGGCTCCTGAGGTAGGCTCTGTCTGGGATGGAGGATAGGAAGTAGACATCTAGTTATCGATCTAGGTGGAGCATGGTTGCTGAAGGGTGTGATGGAAGGAAAATAGGCTTCATTCCTAGGAAGGAGATTTAGAGGAACTTGTTGGGACATCAGAATTCCCTGTTGGGATTAAGAGTGGAAGTATTCAGAGAAAATTTGGAGATCTAGGAATGATGCATTAGCCAGGCAGAAATAATGAACCAAGGATTCTGGTGCCCAGTTGAGCCGCAGTGGTTGGAGAGGGTGGCAAGAGGTGGGGGCGGGTGGTTACAGGGTCACTGGTTGCCACTGTGCACTTAACTCCACATGCAGTTTGTAGAAAGGAAAGTTGGGACATTGGGTGAATCCGGGAACTGAGTCCCGAAATTGATTCTAAATTCCATCTTCTATGAGTTCTCTAGTGGTCCTGTGGTTAGGACTTGGTGTTTTTACTACTGTGGCCCTGGATTGGGGAACTAAGATCCAGTCCAAAAAACTACATATAAATCAAACTCTATCTTTTGCCAAGACTGTATGGAGGGGGCACTGTGCTTTCTTTAATGGGCACATGTGAGAACCGAGCTCTGATCTCATGAGCACTGGATACTAGGTTTCTCTTGCTTCTGTGTTAGTTTTTCATCTAGCGTTATATCATCTGTTGGAAATATTTAGATATAGGTTTGAAATGGCTGTCGCAGAAGTCATGTTATTTGGTTGGTTTCATTCCGTATTTTTTATAAAGTCTTGTGATAGCAAGAGAGTGGGCATTTATTTTCCTTATCCCAAGTACTATGTTCCAAGCCTATGCATGTGTGGCTGTGGTTCTCAAACTCAACTCCCCGGACTGTGATACACTGAAGAAAGCATACCTGATCTAATGAAAGTACCCAGTATTGCTCCAACCATTTCTTCGCCCCCAACAAGAATGGATACATACTAGGCAGATGACTGATTTTTGGTAAGAAATTTTAATTTTGTGAATTACAACCAATTTTTTAAAAGCCCTGGATCATGTACTTGGCCTGTAATCTACCAGTTCCCCTGCTGGTGTAAGTGAATGGGAGCTGGGGAATGTTGAGAATTAATATTTAGAAAAGTCACTTCCTTGTCACTGGCATAGATTCAATAGTGATGAGCAGTGGTTTCCAACCTTTTTTGGCCCCAGGAATCAATTTTGTGGAAGACAGTTTTTCCACCGACCTGGGGGTGGGGGATGTTTTTAGAATGATTCAAGCACATTACATTTATTGTACACTTTATTACTAATCTAACACCACTGCTAATCTGATAGGAGGTACTGTACCATGGCCTGGAAGTTGGGGAAGAGGCTGGGACACTGTGTAGGATTTGGGGCAACAGAAATTAAAATCTCTGTAATGCAGAGGTTAAAAAGACAGCTAAGTGCCAGCCTGCCTACCAGCTATGAGCCTCATGAAAGTGAAAGTGAAGTCCCTCAGTCATGGCGACTCTTTGTGGCCCCATGGACTGTAGCCCGCCAGGCTCCTCTGTCCATGGAATTCTCCAGGCATGAATATTAAGGTGGGTTGCCATTCACTTCTCCAGGGGATCTTCCCAACCCAGGGATTGAACTTGGGCCTCCCTCATTGCAGGCCTTTACTGCCTGAGCCACCGGGGAAGCTCATACAAGTGTGTGACCTCATACAGGTCACTTAGTGATTCTAGCCTTGGTTTCCTCATTTATCCCATAGAGAAAACACAAGCAGAGTTTCATAATGTTGTTGTGATGCTTAAATCAGTGAGTACACATCAGTGGTAGAGACACTTGTGTTTACCATTAGGAGGCTATCTGGTCTCAATCTAGTGAGTCTTATCACTAAGTTTGGGAAATACTCCTTAGGAAACAGAAGGGAAGAATATGGGACTCCAAGGATGAAGATCAGGTTCTCTGTGTGCTTAGGTGATTTCTATGTTGGCCTCTGGTAAATTTGTTCCATGTGCCATTCAGGACTGTATCCGTGGCCCCGTGTAGTTCTTTGCACAGATGTATTTCTTGCACAGGGCGCAAGGTGGGGCATGGTGGCCCTTGAGTGACAGCCTGTGGAGTAGCTGTGCCAGGGCCCTGGGAGCTTTTCCATCAACACTCTTCAAAATTTCTGATTCCAAATGTAGGACCCAGGTGACTGAGCTTGCAATGTATGTCCTGGGTAACTCTGCTGCTTCCACATGTGTGGGACCACTTGTAGAGCAGAGGGAGCTTGGTTTTAGGGCTCAGATGCTGGCTTATATGTTTAGTAGCTATTTTACTTTGAGTTCTTGTCTTACCCTTTCTTCATCTCAATCTCTTTGTTATTCACATGTTCACAAGTATGCCTTGTTCTGTGAGGATCCAACATCTTCAGTATGGGTCATGGTGCATAACACATACTCCATCACATTGAGTTCTCCTGGTCTCAGTCGAATGAGTCTTATCACTAAGTTTGGGAAATACTGCTTAGGAAACAGAAAGGAAGAATATAGGACTCCAAGGTTGAAGATCAGGTTCTGTATGTGCTTAGATGATTACTGTGTTGCCCTCTGGTAAATTTGTTCCACATGCTGTTCAGAACTGTATCCATGGCCTCTCATATTTCTTTGCACAAACATAATTGAACAGCCTGAATTTAGGTTGCATTATTTTTTGAAAAAAATTTATAGCCATATTCACATATGATGCTTTCTGGCGGTATACAAAGTCAAGCTTTCATTGGAAAATAGCTGTTTTAACTTAAGTTAAAACCTGTTTTCTACATGAAACCTTGATTCATTTTTGCCAAGTATAGTTCAACAAATAGTCAGGAACAGAAATGTGAGAGAAAGAAATTTCTAGCTCAGTTAATATGCAACATTGTACAGATTCTAGGTAAATTTACACCTAGCAGCAGTTTTTCAATAATGAGGATACAATAATATCTGTTATCACTGTGCTAAATATGTTGATGCTTAATGGATCTCTCATGCCAGGAAATGTGTTGTTCCTGTTGCATTGGATCTGGAATGTGCCATGATGCCAGGGCCTCAGACTGAGTCATGAGAATCCATGTCCTAGGGCATCATCGGGGTGCCTCTCTCAGTCATAAAACTCTTTTGCTTGAGACTATTATTATTTCATTTTTGACATTTTGACAACTCAGAGCATGTGAAGTCTCATAGTGTTGCTGAGGAAAAGGTCCCTGGATGAGTCCATAAGTGATACTAGGGCTATGAGTAGGCTTTGCATTGGCTTATAGTTTGTATATGGTTTGCTTAGGAGCAAAAACAAAAGCAGGTAAAGAGTGAGGGAGGAGAGAGAGAGAGAAAGGGAGAAATAGAGAACCATTGCAGCATTCCTAACATAGACTTTCATTATGAATTGTCCTAACACAAAATACATGCTCAGAACCTTGAATGAGCTGGAACCCACTGTATGCCACTTGATGAGAGTGACAAATGAACCCTCTTCAGAACTGGAGCCAATATCTGCGTATCAAGGAGCTGCAGAGATGACAGTGGAAAGATGCATGGCAAGTGATGAATGGTCAGATGTCTATGCCAGTGAGCTCCTTGCTCCAGAGATGGATAGTTTAATTGTTCTCAAGTTGAATTCACACCACAGACCCCATAAACAACTTAGTTTAATCAACCAGAAACATGAGCTGTCATAGATTTAAATTCATAGCAGGTTATGCTTCAGTATAGAAAGCTCTGAAGGTGTTTCACACAGACACAGAGTGAGCAGGGAAGACACTGGAGTCATCCCACATTGAGACGGGTCTGTCTACTCGCCTTGCAAAGTGGACATTTTATTAACAAGCAGTGGTGCTTATCAGACTTTACATTTGGATTAGCCTATTTTCCATTTAATCTTTCTTTGAAAAGGTCAACTTTTCTATAGAAAAATGTTTCTGTTCCTTCTATGGTTTCCCTAATACATTTCTGTAATATCTCAATTTATTTCTAGGTCCCTTCTTTCCTGAGATTTTTTTTTCCATCTGTTTTCTTCATATCAATTTAATTTTGACACCTTTAGCAATGCATGACATTGAAAATTCAGGGTTTGTGAGTGGACAGTTTTCATTTTCTTTCTTTTCAGTTCTTTGCTTTAAAAAGTTATTCTGTTGCCTTTTCATCTTAGGAGATATTGACCTTCTCAAAGAGACATACGCTCTGTAAGCGAGACCGTTGTGTTTCTTGTGAATCTCACTTTGATATCAGATCTTCTTTCCATTTAAATCCTAGGAATGCATTGTTCCCCAGTTCTATAATGTATGCATTTTTCTTTCTTAATTGGTGCCTGCAGTTACACAGGAAAGCACATTATGTTTAAAACCCATTTGGCTTTAATATTTTAGCTCTATCTAAAGAATCCCCCCAGGAGACTGCATTTCAGAAATAGATTATGTCTAAATTATTGTTTCTATCTTGTATTTGGTTGGTTGATAGCATCCCTTTGTTCTGAAAAGGACTTAAAAGTTGTTCCCTTCCACTCGCCTTGAATAGCAAAGCTTAGCCCTCAGCAGGAGAGACATCCTCTTTCTGTAATGTTCCACATTGAGTCAATGGATGCTGCCATTGGAGGAACACAGCGGCTCATAGTCACAAAGTAAGGAAAAGAGCACCTGGGTCTGGGGGTGGAAACTTGATTTAGCAAGCTGTTATAAGACAAAGTGGATGTTCTGACTTTAGCCAACAAGGAGGAATTCATAAATGTGGATACTTTTATTCCTGGATAAATCTCGTTTCTTCTTCATATGGCCTGTGTTCTAAAGATTGCACTACCCACTCACCAACTTCATGATAAGAAAAGGGAACTCGCCTCCCCATCTGACTTTTAAAATGTCCTTATTTTATTTTCTTGTAACCAGTTACCCATATATTGTGGTCTCATTAATAAATTGGTGGATTTTACAGTTCATTATGCAGCATTATCCCAAGACAGAAATGACAGATACTATTTGGCCAGGGTAGAGGTCTTACCAATAATTTCTTGCCATGTGAAAGTACAGTACCTGCTCTAGGACACATGCCAAGGATGGTGGCCAGAACCAAGGGAGTGAAACTTCAATAGTTGAAGCCAAAATGCAACTCTTTTCTGATTACCATGCTTTCCGCCCAAAGAAGCTAGTATGTCGGCTTCCCAATCCCGGCATCCCAGACTTCCTGCCAAATCAATCATCTTTTTTTCACATAGCTTTCCATGCACAGGTCTCAACTGCTCCACCTTCAGGACGTATGCTTGTGCGTGTTCTAAGTCACTTCAGTCATGTCTGACTCTGTATGACGTTATGAACTGTAGCCCACCAAACTTCTTTGTCCATGGGATTCTCCAGGCAAGAATACTGGAGTGGGTTGCCCTGCCCTCTCCTCCAGGGGATCTTCCCGACCCAGGGATCGAACCCCCATCTCTTATATCTCCCAAATTGGCAGGCAAATTCTTTATCATTAGCGAACTTGGGAAGCCCTTTACCTTCAGGACAGGGCTTCTTTATTTCCCAAATTCCTAGGTTTATTTTCACAGAAGGAACCACGCTACTCTTATGAGAAGAATTATTAGGAACAATCTGTCCTTGAGGTCCCCAAGGGTGGGACAGAAATTAAGTACTGATTCCTTGGCGGTAGACACTCCTGATTTTCAAAATAGGGTGGCTATCCAGGAAGTGTGTCTGTTAAGTGTTTATTCTATACACAAAGAGCTAAGCTCACCCATATTCAGATTTTATATCTTTATAGCCTTCATATTACCAGTGTGAGGGAAGGGGATGTGAAGGTAAGGGTCTAAACAATTGTGCTGGAAACTCATATACATTTGGTTTCAAAATGATTTTATAAAGGACCTTATCCTGAAAGACCTCAGTTTGAGGTAAGTTTCAAAGAAAGTTAATGAAAGGGCAGCAGTTATAGATGGTTAGCTGCATTTAACAATCTATGATGATGGTGATGATGGCAGTGGTGGTGATGGCGTGTGTGTGTTTAAGGTGGGGGTGTTTTGCCCTCAGGCTTTATCATTATTCACAAAGAACAGAGGAGCAATTCAAATAAAATTGTATCTAAATCATATTTTAATGTATATATCTGGTATGCCTAACTATGTCACAATGCAACAACTTAATTCTTTCCTCCCCTTAAGGATATTTCTTATAGTAACAAATTGTCTTACTGAGATATACTTTGAAAGACTCACTTTAGGGGAATCCTGAACTTCAGGAGCTCAATGGTCTGGCACCAAAGGAGCAGAGGAGGAGAAGTATTGGTAGTTAACAGTGAGAAGAAGGAGGGGACAACATGGGCTAACAGAGCTTAAAGAGTGAGAGTCAAACAAGGGAAGAACTTCTGAAAGTGGGGAAAGGCAGAGTGCTGTGGGCAACATCTTAGAGATAAGGGGAGCCTGCCTCTCTGAAATTTCTAAAATATCTTCTTTTATTATTCATGATATTCTTTTTTATTAAGATTGACTTTGGTAAACTGAAATTCAGACTGAATTCTGGGCTCACATAGGCATAGATAAAGACTGAAGCAGGTGGAGGAGAGGCCAGAAATGGAGGGACAGTGGGCCATTGGGTGGCCCCTTATGAACAATCTGGGGAGTGACCTGTGTCTTCTGGTTTCCTGAAACTTTGCTCCAGCCCTAATGTTGACCCAATGGTCATTGTATAAGGTGTGAATATTGGTCATGGTGTTCAGGGCTAAACTCCAGGCCAGTAAGAGTTGACTTGACTTATTTTCCCAATTCAAGGTCAATAATCAGGGTTTCATTGTGGTTTGTTTCTGTGAACACAAAAGTACATATATGGCGTTTTCTATAAGGGGCATCCCGACAGAGTCCCATTCGTTGCCTCATGATTCCTTAGAAAATTGAGAAATAGCCATACTATCTTATCTGAGAAGCCCAATTCCACTCAAGTAGATTACTTGTATCTTTACTGAATAGTGAAAACTTGTTATACACTTCCCATTGTGCTTACATTAATTCATTTAATATGTTCAACTCTCTTGAGTTTCTGTAATCATTCCTATTTTATTTCTGAAGAAACTGAGGGTCTAAAAGTTTAAGTAACTTACCTGGTATTCTTCTCTTAGTTAGTGAAAAGGGCTCAGACATGTGTATGGAAAAGACATTATTTCTGCTGGACTGCTGTAGGCTGGGAGTGCTTCCACGGATGCTCATGCAGAAGGAGTTAGGCAGGGAGGAGGAAGCAGCTGTCCATAGGCCCAGATGTCACTCTGTGCAAGATGCATTCATTCAGTCAACACATTTATTGAGTTCCTACCACATGCCAGGCAGTATTCCAAGTACTGTGGTTAAAATTGTGCAAAAGAAATTCTTTACCCTGGAGTTCAGTGCCAGTAGAATGTCACTGCCACAGAGGCAGTGATGCTGTAATTTGCAGTCATACCTAGACTCTTCATCCTTCAGATATTTTGGATTCACCTTGAGGGATAACACACTAGACATGCTTGTGTCCTCACCCAAGCTGTTGTAAAACACAGCTGTCAGGAAGGTCACAGGTAGCTTGTCACTCCCATTGCTAGCCTGAAAGTCTGTATTTGGTGACATTAGCATTAATAGACTAGAATGGTCATGACTGTTCCCTGGATACCTCTTCCTACCCCAGACTGTGAGTCACATGCATGTGTTTCTTTAGAATAAGAGCTGTTACTTCTTCCCTTAGGAAGTCTTCCTAGGAGCAGTGGGCCCTCCCAGTTCCATGCTGGTAGCTGTCTCAGCTTCTCTGCGACTGAAGGTGCTGGGGAGAGTGGGGCAGTGGCTCTTTCTCCAGCTCTGGGCCTATCAGCCTGGACTTGGGCTATCTCATTTTCAGACTCTATCCTTCACCCCATCAGCATTAGGGACTAACAGAGCAGGATGGATGGGGCGCAGAAGGGGGTGAGTACAATTGCTCTCCCTAGTCCCCACTGTTCCTTCTCCCCAACAAAAACCTCTTTCTTCCTTTTTAGTATAGAAGAGACACCAGAGAAGGCCAGCAGTTAGCTAGTTATCTTATGATCTATTTAGGAAAAGAACAAGCTAATCACACCACGGGTGCAATACTCATTATACAAACAAGAATGTAAATTCCGATCTCTGTGAAAGATTTATTGAGGAAAAAAATGATACTAGAATAGAGTCAAGGTTATCCTTATAATAACATGATTCTCCCTTGTGTTCAAATTTGCTTTCTTGAGTTGGGATAAAAGATTAATTTATTGGAATTGCAATAATGCTGGCTGTATCCGTGGGAGTTTGTTGAACATGAAAATAATACTAATTTCCTCCAGCCTTTTATTTTTTTGCTGTGAGATTTCACATAATAAATGCCTTTAATGTATTTTTTGTCCTTTTCATATATGTGAAAGCATTAAATGAAGACATCTTTGCCTCAATGTATGTTTAAAATCAGAGTTCTCAAAAGAATGATTCCTCAGTTAATGCATACATATATCTTTACAAAATGGGAAGTTCATTTAGTAATTGCAAAAGAAATAATGACTTTAATAACCACTGCTCCACTTGGCATCCGCCTGCAAGCATTACTAGAACAAGTATCACCCAGTTCCCAGTGGCCTTAATTCTTTGAAGGTTATATTTATGCCTTTCTAATTTTGACTCTATTTTGACATTTAAAAATAAGTATATAGCATCTGTTGAATAAATGATCACTCAAAATGAATTTGCCTCAATTATCACTCTGATTTTAATCTCCTTGACTGCAAACTCACCTTTTCTTGCTTGTGTCAACTGGGACCCCTGCATTTTTGCTGCCACAGCATCCTCTGGAAGACTGGAGAGTTGCTCTTTGCCTTAAAAGGGGTCCTAACCCCCTGATATTTTAACAATCCTTCTATTCCTCCTCTAATTGCATTTCTATTCTATGCATTATTTTCTTCTCAGAACTGCACTCAGAGCTTTAGGAGAATGGTATTCAGATGTAGCCCATTTTAACTGCTCTGACAAATGGCTAACAGTCACGTTAAAACAACCATGTTATAATTACTTTGTCTAATTATGATTTTTACTGTTAAACTTATGTTAAACTTCAGCACCATAAGTTTTCAGATTGTTTTTCTATTGCATTCCAATGGTAAAATTTTATTTTTCCCCCATATTTAATCATGGAGAGCATTCTAGCATGGCCCATATTTGTTATCCCTGTGAATTTGTATTGAAATGAAAAATTTGCTCAGAGACAGTGAATTATGACTACCTGAACCTTAATTATTGCTGAAAAATATTAATTCTGTTAAATTTCCCAATGATTGCAGCTGATAAGCGGTCATATTGGGGGCTACTCTAGAACTAGCACTGCTCAAAGACTCATCTTTAAATATTTTTAAAGACTTTTTTATATAAACACGTGGACATACACACAGAGACACACACACAGGGACACACTCCTTTTGCTTCCCTTTGGGCCAAGATGGGCATCTGCTTTCAGAGGTTCTACATGTTTTATTTAAAATTTAAAACCTGCATCAGTATGCCTTCACTGTCCTAGGTTCCTGTTTTACCACACGAATTTTACTCAAACTGAAGCCCACACATTTCCTTGGATCCTTCTGTGGTTTTCCCTGTTGACTTATATTTCTTTATTTTCCACTTTTAAAATATTTGAATTTTCACTTGACTGGAAGTATTTGAGAATGGTAGCTATAAACCAATCAATAGTGGTGCTATTTGTTCCCTTCTGGTTTTTTATTCTGTTTTCTTTTTTAATAATTCTTGAACAAGGTGATCTTTAGCCATGGGTTTTTATAAAACAGTGAAAGGTGGAGATATAAATCCCTGATGAAGTTAAGTAACATGCACAAATGAATCAAGAAGCTCTGAAGTGAAATCTAGACCATAAAATGTAAACATGTGATTCACGTGCTGTTACTGTTGTTTAGTCACTAAGTTGTGTCTGACTCTTTGTGACTCCATGGACTATAGCCCACCTGGCTAATCTGCCTCTGGAATTCTCCAGGCAAGTATATGGGAGTGAGTTGCCATTTCCTTCTCCAGGAGATCTTCCAGACACAGGGATCAAACCCACGTTTCTTACATCTCATTGGTGGGCAGGTTCTTTACTGCTAAGCCACCAGGGAAGCATGATTCACGTGCTATCCACTGACTAATATAAAAAAATGTTGCCATGTTCAACCCATTAATGACTAATTTAACTTTTATTTTTTTAAAATGTACATGACTTTGGCCTATTTTGTTTCACTAAGAACATGACTAATCCTTTCCAAACTTATTAGAGTTGAACTAATGCGATATTGACTATCAACAGTTGATTTCATAACACAAAAACAAATACAACTAGTTTCATTTAAACACGTAGATGAGATTCTGTGGAAGAGAACAGAGACTGATAACTGCTATAATATAATTGGTTGTTCGCCAGTCATAAACTTCATTTAAGAGCGGCAGGTGTATTGTAGTGGAATGAATTTAGTGTCAAAATCTCTGTGTGACCTCGATGAAGTCTGTTTTTGTTATCAAGGAGATATATTTTTAATAGATGAGACCACTGGGATCTTGGGTAAAGTGGTAAAAAGTCAAACAAATTTTGCTAACAGAATTTTAAGGAATGTCACTGTCATGCTGTCTTTCACATCCTGGGAGGTAGGCCATGGCGTCTCCAACCTAGTTCCTGAAATGGACACTCTAAAAATATGTCAGAGGAGAAATAAAGACTCTCTTTCTTCTGAAACCTTTCAGCTCTCTCCAGTTACCATACACAGTTATTTTACTCAAGAGGATTCATTGTGTCATTTTAGCCTCTTAACTTAGTTGGGAGAAATTTCTTCTCAGATTCCTACTATCAATATTTTCTCAGCATCTTCTATCAGTCAGTAGAGCATCTTGGTATTTATTTTTCTCTCCAAATCTATTCAACAGATATTTATTGAATTTCTTATGTGGCAGGTGCAATCCTAAGCCCTCAGAACCCCAAAGTAAACAAAATTAGAGGAGAAAAAATACCCACCTAGCTTTAGGGAGCTTAAGTAATTAACTCAGGCAATTACATAGATAAATATAAAATTATCACTATTGTAAGTGCTATGAAGAGACCATGGTACAATTGATACATATAAGGGTGGCTTTTATCTAATCATGGAAGTGCACCAAGTTATTTTGAGGAAATTATCATTAATCTTGTTTCTAATGAATGACCATCCTTATCTTAATGAAAGGTAGCAAGAGGGGCATTCCAAGTGAAGGGAATGACTTGCAAGTAGATCTTGTATTTAGGAAGGAGAAGGGATAATGGAGAGTCACTGTGGCTGGAGTTGGGAAAGGAAGAAAGAGTCTGGAGAAGCAGTGATGAACATATATGTTGCCTAGCATTTTGTGCATTGTAGAGTTTATTCTCAAATCAACAAGAAGCCATTTAAGTTTATTAAACAGAGTTGAGAGTGGGTGAGGTGGTATAATCTGCTTGGAAAAGACCATTCTACCTTCTTTGTGGAGATTGGAATAGAGGGCTCGCTCAGTGAATACAGGTAGACCAAGTCAAATGCTATTGAAATTGTCTAGATGAGAGACATTCATAGATGGGGTGAGTTTGGTGGAGGGCAGTAGAGGCTGTGAGCTCTTATTAGAGGATAAATTTAACAGAACATGAAGAGTGAAAGTTGAGGAAGTGTTCACCAGCATCAGGCAGAAGATGAATGTCAATATTGTTTAGAATATGAACATCAACCAGTAGAGAGGATAACATTTTTAACATAATGAGAGTCATGTTAACAATACTTTCTGTTTAGTGGAAAGAATTCAGGATGACCAAGGGTATTTTCCCTTATTCTGACTACAGTTACCCATGAGAAAGTCCCCAAACATTTCTGACCTTTCAGCTTGCTGAAATAATGCACATGAAAATTCTTTTTAATGTATATGTGCATAAGTGTACATAATGCATCAGATTGGACTGCATAAATACACATGGTTATAACATTTATTATAGCACATATATGCTATTTATTGCATTTTATATATTAATATGTATGCTATTGCACTTATTTATCATGTGTATTTTTGTCTTTCTTTCCTTCAAGAAGATCATAGTCTGGCAAGTGTTGAGCCAATATGCATACCGACACAGGAAAAATTTGGAATCTATTTCCTAAATCTATTTCTTAACTATCTAAAAGTGATGCACTAGTGATTTGATGCTTTTTTTTTTAAGTCGAGTGGATCATAACCATGTTAATATATGGTTTTTAAAGTCTATTGAATATGAGTTCATCCTTATATGCAGCAGCTTAATATTTATAATTTTACTAGGTTCCTTTTTGAATTCTCACCTTTGCCTAACCTTGGTGACATTTATAAAATGAAGTTAAAATCCACTAAGAAGGAATATAAAGAGAAAGTTCCAAGTTCGTATTTAGCTTTGGACACTCATCGTTAGGGTATGCAAAAGGATAATAAACCTTGTCAGCCAGGATCTGTGATCAATGTCTTTCCAACTTCACTGTTGGAATTGCTTTCTCTTTCCTTTTAGGATACTAAAACCACAAAGTATTTCTATGGTGTAGGCAAAATGCCCCATCTACTTAGGGTAACAAGGCTAACTCTAAGGATATTGTCTAGTGGGTGTACTAAAAAAATATTGTCTTTACTTGAGTTTTAGGATGCTGTGAGAAGGAAATACTGAGATAAAGTGAGAGATATGTGGATTCTGTCTTCTGATATCTAGGCATCTACTGGGGATGTGGGAGAGGCCTTAGATAAGGAAGGACTCAGATGGACTTCTCAAGGATACTGTAAACAGGCTTCTCGGAATTAGCTGGGTAGGATCACTGCAAAGATGCCCAAGTGGATGAGAGTGACCATCGTCATGCAAATGGAGGCTTCCTTGGTTTTTCTAAGCCTTGAGGTGAGTTGAGATCCAGTGGCAAATCATATGACCTAAAGATGGCAACCCCCCTGTGGAGACTGGGTTTAAACCAATGGTTAGTTTCTAGATAAATGACCTGGCAATTAAGAGTTAAATGAAGCCCGAGTCCATGAGGACCAAAGGACTGACACTCCCTAGCATCATAATAATAGAAGTAATTGCTGATATTTATTGAGCGTTATTCTAAGCACTGTGAAGAAAGCTGAGCACCAAAAAGTTGATGCTTTTGAACTGTGGTGTTGGAGAAGACTCTTGAGAGTCCCTTGGACTGCAAGGAAATCCAACCAGTCCATCCTAAAGGAGATCTGTCCTGGGTGTTCATTGGAAGGACTGATGTTGAAGCTGAAACTCCAATACTTTGGCCACCTCATGTGAAGAGTTGACTCATTGGAAAAGACCCTGATGCTGGGAGGGATTAGAGGCAGGAGGAGAAGGGGACAACAGAGGATGAGATGGTTGGATGGCATCCCCGACTCGATGGACATGAGTTTGGGTAAACTCTGGAGGTTGGTGATGGACAGGGAGGCCTGGCGTGCTGAGATTCATGGAGGTGCAAAGAGTCGGACATAACTGAGCGACTGAACTGAACTGATTCTAAGCACTTTGCATGTATTTAGTAACTTAATCCTTATTTCACATAATACCTATGAGTCAATTACTATATGATCTTCAGTTTACAGATGAGGAAACTGAGTACAGAAAGGGTTTGTAACTTTCTTGACATTACACATCTAATAAATGAAGAGCCAGGATTTGATGTAGACAGTCTAGTCCATTATTGTTGTTTAGTCGCTCAGTTGTGTATGATTCTTTTGAGACCCCATGGACTGCAGGCTGCCAGGCTCATCTGTCCACGGGATTTTCCAGGCAATACTGGAATGGGTTGCCATTCCCTTCCCCAGGTCTAGTCCATATATAATGCTATACCAGCTGTCCGTGAGCAAGTCACCGGAAGCTACAGCAAAGAGGCCAGGATAATTAAAATGGCCAAACATATCAGGGCTCCAAATCTGGCTCTCCACGTGTTTTCTTTTTTTTTTTTTGTAAATGTTTTATTGGAACGCAGTCATGATCATTTGTTTATGTACCATCAGTGACTGCTTTGGTCAGTGGCTACTTTGATGTGATAACACCAGAGCTGTGGCAGGGACCATATGGCATGCAAGACCTTAAATATTCTCAATCTGGCCATTAGCAGAAAAAAGTTTGCCAACCCCTGCAGTGAACAAAAGGTATTCAAAACTCCAACCAGAGGGCATCCAAGAAGTGATATGGATCGAAGGAAATCCCCCAACTACATGAGGATAAAAAAATACCCATCTTTAATGCCTATCTAGATTCTGTTTTAGCTGAAAAAGCAGAAGGGAGCATTTTACTGAAGAAAAACCCTGTGCTGCCTGAAAATACTCTTTATTTATTGGCCTGGCCTAAACTGTAAATTATAAACCAGATTCAGACATTTAGTCAGGGGCTCTGGAAGAATGCCAGGTAGTTACATACAAATAGAGAAGTCTACACATGTTAGTTTGGGGTTTAATAGATATTAGAAGTTACTATTCAGTTTTTTGTTGGTAAAAAGTCTTTTTTCCAAGATACCTACTAAGTATTTATGGGTAAAATGGAATGCTGCTTGTGTTTACCTTAAATGCTACAGAAGAAGAAAAATGCACAGAGTATGGGGGGAAATACCCAGATTAGTGACAGTTGTTGAAGCTTAAATGATGAATATAAGAGGGTTTCTTATACCATTATTTTTACTTTTGTTTGTTTGAAAATGTTCATAATAAAATTTTACAAAATTGCTAATGTTACTAAAGCAGATCCCATATTTTCTCATGAGCTAAATGCATCATATGGTTCTCATGATATTTTTCCCTTATTTTCTTTGCCCTATCAGTAAAATAATGATAAATTGACTGGAAGCATCAAAAGGAAAAGAGAGGAGAAGAAAACTGTTGGGCAATTACAAATTACCTGACAACTTTGTTTTGTCCTGCTTGGCATCACTGCCTGCGTGAACTAAAGAATCAAGAGTGGCAAACTGCACAGAAGGGTCACAAATGAATACCTAATTCCCTTCCTGATTCTCCAGTTTCCCCAGTGGATAATGAAATGTTTGGGCTTCACATCAGTCCCTCTAAAAGGCAGAAAGATACACTCTGACTTAACAAACAGCTTTTGAAGAAATTTTCCTGTTATTAAAAAAGGAGGTAAATATGCATAAAATAACTTTTATAGAAATTAATTTGAATATTAAATTTCATCAGCTTAGTAACTGTGTTGAGTTTTAACAATCATATCTAACACCTGTTAAAAACAAGGTTTCAGGATGTCAATCAAACTGACAATGCTGGAAAAAGAATCACAAAACATTTCTTTAATGTGCTCCTCCACCCATTCCTGACACTATAATTTTCATTTTGATTTCAAATTTGATACCCAAATTATATATATTCATGCTTCTTAATTTTTGCATATTTTAAAATATATAATCTGTATTTTTATATTTGAAGGAAATAAGGTTAATTTATGTTTTGAATAATGACTGAGTTCCCTGTACCAGGAATTATTACAGGCATTGACAGAAGTAGCAAGAAACGTAGAGGAGTCCTGCTTTTACTAATTTTACATTCTAGACTTTTAAAATCATGTTTAATTCATCTACACCCTAATATATTTTTTTCTACTAATTCTACCCATTCTGAAAGAAGGAAGTTAGAATGTTCTCTATAATTATATATCTTGTCACAGTCCCCTTGAAACTTTATTTTTGAATTCTACTACATTTAGTTTCTATTATTAGTAGTAGTAGTCAGTTCAGTCACTCAGTTGTGACCGACTCTTTGCAACTCCATGGACTGCAGCACTCCAGGCCTCCCTGTCCATCACCAACTCCTGGAGCTTACTCAAACGTGTGTCCATCAAGTCGGTGATGCCATTCAACCATTTCATCCTCTGTCATCCACTTCTCCTCCTGCCTTAAATCTTTTCCACCATCAGGGTGTTTTCCAGTGAGTCAGGTCTTTGCATCAGGTGGCCAAAGTATTGGAGCTTCAGCTTTAGCATCAGGCCTTTCAATGAATATTCAGGTCTGATTTCCTTAAGGATTCATTGGATGGATCTCCTTGTAGTCCAAGGGACTTTCAAGAGTCTTCTCCAACACAACACTTCAAAAGCATCAATTCTTTGGTGCTCAGCTTTCTTTATAGTCCAATTCTCACATCTATACATGACTACTGGAAAAACCATAACTTTGACTAGACAAACCTTTGTTGGCAGAGTAATGTCTCTGCTTTTTAATATGCAGTCTAGTTTGGTCATAACTTTTATTCCAAGGAGCAAGTATCTTTTAATTTCATGGCGGCAGTCACCATCTGCAGTGAGTTTGGAACCCCCAAAGCTAAAGTCTGTCACTGTTTCCATTGTTTCCCCATCTATTTGACATGAAGTGATGGGACCCGATGCCATGATCTTAGTATTTTTGAATGTTGAGTTTTAAGCCTACTTTTTCACTCTCCCCTTTCACTTTCATCAAGAGTTTCTTTAGTTCTTCTTCACTTTCTGCCATAAGGGTGGTGTCATCTGCATATCTGAGGTTATTGACATTTCTCCCGACAATGTTGATTCTAGCTTGTGCTTCATCCAGCCTGGCATTTCGAATGATGTACTCTGCATATAAGTTAAATAAGCAGGGTGACAATATACAACCTTGATGTACTCCTTTCTCGATTTGGAACCAATCTGTTCTTCCACGTCCAGTTCTAAGTGTTGCTTCTTGACCTGCACACAGATTTCTCAAGAGGCAGGTCAGGTGCTCTGGTATTCCCATCTCTTGAAGAATTTTCCACAGTTTGTTGTGATCCACAGAGTCAAAGGCTTTGGCATAGTCAATAGAGCAGAAGTAGATGTTTTTATGGAATTGTCTTGCTTTTTTGATGATCCAGAGAATGTTGGCAATTTGATCTCTGGGTCCTCTACCTTGTCTAAAACCAGCTTGAACATCTGGAAGTTCATGGTTCACATACTATTGAAGCCTGGCTTGGAGAATTTTAAGCATTACTTTACTAGAGCGTGAGATAAGTGCAATCGTGTAGTAGTTTGAGCATTCTTTGGCATTGCCTTTCTTTGGTATTGGAATGAAAACTGTCCTTTTCCAGTCCTGTGGCCACTGCTGAGATTTCCAAATTTGCTGGCATATTGAGTGCAGCACTTTAACAGCATCATCTTATTAGTAGTCGTAATGGTAGTAATTTTTTGCCTTCATTTCTATTAATGTACCAGTTTATCCTGACTGGTAGTTTAAAGCTTAAATCTCACCTTTTCTAACATTGATATTGACAGTCTTATTATTACTAGTATTAATGAAAAATATTACTATTATTGTTATTAATTTGTGGATTTGCTTTTGCCTGCCATCTTGTTGCCCACCTTCTTGTATTTGCACCTATTGATGATATGTTTATTGGGTTTTTTTTTGTTTGTTTTTGTTTTTGCGCAGGGGAGGTGTGTGTAACTAGCCTATGCTTGAGCCTCTTTTATAATCCTGTCTGATACATTATCTTTTAACGTGAAAGTTGACTTCACTTATCCTGAGTGTGATAATTTGTGTTTTTTTATTCTTTCCATGTTTATGTTTGCTATTTATTTTACTTTTTATATTTTGTTTATTTTTGTCCTTTTTTCTTTTTTTAAAAAAAAATTATCAAGTCATTATTTACTTCTTTTTCCCATTTTATCATTTAGGAGTTCTATTTTATAACTCGATTAAATGTTACTTTCTGCAGAAGAAAATGTCCGTGTTGTACTTTAAATGATGACTTTATTATAAACCACACCTATTTTACTAGCATTGTTTATACAAGGAAGAAAAAGTTATTCCAAGAAAATTTACCATATTTACAGCTACACGTGGCTATTTATATTCAAATTAATTAAAATTAAAAACTCCATTTCTCAGTTCCACTTGTCACATTTCAATTTATCAAGAGTCACATGTGGCTTCTTGTTGTTTAGCTGCTAAATTGTGTTTGACTCTTTTGCAAACCCCATGTACTGTAACCCAACAGGCTCCCCTGTCCATGGCATTTCCCAGGCAAGAATACTGGAATGCGTTGCCGTTTCCTTCTCCAGGAGATCTTCCCAACCTAGATACAGAGCCCGCATCTCCTGCATTGGTGGGGAGATTCTTTACTACTGAGTCAATAGGGAAGCCCTGTATCTGACTAGTGGCTGTCATACTGGAGACTGCAAATTTAGAGAACACCACAAAAAATTCTACTAGACCAAAATGGTTAATTGATTATGTATATATTTTCTATATTGCTTATACACATTTTGAATTATATATAATAAGTTTGTTGAGGTTATTGTTAGGTTAAAAATGAAAATTGATATATGAATTCAATTTTCTAACTCAAACAGAAAAAGAGCAAAACAGTTATACACCACCAACCAGCTAAAATAACATCAGTGTCTTAAGTGAAGGGTTATTTAACAATAAATCGTTTTAGTTAAGTCAGGATGTCCCAGGAGAGCTTCTTGCAAACAAACTAGCCAAGATTCAATTTCTTGATGACAAGATTTCGAATAAGTTTAAATCTGACAAGAAAGGACCTTTGCCCCAGTGTGCCTAATGTATATAGACTTAATGTCCTTAAGATATCTGACTTGTAGATAGTCTGAAGCTTTTACCATTTTCTCAATAACAGATTGTAATGACTGACTTAATGCAATGTATTCTCAAAGCACTGTGTCAACAGTCTTTCTGTCTTTTTAAGGCTATTCATTAACTTTCAATGAAACATATGGCCTTTGGGTTCAGCCACAGTTTTATCTGAGGTTGAATTAAATAATTTGGAGACTCAACATTTTATTTCACTTTACTAGAATTAACAATCAAACATTTATTTCTATACCATATGACATGAGTAAGATGTATGCTAGACTGTGTTTTCTTCATCATGATACTATCAAGGCACTACTATTTTCTCCCATACTTAATAAAATACACCCTAGAATAATTTTAATTTTTCTTACCACATATACACACACACACATACACATGCACAAAAGGACAGATAATCTACCATGGTCCTCTCTTATCCTCTCCAATTCATCTGATGACTAATCATTATAATTTATTTGGAGTCTCATATTGTACCTTGAATATTGTTATCAGATAGGACATATGACTTACAATTTTCTATGTCATTCCAATATTCTTTGTAATGTCAAAATTAGGAAAGCATTTCAACATTCTTCAATGGGATAGGCATACACATGTACTGTCTCCACTTATAAATATTTAGGTTGTTATAAAGTTTGCTATTACAAGCCACAAAGTGATGATTACCATTGTCCTTTCTCATGTAGTCATGAGTGTCTATGATACATTTCCAGAAATAGCACTGTGGCATCAGTAAAGTTGTAGTGTCGTTGTTTTGTTAGATACTGCCAAATTGTTTTCCAGGGTTTCTATCCACAATCAGACCTCCTACTGTAAATGTGTGGGAATACCTGTCTTTCTATAGCTTTAAAAATAGACTGCGTTGTCAAACGTTTTTGGGATTTATTTTCTGTGCTATATCATTCAGGTCCTGAAATGACTGTTATAAACTGTTCTTTAAAACTAATTTGAAAAGAATTATTTTATACTCTAGCACAATTTAAATACTGCTAGGATTATGTGTTTTAAAGATCTGATAGAAGTCACCCATGAAAACAAACTTCTGAGCTTGTTGCTTTTTTGGCTGGGGGAGTGGTCTTTGCCAGTTGCATCTATTATGTCCATTTAGATTTTGAGTCTTGCTTTAATGACTTTGGTAAGTTATGTTTTATTAGACTCTTATTCATTTTATCTAGCTTTACTGATATGAAGGTTGTGACTTTCAATATTCTCTTTAAAAAATTGTGCTTTAAATTTGCTCTTTTTTTTCCTGGCACAAAGTTAGAAGGTTTTGCTTCCCTAGTTGGGAGAGTTCTTTGTCTTTTTATTTGTTCATTAATTTTATACCATATTATATTTTACATTAAATAATACTCTGTGCATTTATGTATTTCATGTGTTATTATATGGCCAATTTTGTGGCTCTCCTATGAGCACATAAAATTTTGCTCTTATAGGAAAATTGTTATTTTACACATATAAACACATACATATATATGCTTGTAAATCATACATATAGTTGTATATATTATATATCAGTAAGATCTGTCATATTTATTATGCTATTTAGACTTTCTATATTTTAATTGTTTACTTGATCATTGAGAGATGAAATCCATTGTCACTGAGTATTAATCATATGCACAATAATAATAGCAATATTAATTTGAATCTTTCATGTTCAAACATATGTACTCTTATGATTAAGTAAGAGATGTGAAATCTTTGGGTCATACTTTATTTCCTTGTTCATGCTTTTTACCTTCTAAGTTGTTGGCTGTGAAAAAACCTAAGACTAGTTGGATATTTTCCCTTTTAAAAACTAAGAACAAAATATTTTGTGTAGAGGCAAAGAACTATTAAATCAGTAAGAAATTCCAGTACTTTTACCTAGATATTTTACAGTGTTACTACATTAACAAATTTTCTCTGATATTTAGCAATTTCTTTTTCAGTTTTGAATTATTTCTTTATTTTAAATATTTAAAAATAGATCTATAATATTTAACTTAGTAAAAATAGTTATCTCATTGTTGACATTTTATCCTTCAGAGATTTGAATTATGTATATTGAGTTTTGTTAATTGGTATTCTACACTTCTCATTTCTCTCAAAACCATTTTAAGTTTGTATTTTTTCCCCTGTGTTTCCTTTTATTTTTTTCCTTCAAGAGAGGAAAATAAATTTTTTTTGTCATAAATTTTAATCTTCTATTTCTTTCCTAACTTTTGCCAGCTCAGATTTTTATTTCATCTTTTTCTGCATTTATACTACCCTTTTTTTTTTTTTTTTTACTAATTTTTATATTTATTCTTTGGTTTTTCTTTCATAAGTGTGATTACTTCATATTCATTTTTAATTCTGAGCTAAGTATTTGATCATATTTCATCTGTTTCAGAGCGATAGTTCTTTCTTATGAGTGAATGTATTTTGTTGTTATTTTTGAGGTTGTTTTTCTTATAATATCTTGAGCTCAACTTAGCTTAAGAGGGTACTTCCCCATGTTCCCATCTCTTTTTCGAAATGAGAAGTGTAGTTTTGAACTTTGAGAGAGCCTCTTATTTTCAAGAAAGGCATTTTTATTGGGATCTTAGAGAATTTTCTGCTTCTGGGCTCTTCGATATGTCTCATGTCTTCGGCTTGATCTCAGCTGCTTATGCAAACCCTTGTTTATATTTTTGAATTGAATATTATAACCTAATGTTCCTGAAAATGGAGTTTATATGTTGTATATTTTATAGTTAATTCATTACAATTATGAGAATAAATAGAGGCAAAATTGTGACATATACAGCTCTATTCATATCAATATATTTTCCTTTTTATTGTTAGTTCATGCATTAATCGGTTACTCTCAGAAGCTATAATTTATTAGGATCTCTCTTGATTATTTCACTTGGCTCATTTTCTCTGGCTACAGGATTTCTTATATGTGCTAGCAGTTCTTTTTATCAACTCGCTGGGACTCAGGTTGAGGTCTGTAGTACATTAATCTGGAGCCATGTCATGAATGGTAGGAAGTTCTGTAGTCTTGTAGCAAAAGCATGGTGTCAGTTCTCTACTAAAAATATAATAAAGAAAAAAAAAACAGCCTTTTTTTTTTTTTTTTTCCCTTCTCTTCGAAATGTTCCAGACCCTGGTCTAAACAGGACTCATTACTGGTTCATCTCTCCCTCAGCTGTCCAGGAGCTAGAGGAATCAGGCCCACTCCTATGGACTTATGTGGCCCCATTTTTCTGGAATCTGTACTGTTCTGCAGGTCATGTGCTGCCAGGATCCACAGCTACTGTCCTGATCTCACCAGGCTCAGGGTAGAGAAACTCCTGTGCTAGTTCTGGATTTTAGGAACCGTTCAGTGTCTGAGGCTTCACCAGCACCTTCCAATGTTGTCTGGGTTTTTGGTGGGGGTAAAGGAGCTCCCAGATACATTTAAGCCACCATATCCCATTTTTCCTCAGTGCTGCCTGAGAAGAGGTTTTTATACATGTTTTTATGAGATTGACAAACTAGGGAAAGTGAATTAGTACAAGGGTTTAAGATATCTCTTTATATTTATAAGCTGCCACGGGTAAAAACTTTACAAGAAAACATCTCCCACGTTGCCACTTGCTGCATTCCAAGGTCTCTTAGTTGAATTGAAGGTGACAGTGGTTCATTTCACAAATTAAATTAAAAATAAACTGTGAGAAGTCCTTGAAGAACCCTACAGTGATTGGATAATGGTTTCTGTTGCCCTATAGGATCCAAGTTTGAGCATCTGGGAGAATTCAGATTTCTATATGCAAGCTGTCCTGCTGCAGAGAAGGAAGATAGGCAATGGTCTGACTTCCAGGGAAACGATCTGTATTCTAAGTCATGGGCCAAGGGAAGTCAGTAAGAAAAGGGGAGCTATGTAATTTACCAAAACAAAGGGACAAGCAGGTGGCATTCATTAGGAGTAGAAACATGAAAACGTCTATTGAAAGTGTCAGAGAGGTAAGTGCCAAGGGTGGTGGTTTGAACAGGGAAATTGAAGGGGGTCCTAAACTGCTAGCACATAATTTCAGCACCTTTCAACACAAGTTGTTCTCAGTTTTGAGCTTTGGTTAATAATCATCATTTATCTATTTATAAATTTATCTGTCTATCTATATTGGTAATACCATTATAGATAATTCCCCTTCTTGCTATAACTTCCTTTTCAGTCCTTCATTATATCTCCTGAACAATTGCCATTGCCCCTTCACTAGCATCTTTGGAAGCCTCCAATTTCTCCTACAGATCCAGCCCTCCTCAGGGCTGTCAGAGTAATCTTTTCATATGAGTGACCTCCGATTCTGAGAATGCCATTGCTGGAATATCATTCATCTCCTTCATTTTTATACTTTCTATTTTGTGTGTAGAAGGCTAGAGCAGGCACCAAAAAGGTGATGTTACTTGTGCTATGTTTCCTGAGTAAGTCAAAGAGGTGAATTATGGATTTTTTTCTATCAGGCAGACCCAGATTGAATGCTGTTCATTTCTGGGTTTATGCCTATTATCCATCAAATAATGAATATCCCCCCAAATGTTACTGTGTTATTATGCCGTGGGGATAGAAGAATTCTCTACAACATAAAACTATTTTTATACAGCTATCAAGTAGTCTGGAGATTTCAACTTTCATTCAAATAAAATTGAAGGAAAATGAATAACATTGAGACAACTGAGCGCAAAAGAATAATATTGTATTTTCCAAAATATACACATCAACCACTTGAGGCTATTGTATGTGAAAGGGCCATAAGGGTAGCTGAGTTGAATATGCCAGTAATTTCTTTCAATCATCTTTTTTTCTGCTTACAAAGGACTGTATGAAGTGTATCCAGGGAAGGCTACATTTTTGGGCAGAGGCAGGATACAAAAACAAGAGAGAAAGATGTTCATTCTTCGACCAACAATAAAAATCATCTCTCATTATCTGCTCCTCCCTCACTTAGGATCTAGATAAGAAAGAATTCCTTTCAGGAAATGTTAAGTCTCAGACAAGCATCAACACTAGAATTTAGCTAGTACAGGTATCAAATGTGGGGACAATTTTGCATTCCTTCCCCTAAAGATGGTCCAATGTGGGTGGCATTTCTTTCTCATTCTTTCCCTGACTACTGCTCAGATGTTACTCTATGAGATGTCTGGTAGGAAAGTGTGCTCTCTTCAAGGAGGTGAGATCATCTGATAGTATTATATGAATTCAAAGTGGAGTCTCATTGTTTAAGGCAGTTCTTCTTTTTCAGTGATTCAGATAGCCATCCTTTAAAATGTGTATTTATTTATTTATTTTATTTTGGGCTGTGCTGGGTCTTTGCTGCTGTGTGTGGGTTTTCTCTAGCTGCAGAGAGTGGCGGGGGCCACTCTTTGTTGTGGTGCACGCTAGGCTCATGAGCTGAGTTGCCCCGAGGTATGTGGGATCCTGCTGGACCAGGGATCAAACCTGTGTCTCCTGCATTGGCAGCAGGATTCCCAACCACTGGACCACCAGGTAGGTCCTGGATAGCCATAATTTTAACCTAACTGCTCCCTCACGGCATAATGAAGTGACCCCTGGGCTTTTTCTCTTCTGCATGTGTAGAGAGTGGAGACAGATCAAGTAAATAGCTGTGAAATGAGCATTTTCATGATGGATGTAGCACTCTTCGGCTGTGCCCCCAAATGGGTGTTATTATTATTTTTTATTACCATTAGAACAAACAAGCAAACTGAAGGATATGCACATGCAAGGCCAAGTTGAATCAGGAAAGTAGATGAACAAGTGTGGACTTGCTGCTCAGTAGTTACCAAAATTTACCAAGTGCTTTCCATGTGCCAGGTATTAGGTATACCCTTCTGTTATCTCATTTAATACTCACACCAGATCTATGAAGGTGGTACTGTCATTTCCAGCTGCTGCCATATTTTATAGACAGGAAACTAAGGCATGGAGCAGTTAATCATCTTATTCACAGTCATTCAAGTAGTCAACAGGAGACCTGGCATTTGTCATGGTGATCGTAATCTCCTTGATAGTCTGAAGTCAGTTTTACAGGTTCTATTCCAGACACCTCATCAGGATTACAGGACATTCTGATTGTATTGTTTGGAAAAGATATTTATGACTTCTCTGTGAAATTAGATTGGTAAAACATTTACAGGTATGTGGGGAGTCAGTGATGTAACATGTATAAAATGCGAAGGTAGGAAAAATGACTTACTTATTTGTTTCCAACATTCTGATACTGATATCAAAAAGAGATGGAAAACAAGAAAATAGAGAGTTTGAGGGAGGTAAGATGCCCAGTTTTTTGTACTATTTTAAAAAATTATTTATTTATTGGCCACACAGTGTCTTAATTGCAGTATGTGGGATCTAGTTCTCTGACCAGGGATTGAACCTGGGTCCTCTGCAATTGGAGTGTGCAGTCTTAGCCACTGGACCACCAGGGAGGTCCTGGTTCTTTTACTCCTACCAAAGTTTGTATCATTGGGTGTATCACTCTCAACTTTCTGGGATTTAATTTCCTCAACTATAAAATGATGAGTTTGGATTTGACTCTCTCTCTCACTGACTATATATGCATGTGTGTGTTTATCCAAGTTGAAATAATAGGTGCCCACAAGTTTTTGTTTACCCATGCATAGTCAGCATGATGGAATTTCCTTACCGTGTATATGGTCCCTATTTTAAATGATATGTATATACTTATGAAGTTTTAATATAACAGAGCTCATTAAAAATAAAGGTAGTGAGAATTCTGTTATTAGCCATATGTAGAGTCTGTTAAAAGTAGATGCCTGGTGAGCCAAAGCGCTCACTGCTCTGAGCACTTCTGAAACTTCCTTTCTGAGCCCTCTGTGAAGCCTGGGGCACAGTTGGTCATGCACCGGTTAGTGGGCACCAGAGGTCACCTTCATCTCTGAGGAATGATTTGAGTGTTCAAAGTGGCCTAAAGTAAATGAACATGGCAGTCGATATGGGCAAAATCACATTTAGTCAAAAGCCAGCTGTGGCTAGCCGGTAATAAGATTTGCTTTTCTTATCTGGATCAGATGTTGAAGTTGGAAGGAAATGAGAAGGCAGGGGCTTCTCCTGGAGGGATGGTGCCTCTTAATGTGACACCTTTGAACATTGACATTATTTTGGATACGTGAATGGATTCTGTTGAACATGTATAGCTATTTACTTTATAGTCATATCTCTTTGTGTCATAAACAAAGCAGTCATATGTATGACTTTTCCCATTGTGTCCCTAGTGGTGGTGGGAGGAGGAGATTTGGGCCTAGAATAATTATAACCTTCTACAGGAAATTCGCTCAGTTGTGTCTGAATCTTTGTGACCCCGTGGGCTGTAGCCCACCAACTCTATCCATGGAATTCTCCAGGCAAGAAAAATGGAGTGAGTAGCCATTCTTGTCTCCAAGGGATCTTCCTGACCCAGGAATGGAACCCAGGTCTCCTGCACTGCAGGAGATTTCTTTACCCTGGTGGCTCAGAGAGTAAAGAATTGCCTATAATGCAAGAGACCTGGGTTTGATTCCTGGGTCAGGAAGATCCCCTGGAGAAGGGAATGACTACCCACTCCACTATTATTTCCTGGAGAATTCCATGGACAGAGGAGCCTGGCGGGCTACTGTCTCTGGGGTCACAAAGAGTCAGACATAGCTGAGTGACTAACACTTTCGCAAGAAGTTCAGTATTGGCTGCAAGTAATGAAGATATTAATATAAGAACCTGGAGCCATATTGAGGATATGTACTCAGAGGCCTTCCCTTCTGTCTCCATCTGGTTAAAATAGCTCCAGTGAGAAGAACACACTGCACTTTTACATAAAAAACATTTAAGAAGAAATTATTTAAAATATTATTAAGAACTTAGAAGGTTGTTCAACATACTTCTATCATTATCATAAAACTATAGAGATTAACTCACTGCTTTTATAACTAAAGCAGTGTGGAGGCCTTTGTAATGGAAATAACTGTTATTAGCAGTCATAAAATTATAAGTAAATAGTGTGGTTTGTCTCCCAGAGTATTTTGTGAGATGATATGAAATCCAGCTCTGTTGAAAATCCAAATGGGAAGTAAAATGTGAGCTGACCTGGATTCTAAACCAAACTCAACTGCTGTTTTTAGATGAACAAATATTTATTGCCTTGATGGCCCTTTTACTTTCTCTTGCTGATGAAATGAAGGGGTTGTACTAGGAATCCACTTTATGATTCACTCTGGGCCTCTGATGTAGCTTGCATTGTAAGTACAGCCCTCCCTCAGCCACACTTCCCTCATCTGCTTTATTTTATCTGACATAGATGGGATAAGATTTCATTTCATCAGAAGTTTCATCTCCTCAAAAGGAAAAGGTTGAAACCTCTGCCCAATTCCACTTACGTACTTGTCTGTCTGTGGAGAATGTGGCTCTTTCATCCTTCTTCAGCAGAGTTGTCAGTTCAGTTTTCTACAATTTCACCCAAAGCAGAGCTGAATTTACCTATGGAACCTGTTTTCATGATGAACAAGGGAACTTAATCCAGATAAAACAATGGAACGGATTCCTGGATGCTTGCTCAACATCGTTAGACAGAAGTAATTGTTATCCTTCAATCACTTTTATCTTGACTCTAACCCATGTATGTGGCATGAGGGAATTTTTTGCTAGTTACCTTACTTTCTCATTAGTTGGTTGTGACCTCTTATTGTCATCACCTTCTGGAAATCAAAATGTTTCATTTCTGAGATAACATTGCTATACATCCCAGAAAGGTCAAAGGTACAGGATGTGTGCACTGTCTTCTCTTTATACCCTGTAGGTTGTATAATCCAAGTAAGCTTAGAAACAGATTTCAAACTCAGTATATCTAAGGCAGAACAGATTTTTTTTCCTGCAACAGACTTGAATTTCCTGTTTCAGGAATACAGCAATAATCCAGTTTGCCAAACCAGAGATTTGGAAACTATTTTATTTTCCTCACCCAAAAGTCAGATGCAGAAGAGACAAAAAAACAAAGAAAAACCTACCTCTTCTTTTTTTTTCTTTTTTAGTTGTTCTGTCCTCTGCACCTAGAAAGGTATCTGATATAGAGTTAGCATTAAATATTTGGTGAGTTGACAAATAAATTAATATTCCTCTAGCTCATGAAGAATGGGTGACATCTGATGACCATGAATTGTCATTAGTTACCTTTCTTGTTATCCAGCAAATCCTTCCATCCTCTCACTCTTTTTGGCTGCTCACTTGGTTCTGCTCTTTCTTATCTCTTGTATTGTGTACTGTGCTCAGTCGCTTAGTCGTGTCTGACTCTCCCCAACCCCATGGACTGTAGCCTGCCAGGCTCCCCTGTCCATTGAATTTCCCAGGCAAGAATACTGGAGTGGGTTGCCATTCCCTCCTCCAGGGGAATCTTCCCAGGGATTGAATCCACATCTCTTGCATTGCAGAAGGATTCTTTACCACTAATTTTCTCCTCCATCTCTTCTGATTTCTTTTGGTCAATAGACTCTCCACACTGATTCTAGAATGTTTGATTTAATAAAAACATATAGTCATGTTTGTGGCATTACAGGTGGTTTTTGTTCTTTTTGTTTTGTTTTGTTTTTGTTCTTATAGTTGATTTTCCATAATTCTTGTGATTTATGTATGTAAATGGCATCAACAGAAGAAAGAAAAGAGGTTTTAAGATCATCATTTTTAATTTCCCTTTAAAATTCTTGTTTAAAATTTGTATTTATTTATTTATTTTTGGCTGTTCTGCATCTTTGTTGCTGTGTGTGGGCTTTCTTTAGGTGCGGTGAGTGGGGCTTCTCTCTTCTTGCACTGCACGAGCTTCTCATTGCAGTGGCTTCCCTTGTTGCAGAGCATGGGCTGTAGGCATGCAGGCTTCAGTAGCTGTGGCCCACAGGTTTAGTTACTCTGCAAAATGTTGGATCTTCCGAGGCCAGAGAAATGACCCTTGCATTGGCAGATGGATTCTTAATCACTGGACCACCAGGGAAGTTCTATTCTCCCATTCTGTAAAAATCTTAATAATGTCTTAAAGTAAAAGTGTTAGTCACTCAGTGATGTTTGACTCTTTGCAACCCCATGGATTGTAGCCCATCAGGCTCCTCTGTCTATAGAATTCTCCAGGAAAGAATACAGGAGTATACATAGGAATATGTACAGGAAAGAATACAGGAAAGAATACAGGAGTGGGTAGACATTCCCTTCTCCAGGGGATCTTTCCCACCCAGGGATCGAACCCGGGTCTCCTGAATTGCAGATTCTTTACCATCTGAGCCACCAGGGAAGTCAATAATATCTTATGATCCTTGCTATAAAATCTAGACTCAACATGGCATGAAAGATTGTTTGTGGCTCAACTCCCTTGCACCCAACCCCCTTGGAATTTATATTCTGTTTTCGTAGCTTCTCACACGCGAGCCCCCTCTTCCCAGCCTTCATACGTTTGCAGCTAGTGAGCTATGCCTTCTCGGTCTTTTTGGCAGCTTCACTGTTCTTTCAAGACCCTGCTCAAGTGTCATTGCTTTCCCCACTATTGTGTCTGCTTAGTACCTGCAGCAAAGAACACAGTGTATTGTAACAGAATTGGCCTGTTTAGTTCACAAACAGAAAGTGAACATCTTGAAAGCGGGGCAATATCTAGTTTGTCTTTCAACTTCAGTTTTCAGCTGAGTGGCAACTCAATATTTGTTGAATGAGTGAAAAATTTATCCAGCAACAATATCATTCCTCTTGGGGAAAGTAACTCCTAAAGGATGCCTTTATAAATAATCAACACAGCTTTTTTTCTTGGGTAGAAAAACAGACCTCTCACACATGTTTATTTTGGTTTAATACCAGAAAGGATATGTTACTGTGAGAACAAAAACAACAACAAAAAAAACCCATCAAATATTGTTATAGGAAACATCTCTTACTGTAGCCCAGCTGTGTGCATCGCTACTTTAGAATAGTGTTTTTAAATGTTTTGTAAAATTGCAGCATCTGAAAGCGAGGCCTGGGACTGCGGTGCTTGCGGTGCTTGCGGTGCTTGCGGTGCTGAGCCTGTGGTGCTGGCGGCTGCAGGGAGTCCCCTCTGTCACATCTTGCCCGTCTGTATAGGCAGCCGTTCGGTCTGTGGATTAGTCAATCGCTTTTTCTAAAGACTCTGAGAGGCAAGTTTATTACATTTTGTCTTCAGAGCTTTATATGAAAATACCACTGTGGATAATGAGGCTGTTGTATGCATAATTTAACTTTAGGAAGCCTAAATTCCCTGCAAGGCAAATTGGTACCTAGAGGCATGCAATTTGCATTGGGATTTCAAGCCCTCCTCCCTTCTATTGTCCCTGGTGTGGTGT
Organism: Muntiacus reevesi; assembly: GCF_963930625.1. Taxonomy (NCBI): domain Eukaryota; kingdom Metazoa; phylum Chordata; class Mammalia; order Artiodactyla; family Cervidae; genus Muntiacus; species Muntiacus reevesi. The sequence continues at coordinate 116,487,275 of NC_089250.1, forward strand.
TGCTTCTCCCCTAAATTATTTTCCCTTATTCTTGGAATGCCAGATTCAGAGAATGTAACCAGATTACCAGGGTCTCCGTAATTAAAAGTGGCTTCAGAAGCCCCGCAGTGCCTGCTTTGACCAGGGCAGAGCCTAGTCCCAGCCCTCATGGAAAGTCTGCACCATGAAGAGGCTCCTTTGCCTGCTGCCTACCTCCTGGAGAGGGTGAGGACCAACCACGCCTGCCTGTGTCCAGAGTGGGCAGGGCTGATCCTCTATGGCTGACTTCACAGATCAGTCTGTCAATCTGTTTAGAGACGGTCGGTTAGAGAACTGTCTGTCTGAGTTGCCTCAGGAAGAATTTGGCATCTTGGCTGAATCTTCTAGTGACAGACTGTTTTGCTCTCCTCTGGTCTAGAGAAGGTGGCTTTGCTGGCAAGGGTACCGATTCCATTTTTTAAAGCCTTGAAAGTAAAGACGTGTGTAAATGGATCAAGGGCTCAGGAGAACAATCTGCTGATTGTCTTCTAATATTTCATTTAGCATCTGATGGGCAGTGTTGATTGTGCCGACATTGCATAGAGGCTCACATGTTAGTAGATTCTAGCTCTTCAGAAATGATTTCTCCCAGGTAACATGCTTTTATTTTACTAAGGTAAACCTTGGAGACATGATTTGTCAATATGTTCACTATAACATTTTTGGATAATTTTGATATTTGCTGACCAGGCCCGTTCACAGATAACTGGAAAACTTCATGGTGCTTAGCACAGAAACTTAGTCATTTCCAGTGTTAACTAGGAGCCAAGAGAAGAGAGAGAAAGAGTGAGGAAGAAAAGAGGAAAAGAAAGGCTAGACAGAGAGATGGCATTTTAGCTTGGTGATAAAACTGGAGATCAATTTCAGATCAATTTGTAATTGTAATCAGGAGATCTAAACCAGGCTTAGGGTTCATTGACTATTAAGCTTGGGGAGCTAGAACAAGTCATTGCTTCAGTCTTTAGAATAAATACATTGGACTGGACCATTTATTATCTCTTTGAAATCTAACATTCAGGGAACCTTTCATTTGTCCTCTAAACAAGGTAATTGTGACTATTTTCTTAGCTGATAGGTATGTGTATATTGGCCACAAATAGTATAGCATGTCCTGGGCAGAGAGGGATCCAAGGTCCCTGCAGTCTCCAAATCAGCTATCATTGTTTGAGTTTTTACTATGCCATAGAAACTACATCAAGATCCTTAAATGCCTTGTCTTTGGTGTTCCTTAAAACTATGAAGTAGTTATTACCCTTCTTTTATAGTTTAGGATATAACAAATTAAGTTGCTTCAGCTCCTTCAGGTGAGAAATGGGAGAGCTGGAATTTGAATGTAGAACCTGCATCTTGAGTTCTGCTTTATTCTGCCTCTAAAACATCCCATTTGCCTACTAGTGATCCCAAAGTTTAGGTCTTTAGAAGACAGGAATCCTCTTACTACATTCTTGACTCTTTCAGAGTTGCACGTTGCTAGCAGACACTGAAATAGAGTATAGTGTGTTATGCTAGGAAGAAAGCATATTTGCATAGCTCACACATGAACACTACTTAAAACAGAGTGGCATCATGCATCAAAAGACAGGACTAGAGAGGCAACAGAGATATGTCCATTGACTGATGATGTAAAACTTTTTCTCAGTCTAGTTTACGTGTCTCTTCTTTTCTTGTCCCAAGACTGACAGTTGTTTCCTTGTTGGGACAGTCAGTAAGATTTGTTCCTATTGCTGGATCTCCCAGGGCATCCGAGTGCTATCTGAGTTGGAGATTAATAGCATGACAACACCAATGACAGTTGTGACAGTGATATGTTGCTATAGTGGCAAGAAAAATTTCAAGAAGATAAAGAATTCCATCATCATATAATATTTTAGTAATATGTATTCTCCTAGCATACTTGAGAACCACTTTCATTCTTCTAGAAATGTGAGTTATAAATTGAATTCACTTTTATCATTATGATCTAGTGCATATAGTCATAATCCAAATAGGAATGATTTGCCAAGAATCACCTATGTTGTGAAATGAGAAGATGTGGTTATTCAGTGCTCATGATATGTCATACACTGTACTGTTTTACAATAAGGATAAAAATACTAGGACTAAAAATTAAAATATTTTCTTCCCATCATCACACTTCAGTATGACATCCAGATAGATATGGTTGAGCCTAGGAAGGTGAAGAATGTGTAAGCAGGCATTGTGATTTCAATAAAGCTCAAACAATCTGAGATGAAACAAAATCTTATAGAAAAAAGACAGGAAGATTTGAACATAAGGACCTATATTGTTTAGTTAGTTCTGGCTTTCTGAATGTTTTCATAGGATTCTATTGAAGAAATTGGGTTCTGTATTGACATTTACGTTTGCTTTGCAGACGTTTAAAGTTAAGTACTTCCAATATTCATTGGTGTATATAACGTAATCTATAAATTCAAGACAGTCAAGTAAGAAACAAGGTATTGATTTTTGAAAATCCATATTTTCTACTTATGAAAGCATGTGTTCTGTGACTCAGTGAGGAAGGCAAATATTTTGATGAATTGCAACCTGTAGAGAAATGTTGATTATATTTCTTTACTTATATGTCACAGAGTTGTACACAGTCATTTGATGATATTTGATATAACATTTGCAATATAGTATGTGCAGAATTGTAGAAATCAAAAATTATTTTAAAATGTCTCTTCTTACAGTTCCTAGAATAAGCAGTTCCTTCTAGAATACTTTTATTCAGAGTCTTCTGGTTAATATTATAGTGATAATGTATAATAAGAAGCAGAAAAAAAAAAGAGTGCTATGTCTTCATAATTAAAATAAAATATGGATCACTGTGGGAAATATTTTCTGGATGCTTTTTAAAGAGTTTATTTTACTCTCAATCTCTAAATTCTGACAGTGTTGCTTTCAACATTTACTGATCTTTGGTTCCAAATACTCTCTATTTAGCATTGTTTACGCAAGCATGTGAGGCTTTCCCAGTGGCTCAGTGGTAAAGAATCCACCTGCAGTGCAGGAGACAGAGGAGTGAAGTCTCTCTGTCGTGTCCGACTCTTTGCAACCCCATAGACTATAGCCTAGCAGGCTCCTCTGTCCATGGGATTTTCCAGGCAACAGTACTGGAGTGGGTTGCCATTTCCTTCTCCAGGGGATCTTCTTGACCTAGGAATCGAACTTGGGTCTCCCACATTGCAGGCAGAGGCTTTACTGTCTGAGCCACCACGGAAGCCCAGGAGACAGCAGGAGACGTGTGTGTGCCCTGGCAGAGGGCATGGCAACTCCCTTCAGTATTCTTGCTGGGAAAATCCCATGGACAGAGGAGCCTGGTAGGCTACAGTCCATGAGGGTCAGACATGACTGAAACAGCTGGGCACACACACACATACTCACATCCAAACGTGTACACAATTGGCATAATCACTTTTTATCATAACAAATTTCATGTACTTATGCTTTTTAAAAAATCAAAACAGCCTCAAATGGAGGACTCAGATACAAGGGAGGCTAGGGCCTCACTAGTGTCAGTTGGGGTGGGACTTAGTCCTAGATTTTGGAAGGTTCAACAAATCTTGTATAGCTGTGATAAACTTCATTTGGCCATCATGTTATTATACTTTTTTACATATTGTTGGATTAAATTTTCTAAAATATTATTATGCATTTTTGCCTCTATGTTTATAAAGAATACTTGTACCTATCTTTTCAGTGATGCTTTTGCCTGGTTTTGTTTTTGGGGGAATGTTGGCCTCATAAAATAAATTCTAGAATGTTCCCTCCTCTTCAATTTTCTGAACAAGTTTGTATAGAATTGATATTTTTTTTTCTGAAATCTAAGATATAATTGCTTACTGAAGTCATCTGGGATGAAAAATTCTGTAGGCCAGTTTCAACAACATGTCAATTTATTTTGTCTACAGGGTAATTAATTAGCTATTTCTTGAGTTAATTGATAGTTTTTTCCTTTCAATTAATTCATTCATTTCATCAAAGTATTTGATTTTATTGGCATAAAGTTCATAATACATTGACATTTTTCTTTCCGATAGCTCTAGACTCTATAGTGATGTCTTCTCTCTCATTTCTGATATCAGTCATTTTGCATTTTCTTTTATCATTTTTCTCCTCATAACTGAAGGTAAGTTAGTAAACTTTATTGATCTTTAATAAACAAGTTTTAGTTTCATTGCTTTTTCTTTTTTGTCTTCCTTTTTTCTATTTTATTGATTTATGACCTCATAATTGTTCTCTTCTCTATTTTTAATTTGATTTGATTTTGCTCTTCTGTTTCTTAATATGGAAACTAAGATCATTAGAATGAGGACTTTATTCTTTTCTAATGCAAGTTTCTAATGCTATAAATGTCCCTCAAAATTCTGCTTTAGTTACATCCCACAAATTTTTACATGCTCTTTTACATTTTCAGTCAATTTAATATTCTTTCTAATTTATTTTAAATTTTTCCTTTGTTGAATTATTTAGAAATATACATTTAATTCCCAAATATTTGCGCATTTGCCAAATGTCATTTTCTAAAATTTCTAACGTAATTTCTTTGTGGTCAGAGAACATACATTTTATGAGTCAAGTCCTTTTAAATATATTGAGACATTTTTAGGTACTAATAAATGATATATCTGATAAATATCTCATGTATAGTAGGGAAAAAAGTGCTTATCTTCTACTGTTGGTTGAAGTGTTCCATAACTTAATTTTGTCAAGTTGGTTGATATGTTTTTCAAGTCTTACGTATCTTCATTGATTTGCTGTCTTCATCTCTCAGTTACTGAGGGTAAGGATTGAGGAACAGATAGTTATTGTGAATTTGTTGACACCGTTCTGTCATACACATTCACAATTCTTGTGGGTCCTTAGAGAGTTGTCCCACCCATTTATCATTCTGTGGTGGTGGTGGTTTCGTCCCTAAGTTGTGTCTGACTCTTGTGACCCCATGAACTATAGCCTGCCAGGCTCCTCTGTCCATGGGATTCTCCAGGCAAGAATACTGGGGTGGGTTGCCATTTTCTTCTCCAGTGGCTCTTCCTGACCCGGGAATCGAACCTGCGTCATCTGCATTGTAGGCAGATTTTTATATGAATTGTACACAATACACTTTCATTTCTCTCCTTTCAACCTTTATGCCGTCATTATCAAATAGTTTATTTCTAGATTTATGTCAAACTTCACAATACTTTGTTATTGTTTCTGCTTTAAACATTTGATTATATTTTGAAGTATTTTTTTAAAGAAAAAAGACGTCTTTACATTTACCCACATAATTGCTATTTCCAGTGCTCCATATTCCTTTGTGCAGACTCAGAGTTCTGGTTGATATTTTTCTTTTGCCTGGAGGCCATCTTTTATTATTTCTTGTGGTGCAGTTCTGCAGCTGATAAATTCTTAACCACTGTATGTCTGAACATGGCTTTATTGCACCTCTGTTATCAAAATATATTTTTGTTGAGTAAAGAAGTCTAGTTTAACTATTTTTGTTGGTTTCTCTTTGATTTTTCCTTTCAGTTTTTTAAAGATTTGTTCTAATGATGATGGTTTAGTTGCTAAATCATATTTAACTCTTGTGGTCCAAGGATTGTAGCCTGCCAGGAACCTCTATTCATGAGATTTCACAGGCAAAAATACTAGAATGGATTGCCATTTCCTTTTTGAGGGGATCTTCCTGACCCAGGGATCGAACCCAGGTCTCCTGCATTGCAAGAAATCTCTTGCATTGCGTGCAGATTCTTTATCAACTGAGCCACTTCCCCTACTGACAGAAATTTCACTGTTTCTGACAAGAATCCTGCTGTCATTCAGAAATCTGTTCTTCAGTACATAACTTACATTTTCTCACTGGACATTATTAAGATTTGCTGTTCATTGTGTTATTGTAGAAAGTTGAATATGATGTGCCTTTACATAATATTCTTCATCTTCTTATGCTTGGAATTTATTAAGCTTCATGACTGTAGATTTGTAGTTTTCATCAAGATTTTCAAAATTTGGCTATTATTTTAAAATTATTTTCTGTCCTTCTCTTCTTGGGGAACTCCAATTCATGGACATTTAGACTCTCATCCCAGAAGCAGAATTGGAGTGAGGATAGCATATGGTACTATAAAACCCAGTACATGGGCTGAGAATCAGTGGTAAGACTGGAGAAGCTACAGGGGCCAGATGGATGCCCTTCATAGGTAACCTGCATGCCATTCCTAGTTTGTCTGTGGGAGAGGCTGACTCAGCGGTAGATGTGCCTGGGCTTTCAGTTTGAAGATACTTGGGGCTACGGTTGAGAAAGTTTGAAAAATTCAGGGATTAAATATAATCTGTTCTGTCTTTCATCTTCATTAATACAATTTTCCTTCACTATTGTAATAATTTTCCAAGCAATGGCACCCCAAATTGGTTAGCTTTAGAGGAGGTAGAGATATGCATGCATTATGGAGATTTAGGGACCATCATTTTCTAATCACAAAGCCTCAGATATGCTGGCAAACCAAATTCAATTGCCTTGTGTACCTTTCTTCGTGTCCAAACAATGGCTAACATTTTCTATATATGTCTCCTTACATAGACCAATGTATATGAACAGTCATATGGCATGTTGATCACCTAGGGCTTCTGTAACAAAGTATGTGACTTCAGTCACACCCCTTAGTGGTTAGAGAAACATTCTAGGCACAAGCATTAAATCCATTTTTTTTTCTTTTTCTTTTTCTTTTTTTTTTTTTTTTTACCATTTGGCCAGTGTCTTCACCATCCATGAATGCAGAGGAAGATGGTTTTTAGACCACCACCCCCACAGTCTCTTGTCAAGTTTGTGAATGGATTGAGTAAAGGTTGCTCAATTTCTGTTTACCTCACCATAAATGTAGGGTTAGGGGCCTGCAACTGCCTTGAAATGATTTCAGGAGGCTTCACTATGTCCAGTCATCTCTTATTCTCACACGTACCTTCCATGGTGCCTGGCACATCATTGCTCAATACAACCATTTGAATAAATGAAAGAGCAGATGACACCTATTCAAGTACCCATGCTGGAGGAGAATGTGTGGGTGCATGCTAGAGGTTGATGAGCCAAGAATTTAAAGTTAGAATTTATTTATTCCTGCAGATTGCTTTAGCACTGCCTATTTTTGAAATTCATAGATTCCTTTGTTTGTAGCACTTTTTGGTAACCGATCTGTTTTAAGAAATCAAAGAAAGTTCATGCAGACTGAAAATTGGAGCCATTTTCTGCACACTTTCCCTGCCCTAAGAAGCATAGATGTAAAGCACAGTGAAGGATAAAATTATTGGACAGCTGAGGGCCATGCAGTCCCAGAGATGGCTGTTCCAGGAGTATGGGAGGAAATGTCAGCTCTTTCCATTTTTACAGAGGTATTTTTAGAGTGGCTTCTTTTCTCTTGGCTCCTGTCAGGGTGCTGCTTTATTATTGTGAAGCTGAATTCTACTGAAAGCATAAGCTTTTTAAAAAAAGAGTTATTTCTATTAAAACAGAGTCTATGTTACTTCTTTTTTTTTCTATTTTATTTATTTATTTTAAAAAAATTAATTTATTTATTTTAATGGGAGGTTAATTACTTTACAATATTGTAGTGGTTTTTGCCATACATTGACAAGAATCAGACATGGGTGTACATGTGTTCCCCATCCTGAACCCCCCTCCCACCTCCTTCAGGGTCATCCCAGTGCACCAGCCCTGAGCACCCTGTCTCATCCGTCGAACCTGGCCTGGCGATCTATTTCACATATGGTAATATACATGTTTCAATGCTATTCTCTCAAGTCATCCCACCCTCACCTTCTCCCCCAGAGTCCAAAAGTCTGTTCTTTACATCTGTGTCTCTTTTGCTGTCTTGCATATAGGGTCATCGTTACCATCTTTCTAAATTCCATATATATGCATTAATAACTGTACTGGTGTTTTTCTTTCTGACTTACTTCACTCTGTAAAATATGTTCCAGGAGTCTATGTTACTTCTATATCCATTATGTTATCTTATGAAAGTCTCATCTTTCCTGGGAGTTTAATTAACATTTCTATTGCAATTTTTTTTAAAAAATTTCTTTTGTCTCAGTTACCTACAGTGATTGCTTGGATTTTTTTTTTTTTAAGAAATGATTTGAAATTGCATTTTAGGAGCACGTTATTAATTTGGGACAGATTGAAAGGGCAGACATAGTGAAACGTGAAAGTGAAAGTAGCTCAGTCATCTCTGACTCTTTGTGACCCCATGGACTGCACAATCCGTGGAATTCTCCAGTTCAGAATACTGGAATGGGTATCCATTCACTTCTTCAGGGGATCGTCCCAATCCAGTGATTGAACACGGTTGTTAGTGTCCTGCTACATGTTGAGTAATTTTTGCCATATTTGCCTTAATTTTTTCATGATTACAAGTACATAATACACTTATTTTTTATCTTTAATACATCTACCATTATATTATAGTTATATTAACAGATACTTCAAAAAAATCACTTATCCTAACTTATCTATAACTTCATAACTCCAGTGTGTGACTCCAGTAAATTTATTTAATGATTCCATCATTGGAAATATGTATGATTTTAACATTTCTCTTCATATAGTTAATATGGCAGTACATACCTTTGGACAAAACATTTTTCCATATTTAGGATGCTTTTCTCTAGGCAGACTCCATCTAGAATTACTAGGTTAAAAATGAGAAACATTTTGATGCCTTTTGATAAATAATGTTTCTTCTAATCTGTTGTCCTGTCATGGGCACCAGATCCTTGACTACGGTTGCAAGTTTATCCATCTGGCTTCTTATGCAATCAGTGTAAATATATACCAGCTTAACATCTGAAATATAATGATGTACATTGGGATTCTTTGCATAATGTACCTTTCTCTGAAAATAGCATTGGTGATGACCTTCAGCAGATTTGACTGAGGCAATGAGTCTATTGTCCACTCCTCCGTTTAACATCTTGGCTTCAGCCATGAGCCTGTCCAGTCTGTGGTTTTCACTGAACAGTATCCCAGGCTTGCTCTGTTGACTCTTGGCTTTTGTATCTGTGATTAGACTTGTATAACAGAACCAACCGTATTCTTAAATGGCTCTGAAACTGGGCTCATTTTATTTTTACTGCTGTCCTAGGGATTTAGCTTTGTTCCAATGCAGATATGGCAAAGCCCCTACTATCACTACCTGTACCCAGGAATATCTGCTGGACCTGGTCTCCCCTTGTTCATGCACTGGTGTCCACCTCCTCCCCCTCCTTTCACTTGTTCCCTTTTCTCCTCTTATTCTTGGCCTGGCACTTTTGCAAGTAGAGGTGATTTTATAGCTTCCCTGAGCTTTTCATGAAAAAGGAACCATTTCCAGATTGAATGCTATTTTTACCAATCAGAGTTGTGCAAAAAGCTTTGGTTCTCTGATACTTTCTGGATCATTCTATTAGCATTCCCCTATACTGTAGACACCTGGGTTTGATTTTAACTCAGCATTTCCTAAGCTATGCATCTATGGAAATGAAATTTCAATGGAAGCTGGGAATAAAGGTTCCCATGGTCAAATAAGCTGTGAAATATGCTTCCAAAATTTCCCTCTTGAAGATTTGCATTCACATTACCATATTTGAAGGGTTAGAGGCATCAGAAAGAAAGGAAATGCTTTAACCTAGTCTTTCCCCACTGAAGACCTGTTTGTGTTTTTTTTTTTTTTTTTCATTTTTGTTGTTGTTTCTCTGCTTATTTGTTATAACTACCCCTAGAGTAATTTTTCCTGAAAACCTTCTTGGAAAAATCTGCTTTGATCATTCAGGCTGTTTATGAATGTGGCTGAAAATAACTGTTCTCCACAGTTGGAGCTAGAATGTGTACATATTGCTGTTGAGCCTATCGGAACCCTTCAGACATTTGGAAAATATAATATCCATGCAGTACTGGCTGACTGCAGTGGAGAAGGGAGCAAGTTGAACATGGGTAGGGTGAACAAGCAGGAACAGATAGAAACCTAGGACTTTGACCTCCGTGTGTTCTGTGGGCAGAGAGCCAGTGACTACCCACAGCTGAGAAGTACATGAATTTCATGGGCAATTGTTTGCCCACCCGTTGGAATGCTTTAGGTTTGATTTATCTGAGCCATATTCCTGTAAAGCTGTCTGTCACCCAAAGGGAATGATAAGAATGTTTTAAGTACTAGAGAGGGCTCATTGATTTCGTTGGAGCCATAGTGCTCATCCTTTCACAGCTGTGAAACTACTTTGCTGTGAAATAGAATTTCAGTTGGATGCAAAATTAATCAGCTTTCACAGCTCTAATTTTTGACTAGGACACTGTGTCAGTGTGTTTGGTACACGCTGAGTTTGAGTTTGAAAGTCTACACCTTACATTTGTGTAGCATCGTGACACTACCACCTGTCTGTCAGATGCCACAGGGAACAAGAGAATTGGGGAGTTGACAGTTTCTCTTCTGCCAGTTGGGCTCTTCCTTGTGACTTAGATCCAGGAATGCTGTAGAAGGGACCTTAGTGGCTGTCTGGCAGCCTTCTGCCCCATGGAAGAAATCCCTACAGACCCATGATTAGTGGCCAGACTGCCTGTGCTTTCACATACCTATAATCGTGGGAATCTACCACCCTACAAAGGAGCCCAGTACATTTTTCAATCACATCTAGGCTTCGTGTAATTTTTTCCTTTCCTGGATAAGCCAGAAAAGGCATATTCCATGTTGCCTTGGCTCTGTACTGGCATGAGTTCAATATTGCAGAGACAGTTACTTTTCTTATCTTTGATGGCTCTGATGTGATCAATTTGTGGTATTTTGATTTTGGATGCTTGGGAGGTCCATATATAGAGAAAAAGTGACTTTTGTGATCTGATGCTATCTGCCAAAACCCAGTCTGTTTAGGCAACTTTAAATTAGAAAGATATACATGTCTTCACAAGAAAGAGGATTAGGCAAAGATAGGCATTTATATTTGGTGCAGTATCTGCACCCTAACCAAAAAAAAAAAGGAAAAGACTGTGTTTTTTTTTTTTTCTTTTCTTATATAGGCAATCATACAGAAAGGATCAAAAATCAGCTTCTTTAACATAATCTTTTTAAAAAAATTTTCAAAATCCTACTTGCAAAGGGGAAACAGCCTGTTTACAAAGAGCTTTCAGTTTTGTAGTAAAATATAATGGAATGAACATGCTCAGCTGTGTTTGTTGATGTGATATATGCCTGCCTTTGCTTCTACAAAAGGTTAAATGATCTGTGATGATGAGGGAGACAAAATGAGTGAATCATGGCCCCTGCTGTCAAGGAGCTCAGGATCTCCCTGGTGGGGAGCAGGAATGATAAACACCCACCAAAATAGCTGGCACTCAAGACAGAGAGTAATGCATGCTATAATAACGAAATCAGCTGAGTGCTGAGGAGGCAGGAAGGAGGCCAAGGTTAAAGCCAGGTGGGAGAACTCGGGAAGAGCGCACACCTGAACCGACTCTGAGTTGTCTGAGGGGAAATGGATGGGCATTCGAAAGGCAGAGCTTAATGCGGGAGCATTGCCACATGGATGCATTTTCCTAGAACAGCTCCCGCTTTGGGATATGGAAGCTTTTCAGTCCCTGCAGTCAACATTCTCCAAGGATATTTTCCCTTGTACTGTGCTTGATCCAGAGCTAAGGTTTTGAGGGATTCGTGTGTTTACATTATTGGTAGGTTAGTTTCATTTTAGCAAACTTTATATTTATTTATTTATTTATTTTTGGCTGTGCTGGGCCTTCGTTGTTGCCCGGGCTTTTCTCTGGTTGTGGTGTGCGGGCTTCTCATTGTGGTGGCTTTTCTCGTTGTGGAGCGTGGGCTCTAGAGCACAGGCTCAGTAGTTGTGGAACATGGGTTTAGTTGCTCCGAAGTATGTGGGATCTTTCTGGACCAGGGATTGAACTGGAGTCTCCTTTATTGGCAAGAGGGAAGCCTGATACCTATACCAGTAGGATAGTTTTAAATAAGTATCTCATAACATTGCAATTTAAGTTTCTGTACTGTTCTCTCACCTACCCGCAGGTAGGCCCTCCTGCTTCCTATTTACACCCTGCCTTGACTCTTCATTTGGGGTAGAGTCTCAGTGTATGTCTTCTATTTCTTTGTGGAACACTGTCTTGATTGAGACAGGGAGGGGAAAAAGAAAAGCAACGGTGGTCTTTTGGATGGCTTCAATCAGCCTGCCTTGCGGAGAACAGTAGGAGAAGGACCCAGAGGAGGAGGGATAGGCCTTTCAATCTATGAGTGCAAACAGCAGTTCCTCCAAGGCAAATAAGATGTGTAAATAAGAGCAGTAGTCTCTCAATGTGGAAATTCTCAATAGGCACTCACATTCATTTGTTACTTTTCCCCAAATTATAAAAAGAGTACCTGCTAGTATCAGGAGTTGCTCTTTCAAATTTCACAGTCTGGGGAAGGGGAGAAAAACATGTAAACTAGCCTTTTCAATGAAGCCAGATAAGGGCTGGGACAAAGGGAATATGGGATGCTGGGCCTTTGAGGGCAGATAAGAGAGGCTGCAAATAATAACTTGAGAAGGGGATATCTGAGCCAAGCAAGAATTAGGGGGGCTAAGGAGGAGGACTTTTTTTTTTTTAAATTAATTATGTGTACTCAGTGCATAGTTTTTGTGAAGAAAGTGGTACATTTACCTGAATTAAATTTACTTTGTAGTTAATTCTCTGAATGGCCTTGAGGATATATATATATATTTGATGCACAATTAATATGAGATGGACATGGATAACACTGCTACATGAGTGTGTGCTGCAACAAAGATGCGGAGATGTTAATGACATTTGTCCAGTCTCACTAGAGCCTGGAGATTTCTCAGCCATCTAACAGAAAAACATGCATTTCTTCTAAAACTCTCAATACAAATGAATTTAATCTCACTTTACATTAAAGTATACATTTTGGAAGCAGCGAATCCAACAAAAAGATATCAGAGCTCAAAGGAAGGGCTAACATTTCTTGAATACATATTTGTGTTTTCTGTGTTAGTTTAGTGAGTCCTCATAAAAACCTGTCTGATATTGTTGGTTACCTGCTCACATTTTCTCTCTGTGGCCTTTCCTGACTGCATTCCAGCTTGTTCTGTCAACCAGTCCATTCTCCATGTGGCTGTGTGCTTTTCCTAAGCTGCTCAGAGGAATGCCAGTCCCCGTGCTGGAGACTGCTTAAGAGGTGGCCAGGTGATGCAGTTCTATGCAAGATTCTGTCTAGAAGTGATGTGTAAAGTCATGGCAGCTACTTGTGATGAGGGCACCTCGCTTAAGGAGAAAGCCAGTGGTAACTGAGCAGGATGATTCCTGGGTCCATCCCACTTCCATTTAGACACTGAGTTTGACAGCCCAGGAACCACCTCTTGTTAAGTGGGATAATGCTCTTTTCCTTTTGATTTATGCCATTTTGAGTTGAGTTTTTGGTACTCTCAGCCAAAATCTCTCTAATTGGCATGGGTGCAATCTCTCATTATCCCCATTTCATAGATAAAAGGACTGAAGGTTAAAGACATTAAGTAACCTATCCAAGATCTTACAACTAGTTAAGTATCCGAATCAGGATCACATTGAAGTCTATCTTATTTCAAAGTTTACTGCTTTAGTTTTTGGCTGTGCTTCTCCTGCATATATATATATTTGAAATAGATAACACCAAAGCACTTAAATCCATGTCAAACATTTTGAACAGTTCAGATATATAAAATATGTAATTTGTAAAAAAGCTACCATCTGCCATCTTTTATTTAGCAGTTGGGGATCTTTCTCTGTAAAGGGTCAGATAAGTAGATGTTTTTGGCTTTTTAGGCCTTGTGGTCTCTACTTAACCAATTGTAGCTCAAAAGCAACCATAGATGATGTATAAACAAATGAGCTTAGTTGTGTCCAAAACAATTTCACTTACAAAAACAGGCTGTGGCTCAAATTTGGCCCCTGAACCACAGTTTTCTGACCCCTGTTATTTTTTATTTATTATTATTATTTTATTTATTTGGAGCATAATTTCTTTACAATGTTGTGTTGGTTTCTGCTTACAACAGCATGAATCAGCTATAAGTATACATATATCCAAGTAAAATACATCCCCTCCCTCTCGGACCTCCTTCTCCCCGCATCCTACCGCTCTAGGTCGTCGCAGAGCACTGAGTTGAGCTACCTGTACTATACAGCAGTTCCCACTAGCTATCTATTTTGCACAGAGTAGTTTATATATGGCAATGCTACTCTCTCAATTCGTCCCACCCTCTCCTTCTCCCCTCATAGCTCAGTTGGTAAAGAATCCGCCTGCAATGCAGGACACCCTGGTTCGATTCCTGGGTCGGGAAGACCCCTGGAGGAAGGATAGACTACCCACTCCAGTATTCTTGGGCTTTCCATGTGGTTCAGCTGGTAAAGAATATGCCTGCAATACAGGAGACCTGGGTTTGATCCCTGGGTTGGAAAAATCCTCTGGAGAAGGGAAAAGCTACCCACTCTAGTATTCTGGCCTGGAGAATTCCATGGACTTTATAGTTCATGGCATCACAAAGAGTCAGACACGACTGAACAACTTACACTTTCACTTTCACACTTTCTCCTTCTCCCACTCTGTTCACAAGTCCATTCTCGATGTCTCTGTACCTGCCCTGCAAATTGGTTCATCTGTACCATTTTCAGGATTCCATGTATACATGTTGATATATAATATTTGTTCTTCTCTTTCTGACTTACCTTACTCTGTATGACAGATGCTAGATTAATTCATATCACTACAAATTACCTGATTTCATTCCTTTTTATGGCTGAGTAGCATTACTTTGTATATATGTACTACATCTTCTTTATCCATTCATCTGTTGATGAACATTTAGGTTGCTTCCATGTCCTGGCTGTTGTAAATAGTGTTGCAATGAACATTGGAATACATGTGTCTGACCCCTGTTCTTTATGAACTAAATCTAATTCTTGGTTAAGGGTCACCAACGGGGATGGATAAAAGGGGGTGTTACTAGGTGTATGCAAGAAAGTCACACCAGAAAAAAGAGGAGGCCGGGAGTCCCAGTGTGGGAAGGAAAAAAGATTTTCCCCTTTTGCCGAAATTTGAGGTATCAAAGAGGGTGATTATGTTTCTCTTTGTAGTGCTGGTTGGGGAGTAACTTAAGTGGTGCTAGTGGTAAAGAATCTACCTTCCAGTGTGGGAATCACTAGAGATGTGGGTTCAATCTCTGGATCTGGAAGATCCCTTGCACCTGCTCCATTATTCTTGCCTGGAGAATTTCATGGACAGATGAGCCTGTCAAGCTACAGTCCATGGGCTCGCATAGAGTCGGACACAAATGAGTGACTGAGCATAAAGGTAAAAAGAGGGGAATCTCATGACTTCTTCCCTTAGAGAAGCAAAATTGGAGAGTGGCTAGCCTCTCATCTATACTTTATTTGGGGTTTATGTTAAAAATTCCAAATCGTCTCAGCATTGGTTTCATTATTGAATGATCCACAAACACTTTAATACATAGCAGCTCTTTCTGAAAATGAAGAGATAAGGGTCAGAAATGAACAGATGATTATAGCTATTTGATTTCAGCTTTAATTGCTTTCCAACAGGCACAGAGAATGGATCAATTTTCTCAAAACAATATTTGTTCTGAAACAGAGGTCTGAGGGTAAAGTTTTGTCAATATTGCAAAGTGATTGGGGAAGTACATGATGGGTTTCCCTTCTTTTTCAGATTGCTTGCAATGTGTATGCCCTCTCTTTCAAAATCATGGCATGAAATTGACTGTGACTTTTATGCAGGATCTAAGATATTGAACAATATTTGTCTCCTTTTACCTATTGATGCACCGAAAACTAAAAGCTTATATAGAAAGCCAAGGTGAAAAGACAGGAATGTTTTTACTTCTTCTGCCTTCTGACACTTGCTGATCAACATTATGTCTCTGTGGATTTGTTTATTCTAGATATCTCATATAAATGAAATCATGTAAGATAGCCTCTCGTCTAGCTTCTTTCATTAAGTATTACACTTTTAAGGTTAATCTATGCTATAGCATATTTCAGTACATTATTACTTTTATTGGTGAATTGTATTCCTGAATATAGCATGGTTTTTTTACCCATTCATCACTTAATGCTTTCATGTTGGGACTATGCATATGCTTCTGTGAACATTCATGTACATGTATGGGCATTTGTTTTTCATGAACCTTTGTTTTCAGGTGTCTTGGGTTTGAACTTAGAAGTATAATTGCTGGTTCATATGATAACTTTGCTTAACATTTTGAGGAATTGCCAAACCATTTTTCAAAGCAGTTGCACCATTTTTCTTTCTTACCAGTAGGATATGTTTTCAGTTTCTTCAAATTATCTTTGTCAACACTTGCTAGTGTCATTCTAGTGGGTGTGAGGTGGTATTTCAGATGGTTTTGATGTCTATTTCCATAATAACTAATGATGTTGAATATCCTTTCATATGTTTTTTGATGTATGTGTATATTCCTTGAAGAAATTTTTAATCAAATAGAAAGTAATATTTTTAAGGAGAAAATTCACAGGGTGAAATTAATATTTACTGGAAGTTAGTACTGCATTGGGTCCTTTCAACTGTTATAAAAGTGGTAATACGTGTAACTCTATGGCTGATTCATATCAATGTATGACAAAACCCACTGGGAAAAAAAAAGTTGGTAATGAGTAATTTTATAATATTTTAGAATAAAACAGAAAAATTAAGATCTGGTTGAAAAGCAGGTGGACATGGTTGAGCCTGAGTCAAACAAGATCAATAGACTTTTCTTTTGTGCCATGTGTATTCCAACCATCTATCTCTTGTTTACATTTTCACAGATTAGTAAGCTAATCATGACTGAATGAGTCTCTCTCTTCTCTGACATAAGAAAAAAAATAAATAAAAACTTTTGAGTAGTAATACAAACAAATCTTTATTCTTTTCCTGAGAGCTGTGTAATAGTAGATTTGTAGACTGCACTTGTGACATCATTTGGTCTAGTAATTGATGGAGACACCCCTCTCTTTATTAATCTAGTCTTTTTAGTGTGTGCTAGGTCACTTCAGTCATGTCCAGTTCTTTGCCTGACAAGGCTCTGTAGCCTGCCAGTCTCCTCTGTCCATGGGATTCTCCAGGCAAGAATACTAGAGTGGGTTGCCATGCCTTCCTCTGGGGGATCTTCCTAATCCAAGGATAGAACCCGTGTCTTTTATGTCTTATGCATTGGCAGGCAGATTCTTTACCACTAGCACCACCTAGCAAATGGGAAATCTATGAGCTGCCATTTGAGGAACATTTTAATATTTGAAATTCTGTAGCCATATCCAGCCTCTAAACCAGTGCTAGGAAGTAAGCAGATTCTGAGTTTGTGGGTACATTTGCCACCCCTCTCCCCTGCCTGGCACTTAGTGGGGTCTGGGTACTTGACAGTTACACATACCTGGTAGTTCCTGGAGGCAGTCACATGCTTTATAATCTCTGAACTGAGTTCCTCACATCCACCCCAGGAACCAGTGCAATACTCAAGAGTCTTATAGGAGGAGCCCAATGACAGATTGTTAAATAAATAAATGATTTTAATTGGCATCATATGCAGAGTCATTGTAGAATTTGGTATGTTGGTACTTAATAAATATGTGTTGACTTACTTAGCAAAAGGTAAATGAGGGAAAGAAGTGCTTAGTATCCCATTACAAGACCCATTACCAGTCATCATTCCTATTTCTCATTCGGGTTTCATGGAACCCCATTAATTATATATCCTAATGTATTTAATTTATTCAGAATGCTGATAAGCTACAGAGTTTGAATGAAAACTCAGATTTCCAAAGGTATGGTACAAACATTATGGGATATTTTAGGCTAAGCACACATGGCTACACATACTGAGGCCAAAACCCAGTGGTACAAAGAACCTAATCTTTCCCCTTTCACTTGGGATGATCCCTACACTGTTACTCAGAAGCTGAACAGCGGTGTAGAGGATGTCATTTTAAAGAAGAGAAACTAGTTATCTGTAGGAGGTTTGGGGAAAATGCAATTGTTTTATAACCTGACTGCATATCCCTAAGACCTAAAGGTTGTCAAAATGATAAATGACTTAGTGACAATGAATTCTAGGTTGTCTGGTTTGAAAAGTGGCATTTTGGGGGTTAACTCTGCATTATTGAGCACTTATATTTTGAGGTAGTAATTTTTCTCTTTTCCCTTTATCTTTTTTTTTTTTTTTTTTAATTTGGATATGTTGAACTTCAAGTGCATTAAGTTTCCAAGGACTCTTGACGTTTAGTGCATTTCTGCTGACCCTTCATGTCTTCTTGGTCCTGATACTTAGGTTGCATATTTGCATTTCTTCTCCTCACTGCCATGTGTTCGAGGAAATTGTAGCTGTTCCATCTAATTTAGCATTTCTTTATCAACTCTTGTGTATCTAGCAATATGGTAACTGAGGTGGGGGCTGGGGATGAATGACAGCTTGAAGACATAGACCTGGTACTTAAACATGGCTTTTACAGTTCTTAATATCATTTTTGTAATTTTTGATGTTTCAGCCAGAGTGGGTACTCCATAAAGTCTCTTTGAAAGTTTCTTTGGGAAACTTCTCTTTCTTATTTTATTTTTAATTGCAGGATAATTGCTTTATGGTATTGTGTTGAACAATGTGAATTGGCTGTAAGTATATATATAATCCCCTCCCTCTTCAGCCTCCCTCCCAACTCCCCACCCAACCCCTCTAGATCATTACAGAGCACCAGCAGATCGCCCTATGCTATAGAGCAACTTCCCCAGCTTTCTACAAGCTATCTATTTTACATATGGTGGTGTATATATTGTCAATGCTGCTCACTCAATTCACCCCACCCTCTCCTTCCCCCAGGCTTCCCTGGTAGCTCAGTTGGTAAAGAAGCCTCCTGCAAGGCAGGAGACCCTGATTTGATTCCTGAGTTGGGAAGATCTACTGGGAAAGGTATAGGCTACCCACTCTAGTATTCTTGGGCTTCCCTAGTGGTTCAGACAGTCTAAAGAATCCGCCTGCAATGTGGGAGACCTGGGTTCGATCCCTAGGTTTGGAAGATCCCCTGGAGGAGGGAAGGGATCCGCACTCTAGTATTCTGGCCTGGAGAATTCCATGGACAGAGGGACCTGGGAGGCTACAGTTCATGGGGTTGCAAAGAGTCAGACAAGACTGAATGTCTTTCACTCACTTTACTCCTTCCCCCGCTGTGTCCATACGTCGGTCTCTACATCTGCATTTCTATTCCTGCCCTGAAAGTAGGTTCATCAGTGCCATTTGGGAAACTTCTCTTGATGGACTTTTTTTCACACCCAGAATTACAGGGAAGGTCCCAAGGATGGAGGTGGTGGCTGAGGTAGGGTCAGGATTGAGGGTACCATGCTAAGTGAAATAAGTTAGAAAAAGACAAATACTATATAATATCACTTTTATGTGGAATCTAAAAATTCCAGACTTAAAGAAACTGAGAGTAGAATGATGGTTCTAATCTCCATCTCTCAATAGATTTTAGTTAAGCACACAGTAGAAGTAACATGTTTCCTATGCAAAGACAACATTAAGGTTAAGTCTAGTTATCATCTGAACTCACTCTCCAAGTCATTCTTACACAGAAAGGAGTGTGGAGCTCAAAGACACTGGTGTTCTCTCTTTGGACTCTTACATTGGTTTTTCTGCTTCTGCCCTGACACTTGACATAGTCTGCGAATTCTTAAGCAGGGATTCAGACCTAGACCTGCAGGGCTCATGTAGCTGCACTGCCTATGCCTTCTTCTTGATCCATACAGAGAAGTAAGTGCTTGGATTTCTGAACATTAACCAAAAGGACCTGAATAAAATCTAAGATTTTTAGAGAGGGAACGATTTTAAATAAGTAAAGTGAATGATGTTCATTTTTATGAAGGAATCTGAAGAATCATGTCAATGTTTAGACATGATTTCAAAGCTGCAATAGCATGTAAAGGAAATGTGAGAGAAATAGAAACTCCCAGTGTCAAGCACTGTCTTTATTTTAGGTTTTATGCCCACCTACCATTTTCCAATACTTTTCTTACAGTTTCAGTATGTGCTCAGAAAAATGGGTGTAGGGTGGATGGGGAAAAGATGAATGGATTCCTGAAAAATATCACTTCCTAATATTCTTACATTGATTCATAATAAAGTGACTAACAGTGTTTGGCAAGAAGAGCCTTGACTGTACACATCTTAAAAGAGTCTGGGACTCAGCAGGTGAGCTGCAGAAGATTGAAGGATGCTTGCTGTGGAGTTGGGCTTCTCTGGGTTTTAATTTTACCTTTCCATTTACTATCTGTGAAATTCTGATCATATTGCATGATCCCTCTATGCTTCAGTTTCCCTTCTGCAAAATATTTATATCTGATTAATAGGCTTATTCCAAACATTATTATCACTGACATTAACTTCTAAGGTTTCTGTTATGCTAAAACTGTCTGATTTCAAGTGTTGTACCTATGAGAGCTAAAGACAGGTCTAGACCATGAGAGGGTCTGATATATAGCAGTGTGCTTCATTAGTTATATTGACTGTTAAGTTCCACAGTGATTTTAGTCTACTTGGTAAATCACCACTGCTCATATTCCCCTGAATAAAACCTCTCCATGACATCCAGTATGACCTGCACAGAGTACCTAAACTTCCTCACTTATTATTGCAGAAGCCAAAGAGTTATGATCTGGCCCCACAAGGACCCTGGTCTATCTATGAACTGATTTATTCTGATTAGACTTGCCATCTCCATATTGCTTGTTAAATATTTTAAATATCATCTCTGTGTATACTTCACAGGCAAGAAATTTGAAATTAGGATAAAGTTCTTGAATAAACAAACATACAAATAGTTATTGAGAAACAATAAACTATTTTTCACCTGAAACCAATGAACATTAAAAAAAATAAACCCTGATTATTAGCAATCAGCCTCAGGTACATTCACATAGGCATAGATATATTTTTCACCATTTAGCATCAAAAACATTATTATGGTACAGTGTTACAAGGTGATGTTTACCTTATCATGCTGAAGGTATGTGTGTGTCTCTGATGTTGGTATAATCATCACTTTTATAGCCATTAAAATACTTATTCACTCTGAAAGTGTACATTAAGCATCTACTATATGTCAGGTGGTCCTGGGATAAATTATAAGGATTTAGAGATGACCTTGTCAGGTCCACAGGAGCTTGGAGTCTGGTTTGGGAAAAAAGTAGAGTAGATATGTAAACAGTTGAATTGTAGTTCAGGAATTATTCATGAATTAGAGGGAGAAATGAAGTGTTATTGGAATTTCAAATACTTGTATCCTGAGAGATATGGAGAAGAGTTCAGTAGGAACTCACATTTCACATAAATTTTAAACAGTGAGAAACATTTTGCCAGATGAAGACCTATTGTCTGTGTTCAGGTCGCAAAAGAATAGCCTATATAAAGTCACAAAGTCGTGAAAGGCCTGATCTGTTCCAGTGTTCTTGCAGCCCGGGGAATGTGAGAGGAACATGGGTAAGTGAAGTCCCAGGAAGCCTTTTATGTTTGGCTTATGTAGGGAATTGCAGGAGTGAGGAGCACTTGTTAAGGAGATCACCAGGGCATTTTAGGCAGCTAGGGCATGCTGTCAAGGCGGGTGCTTCACCTGTTGACTGAGCGGAGCACTCTCGTGGGAGCACAAGGAGAGTAAACCAGAGGCTCTTGCTACAGGACCAAGAGGCTCTCACCCGCTGTACATCACATAAAAGTGCTTCAGGGCAATAAAGATATCATAGAGAATGAACACTTCCCAATTTGAAAGCTGTCCTTACAAGGAAAATCAAATCCCAGAGGGTTGTTTAGGGAGTGGGCGTGGAATGGAAGGAGAGCTGGGTAATTGAGGGCTAAATTGGCCCCTCATTTAAATACCTCAATGCACCTGATCTGGAAGAGAGGCCCAGCCCGGAAACCAGTTAGTGTGAGCTGAGGTCCTGTGCTGGAAAATCTCGAAAGGCCTCACCAATAGGCCTCATGGATTTAACATCGGCGTTCTCCTTCCTTCTGGAAACCAAGATTGGATAACCACCTACAGAGGGCCGTGCTCTTTCCTGGGCTGACAGTATTGGGAATTTCTCTGTACATGCTGCTGCTCCCATATAAGTCAAGTCTGGAAAAGTGGGAAGCGATCCTGCTGGCAACCAGTCTGCGATGTTTCCAGAAGAGCAAAAGTGGTATTCCAGCCAGCTATGCTGTGACTTTACTTGGAACCAGAGGGACACGAGGCTGCTCTACAAAAAACTTCCAAATATCTCCATCTTCTGACCCATGAGAGGGAGTGACTGCTGCTCTTTGTCAGTGATAAATCCTCTTCTCTCCTGGGTGTTTAAGCGATGTGTCCGTGGTAAGACGGCGCCTGTTTTTCTGAAGGTTAACTCAGCCCATGGGGTAGTTGCTGTACCGTTCAAACTCCCCAGCCAGGCTGTTTCTAGAAAGAATTGAGTCTCTATGGGGATTAAACACCTCATCTCTAAGGTAAAAGTCTCCGATTCAGGGTTGGTGGGAGGATATTGTCTGCTTGAAAGAGTGAACAACAAAGAAAGGAAAATGAGGGGAGTAGGGCCCTGAACTGAGGGAATCACCCATGAGAAAGAGCCCTGTGCTTGGTGATAAAATCCGAGAGCTTTTGTAGAGAAAAACTAGCTAATGGGAGTTTATTTATTCTTTTGCTGTATGTTCTGCTGTCTCATACTATGTGCTCTGGATGGAATCTATAGATTACTGTGAGAGTCTGTGGGGTGCAGGGTAGCCCCCTGCAGAGAGGAGTCTGTGGAAAGGTTTCAGGGGGTGTGGAATTGGCCATTTGAACAGCTGTTGCCAATGTATTGAAAAGGCAGGCAGGTATTATGTCTGAGGTGAGGACAGAAACAGCCACTAAATTATTTTCCAGAAGGATTTTTTTTTTTCTTTTTGCATTATGTGTTGTATACACATTGTGCAAACTGATTGTAATGTGGATAATTCATTTTAGGGTGACAAGCAGGTATACAGTAGACTTATAATGAGTATTCCAGGTGAGATAAGATGGAAAGATGTGATAGATTCTGGAGATACTTAGGAAGTAGAATCACCCACTGATATTTGATGATTCATGTGGAGGGTCAGAAGGATGGACTTCTGGTCTGCCCAAGCGAATCAATAGTGTGACATTAGTGGTGATTGAGAATCCTGAAGGAAGAATAGGGTTGTGGGGGAAGAACAAGACTTTAGTTTTCTGCCAGTTAATTTTTAGGTGTCTTTGGGATGCCCATCAGGAAGGGAGAGATAGGCAGATTGAGCCCAGAAAAGCCTGCAGGATGGCAGATTGAACTCAGGTGTAAATTTGAGGGTTATGGTCATGCAGATGATATCAGGCAGGATCACCCAAGACAGCTGTTCTCAGAGTTTAGAGTGTATGCAAATTATCTGGAGAGCTTGGTAAGCAGCATCACCACTCACCTCCAGAGTTTCTGACGCAGTAGGTCTGGAATGGGGCTCATGAGTTATCATTGCTCATATACTCTCAGATAATGTTGATACTGCTGGTCTGAGGACCACACCCAGAGGAGCACTCACCTAGAAACAAGTCAAAGTTGATTTTCTCCCACCCATCCCACCAAAAAAAAAAAGAAAGAAGTGGTCCTTTGGAAGTAGTCTAGTGGAACACCAGACTGTGTTAGTCGAATCCAGAAGCTTCCAGCTCAGAACCATGTGATCTTGGGTGAATGACATAAATCTCTAAGATTTAATTTCCCCATTTGTAAAATGAGGATGGTAAGTAGTAGCATAAATTCATAGTGTTATTTTAAGGCCAAAAGATAGCTAAAGAAAAATTCTTAGTGTCCCACTGAGTACATGTTAGTGTTATTTAAAAACTATTCCCTAAGTAATCTACTTTTAAATAGAAATTAAGTGACAGAAACCAAGAAGAAAGGGGGAAATCAGCATTATGTAATAGTAGGAGCCAATGAAAGGTTTTTCATGAAGATGGGACTGACTGAGTATTAGATGCTTCTGAGAGTTCAAGCAAGATGAGAGGGGAAAGAAAAAAAAAACTTAAAAAAATCTATTGGATTTAGAGCTTTTTAGGACTGAAGTGATTTAGCAGCAGCAGTGACATAGACCGAATCATTTAATAGGGTGACGGGAGCAGAATGATGGTGCTCCAGTGGCATTGGCTAGTCTTTTTTGTGTGTGTGTGTCAGTTTAATTTTTTAAAAATTTGTTTATTTTAATTGGAGGCTAATTACTTTATAATATTGTGGTGATTTTTGCCATACATCAACATGAATCAGCCATGAGTGCACATGTGTCCCCCCAGCTGAACCCCCTTCCACCTCCCTCCCCATCCCATCCCTCTGGGGTGTCCCAGAGCACCAGCTTTGAGTGCCCTGCTTCATACATCGAACTTACACTGGTCATCTATTACAGATGGTAGTATACATGTTTCAATACTATTCTCTCAAATCCTCCCACCCTTGCCTTCTCCCACATAGTCCAAAAGTCTGTTCTTTACATCTGTGTCTCTTTTACTCACTAGTGTTTTTTCTAACTATTGTGATTGAATACAGTTTTTATAGGTATGTGTATATGTACAGGTGGAAGGAAATATATTCAGCTTTAGGGTAAATGCTGCATTTACCCTATAAATGCATTTACCCTATAAATTTATTTACCTAAATAAATAGCATTTATTTACCCTATAAATAAAATCCCCAATAAATGCATTTTCATCAAACAAACTATGTCTTGTGTAGGTTTATTTAACTTGATACAGTTTTTCAAAACAAGATTTCAAGCTGAAAGTTGGCGCAGGTATGTCATACAGGTTTGATATGGGTCCTTTCTACATTTTTTTTTTTTTTGTGCCAGAATTGATGGTTCTGGGATTCCTTAGGAACTGTCAGTTCTCACAGCAGCACCGTGACTCAACTGAACTTTTAAATTCCTTGCCCAACACTCTCCAATTCTCCCATGCCAGCAAAGTGAACAATTGTCTGATATTTGGCAGCAGGGAGAAAGCTATCTTTGCTTTTCGCCAGCTGAGAAATGGTTTGTTTCCCTTTCAAACACCACTGCATTCTTCTTGCAATTTTCCTTGACCATTAATACTTTATAACTCAGTTTCATCCAGTGTGCCTTCCTGGGAGCCCGATAAGTGGCGGACTCTAGAGAGGATTTTAATGTATGGCAGCATGTCTCATTTACACAGCTTCCATCCAGGGAAGACCTTGCCGGAGTCGACAACCATATTTAAATGGCTTGCAGACTGTGAAGCTATTTTGCTAATACTAATATCTGATAAATTGTATCACCAGATTCTTATTTTTTTCTTAGAGAATTGTCATGTCATGAACTTAGTAGGGGAAGGAGGAAAGTGCTTCATGAATCTGACACTTGCAAGTCAGGCTTGTGAAGATGGATTTAGGGTCTAAGCTATGCCTGGTCACTCTCTTCCTCAGGTCTTTCTGCTCTTCCTATCTCGAGTTCATTTTCCTCTGCCAATTAAATCGTGCCCATTCAAGACGTAGCTCCAATGCCAACCCTTTGGGAAGCCTTTAGAGATAACTACAGCGTGAATTAAGCTCTCCCTTTCTCTGATTATCTGCTGCAATTATTATCTGTAATGGCCCACTTAGCACTCTTGTTCCTGCAACAAAATCTGTGTTCCCACAGTATGCAGTGTTGTGCTGGCAATAGAGAAAACCTTCATAAGTAATATTCAGGTTCAAGTTAGTACTTAGGGGAGAAAAGCAGTCATTGTTTTAATTCATTAATAAATTAACTTTCATTGCAAAATCTGCTGGGACTTCTGTCTTCCAGCCTTACATTTTCTTCCCATTTTGCCTTTAATGAATTAACCACCACCATTTCCCACTGTGCATTTAATTACTGTACTGATTGCTTACTATGTATGCTACGTGATGTGGAAAGAATACAGAACTTAAAAGCAAAATACTTTTCCTGATCTCCAAAGAGACCAAAGCCCATAAAAAAAAAGGAAAACACATTGACTACA
Organism: Muntiacus reevesi; assembly: GCF_963930625.1. NCBI lineage: Eukaryota > Metazoa > Chordata > Mammalia > Artiodactyla > Cervidae > Muntiacus > Muntiacus reevesi. The sequence goes on from NC_089250.1 coordinate 116,513,328, forward strand.
TAAAACAAGTGCCAGGTGAATGGTCTGGATGGTTGCATAGCCTTTGTGGTCCCAAGTGAATGGGTGCTGTTTATCAAACTAGCAACCACACATCCTTGACCTGAGACCTGGAACTTTGCTCAGATGCTTGGAAGGCCCATCCTTACTACCATCTCCATTCATCTTAAGCCTTCAGTTCAGTCGCTCAGTCATGTACAACTCGTTGCAACCTTATGGGCTGCAGCACGCCAGGCTTTCCTGTGCATCACCAACTCCTGGAGCTTGCTCAAACTCATGCCCATTGAGTCAGTGATGCCATCCAACCATCTCATTCTCTGTTGTCCCCTTCTCCTGCCTTCAGTCTTTCCCAGCATGAGGGTCTTTTCAAATGAGTCAGTTCTTTGCTTCAGGTGGCCAAAGTATTGGAGTTTCAGCTTAGCATCTGTCCTTCCAGTGAATATTCAGGGTTGATTTCCTCTAGGATTGACTGGTTTGATCTCCTTGCAGTTCAAGGGACTCCCCTTCATGCTCTCTCTTTCAGAATATTTTTCCTACTTATTTTTTCCTCCTCTCTTTGTCTCCAGTCTGTGGAGTTGGTTTTCTGTTCTTTTAACATTCTAAGCACTTTACCTAAATTGCTTTTGGAACTCTTCTCATCTCGTAACTTTTAAACATTTATTCGTTTAGAATTTTTCTTTTATGATGATAACAAAGTGTGTACACTTGACTATATAGAACACTTAGAAAAACACTCATGTTATAAAAAGATCATTCTTCTATAAACAACTATTGTGTGCACCTGTGTCAGGCCATCTGTGAAGTGAAGTGAAGTGAAAGTCGCTCAGTCGTGTCTGACTGTCTGCAACCCTATGGACTATACAGTCCATGGAGTTCTCCAGGCCAGAATACTGGAGTGGGTAGACTTTCCCTTCTCCAGGGGATCTTCCCAACCCAGGATCGAACCCAGGTCTCCCACATTGCAGGTGAATTCGTTACCAGCTGAGCCACAAGGGAAGCCCCAGGCCATCTGTAGGGCTGTGGATCAGATATGTGAAGAGCTGCTGCGCAAGCTCCTGATCCAGTAAGATGTGGAGCTCATGAGCTAATGTGGGAGAGAGGTGCCTGATAAGGAAGTGCTTTGGCGTAAGGGAGCATCTTGGAAGACAAATCCAAATTTATGGGACTATTTGATCTCTTCTAGTTTACTTGCTTGGACCTTTACCCCTGTAATTTTTTGAATACAAAGAGAACTCTATAACAATTTTATTTACCAGATATCATTCCTAGAAAGAGAAGATGCACTTTTGAACTTTTAAAACATGACAAAATAGTACCATATACTGCAGTTATCTATTTTATGTTTGTGATGTACTTAATATGTCAAAAACAAATGTAAACGTATATGGATGTGCTTCCATGTGTATGTGCTACATATATGGAGGTGACACCAGTGATAAAGGATCCATTTGCCAATGCAGGAGATGCAGGATTTGGGAGTTTGATCCCTGGGTTTGGCAGATCCCCTAGAGAAGGAAATGGCAACACACTCCAATATGATTGCCTGGAAAATTCCATGGACAGAAGAGTCTGGGGGGCTGTAGTCCATGGGGTTGCAAAGATTCAGACACAACTGACTGAGCTTACATATATGTATATACTTTTAAGCATAGATAAATTTCAGAGGGTATCATCCAAACTGCTACTGTCTCTTTGTTGGACTATGTTTATCCATAAGTAATAGAAAGCCTAACAGTGATTTAGACACAGTATACATATGATTTAGTGTACAAAAGTATGTAGGTAATCTTAAGAGAAAGCATAGAAGTCAGTGATATCATTAAGGCAATTTTCTATCTTTCTACCCACATACTTGGTATGATGCCTTACAAGTATAAAATTTCACCTTATGGTGAATTTGATTTACCTTTCCCAATACCTCTGTGATTTTAGGTGACTAATGCTATATGGATACTATATAGTGAAATGCACAGGTAAATTGTTACTGTTTCAAATATTGACACCTGCATTTCATTTATCTATAGAAGAATCAAGCCTAGTGTTCTATTGTGTATCAAATTATTTAAAATACTTTATGTTTTTTAGAATCTAGTCAAGTCAGGGTGAGGAATAAGCGTATGTTGTTGTTTGGTCGCTCAGTTGTGTCCAGTTCTTTGTGACTCCATGGACTTCATCATGCCAGGCTTTTCTGCCCTTCACCATCTCCTGGAGCTTGCTCAAACTTCAGATTCTCTACGCTATGAAAATAGAAAATGTGAGGGCACCTTATACCTGACATTTCTGTCCTCTCCTACATCAGACTTTTGCAGAGGTATTTTACTTGGTTCTGATCCTGTGTGTTGTATTGATGGATGGTAACGTAATGGGAAAAGCGGTTGGCAGAATTGGGCAGTAACCACTGGAGACAGTAGTTGTCAGATGGAAACTAATTGATTGTAATTGCTTTGCCATTGTATTGCTCATGGAGTCTGTAGCTTGTTAGAACCACTGATTGTAAAATAAGGATCTCACATTTTATGCTGTAGGTTATGTTAATGATCAGTGAATATCAATAAATAGATAATAAGAAATTAAAGGAAAACTTAACTAATTGATCATGAATTAATATACTTCAGCAGAGTAGCAGTCAACTGTATGCTGGTTCATAATGAATTTTTGGCTCAGAGCTCTTGAATCTTAAATATTCCCATAGAAAGAGAAATTGATTCTGTGTAACTGTTTATCACGAACTGTCTGGAATAACAAATCTTCCCTGTAGAGGAGATCTCCTGGAAAACAAACCAAAAAAGTCTTTTGCAGAGCCTTTAGTGCAAGCTGAAGTATGTTAACAGGCAGATATTTTGAAGTAGAAAAAGTTCCCATTGTAACACTAAGAAAAGATTAGAAGTGGATTTTTCAATACTCAAGGTATATGAATAGTATGAGTGGGGGTCTGTGTGAATCTGAAGGCATTTTTTTTTGCAATATTTATCAGTATTAAAATGAGTATACTAGAATGATAAAATGAATGTTAAATTATGTCTAACTTTTTATTGTAAGATAGGTATTACTTTTTATATGATAATGATTTCTTTTATGATCATGTCTTTTGCCAGTGACATTTAAACTTTACTGATATTAAAGTTGTCAGATTTATTGAAGACATTTTTTACTGAGCACCAATTCTGATTAAGGCTCAACCTCTGACCTCAAGGAACTCAGGACAAAGAAATAGATAAATGTGTAAACAAGTGGCTACTTTCAGCATTGAATACAGTGATGCAAACAATAAAAGGTGCTGAGGGACACAAAGGGAAGATGACATAAGCTCTGAAGGGTTTCTGAATGTTTTCCAGCAAACAAAAAGATGGCTCAGGAAAAAGGATCAGTGTTATAGTTCTGGTATTGGGGAAATAGGATAAGAGTTGGAAATGAGGTTGTATGTTTTAGGATGCAATATGAGGTTGGGCAGGCAAAATTCTACATGGCCTCTGTGCTTCTTTGCTCTTCTTAGGAATTTGGAGTTATTCCTGTGGGAAAGGGGCTCATTGAGGCTTTTTAGGTATTGGGAGAATCTGAGTAAATTTTCTTCCTGCGTAATAACTCTCCCCTTTATTTGGATGATAGGCAAAAAGTGGCTCATTGTGACCTCCGGTTAGCAAGCTGGTACAATGGCCCTTGCTGTTGAACATTATTATTAATCTATATTTATGTAAAGGAAGGCTTCCCATGTGCCTCAGTGGTAAAGAATCTGCTTGCCAATGCAGGAGGTGCGGATTCGATCCCTGGGTCGGGAAGATCCCCTGCAGAGGGAAATGGCAACGCATTCCAGTATTCTTGCCTGGAAAATCCCATGGACAGAAGAGCCTGGCAGGTTACAGTCCATGGGGTAGCAAAGAGCCAGACACGACTTAGCGACTAAGCACACACATATAAAGGAAATTAAGAGCTTACATGCTGAATCATGTATTCATCTTTGACTTTTTACATCCTTTTTTTTTCTTGAATGTTGTAATGAAATTGGTGCTAATATTTCAGTTGCTTAAAACTCTGAGACAAGAATGTCTCCATGCTCTAACAGATTTCTTCATCCAGTAGAAAGCACATACTTATTATTAGTTTCATATTTAGGAACCTGATGTAGAGATATAACTTACTATAAAAATGTTTTTATGATTTTATGATTATGATTTTTAAAAAGCACATATAAGATAATGCTAAAAAATTGGCAGTAATTTAGTCCTGTTAAATATTTACCAGAAACATTCTTTACATTTGAGATTCTATTTCAGAATTTGGAACATTTGCATTTTAAGTACATAATAAAAGGAGAAAGTGAAAGAATAATTGCCTTAGCTATTAGCAAATTACAGCTGTAACTAGAAAATAAACAGAACACAGAAACTGGCACTGGATCCACAGAAGAGTCACAGGACATGTGTGTTGATCAGATGTTTAATGACATTGCAGAACAATAAAAGGAATACACCAAAAGGATTGTATTCAATCCTTTAATACAACATGTTTCTAAACATTGAAATTAATGAAAGCTCATTTGAGGTTTTTGATTCTAGGGTCATTCAGCTTTTGCTGTTAATGTATCCACTGATGGGACTTGTCTAGAGTGATTCCAATTGTTAAAATATTGTGGAAAAATAAGACAATTGAATCCAGTAATTGTCTTAGTCTTACCTGCTATAACAGAATACCACAGACTCAGTGGTGTAAAAACAACAGAAATTTATTTCTCGTAGTTATGAATGCTGGAAAGTCTAAGGTCAAGATGCCTGTGGATTCTGTGTCTGGTTAGGACTTCTTAGTTCATAGAGGGCTCTTTTCTGGCTGTGTCTTCATATGACTGGAATGGGTGAAGGAGCTGTCTGAGGTCTCTCTTATAAGAGCATTAATCCATTCAAGACCTACTCACCTCCCAAAGGCCCCACCTCCTAATACCATCACTGGGTTTCAATATATGAGTTTTGTGGGGACATAAACATTCAGTGTATTAAGTGGTCATACTCAGTTGTGTTTTTATCAGTCCACTGAGGGGTTCATCCTGTCTGTCTAGTTCCTAAGGTCAGCGGTCACGAGAAGGTCTCAGTGCATGGATCCAGACCAGTGACAGGATCTGGGGTGTCAGAATGAGCTGCTGACAGTATTTCATTGTGCTCCTCATGACAGATACAACAACATATTCCACGGAGAGATCCGAGCACTTCAAACCCTGCCGAGACAAGGACCTTGCCTACTGTCTCAACGATGGCGAGTGCTTTGTGATTGAAACCTTGACCGGATCCCATAAACACTGTCGGTAAGTCCCTGCAGCGACTGACACTCAGGGTAGGTCCTCAGAGAGGCCTGGAGACGGAAATCAGCGCTGAGCTTGAGCAACACAATGTGATGCACATAGTCTGGTGCTGGGATGGCAGAATCGACAATCTTAATAGGGGAAGAACAAGGCTGGTATCCTTAGTATTTGAGAAAGATAAAACTGAATTTAAACAGACAAGACTTGAGTTTTGCCTGCTCAAGTAAAGGAAGATTTTCTTTCATATGTAACAATTTAATGGAAATAATTTTTTATTTGCTTTAGAAATCTATATTTTTGGTGTGGGATTTAGTTACATATGCTCATACTCAGAAAGAGTCTCTTCCTGCTGACCTACAGATTGTGGCATGACAAAGCAAACTGCTCATCTAAGATTTAGAGCCTCAATGTTTACTGTGAACCAAACTCCAGAGGCTGTAACTGTGTCCAGATAAAACCACATCTGATTCTGATTCTGCCCCTGTTGACTAATTTTAATCCCCCTCCCCTTTTTTTTTAACACCTCTGATGATGAAATATTCTCCAGTAAGATGCTGTAAATGAAATCATAGTCCTGTTACAGTCTAGGTAGAGAACTACTCAGGGAAAATTCCCAGTGGAGATCAAGAAGGTGTATAATTGGTTTTTAGAGACATAAGGTTATATAACTGCTAAAAATAAAAACAAGCCGAGATAAATAGTTGGTCTTGTAGACACTGCAGCTTTAAGCCTCCATAGAAGAATCAAATTAACATCCAAAAAATACTTCCCACGGAGCTTTTATTTTCAGCGCTACCCTGGTAATTTGTTTTTCCTTGCAATCGTATATGCTTCAGTGATTACATATATCCACACCCCTTTCCTTCTCTTTATTTACTCTTCTCATATGACACAGTTATTAAATTAATTATTCTGAATCGTGAAGCATGGAAAATTATGACTTTCTTCTCTTGCTATTGCTATTATAAAACTTTATTCCATGTTGTTTTATTAAGATGGCACAGAGAAATGTGTCTTATGGTTTTGAACTTAGAATGTGTCAGCAAATCCTGCCTGGCTCCACAAGCCAACTTTGGTTCAAGAGGATGGGGGTATGAGGTGCCGGCCAGTGACATAGCTTTGAAAGAACTGATCAATGATAGTGGCTGATCTCTGTAAGAGCCACCATGTAACCCATGGCCTTTCTTCACCCTTCACATGGTGGCTTTCATGTGACGTGGGTGCCATTACACTGGCTTCATTTACAAAACCTACAACCCATTTATGTTCTCTGTAAACCTGAGTTAGGGATCAAAGGCAGTGGGGGAGGTTCCTTTCCACATTTCTCTTCTCTTTCTGTATTTACTAGATCAGTGCAGATAACAGGTAGAAAAGACATGGGTGACTTGAAGACCTCAAAAGAAAAGCCAAGAATGAGCTATCATTTCAAATCACAAAGTGCCTCCATTCTCTTATAGATATCCAACCATGTGTTACTGTTACCTTTGCCAATCCAGTGGTGTCATGTGTAACAGGTAGTGCCATCAAATAAGTTTGTATTTATAATTTATTGAAGGGATGAATCAGAAGTCTCACCTAAAGCAGTGATGGTGTTTTTCGATGGTGTTTTACCCCAGGGAAGCTTCAGATCAGGCCTCGCCACTATGTGCAGGCAGGTCTGATTTATCTTTTCCAATAGTGAGAATGTCAAAAACAAAACAAGAATTCCTGTTGTTTAACATACATCCTTGCTATATTCGCTATTAAGTTCATGGGTATATTAGTTTGCTAGGGCAACTGTAGCCTAGTACTGCAGATTGGGTGATGTAAACAACAGAAATATATTTTAACAGTTTCTGGAGCCTCGAAGTCTAAGATCCGGGTATCGGCAGAATTGTTTCCTTAAGGGCCACAAGGGAAGGATCTCTTCCAGGCCTCTCCCCTCAGCTTATAGATGACGATCTTTTCTGTGTGCCTTTTCATGTTCTTTCCTCTGTACAAGTCTTTATCCAAATCTGCTTTTTCAAAAAGGACACCAGTCCTATTGGATTAAGGTCTACGCTAATGGCTCTATTTTAACTTGAATGCATCTGTAGACTCTTCAAATATGATCACATTTTGAGGTCCTAAAGGTTAGCACTTTAGCATGAGTTATTTGGGAGACACAATCCAATCTGTGACAGTGGATCTCAGGTCCAGAAAAAAAAAAATCCTTTTCTTTTGCACATGTGTACATGTCTAATTTTTTTAAACATAGATAAGCAGAGGTATATCTGTGGTTTGGCTGGAAATGTGTAATAATTTTGGCCTCTGTCTTCATATTTCGTGCATATTTCAGCACAGACAACCTGTTATTTAACATAGAGTCACAACATAGCTAATCATGACAAAAGACCAGCCTAAGACAGGACTGGAACTCGAGTAGGTTAATAGATGTCTATAAATCTCCTAGTAGTGTGTATGAATAAATCACACATCGCATGTGTCAGCGATTCATCTCCCAGGCTTTGCTGTGAATAAAAGGCTTACATTTGTTCCTGCTTCAGCCACTTCTAAGAATTCCAATGTAGTTATTCATAATGTGCCATTTTGTACAGTGCTCTAATATGTTTCATTTATTCTCCTCCACTCGACAAATGTTTATTGAGCATCTCTTATCACCAAGATACTGTTGAATAAATAAATACAGAAATGAACTTTGGAATTAAATGGCACTGCAGTTTGTAATGCACTTGGAGTAAGTGAAATACTTCATCTTCAGGAAAGAAAGAAAACAAGAGAAATGACTTTCGTGTGACTGGCATGCTACGAGGGCTATGTTACTGACGTTTTACTAAGCAGATCATGTCATAGGTTAAAGAAACCACAAGTTAGTAGATGGAGCAAAGTGTTAATGGGTATACCTGCATCTAGCTCATTAAGTAGTTTGCTTTTTACACATATGCACAGTTTAAACATTCAAACCTGAGACAAGTTAAGATTATATATGTATTTTTAGTATTTTAAAAATAAATTGCAATCCCACTGATCTGAATCAAGGTATGTTTTTTCCCATGTTGCGATCATGGTGGAACAATTTTGTTTCCTTGCCAAGGAAGAGTAGTAACAAAAAATGAAAATTACCTAAAATTTCCTATCCTTCCTGATAGAGATCCTGAAAGTGTATGCTCCAAACTGCAAATCCTTGCGATAAGGGGCACTTCATGGTTTTCTGTTTGTTATTTTCTCAGTCTTTAGTGCATTTTCAAATCTTTGAAAAAACTATTTATAGTGAAGATAGTTAGAAATTATAGCACAAACTAATGAAAATTTAAGAGAAACACCAAGACCCTAAAATAACGTGATAGGTTTTAAAGAATAATAAATAGACTGGCAAACTTGGTATTGCTAAATTTACAATTTAAGTCACGGATCATTGGTTGGCTGATTAGTAAAAGCAGAACCTTTTGTATTGTGGAGGTTAGTGCAGAATAAAGAAATATCCATAAATTGGGAAAATGAGTCTGGTTTTTGTGTAAATGTGGTTGACTTATCAGGTAAAACATCTAAGTTGAATTTTTACTTCTTATATACTAAAAGTTGTTAATAATGAATTTAAAAGGTGATATAATAAATAAAGTATTAGAGGAAATGGTAAATAAAATTATATATTCCTTTACATTAGCAACTGAAGGTAAAAGAAAAAAGCAATGAGCAAAAAACAATGAAAGGAAAAATGAATAGCCTTGATGCAGCTTTTTTTTTTAATCTGAATGTCATAAATCAGAAACAAAATTGAAAGAAGTGTCAGTAAACTACAATACGCATGGCAAGGAAGTGATATTTTGATGAAGTCACATAGATCGATAAGAGTAACACTAAAATTAAACCTTGGTGGGAAAATGGGCAAAAGACAGGAACACCCTCTTCTCTTGAAATGGAATCCAAATAACCAATAAGCATGAAAAATAGTCTCACAGAGAAATGCAAATTAACTTGTTTGTTTGCTTATCATATATTATAATGATGTTTAAAAGTAGTAGTTTGGCAAGGATGCAGTAAAAACCATCATCTTATTCACTAAACTCAATGGAGTGTACTTTATTAAACATCTTCTGTAGGTGATGCATCAGTGTTTCTGTATCTTTACATTTTTTTTCTAAGAGTTGGCTTAGAGAAATGTATATGTATATTTGTTTTTGAGAGCATTCACTATAGTATTTATAATAGCAAAACAAAGAAAACTTGAATTTTGATGTCCATATAATTCAGAATATATCTATACCAGGGATGAATTCAACATAACTTGAATTTTCATAATTTTAAGACTATGAAAATACTTGTTATATCATGTTATATACAAAAATCAGGATGTAGAACTATAAAAGTGAACATAAATAGCAATCCAGTTCTGAAAAATAACTAAATAAAAAGGCTAATAGGATTTATATCTGTTGTCTTCTTTGAACCTTGAGGTTTCCAAGATCATTACATTGCACACATATTTCATTTACGTAACATCTGGTTAAGACACTTGACCCATGTTTCTAATCTTTCCATTAAGAAAGATAGTGTCCCTGTCTTTGTTAAATGAAGGTCGTTGTAATTCACTATTATTAGGCTTATAAGAGAACTTTCAATTAAGCCATTCTAGATTAAGCACTATAAAGTCTGTTAGGATGTGTCTGCTCCTTTTATTAAACTTTCATTTATGCTCTTTATAATAATCATTTTCTATGCTGAATTCGTGTGTTTTGAAACATCAAAAAAATGGATTGACTACTAGGACGACACATTCTGTAGAAATTAAGCTGAGTAGAGAAGGAAAGGAAGTACTAGAAACACCTTGAATCAAAGTATCCCGAATAAAAGGGTATTCTCTAATATATTTATTTTTATGCCATTTCTAGAAATTTTCAGAACTTTGGAAATGGTGCCATTTGTAGCATACTTCACTAGAGTTGAAAGTAGTAGCCATTGTAACTGAAAAGATTGCTAGGCATTTGAATGGACCAAACGCGTTTTGAGGCCAAATTCAAGTTAAAAGGATGTGTCTCTTCTGAATTGAAGCTCATTAAATGTTGCACCAGCCTTGCTACAGAAATGGATTTTCAAAACTTTGGAAAGTGTAACATTTGAGCTAAATTTGACCTGTAGTGATCATTTTGGAAATCTATCAAGCAATTCATTTGAAGATGCTTGAATCACTTGAAATATGGAACTGCTCGAAAGAGAGGCAAGCAGTCCAATAGCAACGATTGCCCGAGGCAATACTTCCATAAATGTGCTGACGGAATGTACAGTTAGCTGGGTAAAATGCTCATAGGAATTGGTGAGTGGAAGGGGGGAGGGTTTGAAAGAGGAGAGCCAGACCAGGAGATGCTGTTCTTCACGGTATCTAGTTCTGCTTCAGTAGGTTTTGAAATCAAAGCTTGCATTTTTATTCGAATTGATTGGGCACAATGTAACGATATCCCTGTGATATACTATATAAAATTACAGGACCATCCCTATCAGTGCTTTGCTGCATCACTTTGGAAGTCCATTAGCTCTTCCACCCAGGAAAGATCCCCCTTATCATAAGTTTCTCCAGTAAGTGCTCTGAGAGTGGCCACTAATAATTCCCTGTGGTTGTAGCAAGTCAGAATGGAAATGGGGTTTTGGCACACATCCCTAAGCTCCATTGATGGGAGAGGATGGAGGCCGAAATGTCTATAAATCCAAGCCTAGTGGCAGAGTCTTGGTGGAGTGGAATTGAATAGCAGGGTGAAGAGCCTTGGAAGCATTTTCAAGTTCATCAGATAATTGTGCCCAGGAAAATGTTAGCCACAGCCCAGACGTAATTTGAGTAATTTGCAGCAGCCATGTTCATACTAGGTGGTCTACTGACTGCCCTTGTCAAGAAGTGAGCCAAGTAATCACCATGAATCTGTTTCTTTTCTGTGGATGACAATTATCAAAATAGTCTCATTAACTCAGAAAGCAAACAAACCAAGAACAACAACACAGTGAATGTAGTTTTGCAACTTTAGGACTCCTAGGCAGTGGTTTACTTCTTCCACCACAGCTGATGTTACTTAAAGGGCTACCGAAATACCAGAAGACCAGAAAAGCACATTTGATAAAGAATAACAGCACATCTTTTAGTTGATAACCATAGTTTTTTTTTTTTTTTTAATTTAACTTTAATATTTTATTACTTGATTAGCAGTTCTCCTTAAGGCATGAAATAGTTTCTTTAGGTAGTTGTTTATGATTGGGGTTTTTTTGTTGTATCAGAACCATTTGTGTTTTTAAATTCCTTTCTTACATGATTTAGGGTAAGAGATACGTGAGGCAAATGTGGGTGTCCAAGATGAAGATACTTGAGTTAAAGGCTCTACTCGGCTTTATGCTGGCTCTGTGTTTTTGCCTGGTCATTTAATCAGAAACTTCAGTCTTCTATTTAAAAGAGAGAGAGAACATACATGTGCCAGACAACCAGACACATTAATATCTGCCCCCAAAATGTTGATGCTAGAATTGAAAGCAGCAGCATATAGAAAAACACTAAATATATAATAGACATTACACATTTAGAACATATAATTCTTCTTTCTCTCTTCTACCCTTGTTGAAACCAAACAAAAGCATGTATGCTGGAATCCTATGAGAGAAATTGAGTGGGTCTCATCTGCCTATTTCATTAAGAGAAGTCTTAGGCTCAAAAGGGGGAGATCACTTGACCTGTACCAGGGCTTTGAGGTGGGTACGCAGTCTCCCAGCACACAGAGTTCAGCTTAGACCTACCAGTGTAAGTTAAAGAAAACTCACTCAGAGACTTATTTAAAAACACAATAATACCTGATCATGGGCAAGAACACTTTTCAGAATCAAGGATCATTGTAGCTATTCAAGCAGTAAATTTAGGAGAAAAGCAGGAACAAGAGGCCACCTTTTGTTAGGGGAATTCTCTCTGTTGACAATTCATGAAGAGAGGAATCCCCTCTTATTCTTCGTACCATTCAGGTGGAGGACCCTTCACGTATTTTCTCTACAACAACCCTGGTTCTGCCTCTCCAGGCATTTGCTTCCTGCAGGTAGCGGGTCATAGTTCTGTTTTGGTTGGGGCAGTCTGGGAGCTTGTGCACCACCAGAATGCTGTGATTTGCATATGCCATAGTTCAAGTGGAGGATAGATTATTTTACTAAGTTTAATTAAATAACTAAGAGTATATATCCATAAGTATTATTTTAAATAGTGATGGACTGTTTGTACAGATGTGAACCACACTAACCAGGGTACCACAGACCCTGCTGGGCAGAACATCTGAGCCATCACCGTACTGATCTGAGAGCGTTTTGCGAATGTTTGCCTGAGGAACCTGCCCAACAGGGTCTGTGCTACCTTTGTCTACACATACACCAAGATGTCAGTCTTTGTGTACTCCAATAACTATACTCCCTAAGTGGAAAAGCATATGCAAATCTACCTGATAGAATAAACCCAGGGAATGCCTATATGATGCATCCTATGTGTCGGGCTCCCATAGCAGCCCTGGAGGGAAGGAGCAATGACTGAGGCCAAGGGCATTTCTCACATTATACAACAGTGGAGTAAGGACTCAGACTAAGTTAGCTGACTCTAGGGTCAACGTACTTACCCCCTCCACTAACATCTTTTCTTTAAAATCCTATTGGTCCAGAGATTCTAAAATCCCAACTGCTTAAAAATACCACCGGGGAAGCCCATATAAGCTCTAGTATCTTCTAAGATATCAGTATTCATTATATATCAGTAATGATATATAACTAATATGTGCATATTTAAATTATCCAGCATATTATAATTTGAATGACAATATTACTGTCATCAAAACCCCCAAATGTTTAAGATATAACTGGCAATTTTAATAATTTCTTATGTAAAATAATCATAAAACCAACAATGCCCTGAGCTAATTAGGACATATGGTTGCCCTAATTTTAATTTCAGCAAAACTCAATTTTGTGGAAAAACAGACCACCATTTGCTACATAAATGCTGTATTTTCTTAGTATAAATTTCATGATACTATACAACTTCTGCATTGCTGTTCCCACTTTCCCCAAGTTAGCTAAGAGTTCTCGAAGTCACTAAATATCTGCAGGGTCTCTCCACCATACCCCAAATCTGTAATCTGTTAAATACATGCCAGCATCCGATTAGCGTTCTCTTCAGTATTCTTAGGTATTATTTGTGAAAATGAAAAAATGTGATGGGAGAACCGAGCTCCCCGTGTTTTATGGAAAGAAGTCATAGACAGTGTTCCTGAAGTTTAACTTGCTATGCATCCCTACAACTCTGTTTAATTTTTTATATGATCACAGTTATTCTGGTAGTTCTATGATAACAGGAAAACAGTTTGAAGCAAAATCAATCCTATATACACACCAGTGTGCATGCACACAGACATATCTTCTATATTTATTAGGCAGTCAATACAGGGCACTGAGATTCAATAGCAAACTATGAACAACGGTCCCTTCCTTTACCGAACTTGTTTGTTGGAGCACCAGTCAGTCAACACAATCTAACATTACAGGATGCCATAAACACTGATAATCACTGGGAAGGAACCAAAACTCACACTTGGTTCAGCAAGGAAATCCTTACCAGACTGGTAAATTTGGAGGAAATATCCTCATCAAGTATATCTACATACAATCCCCATTGCAAGTTTAAAGAAATCAAATATAACACTAAGATAAGGAATGGGGAATAAATGAAAACAATTACATTGTATGGGGACTATCTTGTTTGGAGATATGTCACATTTGAGTGATATAGAATGTGTTTGTAGCTATATATATCACATGTCAGTGGTACAGAATGTATGTTTTGTCCTCTCCTTTGTCGTTCAGTCACCAAGTCGTGTCTGACTTTTCATGACCCCATGGGCTGCAGTACACCAGTCTTCTCTGTCTCTCACCATCTCCCAGAGTCCTAAACTAAAAATGAATGGCAGTTTTATGCATTATTCTCATCATTCCCTAATGTTTATTATGCATAGTCAATGTTCCAGGTTCATGTAATAGGAATATAGTGATGAATATTCCCAGAATAAATCAGAAGAGCAACTGAGAAGGTTCATGTCTAGTTCAATTCAATGTAACAAGTTCTGTCATCTGTTAGCATCCAATCTATATGAGCTATATGTACATAGCTCATATCTGCAGAGAAGAATCCAAAACCCAGTAGTCCTGAAGCCAGAAGAGCTTCTGAGAGGAACGTGCGAATTGCACTTGGAAAGATAAGAACCTACTCATTTCTTATTTTGAAGCCTGCTCTTGCTTGCCAACCATGGCATGGAGAATTGAGCTGCCGTTGGGAAAAGTTCCCTTCAAACCACAAGGAGGATATTTCAAAATTATTTAGGTGCAAGTAAGAATAATCAGTTTCATATCATAAATTCTTTATGCAATTGATCACTTTTTTTTCTGAATTATTTTCTTGAGTTATTTCCTCTCTTGTGTCCAGAGAGTTCTCAAAAATGTGTCAAGGTATGATGACTTTTTTTTTAAGGTTCACTAGGATATAGGAATGTTACTTATTACAAAGTGTTTAAATATTTTATACTTTACAACTTAAAATGTTATTATATATGTTTAACTAGTATTTATCAATTAAACAGTCAATCTGATCTGCTACTGACCCTAATGGAGGCCACATAATCTGAACAATAATCAAGTAAAGTCATTCACTAGGTAATATGACTCCTAAGTTGCTGTATTCTTAGTGCTGGAGTAGATGAGGAACTTTAAAGTTCCAGTCAAATTGAAATATAGGAAAGTTAAATAATTCACATCTTATAATTTTCAAAATCCTAAGCTCTTGGTTTTGTTTCAGAGAGACTTGTCCAAGGTCACACATTCATTACTAGCAGGTAGAATCCAGATTCCTCTCCTGTTAATCTCACTTGTTTATTTACCATTGTTGGCATAAATGGAAAGCCAGATAGAAAGCCCTCTCTCTGACTTCTGTCCTGCTTTGCTTTGGTTAAGATGTAATAACAGAGTCCTTGCCTTCTCCTTGCCCTGCACCTGCTTCCTTAGATGTCCACACGTTTCTCAAAAATGGTACTATTGACTTAGTACCTCCCGTTTTAGCTCAGCAGGTCCTAGAAAAGGGCCTGAGTCTCACATGGAAACTGCAGCCGAGCAGAACCACCTTCTGTGTGAATGTCCAAAGAGAAGGAGCATGCTGAGGAGATTACAGGGGGGAATTTATCCAAATTTAATGTGTGATCTCTGTCCTCAAAGCAACAAGGGTGGCTGAACAGGACAAGTAGGTGCTAAGATGATTTTCCTCTTTCTGTCTTACTTGCCTCTGTATGAGTCTCTAGGTCCATCCACATCTGGGCAAATGACATAATTTTGTTCGTTTTTATAGCTGAGTAATATTGTATATATGCATCATAGCTTCTTTATCCATTAATCTGTTGATGGACATTTAGGTTGCTTTCATGTCCTATCTATTGCAAATAGTGCTACAGTGGACATTTTGGGGGTGCATGTGTCTTTTGGAATTATGGTTTTCTCCAGGTATATGCCTAGGAGTAGGATTGCTGGGTCATATAGTAGTTCTCTTTTTAGTTTTTTTAAGGAACCTCCATACTATTCCCCATAGTGACTGTATCAATTTACAGTCCCACCAACAGTGTAAGAGAGTTCCCTTTTCTCTACACCTTCGTTAGCATTTAGTGCTTGTAGACTTTTTTGATGATGGCCATTCTGATACATTGTGAGGTGGATCTCATGGTAGCTTGGATTTTCATTTCTCTAATAATTAATGACATTGAACATCTTTTCATGTGCCTCTTGGCCATCCATATGTCATCTTTGGAGAAATGTCTGTTTAGGTCTTCTGCTCACTTTTTGATTGGGTTGTTTGTGTTTTTGGTATTGAGCTGAATGAGCTGTTTATATATTTTAGAGATTAATCCCTTGTCAGTTGCTTCATCTGAATATTTCTCCCATTCTGAGGGTTGTCTTTTCATCTTGTTTATGATTTCCTTTGTGCAAAAGATTTTGTTTCATTAGCTCTCATTTGTTTATTTTTGTCTTTTATTTTCATTACTCTAGGATATGGGGCAAAAAAGATCTTGCTGTGATTTATGTCAGAGAGTGTTCTGTGTTTTCCTTTAAAAGTTTTATAGTGTCTGGCCTTACACTTAGGTCTTTGATCCATTTTGAGTTTATTTGTGTGCATGGTGTTAGAAGTGTTCTAATTTCTTTTTTTCTTTTCTTTTTTTTTTTTTACATGTAGCTGTCCAGTTTTCCCAGCACCACTTATGGGATAGACTGTTTTTTCTCATTGTATATTGTTGTGTCCTTTGTCAAAGATAAGGTGACTATAGGTGCGTAGGTTTATCTCTGGGCTTTCTATCCTGCATCATTGATCTATATTTCTGGTTTTGTGCTGGTACCATACTGTCTTGATTACTGTAGCTTTGTAGTATAGTGTGAAGTCAGGGAGCCTGATTCTTTCAGCTTCATTTTTCTTTCTCAAGATTGCTTTGGCTGTTCAAGGCCTTTTGTGTTTCTGGTTGTTGTTCAGCTACTAAGTCGTGTCTGACTCTTTGTGACCTAATGGACTGCAACACAACAGTTTCCTCAGTTCTTTACTAACTCCCTAAATTTGCTCAGATTCGTGTCCATTGAGTCAGTGATGCTCTATAACCATCTGATTCCCTGTTGCCACCTTCTCCTTTTGCCTTCAGTCTTTCCCAGCATCAGAGACTTTTCCAATGAGTCAGCTCTTTGCATCAGGTGATCAGAGTATTGGAACTTCAGCATCAGTTCTTCCAATGAATATTCAGGGTTGATTTCCTTTAGGGTTGACTGGTTTGATCTCCTTAATGTCCAAGGGATCCTCAAGAATCTTCTCCAGCACTACAATTGAAAAGCATCAGTTCTTCAGTGCTCAGCCTTCTTTATGGTCCAGTTCTCACATCTGTACATGACTGCTGGAAAAACCATAGCTTTGACTATATGGACCTGTACAAATTGTAAAAATTTTCTAATTCTGTGAAAAATGCCATTGGTAATTTGTTAGGGATTGCATTGAATCTGTAGATTTGATAGGGATTGCACTGAATACTATCCATTGCTTTGGGTAGTATAGTCATTTTCACAGTACTGATTCTTCCAATCCAAGAACATGGTATATTTTTTTCCATCTGTTTGTGTCATCTTTGATTTCATTCATTAGTATGTTATAGTTTTCTGAGTATAGGTCTTTTGGCTCCTTATGTAGGTTTATTCCTAGGTATTTTATTATTTTTCTTGCAGTGATAAATGGGATTGCTTGCTTAATTTCTTTCTGATTTTTTTAAGGCATGATGATATTTTAAATTCCATTCCCTGAAACTCTGAGTTTTTATGTTGAGTGAAAAGAGAAGACAAGAGTATGGTTTTCAAACCTAACAAGTGTCACTTTGATTAAATTATGAAATCGATTCATTTTCTTTATCAAAAATTAATTTATAATTTCTATCTACATATATGAAATATTTGCAGAAAACTTAGTAGTTTTAAAAATTAATTTATTAATATTTTAAGTATAAGGAATGATTTTCCAGCACTAAAATTTTCCTAACAAATTAAACATATCTGTTCAAAGATGTTTGACCATGGATCATTGTTGAATTATTCAGGGAGAATGTAAGGAAGTTACATTTAAAGGTACATACTGGCTTGTTCAAGTAAAATGTCCTATATTTTCCCAATTTAAAATGTATTTCTTTTTTCTAGCAGAGCTGGTGTGGGATTAGGAGATCAAAGTAAGATAGCCACATGGTGTTTCCCTTACAATGGGTCAGGTAGCATTTTAGCATAAATACTGACACTTCAATATGGCAGAAACCAGAGAAAAAAAGGTTGCAAGAGTTCCTAAAACAGGATGACTTTGTAGATTACCAAAGACTAGTTTATCATTTAAACACATCATAAATGCAGTTATAGCTCATAGTGGAGAAAAAAGTTATTATTTCAATAGCAGACTTCATTAAATAAACAGACCCCAGGCTTTGAGGCCGGCGAGTGCTCTGAAATGGGAGTGTGGAGATACTAAAATGATGCCAAGGCCAGCATGCCCTGATCCTGGCCTCCCTGGAGTCCTCCGACAGCACATTGCTCCCAATGACCCTGTGCTCCTGAAGGGCAGAAATTCAATTAGGAACTCTCAGCTACGAGCCTCAGGAAGGAGGGGTGTGTGTGTCAGTGGGAGGCTCCACAACTGGAGGAAAACCATTCTCCAGCAGTTTTAAAATAGAGGCTAATAATAGAACAATGGAGAATGAAAAACAGTAAGCTGGAAAGAATTGGCAGAAAGGATGAGCTGATAAAGCATCTGCATTAAATAAGGTCATAATTTTTCTACAGTTTGGGTTGTTCTCTTGGACTAATTTATAGTCGCAATTGAAGTCACATGGAAGCCTTACTGTCTGTGACAAGGTTTTGTTTTTAGTGCTCTGGAAAGCTCCTTTCTTTCTGCCTGGGTTAGCATATGTGAAAGAAATAATGATTATTTTAATGATATTAAATAGTAGCTTTGATCTCTTCCCCCCACAAGCTAAGCGAAACATTATCTGGATGTATGAAATGATTCACTTGTGAACAAAACTTCTATTATAATATTGCCGTGCACCTGCCTGACTCTCTCACTAGGCTGTGAGCTCATCTTTGCTTCTGGAACCTGCCACCTACTCGTTAAAAAAAAAATTTATGAATGGAACAACCCGAGACCATACCTACTATCTGCATTTTTCAGAGGACAAATGTGAGGTGTTAATAGGAAGACAAAAATGCTAATTGTCATCTTCCATTTTACAGTTACCAAGTGCAAAGCAGAAATTTTAGCCTTTCTGTACTACTTCCTAATTCCCTGTCTAGTCCTCATATTAAATCTGCAAAATAATTTCCTATTCCCATTTGATGGCAAGAAGGAATCTTGGAGAGGGAAGGTAGCTTCTTCAAAAACAGCTAGTAGGTGGAAGGATTGAGCACCAATCGCAGTTCTATTGGACTCTCAAGCTCTTCGTCTTCCAAACTTGTCAAACTTAGACTGTTGTAAAATCATGAAGGTTGAAAGTTTAAAAATATAGATTCTCAGGCTCCTTCTCTGAATTTTCCAACTCAGGTCTTGAGACAGACCCCAAGGAGCAATGGTGGATTCAGATGATTCCAATATGGAGACAAATTAGGGAAGCAGTGAGACTTCTCACACTTTAATAAGTGGGTGAATCCTCTGGAAATTCTGTTCAACTGAAGATTCATGTAGAGTAGGCCTGGGATGGGACTCAGGATCTGTGTTTCTAATGATGGTCCAGGTGATGCCTATGCTGCTGGCCTATAGGTCATACTTAGAGAAGTGAGAAACTAAGTCTGTTGGGCTGCCCAGCACAGGATGCAACCCTAGCTCCTATCTTAGAGGGCTTTTCATAATTCTGCCAGTATGATATATCCTCCACCCATATGCAGCTCAATAATTATATCAGAGCAAGATTTTCTGCATATACTTGAGAATATGTTTGTGATACTTTGGGAACCCTTATATATCTCTGCTAGTTAGCTTATTAATTCACATATGTGCTAAATGAGAATCCCTGGGTACCAGCAAAGTGATATCATCCTATACCCATTGCATTCACAGCCATTTTATAAGCCAGTGCCTCATCAGGTTTCTATTATATCAGGGTGATTTTATGTACCACATCTGTGATTTGTAGGTTTAGGGTGGACAATTAGTATTTTCTCCAAGGAGAGAGGTTCAAGTTGAAGGGAAATGTTCTTTGCATCATTCAGAATAATGTATACAATATTTGTTAAAAGTTGACAATAATCACATTTCCCCAGGAATGTAGTTCAACCATGATAATTTATCCAATGTTTTTTAAAAAAAGTACTATTTTCAAACTAAGAAATCCATCATGGGTAAATATGACACGGTGCTAAGCAGGTTTTGTTAAAGGACAGCTCTGATTTATAGAAATGATGCTCTAAATCTAGGCTGTGTCACTTCCTCGCTGTGTGACATTGGATCATATCTTACCTTCTGTGAACCTTAATTTCTTCATTGTGAAATAGCATGATTGGAGATGATTTCCAAGGTCACTTCCAGTTTTAAGATCAGGTGAAGAAACTGAGTGATCTTTTGCATTGTCACCTTTGTTAGTAACACCATGTGTTTCACTGAAGTTCTGTTAAAGAAAAGCAGAAGGATTTCAGAAAGAGCAAACATTTCTGGAAGAAAACCTAGCTATTCTGTCTTTTGAAGTACAAAAGATGAAATTCTAAATTAAGAAGGACATGTATTTCACAGACAAGTTGGTGTGAAGCAAACCAATTGCTTATCTGTGCCATGCTTTACAGACTGGCATGTTCATGTACTAACCTGTTGATTTTTAAAACAAAAATTTAATGTGTCAAGGATAGGGCTGAGAAATTCTGCTTTTCTCATGAGCCTTTGGATCCCGTGGTGTTACTGGTTGTGGACCCAGCTTTGGATGGCAAAGTTCTATGTCCATGGGCTTGAAGCTTACCTGTGTGTACAATCACCCAGGGAAACTCAACATTCACATGCAGTGAATATTATTATGCAGAATAAGTGTATCTGGATTTCTATAAGTAGGGCTTAGATATAAATATATGTATGTATGTATGTATGTATATGTTCTGTGAGCTAAGTTGTTTTATTCATGTCCAACTCTGTGCAATATTATGGACTGGAACCCGCAAGGCTCCTCTGTCCATGGGATTCACGAGGCAAGAATACTGGAGTGAGTTGCCATTTCCTCCTCCATGGGATCTTCCCAACCCAGGGATGGAACCTGCATCTCCTGTGTGTATATATCTATATCTGTTGGACTTAAACAAGAGAAATTTATTGTCTCAGAGTTGTGGATGCTATAAGTCTGAGAGCACAGTCTGGGGGGCACATTTTAGACCATAATCCATGGTAAGGGTGGGAAACAAAGGAAGGATTGTAGGTAAAGAATACTCTCAGCACTTTACCCTATTGCAGGTTAGCTTTCTCATCTTTTAAACAGGATAGGCAAATCTATGTTAGGTGTTGGAGATTGGATGAGCAGATGCATCTGAAGCCCCGGATAGTGGAAGTGATGGGGGCAGGGGTGGTTCTGCTTCACATGGAAGGACCATAGTAGCCTTGCCTCTCTCCCTGTAGAAATCTTTATTTCTAAAGCTCCCAAGTAACTCAAGTGAGCAACCAGCATT
This sequence comes from Muntiacus reevesi, assembly GCF_963930625.1. Taxonomy (NCBI): domain Eukaryota; kingdom Metazoa; phylum Chordata; class Mammalia; order Artiodactyla; family Cervidae; genus Muntiacus; species Muntiacus reevesi. The sequence continues at coordinate 116,534,827 of NC_089250.1, forward strand.
GAGAGCCACTGATCTTTACCTACTATTGTCCTAGTAGTCATGGTACTCATGTTTAGCAATGTGTTCCTTAGAGGCATGTTTAGAAATTTTCTAATGCTCTTCTCTCATCCTCTCTCTCTTCATTCTTTCTCTTCCATCTAGCCTTCTGTATACACTGGTTGAGCACTCACTCTCTGTCAAGCCTGTACTAGTAGCTCAATGAAATTAGTGCATAGATAGTATATTTGTCCTGTGCTGCTTCTTTGGAACTTAAACCTAGGAGTGAAATTTCTTGGCCCAAGGGGATGACCATTTTCATGGCTCTTGACCCAGGAATTTCTTTCCTGCATTTGGGCTCCTGTTTGCTAATTTAATAAGTATAAGCTTGCCACTTATTATTATCTTGTGCCGGTGTCTTTGATTAATAGATGCTTTACATAATATCTACATAAGTAGATATTATGTGAACTTTTATTTTTACTTAACAAGTGAATTTTTGAAGGTAATGACAAGAGAATAAGGAATTTTAAGCCAGTAACATGTTCACTTTATACATCTATTATATAGATCTGTATAAGCTGCCAGTTTATTCTGTGTGTGAAAGCAGAGTACATTCCTTTTTAGCATTTTTTTTTTTTTTTTGGTTAATTTAAACTGGTTCTCTCTTCAGAGAAAGCAATGGCACCCCACTCCATTACTCTTGCCTGGAAAATCCCATGGACGGAGGAGCCTGGTGGGCTGCAGTCCATGGGGTCGCTGAGGGTCAGACACGACTGTGCGACTTCACTTTCACTTTTCACTTTCATGCATCAGAGGAGGAAATGGCAGCCCACTCCAGTGTTCTTGCCTGGAGAATCCCAGGGATGGAGGAGCCTGGTGGGCTGCCGTCTATGGGGTTGTACAGAGTCGGACACGACTGAAGTGACTTAGCAGCAGCAGCAGCAAACTGGTTCTCTTAGTTTTGAAAATATCAGACATTCTGATAGGATGAGAGTAAATAATTTTTATGCATCTCTGTATGCTTGGGTGTTTGTGTGTGCGTGTGTGTGTGTGAGCTCCCCTTCCCAGACCCTTTGGAATGCAGAATTCTTAAGAACAATCCATCAGTGTAATAAGGAGCTAAAGGTATTTTAGGAGAGGAGAGATCAAGAACCAAAATCATGCTCCTCCAAATTCAAAGTGAAGGGGTCTTGTCTAGGAAGAACAGAATAATCTGATTAAGATTCTCAGAAGAAAGGGACGCCAGAAGCTCCAAAGGTGAGCTCACAGTAGGAGAAGGCAAAAGAGTGGAGTGGTGACGCAGGCTAGAAGCTGAGCTGATTTTATACTGCTGTATAGTGGAACGTTCACTTATGGCTTCTCTACTTGGCGATTTTGAGTGGGAGTTAAAAAATCCTATACTCCTGTGGAGCAGAGAGACTAACTCCTCTAGGTCAGGATTTCTGCCAACAAAGCTTCCAAGGCTTGATGGATGTAGAATTCTTTTGAAGCGTTACCACGTTCCTCAATAGTGCCACCTTGTGGCAAAGACTAGAGTAACAATGTTTGTAACAGAACGTCTTCCACTGAGTGAATTAGAAAGGGGGGAAAAAGATTTGACCAATCAGTGAAAGGGAAAATCTTGGGTATTCAGCCACTAATGTTAGAAGACTTGAGAACTTCCTGCAGTTGTTTATGGAGAATTGTTTTGTTTCTCTGGTTTGTTTAGAAGGATCATTTTAGTTGCAGGGGAGAGAACTAATGGAAGGACTAATTAAACTTCTAACTTCTGGACTTCCCTTGTGGTCCAGTGGTTAAGACTTTCATTGCAGAGGGTGTGGGTTGGATCCCTGATCCTGGAACTAAGATCACACATAGTGTGACAAGCAAACAAAGCTTCTAACTTCCCTAACGCTAGCCTAGAGGAACTCTGGAAAGACAGCATCAACACAGGAAAAGCATTGTGAGCAAACCCTATGAAAAGCCAGTTGAGAGGAGAGAGTTTTGAATGTCCCAAGTATGTACAGTTGAAAAGCTAGAGTAGGAGGCAGCTGGTACTCTTGTGGGGTAACCCGGGGAAGGGGCTGCTAGATATTTGCTCTTCATTTTCCCTATCTGTGGTGTGGTCTGGTGTACTGGTATTCACGCCAGAGTGGCACAATCTGTAAGACTGAGGCCACCAATGAAGTCAAAGCAGTGCCCGTGACTGGGGAACAGAAGGAACGCAGGTGAGAACTCACTAGGATCAGGCAGTCATTTCCGCATCTGTCTGTCTCCAAACACCTGCAAGTGATGGGTCACACTGAAAGGGTGGTTCTTCCTAAAGACTCTGCTTCCCTACTGGGGCACTGAGGATGAAGTCCGGATCTGAGGAATGGTTTGCTATAGGACAGAGTGAATTTAACTGTGGATTTCTGGCACCTAGGATTCTCACTTCAAGCTCATTTTACTTCCATTCTGAGAATGTCTAGTCTCTGTCCCTGCTCTATCTTCATTGCCTGAAAAGTGAACAACACTTTTGGAGGGAAATGTGGTTCACATCCCTGATCAGTGACTAAGGACCAGCGCTATCTTAAAAAAGCATGAATTAGAGCCTTTAGATTTAGAAAAATTGAGACAATGATCTACAGAAATATTAGTAGTGAGATTTTAAAGAGGAAATATAGATGGATTTGAAGGGGGCAAATCACAAGATTTATTTGCTAGAGGGGGAAGAAAGGTCTGAGAGAAAGAGGAGATTCAAAGAGACTGACAGATTTCTGGTTTGGTCATCTGGGCAGCATCATTAATTGAGCTAATGAAACAAAACTAAACATTCGAACAAAATTTGTATCACTCCACTTACTAGCTTTAAGAATAGTCACCTTCCCTCTAGTCAGTTTTATTATTTGTAAAGTGGATATGATAATAACTACCTGCTCAGTCAGATTGTTAATAGGATTAAACTTGAATTATCCTGGACATGCCAGAACACATGCTTGTTTTCTGTATTGAAAAAAACGATAAAACAGCCAGGTCATTATTGTAAAATCTTTCTTTTCCTGTGTTAATGTGCTCCTTACATTTGTATCCATATGTATATGTGTATAAATGTGTGCATTTTTTGGGGGGGTAAATAATATTTCCTCTTGTATGCCATTCCACATTGCTTTAATCAGCTTAACTTTTGAATGAGTTTTAATTCTTGGTACTACAATTTAGTTTTTCTTCACTGTTATACTTTATTCAATTACACTTTGATATCCTCAAATGATAAAAACCCATTTTATTAAGATTTATATTTGTTTTATTGATATTACTTTTAAAGAAATAAAATCCCATTTTATTATATTTATAGACTCCAGATTAAAAAGAAAAAAAAGACAGCGGTAATACCAGCCTCCAGGGAGAAGTGCTATTAATATTAGACTTTTATTAATACATAGACTCTTGACTAGAGATACTCATTTTGTAAATATTTCATTTTTTCTTCCACAGAAGTGGTATTTCTGTGCATTTATTCAAGTGGTTATGCAGTACACTCTTGATAGTTCATAGATTTCTGTCCTCTTCCACAGTCCTTGTTGACAATTTTAAACGTGTATCTTTTAGTTGGTTAACTAGTAGTATTTGGTCCCTGGTGGCTCAGGCAGTAAAGAATCTGTCTGCAATGCAGGAGACCTGGGATGGGAAGATCCCCTGGAGTAGAAAATAGCAACCCACTCCAGTATTCTTGCCTGGAGAATTCCGTGGACAGAGGAGCCTGGCGGCTACAGTCCACAGGGTTGTAATGAGTTGGACACGAGTGAATGACTAACACACCGCCCCCCCCCGCCCCCCCGCCCCACACAGAGTATATGGTAGCTGATAAGTATATATAGATGTAGATAAGTGTATATGTAGGTATAGGAAAGGTACTAATTTTTGTATTTTTATCTTATATCTAGATAACTATGAACTAAACATTTTAGTAGATTTGAATTGAGTTGTTGCCTTTTTCAGGCTTGTAATCATGCAGAATGAAAATAATTTATCTTTTGCTTTATTGACTTCCATTATTAAGTTTTCTTGTTTTCCACATATTATTATATTGATTTAGCAGTCTAAACTGATATTAAATAAGATAGTTTATTAAAAATATTTTTATTTTGTACCAGACTATAAAGAGTCAGTATATTTTGATATATTTTTATTGAATATGGATAAATATTTGTGTATAAATCTTTTTAACAGAATACATCGAATGGAATGCTTTATGCTCATTAATATTCATAGGGTGTATTAAAATAATAGTTTTGCCTGTATAGAAATATCCTCTTGTTCATCTGCCCAGTCAGTCATGTCTGACTCTTTTGCAGCTCCATGGACTGTAGCTCAATAGGCTCCTCTGTCCATTTAATTTTCCCTGCTAGAATACTGGAGTGGGTTGCCAGTCCCTTCTCCAGGGGAGCTTCCCGACCCAGGGATTGAACCCAGGTTTCCTGCCTTACAGGATCATAGTGGCAATCAAATGAGCTATTTTGTTTAATCAGTTCTGGGATTTTTTTTTTTTTCACGTTTTCACAACTTTGTGATCAAAGTTTGTCTTCTGATCAATATGACTGGTTAACCTGTTTTCTGATCAGAGGGTGCCAGAAGCAAAATTTGTGGAGTGGGTATCCACAGTTTGGAAGAAAATGCTGGAAACCATAGTGGAACATCACCAGTGCTCTTAAATGCACAGAGAACAGTATTAGGTGACAAGCCATAGGCACTGACAGCTCAATCAGAGTCTTTCCAAAGAGCTAGGCTTAAATGGGAGGATGTGTTAGGAAAACCTTCACAAAATCACTTCACTAATTTTCTTATAGTCTATCCATGAGAAAGATGATAATATAAATCTATGTGAAATAATCAGTGAACTGTTTTGTATAAATATAGTTAAGATTCTATATGACAAGAAGGCATTGTGTCATGGTTTAAGTGGTAACCTTTTCTAATCTAATGATAGAATGATTATGTGACTTGCAATTGAGAGTATCTTAGGTTTGATGAAATACAGAAAATCAAGTGATATAGCACATTGCCTGACATGTTTCTTTACTGTAGACCTGAGTTTGATCCCTTGGTTGGAAAGATCCCATGGAGAAGGGAATGACTATCCACTTCAGTATTATTACCTGGAGAATTTCATGGATAAAGCAGCCTGCCAAGCTACAGTCCATGGGTAGCAAAGAGTTGGACACGACCGAGTAACCATCACTTTCACCTTCACAGGATAAACTTAATCCTATTGCTTAATTGCAACTGCTAGTAATGTACTTAAGATTTTAATTTAATATCTATTAATGAAATTGATCTGGCTTAAATTTTTATTGAAGTTCTATTACATTAGATATAGTTTAATTTTGTTCCACAGAATACCTTAAAAAGTCTCCAACTATTCCCCAAATTTCAGAAAAGTTTTTGCAATGGATGTATTAAGGTTGCTTTGTATGTTAAGCGAATTTACCAATAAGTGAACCTACCAGGATCCCTTTCAGTAGGATAGTTTTTTTGACAGTTTTGTCACTATCTTTCTCTTTTCTATAACTCAGGAAAATATTGTCAATTTATTTTATCATACAATTAAAATATATTTATGTATCTCCTTTTCTGAATTTTTTTTCCTTCCAATTGTGTGCATTTATTAGGCCATTGAATATATTCTTAGAATTTCATTGAATTTTAGCTTTTTTTTTTACTTATTAAAATTATTTGTTTTTATCTCTTAAAACATTATTTTATTTAGCATTCGCATCATTATATGGGTAATTTTGGTAAAGTTAGGCTAAAAGCTTTATTTTCATTTTCTTTCTAATAACAAAAGTGCTACATACTATGCCTTTTTTATGTGAGTTGCTTGTAATTTTTTTAAAGTACGATGTTACTGTGCCCTAAATTTCCATCTTGACTCAATTGTTATGTGGCAAAGCGATTAAAAGCATAAAAAGAGAATTATGTTCAAAATTGTATATGAAATGTTTATATCACTGTTTGAGATTGTGACCTATAAGCATATAAGTCACATTTGTACATCTACATGGCTAAATACGCCTGTCTTAGAATAAGTAAGGATTTTCATCATGAACAAATTAGTAGGACTTTTTTCTAAATATTTCATTAAAAAGGCAGTCTCTTAACACAAAGATGCAGCATTCAAAATCTTTCTATTTAATTACCCTTGTTAATGATGCTGTTATATCCTTTATACCTTTTTGTTTTACAAGTCAGATATGTTTATAATCATTTATCACTCCTGTACTTAAAGAACAATTTTACAGCATAGTGAAACATTAATCTATTCATTTCAAATAAAACCTTTTGACATAGTTAATTTTTAATATAATTTTATCACTATAAGCTGCCATCATTGATTTACTTAATACCTTAATCTATTATATTAATATTGACAGGCTTACTTAATTTTATTCACATTTGAATGGTCTTTTTATTAGCATTAAAAAACATTTCTATTTTCTAGGTTTCTCTTTATACATGACTCATAGTGGGATTTTGTTTTGCTTTAATAGACTTTGTATAGGTGTATGTGTTTGTTATACTTATTTTCTTAATCAGTCAAGACCAGCAGTGGGTATTGCCTGCTAAGTCGCTTCAGTTGTGACTGACTCTTTGCCACCCTATGGACTCTAGCCCACAGGCTCCTGTGTCCATGAGGTTCTCTAGGCAAGAATACTGGAATTGGTTGCCATTTCCTCCTTCAGGGGATCTTCCCAATTTCGGAATAGAACCAGTGTCTCTTGCAGCTCCTGCAGTGCAGGTGAATTCTTTACCACTGAGCCAGTGGAGAAGCCCAAGACCAGCAGTAATGCATAAAAATTCTTTTGGACAAAAGATGCAAAAAAATAATTCTGGAACAGAAAATGTGGATAATGCACAAAATGAATGAATTGACATTCACTGATAGGCAATATCTCAGAAACCACATGACCGAGCATCTTTCACTTTTACAGAACATTGCGCAAAGCTTCCTCTCATCACTGAGCTGAGTTTTAGAAGAAGCAAAATTAAAATGGAGAGAATCCATTCAAAGAATGAGGGGCAATGTTTCATAGGCAAGCAAATCATAATATTTATATTTCAGATCATGATATTGATATTGTTGCTATACATTTTAAGTTACTAATTTTAGATACAAGGATAGGACACAAATTTTGTTTAAAAGTACTTAGTGAGGTATATTTAGAAGATAAATTGCCTTAATGGAAATTGTAAAGAGATAAGGACGGGAGGGAGGGGGAAAGGAACTGGAAGAAGGAAACAAAAAGAAAAAAAGGAAAGAAAAAGAGAGGAGAGAAAGGAAAGTAAAAGAAGAAAAGAGTTAATGATATGTTTTAGACATTAAACCATATTTTTTCTTCTCAAATTGTTTTTCTCTGAACATTCTTTAATTTTTGCCATGAGAACTACTTAATTTTAAAACTAATTAATGTAAATGTAAGATATGTTTTGAGCAATACTAGTGAATTATGATTAAGCTGGACGAAAAATTGTCAATAAAATCATTTTTCCACAAGACTTATTATACATGAGATATGTTATTACATATAGTTTAAGCACATTTGTTTACTTTTATCTCTCATTAATCTACCCTTTCCTGTTGGAGAACAACAAATCTAATATTTTGGTGCATTTTTTAAGGACATGAAAAAAGTTTTAATAATTGTTTATAAGCAGCTAAATTTCAGTTACATAAATCCTCAAGCATAAAAACATTTCTTTGGTATTTGGACAGACAAACCATTATTTTTAGTATGGCTCCTTATTAATGGTCTTTTTGTGCAAGGAGATAAGGAATGCAAACACTAGCAATAAAATGACATGAGTTTGTTTGGGTATTAAATTGCTAATCATGTATTTGTCTAAAATAATTGAGGTGTGTTGAGTTTAAGAGTAAGATATTCAGCTTGTTTTGTTATATAACAATATAATAAATTGTTATATAGAATTGTTACAAAATAATAAATTCTCAATTTTGGTTTAAAACAGAATAGAGCAAAGTCTTCATATATGTATTTTCAATTTTTTCCCTCTTATTGAACATTTTCCCATTTTTTCTGAAGAATTCTTGTAAAATGGTTAAATTAAAAAAATAAAATGGTTAAATTGAGATCACAAAAAAGTGTTATTGACTCATTTGGAAGATATTTTCATTATTTTCCTTTGTATTTCTGAAAGATATGCTTTTTCTATGTCACATTAAACAAAAATCAACTATCCAGTAATACATCTTATAAAATCAGTTCTTTGTAGCTGTTGTTCTAAACATAGGAGTTAGTTCGATTTGGAAGTCTTTTTTCTAATATGCCACATCAAGTTTCATCTTCCTCCCCAGTTACTTTACCAGTCTCAGCCTTTTTTTTTTTTTTTTTTGCCTTGCTTATAAGAAATAAAAACCATTACTTTTTAAACTTTTATATGTTTGACTTGTTTTAAACAATTTTATGTTTTCTCATAAAACAAAAATATAAGTATGTTCATCATTCAAATCTCTTCATTGTCTTTAAAGCTGCATTTTCAAGAAGGATTATACCCAGCTGCTTTGATTGACATTCCTATTTCCTCTTATTCATCTAATGGCGCTGCCAGGCTGATTGGCTGACATTGTCATAGGCTGGTGCATGGACCCATACTGTATCCTCTGTCTTCCAGCTGTTTACACCAACATCCTTGCTTTTCAGAAGGTCATATGCAAAAAAATGAGTGTACCCTAATAAACAGGGAGAGGAAAGACTGAACATTATGAAAATTCTTTTAGCTTGCAAATATATTCAAATTTGATCTTAATAGATGAACCTTCATGTTTGCTTGTGAATTGCATTTTCCTGCAAAATCAGTCAGGAAGGGAAGGTTAATTCTGGACATATACCAGCAATGTACACAAATCTCTGATTATCTACTTTTGTGACTTCTACTGACATCATTTATCTTCCAGAAAGATTTCTCATTTAAAAGTAAATTCATAATTAAAATAAGAGAAAACAATTTTCATGGCATTAATATAAAGCCAGAAATTATGTGTGTGTTTGTAGGAAGGAAGGCTGTGTTTACCTCAGAAAAAAGTCTCAATTATTTATAATGAGATACCGAATTTTAACTCGTCATTATGACAAAGAACAGAATTTCATATGTTATTGAGATGGTAGGAAAATAAGAATAGGTGTACACAGCGGGAGTGTTAATTGCTACACTAGCGGGCAATTTGTTTCTAAATTAGAAATGTACCTAATCCTTTGATGCAGCACTCCCGTTTCTAGGGTTGAACCTTATAAATATCATAGCACAGTGAAAAGTAATTTTACAATAAAGATACTCATCACTTCATTGAAATAACAAAAGGTTAGAAACAAATGTCCTTCAGTAGAAGAATTGTTGAATGTGTTATGTGACTCTTGTCAGTGCTAAACGAATGTGTCCTAAAAATAGAAGAGAGAAGTTTTTTAGGAAAAAATGTGGAACATATTCTATGATTTTTTTCAGATTTAATATATTTATTTTATTGAAATAAAATTTATTTACAACGATGTGTTAATTTCTCTTGTATGGCACAGTGATTCAATTAAGAGTCTTCTCCAGCACCACACTCAGAAGCTTCAGTTCTTCAGCCCTCAGCCTTCTTTATGTTACAGCTTTCACGTCCATACATGAATACTGTAAATATCAGCTTTTACTATATGAACCTTTGCTGGCAGAGTGACATCTCTGCTTTTTAATATGCTGTCTAGGTTTGTTATAGCTTTCCTTCCAAGAAACAAGCATCTTTTAATTTTATGTCAGTGGTCACCATCTGCAGTGATTTTGAAGCCCAAGGTAATAAAGTCTGTCATTGATTCTACATTTTCCCCTTTTATTTGCCTTGAAGTGATGGGACTGGATGCCATGATCTTAGTATTTTGAATGTTGAGTTTTAAGACTAGGCTTTTCACTCACCCCTTTCACCCTCGTCAAGAGGCTCTTTAGTTCCTCTTTGCTTTCTGCCATTAAGGGTGGTGTCAACTGCATGTCTGAGATTGTTGATATTTGACCCAAAACTCTTGATTTCAGCTTGTGCTTCATCCAGCCCAGCATGTCTCATGAAGTAGTCTGCATAGAAGTTAAATAAGCTGGGTGACAATATACAGCCTTGTTGTACTTCTTTCACAATTTTAAAACAATCAGCTGTTCCATGTAAGGTTCTGACTGTTGCTTCTTGATCCACACAAAATTTTCTCCGGAGGCAGGTAAAGTGGTCTAGTACTCCCATTTCTTTAAGAATTTTCCACAGTTTGTTGTGATCCAAAGTCAACAGTTTTAATGTAGTCAATGAAGCAGATGTAGATGTGTTTCTGCAATTCCCTTGCTTTTTCTATGATCCATTGGATATAGAGATCTCTTCAAGAAAATTAGAGATATCAAAGGGAGCATTCATGCAAAGACGGGCACAATAAAGGACAGAAATGGTATGAACATAACAGAAGCAGAAGATATTAAGAAGAGGTGGCAAGAATACACAGAAGAACTGTACAAAAAAGAACTTCACGACCTAGATAGTCACGATGGTGTGATCACTCATCTAAGGCCAGACATCCTGGAATGCAAAGTCAAATGGGCCTTAGAAAGCATCACTACAAACAAAGCTAGTGGAGGTGATAGAATTCCAGTTGAGTTATTTCAAATCCTAAAAGATGATGGTGTGAAAGTGCTGCACTCAATATGTCAGCAAATTTGGAAAACTCAGCAGTGGCCACAGGACTGGAAAAGGTCAGTTTTCATTCCAATCGCAAAGAAAGGAAACACCAAAGAATGCTCAAACTACTCATCTCACACACTAGTAAAGTAATGCTCAAAATCCTCCAAGGCAGGCTTCAACAGTATCTGAACCGTGAACTTCCAGATGTTCTAGCTGGTTTTAGGAAAGGCAGAGAAACCAAAAATCAAAATGCCAACATCCTTTGGATCATCTAAAAAACAAGAGAGTTCCAGAAAAAACATCTACTTCTGTTTTATTGACTATGCCAAAACCTTTGACCATGTGAATCACACAAACTGGAAAATTCTTCAAGAGATGGGAATACCAGACCACCTGACCTGCCTCTTGAGAAATCTGTATGCAGGTCAGGAAGCAACAGTTAGAACCAGACATGGAGCAACAGACAGGTTCCAAATAGGGAAAGGAGTACATCAAGGCTGCATATTGTCACTCTGCGTTTTTAACTTATATGCAGAGTACATCATGAGAAACTGGGCTAGATGACGAACAAGCTGGAATCAAGATTGCTGGGAGAAATATCATTAACTTCAGATATGCAGATGACCCCACACTTATGGAAGAAAGCAAAGAACTAAAGAGCCTCTTGATGAAAGTGAAAGAGGAGAGTGAAAAAGTAGGCTTAAAACTCAATTCAGAAAACTAAGATAATGGCATCCAGTTCCATCACTTCATAGCAAATAGATGGGGAAACAGTGACAGACTTTATTTTTATAGGCTCCAAAATCACTGCAGATGGTGACTGCAGCCATGAAATTAAAAGACACTTACTCCTTGGAAGGAAAGTTATGGCCAACCTAGACAGCATATTAAAATGCAGAGACTACTTTTCCAACAAAGGTCCATCTAGTCAAAGCTGTGGTTTTTCCAGTGGTCATGTATGGATGTGAGAGTTGGACTATAAAGAAAGCTGAGCGCAGAAGAATTGATTCTGTTGAACTGTTTTGTTGGAGAAGATGCTTGAGAGTCCCTTGGACTGCAAGGAGATTCAACCAGTCCATCCTAAAGGAGATCAGTCCTAGGTGTTCACTGGAAGGACTGATGCTGAAGCTGAAACTCCAATACTTTGGCCAACTAATGTGAAGAACTGACTCATCTGAAAAGACCCTGATGCTGGGAAGATTGAAGGTGCAGGGAGAAAGGGACAACAGAGGATGAGATGGTTGGATGGCATCACCGACTCAATGGACCTGAGCTTGAGTGAACTCCGGGAGTTGGTGATGGACAGGGAGGCCTGGTGTGCTGCAATCCATGGGATCACAGTGAGTCAGACATGACTGAGCGATGGAACTGACTGATTTACTGATCAGATGTTGACAATTTGACCTCTGGTTCATCTGCCTTTTCTAAATCTAGCTTGTATATCTGGAAATTCTCCGTTAATGTATTGCTGAAGCCTAGCTTGAGGGATTTTGAGCATTACCTTTCTAGCATATGAAATGAGTGCAATTGTGCAGTAATTTGAACATTCTTTGGCATTGCCCTTCTTTGGGATTGGAATAAAAACTGACCTTTTCCAGTCCTGTCGCCACTGCTGAATTTTCCAAATTTGCTTGCATTTTGAGTGCAGCAGTTTAACAGCATCATCTTTTAGGATTTGAAATAGCTCAGCTGGAATTCCATCACCTTTCCTAACTTTGTTTGTGATAATACTTCCTAAGGGTTGCTTGACTTCATACTCCAGGATGTCTGGCTCTGGGTGAGTGATCACACTATTATGGTTCTCTGGGTCATTAAGACCTTTCTTGTATAGTTCTTCTGTATATTCTTACCACCTCTTCTTAATCTCTTCTGCTTCTAAGGTAAGGTAAGGTAAGTTCTTATCATGTCTGTCCTTTATTATGCCCATCCTGCATGACATGTTCCCTGAATATCTTCCCACTTTTCTTGAAGAGATCTCTAGTTTTTCCCATTCTATTATTTTCCTCCATTTCTTTGCGTTCACGTAAGAAACCTTTCTTATCTCCCTTTACTATTCTCTGGAATTCTGCATTCAATTGGGTAGATCTTTCCCTTTCTCTTACCTCTAGCTTCTCTTTTCTCAGCTATTTTTAAAGCCTCCTCAAATAACCACTTTGCCTACCTACATTTCTTCTTCTTTGGAATGGTATTGATCACCATCTCCTGTACAGTGTTATGAACCTCCATCCATAGTTCTTTGGGCACTCTGTTTACCGGATCTAATCCCTTGAATCTATTCATCACCTACACAAATCATAACGGATTTGATTTAGGTCTAGTGGTTTTCTCTACCTTTTTCAGTTTAAGCCTGAATTTTGTAATAAGTAGCTGATCATCTGAGCCACAGTCAGCATGAGGTTTTATTTTTGCTGTCCATATAGAGCTTCTCCATCTTTGGCTGCAAAGGATACAATCAGCCTGACTTCAGTATTGACTATTTCTGTGATATCCATGTGTTGAGTCATTTCTTATGTTGTTGGAAGAGGGTATTTTCTATGACCAGTGTGTTCTCTTGGCAAAACTCTGTTAGCTTTTGCTCTGTTTCATTTCATACTCCAAAGCCAAACTTGCCTGTTACTACAGGTATGTCTTGATTTCCTACTATTACACTCCTATTATGAAAAGGGCATCTTTTTTTGGTGTTAGTTATAGAAGGTCTTGTAGGTCTTCATAGAGTCATTCAACTTCAGCTTCTTTGGCGTTAGTGGTTGGGGCATAGACTTGGATTACTGTAATATTGAATGGTTTGCCTTGGAAAGAAACCAAGATCATTCATTCATTTTTGAGATTGCACCCAAGATTTCAGACCCTTTTTTTGACTGAGGGCTTCTCCATTTCTTAAGGGATTCTTAGATATAATGGTCATCTGAATTAAATTCACCCATTCCCATCCATTTTAGTTCACTGATTCCTAAGGTGGTGGTGTTCACCTTTGCCTTCTCCTGTTTGACCACATCTAATTTACTTGATTCATGGACCTAACTTTCCGAGTTCCTATGCAATCTTATTCTTTACAGCACTGAACTTTACTTTCACCAGAAGACACATCCACAACTGTGCATCATTTCTCTTTTGGCCCAACCACTTCATTCTTTCTGTAGCTATTTCTCAGCTCTTCCCCAGTAGCATATTGGGCATCTTCTGACCTGGGGGACTCATCTTCTGGTGTCATGTATTTTTGACTTTTCATACTGTTTCTGGGGTTCTTGAGGCAAGAATACTGGCATGGCTTGCCATTCCTTCCTCCACTGGAACACGTTTTGTCAGCACTCTCTATTGTGACCTGTCTACCTTGGGTGGCTCTGCGTGGCATGGCTCATAGCTTCATTGAATTATGCGAGCCTCTTCACTACAAGAAGGCTGTGAACTATGAAGGAGATACACACACACTCCCACCCCCCTACCCCCCACCCCAGCTATGAGGGGAAGAATCTGCCTGCAATGCAGGAGACCCTGGTTCAATTACTGGGCTGTGAAGATCCCCTGGAGAAGGGATATGCTACCCACTCCAGTATTAATGGGCTTCCTTGGTGGATCAGATGGTAAAGAATCCACCTGCAATGCGGGAGACCTGGGTTCTATCCCTGGGTTGGGAAGATCCCCTGGAGGAAGGTATGGCAACCCACTCCAGTATTATTGCCTAGAGAATCCTAATGGCAAAGGAGCCTGGAAGGCTACAGGCCATGCGGTCACAAAGAGTTGGACATGACTGAGCGACTAAGCACACACCACACACATGTATGTATGTGTGTGTATACACACACACACACACACACATTCTTTTTTAAAACTATTCGTTCCATTATGGTTTATCATAGGATAGTGAATATAGTTTTCTGTGCTACTTAGGACCTTGTTTTTTATTCATTCCACATACAAATCTTCTATCTGCTAATGCCAACCTCCCACTCCGGCCCTCTCCCGACCTCCTCCCTCTTGGCAATTAGCGTGTATTCTCCATGTCCATAATTCTATTTCCGTTTCATAGGTACGTTCATTTGTGTCACATTTTAGATTCCATGTATGATATCATATTTGTCTTTATTTCTCACATACTTCACTTAATGAGATAATCACTAATTGCGTCTGTATTGATGCGAATGGTATTTTGTTCCTTTTGATGACTGGCTAGTATTCTGTTGTATGTTTGGACCACATCTTCTTTATCCATCCATCTACTGAATGGGCATTTAGGTTTCCAGGTCTTTACTATCATGGATAGTGCTGCTCTGAGCACAGGGATGCATGTATCTCTTGAATTCTGTTTTTGTCTGGATATATGCCCTGGAGTGAGTTTGTTGGATTATATAGTAATTTACATTTAGCTATTTGTAGTCAAAGAAAAGCAAGGTAAAGAAAGGTATACAATTATTCTGTAAAGATAGAGAGTATTTGTTTATATATATATAGAATTAAATATAAGAATTATATCTAGAATTATTTATGAGAAGCTAGAAATATTGGTGACTTGTAGCATAGGAAAATAGGGGGTAGAGTAAAGATCTGAGGAAAATATAGCATATGTTCTTATATAACCTTTCAAATATTAATGAACTTGCTAAAAATATGTAATAAGGCAAATGTTTTAGAGGCCTGGTATTTCTTTAAGAGATAGTGAACTCTGTATGATGTACATTTGTAACAGTTTGGCCTCTAAGTATGTTAAGAAATGGTAGAAAGCATATTAACAATAACAGGAGAATTAATCCACGATTCTGTCTTAGAGAATCTAGAAACCTAGCCTGGTAGAGAGGCAAGAGTTGACCTTTACTTAAATGTGAAGTAATATATTCCCTGTCCCCACATCCCCAAGATGGTATCACCTTTCTAGCCTCCCAACTAAACGTTGATTCAGAGGAATATTTTAGGCAGCGTCCCACAAAGTATGCTCCACAAATGACCTGCCTCTGAGTCGCTTGCTGGAGCATGTCAAAATAAACATATTTTCTAAGCTACATCTCATATTTTCTAAGCCGATGAACTGGGGAAAGGGGTGCATAAATCTGCATTTTGCAGAATATCCAGGGTTTTCCTTACACCAAAGTTCTAACACCACTGCTATAAGAGCTGGGAAGTGGAGAGAAGAAAACATAAATATTTTTGAACTGCCTGGCATATCATAGGTTTTTCTAAACCTTCATGTGTACTCACTAACCTAATCACATAGCAAAGTTGGCATTAAAACTACCTTTTAAAAGATGAGAAAATGGATTCTCCATGTCCTAGTGAGCTGTCACAGGTGATAAAGGTAGTGAGTGCAAATCAAAATTGGAGTCACAAATGTGTGCTTTTTCCAAGCTGACAGGAAGGGGAAAAAAACAGCATGGCCAAAGAGTCAAACTCCAATCCTTGCTTCATGGTGGAGGGTCATTCTTCATCTGGCCTTTTACCACCTAGAAGTTACTGGACATCAAAAAATTTGTCACAGTAGAGATTTTCTCTGTTTAATTTACATGCTTCTATCTTTATGCATTGCTCTGATTTATCCTTCAGAAAACATTCTTCTCAGATTGACTTATAGAATCTACAAGTATTCCACGTGTATTTTTCAGTGGCCATCTGCATACTTTTAATAGAGAGGATCAATAAAAAACATTGGCATGTACTTTTTAGATGGCAGTAGATAAACTAATTAATAGATATGAAAACTAATATTCTAAATTAATAAAATGCAAGTGGCTATTTAAATTCAAAATTACAAATAATGTCCAATAAATAGTTTTATGAATATACATACATTCAGCCACATATACATGGGTGGTTTATGGACATAAAATAGATCTGGAAATGTGTCAGTGAGGTCAATACCTGGTCTTATGGAAATGAAAATGTATTGATATTAAGAGTGTGAATTTCTAAATTATTGACTTTAAAAATAATTATAATTCTCTTAACCACAAATTAAACATCAAATAAGAATGCTTTTAACATCTGCATACCCCCAACATAAGACAGAAATTCTGTAAGCCTATATTTGCAACACATATGTTGAAAGAATGATACCAAATATTTATTAAAGTATTATAAATAAATATCAAAAATGTATTGACAGTTTCTCTCAGTTGTAAGGAAGGAGTACAGTCATTTCTGTTCTCTGTTTCTCGAACTATCCTGACATTCCCTTGGATATGTGATGTTTGACTAGGAGCCTGCTGGTGGTAGGGGTTTCCCTGGTGGCTCAGTTGGTGAAGAATCCACCTTCAGTGCAGGAGACCTGGGTTTGATCCCTGGGTCGGGAAGATCCCCTGGAGAAGGAAATGGCAGCACACTCCAGTGTTCTTGCCTGGGGAAATCCCATGGACAGAGGAGCTTGGTAGGCTACATTCCATAGAGTTGCAAAGAGCAACTGAGCAACTGAATTAACACACCACATGTTGGGGTTAGAGAAGCCTCTTATATGTGACTCAGATGGGCATGGGAACATGGCTTCTTTATGTGATTTTCCCACTGTTAAGAAATAATACGTTTCCTCAAGTTAAAAAAAAAAAAAAAACAACAATTATAATTCTCAATTGTCAAAGGTACACCTGTTGAAAATTCTGTCTGGCAAGTGCATTTGACTGGCTACTTGGGCCATTTATTGTCCTTTGAACTGTGTTCAGTCACATAGATCTGGATTCGAATCTCTGCTCTGCCAATCAATTCACTTCACCACGCTGACATTCATTTTCTTTTCTAAAGTTAGGGATTTTTGTATGTTACCTACTTCACTGTGATATTATAGAGATTAAAAAAACTAAAATATGTTTGAAACTCTCTATCCCCAGTGATATTTTGTATCTTAATTCACAATTTTTTCCTATCAGTCATGATGTCTGGCTCTTACTAACCTTTCAGGAGACTGTTTAGAATATTTTGCCTCTGCTTTCTTTGATGACATTTCCCTATGTCACTGGTTGGGTGAAATGACTTTTATTTGACTTGGATTTAGTTTTTTCAAACTTTTTCATTATAATTGATGAAACTTCCTCAGCATAAGCTTTTAGAATATTCTGAGTGTCAATTTAAATATGAATCCTCAAGTAGAATTATATTCCTCACAAGTTATTTTAGGGCAAATACTTTACAAAAAGGGGGTTCATATAACTGATTTGCCCAAGACAATCCTAGTTTACACCTATATAATCATTAATAGTGTCTTCTTTTGTGTCAAAAGTATATAATCTGGACAAGATATAGGAGCCACCTAATTGCAAAAGGTGATTTCTTGAGACCCAAAATTCAGCTAGTACTGGGAGTTCAGAGAAAAGAAAGGTAACTCTCTAAGAGACAAAAAAATAAATTAGTCCATTTTTCTACATGAGATGGTTGACAAAAGGCCTAATTTTGTCTTTAGGTTGTAGTTGGGCAAAAAAGGGTACAATCAAGTGTGTAAGAACCTTGGGGAAGAGGGAAGTACCAGTGTGTCTTCAAAGCCTTGTGCCTGATGGCTTTGCCTTGGTCAGGGTTATGGGAGTCATTTCAGAGGAGGGTGAGGTAGATGAGAGGGTCCTTGGCTTCTGGGTTAAAATTCATTTAGGGGGAAATATGATTTTGAATGTTCTGTGTGTATCTGTGTAATTACTACACAAGGTCATTTTTGTTAGCTTTTGGTCTTGCTGACAAATATTTTCCCTCCAGAAAGCATTTTGCCATATTGAAATCTGACCGTGTACATGTGACCACATTGCTACTTGCAGTTCATTTCATGATTCAATATATCTATTTATCAGCTTGTTTCAAAGCACTGTCTGAGAATTCTCAGTTGGAGTGTATTAGTTTTGAGAGGCTTCTCCTGACATCTTCTCTGTCTGAAAAGGAATACCCTGCCTACTAATATCATCCTTCTATGAAGGAGAACCTGGAAAATAAAAGAACACAAACTGGGTGAAAGAAGTGAAATGGAACCTGGGATGATGTCTGAAACTGAATAACCAGTCTGGAAATATCTTCAAATATCAGTGAAAAATAAACAGGCAAAGGCGAAGCGGGGTATCTGGCTACCCAGCTGTAGATGATATTGCATGTCCTCTGTTGTAGCTTGGAAAAGCTGTGTGATCCAATTAAAGTCAATGGGACATAGGTGGGAGTGAGATGCATAATTTTGGGGCATCTTCACATAAAAAAAAAGGCCTTTGCCTTGGAATCTCTTTGTCTTCCCTCTTCCTATACACTGAAGCACAGAAATGACCATGAACCCACCTTCCAATTATGAAGATGAGAACACCCGAGAGGATGAACATTGGGAACAAAATTGGGTCCATTCATTCACCCAGATGGGTTTGTCCAAGGATTGCTATACATTAAAAAAAAGAAAAAAAGCTGTTTCATTTCAAAAATCACTTTATTTGGGGAACCTCTTTATTATAACAGCTGAAATTGATCTTTCCCAATTTGTACAGTTTGTAGGTGCCTATAATCTTCTACAAAAACAAGCATAAAATCTCCAGGTTGTGACTAAGTTTCTCTTTTAAATTCTCACCTAATTTGCCTTCTTTCTCTTTGTTGTAACAATTCTCATCAATAGTGTTGAGTTCTTTTCAAGCACATGCAAAAGATGAGACTAGGAAATGCATTAGAAATGCCCCATGTGAATTCCACTCACATTTCTAAGCCAATACATTTAAAAAATTAAATGAAAATATCTCATCTACTGTTATCACACTCTGCTGTCTTCACCAATGTGAACAGAGAATAAGAGATGGCAGCTTTTCAATGTATTGCCTAGATTCCTCTGGCTTCTACTGCTCCCACGTCATTTCTATTTCCTACCACGCTTCTGTGATAAAGCGAGAAATAATATTCCAAAATGCCACTAGCATTCAATATAGGAGATGCTGTCCCCCACAATTAGCATATTTTCCTGATAAACCAAGTGTTTAGAATACAATGATTTATGAGTCCAGTAAATATATAGACAGTTGCCTGGATATAAGAAGGATATGTGGGAAGTTGACTTTGTGTACTAATAAATGCCAAAAGGTGCACTCAGTTAAGAAAATTATGTATGGAGGATACTGGTTATAAATTTCTGTTGCATTTTCTGAGTTGAATTGCTTATGTGTCTGTATAAATTGCTAAGCAGAAAATAGGCTAAGAGCATTAAAACTTTAGTTAACTCTATTTCCCCAGGTCTATATAATTTTAAACTTATTTAGGACAATAGCCCATTTGTTTTATAAATCACAGTGTTCATTGCAATATCTTTCAAGCTGAAAGCCTTAAATCACTTTATATTACTGAGCTCTGGAAGAATGCAACATTATAGCTTGGCTGGCAGAACATGTATCAGAGTGATATTGATCTAACCATGGAAAAGCAAAGCCCTGCTGAATGGATTCCAAACTGGAAGGGGTGTTATCTGCAGGCTGCAGTGCTTGTTCATATCACGTATCACTTGGGGAGAGGTTTATTTCTCTTTTTGCAGGCTTTGTATGATTTTGGTGACAGTTATGACCATCTCTTTAATTTACAAGATTAAGGAATGTGTTAGTTGAGGAATGTCTGGAGGGTGATTATTTGACATCATGAGTAGCTCAGGTTTCTGTAAAAAATGGGTTAAAATGGAATGCAGGTGAAACACTCTCACTCCTTAAGTAGAGTTTACCTAGATCTCCAGACCTCTCTCCTGGAACTCCACTGGACTCCTTTGGTGATGGTATTCAGAGCATAAGGACTTCCCTGGTGACTCAGTGGTAAAGAATCTGCCTGCCAATGCAAGAGTCACAGGTTTGATCCCGGGAGAAGGGAATGGCCACCCACTCCAGTATTCTTGCCTGGGAAATCACATAGACAGAGAAGCATGGTGGGCTACAGCCCTTTGGGTAGCAAGACAGTCAGACATGACTTAGTTACTAAACAGCAAAAACAATGAAGAGCAAAGGCGTAAATATGGGTAGCAAGGGCATATTGTGCTGTTAGGCAAGAATCTTAATGAGATTCTGCTAAGACTAGGGTTATCTCCCATCCCAAGACCTGGGAAGAAGTCATACCATCTGATTTGCATGAAGTTCAGAAAGGAGCCCTCTGGGAGAGAATAAAAATCCCGTATACTGTTGGTATAGCTTCACTGGTGGCTCAGATGGTAAAGCGTCTGCCTACAATGCGGGAGGCCCAGGTTCACTCCCTGGGTCGGGAAGATCCCCTGGAGAAGGGAATGGCAACCCACTCCAGTACTCTTGCCTGGAAAATCCCATGGAGGGAGGAGCCTGGTAGGCTACAGTTCATGGGGTCACAAAAACACAACCGAGTGACTTATCACGTACTTACTTACTTATACTGTTGGTATTCAAGCTGTTCCATCATGACTGGCATTAATAGGTTGACAGGAAGGAGGGAGAAGGTCTGGGAAATGGTACAAAGGAAATCATTACTAGGAGGAAAATGGTATGCTAAGGTAGGGAAAAATGTGGTTAAACATTTGGTAATGTATACATATATCAAATCATCACACTGGGATACTTTAAACCCACACTGTTATACACCAGTTATATCTGAATAAAACAGGGAAAATCTGTAAGGAAGGAAGACACTTGTCATGCTGAGGCCTAGAGGGTTATAATTAGACCTGTCTTTGTCCAATCCCTGGAGAATGCGTTGTTACCTGGAGAAACACCAAAATAGCTGTATCACTGGGAACATAAGCAAATTGGCTGCTAGACTCTCCTATTGCCAAGGATAGGGGCTGAGAGGATATGCAGATGTGTGGTACCTGGACCTCTGCTTCTGGTGGAGATGTTGGCATCTGGTTAAGTCTCATAAAGGCTTATTAAAATAATGAAGTCAATCAATAACTAACTTCTTTGTTAGGGATAGACTTCCCTTGTGGCTCAGCTGGTAAAGAATCCACCTGGAATGCAGGAGACCAGGGTTCGATCCCTGGGTTGGGAAGTTCCCCTGGAGAAGAGAAAGGCTACCCAATCCAGTATTCTGACCTAGAGAATTCCATGGAGTGTATATTATATCTATGGGGTCGCACAGTCAGATATGGCTGAGTGACTTTCACTGTTAGGGGCATGGTTTAAACTGCATGCTTCTGTGATGGGTTTTATTTGGAATTTTTTTCTTTCTTTTGTGCAGAAGATGTATTGAAGGGTTAGAAATTCTTCTTGGTGACCTCAGATCTCACAGATTCTGAAATCAGTGATGCTGCCTGTCATGTTCATGGCAAGTGGTCACTAGTCACCACCTTTCCCACATGCCTTTGCATGCATGCTCAATTGCTTCAGTTGTGTTCGACCCCATGGACTGTAGTCCACTAGGCTCCTTTGTCCATGGGATTATGCGAGTGAGAATACTGGAGTGGGTTGCCATTTGCTCCTCCAGGGGATCTTCCCAGCCCGAGAATCAAACCCATGTCTCTTGCATTGGCAGGCGAATTCTTCACCACTGAGCCACCTGCACATGCCTTTTACCCTGTTTCTAAATCGCACATAAAACCACCCCCCAAACACACGATTCCTGGGACACTGGGTAAATTGTGCACTGCCATGCAAAGATTGCCTCCTCTCCAGTTGCTTCTCTGAATCCAGGACCTCCTTCACAGCCCTGTGCTATTTTTGCAATGTGCTGGCTGATGTCACCTCTGCAGACACGGGGTGCCAACAGGAAGCCCAGATAGAGTACTTGGGTTGAGAGTGAGGGGGCCTCTTCCTGTCTCATGTCACACTCTGCTTGGCAGGCTCTCAATCCCCTAAGGAACAGATGCAGGAGCATATTTACAAAGCAGGCCTGTGAGGAGCAGACGCCCACAAGGCTCGTGGTGAGCCCCTCCTCCTCCACGGGCAGGCAGTTATGAAGCCCGCGAGGCCCCCTCCTGCATCAGCTGGGCAGATGCTGGGACCACACAGGAGGAGCAAATAGGATGCAAGCACCCTGTGTGTCAAGGTTCCCATTGAGTGGGTGGGACCTCCACAGTCTGGGCTGGTGAGAAGCATGTGGTTGTGGGTTCCTCGCTCCAGCCTTCTCTTCTGCTGTGTTAGGCTTTGTCAAACATGGCTGTGTGCACAGAGCTCGAAAAAGCAACAGAACGTCTGATCTGGCCCTTGACAGCAAATTCCAGCCAAAGTTTTCATTTTATTTAATTATCATCCCAGTAGGATTTTATTAGAGCCATTGGGAAAATATAGAGATTATTTTCAGAATTCAAGGGCTCAAACTCTTTGTTGCAAACTGACATGAGTCAATGTGGTTACTCATAATTGATGGACCTTTTTTATTTTACTGCCTCCATAGCCTGCAGAGTGGCAGATGAGGGTCTGAGGCCCCGTCTCCCAAAACCTTCCTGCCACCAGGTGCTATGTTAGAATGGTCATGGATCTAGCATGAGCTCTGCCATGCTGCAGGAGGCTGATTTCTCGGTGCCAGTTCAGTCAGGTACAACCTCGCCATGGCTTCATTGCAGGTGGGGTACTTCCCCACCTTTTCACTGGGGGTCACGTGTGTGCCTTGCCTTGCTTAATGGGATATCTATAGATAAGTGGAGCAGAGGCTTGAAACAGCCTTGTGAATTTGGGGGTGCTTTTTTGGCATCTGCCATCAACATAAGGAGAATAGATTTCAGATAGTCTCTGTAAATGCTTCACTAATAGGAGACCCCAAAATAAGTCCCATGAAAGACAGGATCATCCAACCCGCAAATGCCCAACAACTCCAGTGGGTCATTTTTATATATAATTTATACACAGTATAACATCTGTATGTCTATATCTGGCTATCCCTCCATCTATCCATTCATCCTTTTTATCTGTCCATCCATCCAGGCAGTCCTTGCTTTGCACAGTAGTGGGGATCTGTAAAACAAGTATGCAAGCTGAAACTGTACACTCTTATTAATAAATAGGATAAATTATTGTTGCCCTGTGTCCTTTAAAAAGTTTTATCAAAAGCCCCATTAATTAAAAACACTCTTAATCTTAGCTGTAAATATATAAATAAAATAGAAATAAAATATTGTAATATTTATTATGTAATTTAAAACATTAAACGTTTAATTTTTTATTAAAATTTTATCAAAGATAGTTGGATGGGGCTTGCCCTCTTCTAGTTATTTAACTTACAATATGAAATGAATAACTTTTCTATGCCTTGACAAATTGACATACTATTTTCTAAGTTTGGATGAGCTTCTAATATTTTATCCTTTGTTTTCAATGGTATGATATCCCCAAGAGTTCTGTTAATGTGAAAATTTTTTTCCATTTTTGCTAAACTGACTTCCTCTGGAAAATTTTTCATCCCTCTTATCACAATCACTTTTCATACTTATGTCAATAATTTTATCTTCACTAAGTACCTTCGGCTGTGTAACAGCCTCTCAAATGGCAGATGTGTCAATATTCCCACGGTCAGCTGTGGCCGCTGTCACTGTTTACATTCCACTTGAATGTCACTTCCAGCTGTATTTCTTTGTTGCACTTTTATTGTTGTTAACCAGTTCATTTTTGTGATTTGCAGTTTTTTGAAAAAATGCCCCTTGGGCTTATCAAGGGCAGAAAAGGAGGCCACACAGCTACAAACTTTGCCATCTGTTCATGAACTGATGTACTGACCAATCATGACAGACTGTGAAAGGAGTGATGTCAGTGACATCAGGGATCATGATGTATATATGTTACTCACATGGTGATGAGTGGCTTGCAGAGCTAGTGGAGAGATTTGTAGTTTATGCAGATACTCCTAGTTAATACTAATATTTGAACTCTATTGTTGGGGTACTGGTGTTATTTTGTTAAGTCATGGTAATTGAAATTCATGCATAATGGAATCCTGCAAAGTGAGGACTGATGGGGTGTGTGTGTGCACACATATGTGCATGGGCACATTTAAGCCATGGATTTCTAAGGCTTCTTTCTTCCTATAAATGTAACAGGGATGACGCCTAGGTCATATACTTTGTAAATGCCAGATGTAGTTGCTTGGATTTGCCATTAACCTCTCGCGATCCATAAGCTCTTGGCTTGCCAAATTGCTGACCCTCAAACTTGTCTCACTTTCATCTTTCCGGGAGCCCCTGCAGGCAGAGGAGCATCACTAATCGTATCATGTTGATGCCTCTTGCTGTGTCCATCGTCCCTCTAACCCCGTTGTTCACTCAGCGGTCCTCTTGATGGAGGTCGGATGGTTGTTTGCTCATCCTAGAAGGTGATGACCTGCTTTTGTCCCCTTACTTCCAGTAGAACAACTGTCTGTTGCCTCTCTGTCAATTTCTAGACTCCATGACTACTGCTATCATTGCCTGAATGTTTTAAGTAGGTTTATCTGGTTGAACACATCTCCCACCGGGGTAAGAATACTCATTGTGAAGAGAAAGATGCTTCCAAATTATGTGGCTTATAGTATGTTGATTCTTGAAGCTGAATTGGCATTTAGAGGACAAAAAGTATTCATTAAAAAGCAAAATCCTCTTGTAATGAAGGGAAATATTGTTTGAATTTCATAGTGAATGAGTAGTTCCAAACTCTGTCTAAGCAAGAAATAAAATTAAAGACAGTGAGCCAATTAGGAAGAAACAACCTGCATATGTACTATTCTGACATTATTCAGTCATGGCAGTTTCTGCTTATCCTATTTAGTATCTTTTAGACATTTGTTATTCAGAGGCAAAGTAAAAGCTACTGGCCAGCTCCTAAATGCCATGGTTTTAAAATGCCTGTCAAAAATGAATTTGCTACCTTAGTTTTACAAGGATACTTTGTAAAAGGGCAAAATACCATTCCTTTTCAAGAAATATGTGGTAAGGAGGCTAAACCAATATTTTTCTTTTTAAGATAGATAACATCCCTCTTCTCAAAGGAAGAGTAGCTGCTGTCGCCTCTTCACTACATTTCAGACAGTAAATGAGGACCATCTTATCCCAGAGAGTAGAAGGAAAATAAATCAGCCACCTTCTGATAGAAGGGCAAAGAAAGGCCAAGGAAGACCTCCTGATGCCAGCTTTTGAAGAACCTGCTATTATCCCTACCCCCCAAAGGCCAGTCTGTCTTCCAGTACATATAGGAAGTGTGGGGAGAAGAGCCCAGTTCTGACAGCACTCACTGATAGGAGTTCTCCCTGAAATTCCCCTCTGGGTAATGGTGAATAATCTGGGAAAAACGCAGAGTTTCCTGCAGAAACCAGGGCACGGGCAAGATTTGCAAGGCTGGCTGGGGTGGCTCTGGGGCCTCCGGACAGACAGAAGCAAAGGAGGGAGGAAAACCAAGATCAGACCCAGTGGCAGGACTCCTGTGAGCAAGAGATAAAATACAAGCTGATAGAAGGCCCACTGGAGACACCAGGAGAAGGGGAATGATTTGGGAATGAAGCAAGATGATTAAAATCTAGAGAAAGTCCCTGAAAAGCTAGAGCCTGTTTTCAGTACCTTTTATTGGGTCAAAATGGCCTCCTCTAAGTTCTGAAAGGAGTCGAGAAGGTGACTAAGCTAATTTGAAAAGATGAGCCCAAATCAATGATTTTATTTCCAGTTGGTATCTACCAATAATTCTGACTTCTTTTTTGCCACTATGGTGAATTTAGTAAGAGAATGACAAGTGCTTTTCAAAAGATAATTGAACTTAGGCATGGTAAGTAATGAAATGTATATTTTAAAATGGACTTTAGTTTTCAGGAAGGGGAAAAAGTCTCTTCTGAAAGGCCCCTCTGATGTGCCTTTTTACTGCAAAGCAAGGGAGAACAGAGCTGGAGTAAATAAAATAGAGAAGCAAAGGAGTCTGCGAGAGACACGATTAATTCTGCTGGTGCTCACTTTGGTCTCCAGGACCTGTCATAACACCTTGTAAATGAGGCAGAAGGAATCTGAATGGACTTAAACTGATTTCTCACTTGATGGTGATGCTCCTCCCACTGAAAATTTCTCATCTGTCCCTGGGATTCAGAAGAAAACAGGATGAACCAGTTCAGTACAGTATTGCTAAGAAATGTAATGCAAGACTGCCATTGGAATATGCTTAAACAACCTACCCCAACTTCTGAGATTGTGACAGGAGGTGGTTAATTTTGACATTGATGCCTGTTTGTGCATCCTATTTATTCTCAGCGCAGTTTATTCATCTCACTATCTGGGATTCAGAGCTTCTTGTTTAGTTTAATTAGAATTAACCTTTACCAAGTTGATTTATTTGAAAAATGCAGTTAACTAATAGGTAAACAATAAAAATAAAGGGCCAAAACAGCTATGGTTGTGTTGAACAGCAGGGTAATCCTTTTTTTTTTTTTTCTGGATGTACTAAATAGAGTAAATCCTTTTTTTTTTTTTTTTCCTGGACATACTAAATAGAGTAGACGTGTGTGTGTTAGTCACTCAGCCATGTTCTGTCTCTTTGTGACCCCATGGACTATAACTCGCCAGGCTCCTCAGTCCATGGAATTCTCCAGACAAGAATACTGGAGCAGTGGGATGGGGAGGGAGGAGGGAGGGGGGTTCAGGATGGTGGAACACAAGTACACCCATGGCTGATTCATGTCGATGTATGGCAAAAGCCACCACAATATTGTAAAGTATTTAGCCTCCAATTAAATAAATTAAAAAAAAAAAAAAAAATTACTGGACCAGGCTGGCATTTCCTTCTCCAAGGGAGTCTTCCTGACCCAGGGATCAAACCCAGGTCTCCTGCTGTTGCAGGCATTCTTTAGCACTGAGCCACCTGGGTGGTATACTAAATAGAATTGGCTTTATACCAATTCAAATTCAGGACATATGTAAATAAATACAAGTAGAACACAAAATGATTTTATTAAAACACTAAAGGAAGTTTTAGTTATTGTGCAACTCAACAAAATAATTTTTTTTTAATCTTCCTTGCTATGAGTGTTAATGACCAAGTAACTGAGGCTGGGAATTTATATGAGGTAAAAAAATATTTATGAAAAGTCATGATATTTTGCTAGGTGCACACTGACATTTGTTAATTGTTTGATGCGTTTAATTTAGCATTTGAAAATTTATAGGACTGTCTGCAAAAATAGGATTATGGAGGCATCTAAAATACCCCTGTTGTTTCTGTACCACCCTTCAAATACCTGCTCCCTGAAAGCCATTGAGGGTGTGCAAAAAGGCTTCTAATTGATGTCCACCCCTAAGGGGAAGGGTTGGAAAGAGATAATGAGCATTGCACATCATATTGATAGTTTACAGATATTAAATTATTTAATCCACAGAAAAGGAAATCATAGAAAACATATATAATTATCCCAGTTTTAGAGATGCATCTTAGAAAATTTAAGTGATAAAACTATCTAATGATATATAACATTGTCAGTAATATTAATAAGAAAAAATAAACTCACGATTCATTAATCCTGAAACACATGCCGGGTACTGAGGTGAGCATTTTACATATCCTTGATCCTCCCAGGCCCCCTGGAAGTTAGCTACTGTTGTGTGAATTTTGTGGATAAGGAAATGGAAGTACTTCTTCTCACAATGTAATCTGCATACCAATCAAAGATGGATTTTGATAAAATGCAGTTTCTGATTCACTAGGTCAGGATGAGATCTGAAGTTCTGCATTTCTAACAAATCCCAGGTAAACTGATGCTGCTGGTCCATAAACTACACTCAGAGCAACGAGACCTGTGGGATTTAAACAACTTGGTCCTGTATATCAGGTTGATTCTCAGTGGAGCCAAGCTCAAACTGAGTTTAGTCCGGCTCAAAACTCCAAGTCCATATCTCACCTGTGTTCTCGCTCCTGAAGGTCTAGCAGTTTTGACCCAGTGAGGGAAACGATATGCATGAGGATAACTGTGAGACCAGGTACTAATTACTCTACCGTCTCAGACAGGGCAGAGAAGAATTCCATCATTGTCCTTACCACCAAGTGTTTTCCTGGAGAAAGAAGGGTATCAGTGAGATATCTCAACAGGATTAACTAGGGTGATTCCTAGAAAGAGTTGGCATATAAACTAGACCTAGAAGACAAGTGATATATATGTATATATATGATTTACAATATGAGATTATGGATATCAAGCTATTATTTACCTATATTGTGGACTTAATACTCACAACTTAAAAGTTAAGACTTACATTTTATTCAGTGGGAATTTTTAGGACTCCAAGCCTGGTAGATAGCATTTCAAGTAACCCTGAAGTGCTTCTCAGAGAACTACTCTGAAGAGGCAAGCAGAAGAGCCAGGTTATATGGAAGTTTTGCAAAAAAAAAAGGGGGGGGCAGGTAGTCATGACCATGAGTGACCTTGACCCGCAAGGATTAGAGCAGGGCTTGGGTTCCCAGCCAGAGATTGAGGCCGGATTGTAGTGGTGAGAGCAGCAGATCCTAACACTGGACCTGTGGTCATTGACGAGGGCCCTGTCCCTTCGGCTTTGCCGAGAAGAATTTCCACAAAGACAGAAAAGTGTGAAGCAAATAAAGTACTTACTAATAGGAAGAAGAGTACAGTACACATGATTATATTACTGGCCAAAATCTTGGCTTTCTCTGACAACCAAAGCCAAATAAAGAGTGCAGAGTTTGGAGGAAATAGAAAAGTGGCTTTAATTCTCAGCCGGCGAGGACGGGAACACAGTAGGCTCATGCCTCAAGAATTGTGCCCCCTGACCCTCACCATGAGGAGTCTAGGGATTTATATAAGATGAGGCCTCGCAGTCAGGAGTGGGTGATGAGGAATAAAGGTGTTAGGATCTTGATTTCTTCCTCTTTCATTGTTTTAAAGACAGTCATAGGCTGGTGTCAGTAACCCAGTAATTGAGTCAGGCAATTGGGTGGCTCTGCAGCCTTCTTTCTGATACTTAACTACAAGGGGAAGGGTCTTGTAAGGGTAAACACCAGATACAGGCTATATTTAGCATAGAGTCAAAGGAAAGTAGGTGTGAACCTAGTTGCAGTATGGTAAAGAACCCGCCTGCCAATGCAGGAGACATAAGAGACATGGGCTTGATCCCTGGGTCGGGAAGATCCCCTGGAGGAGGAAATGGCAGTCGACTCCAGTATTCTTGCCTGGAGAATCCCATGGACAGAGGAGCCTGGCAGGCTACAATCCATGGGGTCACAAAGAGTCGGACATGACTGAAGTGACTTAGCACACACAATAGCTCCTGCAGCGTTGGGGGCAGAAAAGCAAACTTAGTTACAGACAGGCAGAATTAGGAGCAATTAAAAAAATAAAAACTTTTAAAAAGCAACTAAGACTGTTCAGGCTTGCTCACTGTTTTCCTTATCTTCTTCATTCTCAGAAAAGGGAAAGGAAGAAAAAAAACAAAGCACAGTCCTCTTTTTTTTTTTTTTTTCCTTTTCCCTGCAACAAATAGACACATGGGCAGTTTCAGAGGAAGAGTTCCTGAGTTGAACCCTCATGGTAGTTTATGTCACTTATTTGGGGTATTTCTTCCAGTTTTCCTTTGGCCAATCATTTTGATTTGCCTGGTTCACAGTTCATATTTGGTATATCTCAGGATCCTTCCATGTGTGCGCACGCATCTCTTAGCCAAGATGGATTCTACCACATATGGGTAGAACATCCATTGGCGTTACTCCCCATTTGACCTACAAGGAGCCTTTCTGTGTATGTCTGGTATAGGAGGTCTTCTGACTTCAGAAATGAGAAATGTCTGGGCAGGGCTCGGCCTCTTGAGATAGTTGTCCTGCTATTCCTTTTCTTGGAGAAGTCTATAAGAAATGAATCTCCAATTGCTTTACCCTGGGGGAGCCCATCTATCTCCTGCCACAGTCTAAACATCAAAGTGAAAGTTGCTCAGTCCTGTCCAACTCTTTGCAACCCCATGAACTACACAGTCCATGGAATTCTCCAGGTCAGAATACTGGAGTGGGTAGCCTTTCCCTTCTCCAGAGGATCTTCCCAACCCAAGAATAGAACCCAGGTCTCCATCATTGCAGACAGATTCTTTCCCAGCTGAGCCACAAGGGAAGCCCCTAAACATCAAAAGGTTATTGTATATTAAAGAAAACCAGATATCCCAGGTTAAGGAATTTAGTGTTCTTCTATGTATGGGAAGATGGGATATTCTGGGTTCATTGAAATCATTCCTTTGATAGGCACTTCAGTTATCTTGGCCCAATATCCTGTGTTTTTCTACATCTTGAGCTTCCTTAGAGCTCACTGTAGAGAGTGGCTGCATTGTGATGTCTGCTAGATTATAGGTATTCTTTCCTTCCTGCGTTCCTTAGTGCTCACCAGCTCCCCATCTGTGGAAGCTGCAATTTCTGATGACTGTGACCTCCTTTGTTTACTGCTATGACAGGAAATACTCCATTTCTTTTATCATTTTTTAACTTATATGCAGAGGGAAGAGGGGGCACAGATTCTACACTGTACAAGGCAGGATTGGGATAACTTGCTATTTTGATTGATTTCTAGTTCTATACATCGCAGAATATTTTCACTCCCCTTCTTTTACATGTGGGTTACACTTGGGAGTGCCTTATTGATCTGCTTTCAAGTGGTTTCTTTTTGTATTTGTAAGGATTCTAAAACTAGAGATCTCAAAGCTTTTGACCTTAGGACAATGAGAGCCGTAAATCTAGTCAATTTACAAATGGAATTTATTTGGATTGTTCAATGTTCATATTTTCTGTTTTACTTGAATTACATTACCTTTTATATTTGCCTCTAGATTATTCAACCCACTTTTCTCAAGGTTTTGTAGCAAGTTTAGAAAAGCAGATACTAAACGTCATTTAAAATTATGGAAAGCAAAATATGAATGAGAGAGTCTGAAAGTTTGTGAGATGAAGTTCTGTTTACTTATAGACTTTATTCAGTTGTGTTTTTTAAGAAATATTATTTATTTGGCTGCATCGGGTCTTAGTTGTGACATGTAGGATCTAGTTCCCTTACCAGGGATTGAATCCGAGCCCCCTGCATTGGGAGCACAGGGTTTTAGCCACTGGACCACCAGAGGAGTCCTTACTCAGTTACTTAAAATTCTGTTCATATGCAACAGATTAAAAATTCTTATATAGTGGATACTGAGAAATTTCAAAAATCGGCTTAAAGATTTCTATGATGAAAAAGTCATTACTAATTCATGATGATATACAGCCGTGTTGATACTTTTCAAGAAAGTATTTGAAATCTTCTGATTTTGCTTATAATCTTCTATTTTGCTTATAAATCTGCCTTTTAAGTTATTATTAGTTATTAATCAGTATGCTGCACATCTATTTTAAAAAGAGATAA
Organism: Muntiacus reevesi; assembly: GCF_963930625.1. NCBI lineage: Eukaryota > Metazoa > Chordata > Mammalia > Artiodactyla > Cervidae > Muntiacus > Muntiacus reevesi. Next base: position 116,566,646 of record NC_089250.1, read on the forward strand.
TTGTGAGGATGTACATTAAGAAGAAATAGTCATAGAAATAAATGATACTGGTGGTTATTATTCCCCCAAATTATTTTGATTAATGTTGTATTTAGCCATGGAATTCAAGACCAAGAGGAAAATAAAACCATGTATGTGTTGTGTTTATTGGGCTATTGCAAGAAGGTAAATTTGGTGGTGGGGAGAACCAGTGTTTCTCCTTTTATAACTGAACAGATGGTTTTTGTTCTGTTCTCTGTTTTGTTTATTTTCTGTTAGTGCTCAGGCAGGCCCCCCAGGCAAAGCTGTCCCAACTTAGTGCTCATAAACAGGCTAGATCTTATGATCTTGACACTTTAAGGGATGTTTTCTAAGCAAGAAATGTTTTTATTCACGTATTTCTCTCCTTATATTTCTGGGCACTGCCCGTGAATTGTGCAGTGTAAAACTTCTTTCAACATCATTAACCTGAAGCTTTTTGTACATATCCTCCTCTGCCTACAATGTAAAATAAATCAATAAAACTTTCCATCATTATTCCACATTCAGTATGAAGTGCAAATATGGCTATATCTGTGTTTACGTGTATGAGTGTGCCTGTGTGTGCATGCACCAGAAATGGCATCCCAAATAAATCATTACACAGAAAATTGATCACTGTATTTGTGTTGGTCCCTGGCTATTTTCTCTGAGATTCTCTTTCCCCTCTTTGCTTTTGATTTTGACAAAGGTGACAGTTGAACTGTATCTCAGTAATTTAGTTTTTTACTATTTTTAAAAAAGATAACTGACTCCAAGTATATGTTGTCCATATCTATTGTTGTTATCTAAAGGGATCTGTGTGATCTTTGGCAAAAATAATCTTCCCAGTTTGAGGTCAAGAGATAGTACTGTAACCATGGGAAAGGTCTGATGAACCCTCTCATTGGAAACATATGAAAACATGCCGAGGCATTCACGTTGGGTAATTATTTTCAGAGCAGTTTCCATGGGACTTCATAAAACTATTTCCTTAATGATGAAATATTGACCCTTTCTCCCAGTGAAAACTCTCTTCATTGGCGCTGCCCATCAATCAAGCCCTATAAATCCTCTTACAGTCTCTTTGGAGTCTCTAGATTGTCATCAGCAGCGAAAAGAACACACCCCTCCCCCACTCAGAAAAACTGCCCTTTAGCCGACATTTTATGCCATTTAATTGTTTGCAAGATTCATTATTTGGCAACAGCCCTAGATACTCATTAGAATTAACAAGATTCTACTATAATTTATAGATTATATGTCACTCTTCCCCCTCAGCTGCAAAAGGGCATACATATTTCAAAATCACTTTTGAATCTTGAAATTTAAATGTTTTTCCCCAATGACATCTATTTTAATGCACATGATTTAAAACATGAGCTTTTAATATATTATGTATATAAAAGATAATTTTAAAAGAAGTTAGCGGTTTACATAAATTTTCATGTGACTTTTGCCATTGGGGATATTTCTAGAACTTAGGACACTTAAGAGTGCAGAGTTCTTTGCTTATATGAAAACAGAGGGGAGAATAGCAGAAAGAGCTAGAAAATGTTGATCATAAGACTTGCATTCCAGTGTTCACTTTTATTTCTTATCAGCAGTGTGGCTTTGGACATACTATGCCAACTCTGAAAGTCTTAGCTTTCCCGTCTATGAAATGGGAATGTTGACACCAACTTCAATCTCAACATATTTTTCTTTAGGATTTAAGTATTAATCAATACTTAAGAAAGTTACCTTTTATGCCTTGCATTATATATAGAATTTTGTGACCTCAGGTTTGCCACCCTAAGTTGACTTAAGGGTTTGGATATAGGCAAGAATTAATATGAACCCATTAATGTTTAAAATTGCCTTCTGATATTTGAGATTTTTTTTCCTTTCTTTCTTTCTTTCTAAGTGTATGTCACAGGTAGGGAGAAGGCATTTAAACCTTGGTATAAAAGTAGAAGTCATTGGTCTGAGTGCAGGAAAGGGAGAAGTGTTGGGGCTTTCCAATTTACCAACCCACTTAGGACTGCAAAGTTTACCCTTTCAAGAGGATCTTGTTGGGCCTTCCTGGACAACAGGGGCTGATGGGGTCCTATGCTGCCTCAGAGGAACCCAGTAAGAGGCCTGGCCAGGATGAAGTTGTTCAGGGCTTGGTTGGTGCTAGACACCATCAGGGCCTAATGTAACTTTGACCTAATAACACAGTTTTATTGTTTGGTTTTACAACCAGGGCATCTGAGGCATCGCCTTGCTAAAGTCACACAATGAGAGTAAATATGGAAAGTGAAGTGAAAGTTGCTCAGTTGTGTCTGATTCTTTGTGACTCCATGGTATACAGTCCATGGAATTCTCCAGGCTAGAATACTGGAGTGGGTAGCCTTTCCCTTCTCCAGTGGATCTTCCCAATCCAGGGATCAAATCCAGTCTCCTCCCACATTGCAGGTGGATTCTTTACCAGCTGAGCCACAAGGGAAGCCTAAGAATACTGGAGTGGGTAACCTACCTCTTCTCCAGCAGATCTTCTGGACCCAGAAATTGAACTGGGGTCTCCTGCATTGCAGGTGGATTCTTTACCAATTGAGCTACCAGGGAAGCCAGGTAAATATGGAAGCTACAGTCTAAATCTACACTGTCTTACTCCAGAGCCTACTACCTTAATCCCTATTTTGTGCCCTATTTGTTGGATAGATGGATGAATAGAGGGAGAGAGGGCTGGATGGAGAGCTGGACAGATGAATTATTAAGCAGAAGTGAATGTTCTTACATAAGGGCTTTGTGACTTTTTCTGTATATTTTAGTAGGAAACTAGTGATTTTGAAGGCTAGGATGCTATTTGCTATAGTGAAGTCTAGCAAAATTAATTTTATAGGGTCTTAGCTAATGTATTATAGCAAGCATGGCAATAAGGGAGGGGGGCCAATTTTTACATTCAGTATCATTCCCAAGTGTGTGAGCTCCTTGATGTTCTAATAGGCTCCTCATTTTTCCATCCCTGTCAGCACACAGCAGAGGTTCTGGCACCAAGAGTGTGCTTCATAAAATTTTGCTGTGGATAGTGAATTAAATTTTTCTCTCATCCATCCAACAAATCCTGCTTAAATGTCTGATGCACTGAGTTTGAGGCTGGATCAGTAATGGTAAGTGAGAGAGACAACTCCATCCTTAGGAAACTTAGAACCAAATGTTGAAGTTTTCCAAAGGAGATCATGATGGTATTGTGGGTGAAGATGGAGAGTACTAAGCAAATTGGGCAAGTCCTCAGAAAAATGGTCAAAAGAGGCCTCTCTTGGCAAGGCAGAACTATGACATATGAAGGTGGAACTTGAAGGGTAGGAAGAAATTTGATGGCTGTGTGGACAGCAGGTGTTTTTGGTGGGGAGAGCATCCCAGATATAGAAGTTTGTGCAGAGGCCCTAAGTTTAGTTAGGAACCTGAAGGATGGTCATGGTAGCTGGAACATAGTAAATGAGAGGAAAAGTAGAATAGATATTATTTTAAAGGTATGAGAAAGACTTTTCTGGAGACACTTCCTTAACTTTGATCTCAGCCTTATTGTTTGGAAGAAATATTAAGGGATTTTGCAAATAATTGGAGCCTGTAAAGTTAATTTACAAAACCAGCTTTGAGAATGTTGTTCTCCTGATTTGGATAGATTTTCATGAGCTCAGTTTTCCTAAATTTGTCCAACAATTAGCTATGGAGCATTAAAAATAATTTGTATTGCTCTGTTTCTGATAATATCGGGGTCAACATTAAGGTATGAAGATTGAAGGAGAGCAAGGTGATGCCTGAAGTAATATGTCATTTTGGCCAACCTACCATATCATTAAGGATATTTTAATAGGAGTTTTGGATGAGCTAAATGCTAAATATACCTTAAACTTGTACCTCGCACCTTGCAATTATGTTGTTAAATCATATATTCAAAGTATTACAAGTCTTGGGTAATAAAAGGTGAGGTCAAAACCTTTCTTTTCCTCATTGGGAATACCTCTGTCTTCTGGAAAATTAGAGTACAACAAAGAGAAAATAATTAAATAGCAGCAACAATGATATTACCTCATATCTCTATAGTACATTGCTGCTTTTGGAGTACTTTTGATGTCACTTTATAAACAAGATGAAGAGAGATTGACCCAGAAAAGTTAAAGACATGGCAAAGTGCATGGCAAAGTAGGTCCTCCGTTAATTTCATCTTCGCTTCATTCAGTAACCCGTGAGCTCTACCTCTAGTGCTCAGACAGAATGCTCATCAAAGTGAGAGTGACAGCTTTTAAAGGTTCCACACCTCACTGGATGCCTTGATGCCTTCTGTACTTGGAGTCCTATAGTAACCCTGATGAACAGAGCAAACAGAATTGCCCAATTTGGAGGCAAAACAAGGCTCAGAGAGATAAAGCGGCTCATTCAACATTACGCACCAATTAGAGGGAAGATGGGATACTGTGTGCTCAAAAAAGTCTAACTTGAAGATTTTTTTTTCTTATTAGTATTCTGAGTATGTAAAAATTGTCATCAACTGTGTGAGCTCAGAAATTTGTTGACTTGGCACTTTGATCTATTTTACATTGAAATAGGTACTGTATCTAAGTACTAAAATGGAGCTATTTTCTCCTATGACTTCTCTCTAAGACACAACTATTTTTCATGGATATTTCATTTCCAGAACACAAATGGGGATCTTACTTTCATGACTATTGTTGTCAATTTTTGCATTCAGTATATCTCTATATCCTCTTCCTTTTCCTTGTTTGTGTTCCCCAACAGCCTTCTTTAAAAATCCCCACTGTGTTTTGAGAATCACCACAAGAAACAGTTTGGGGAAAGCAGCTTACATAGTAGCTGGAATCCCTCATTTAGATGTGAAAGGGAAATAGAAGAGAGTAGATAAGACCAGAACCTCACAAATATGAACTATTTCTATATACTTCTAAAAGTCTTAGCCTTTTAATCCCTAGATTTTCTTGAGCGGGAGTTATCTTCTTGGAGTACATGCACCTTGGGGAGGATGCAGAAGTAATCTGCCATAATAGAAGGATGCAGTGATGATGAAATTGTTTTTGAAGCAGATGACCCTGAGTCACACTTTGTCACTTATTAACTTGTGGTTGTGTGAAAGTTAAATAATCTATGTGAAGCAGTTAACTCATCTGTAAAATGGGGAAAATGGTTATGTGCCTTGTGATGCAGGGTTGAGATAACCCATTAACATGCTTTGCTTAGCTCCATGATTGACTTATGTCGACCCTATAGATCTTCCTTGACTTATGATGCAGTTGATAAACCCATCTAAGTTGAAAATACTATAAATCAAAAATTCACTTAATGTACATAATCTACCAAACATCATAGCTTAGCCTAGCCTATCTTAAACTCCTCAGAACATATACATTAGCCTATGGTTGGGCAGAATCATCTAGCAGAAAGCCTATTTTATAATGAAGTGTTGGATATATCATGTAATTTATTGAATACAGTACTGAAAGTAACAAGCAGAATGATTTTATGGATCCTAAAGGGTTGTTTATCCTGGTGACTGAGTGACTGCTGGGAGTTGTGACTACTGCTGTGCCCAACATCACAAGAAAATATGTATTGCATATTGCTAGCCTAGAAAAAGATCAAAACATTCAAGTACAGTTTCTACAGAATGCATATGGCTTTCATATAGTCTTAAAGTCAGAAAATCTTGAGTCAAATCATTGTAATTTGGGGGCCATCTGTAGATACTTATAACTGTTCTCCTATTGTTATAACTGTTATATGTGTATTGAGTGCTCACTGTCTGTTCAGTGATCTGAATGAAGCTGTGGATTCAGTGGAGAACAAGAAAAGCTCCTCAGGAAACTCATGCAATAGTGAGGAAGACAAATTTAAATAGGGAAAAATAACAATGAATTTTGAGAGGCGGGGAAGGAAACAGTGCTATTATAGCGAATAGAGGGCTTCCCAGGTAGCACTAGTGGAAAAGAACCTGCCTGACAACGCAGGAGGTGTGAAAGATGTGGGTTTGATCCCTGGGTTGGGGAGATCCCCTGGAGAAGGTCATGAAAACCCACTCCAGTACTACTGCCTGGAGAATCCCATGGATATAGGAGCTATAGTCTATAGGGTTGCACAGTCCATAGGGTTGCAGTCTGTGGGGTCACGACGGGAAGACTGCATTCCATAGGGACATGACTGAAGCAATTTAGCATGTGTGCATAGAGAATAGAAAGCACAGGTAATTGATCATGGAGAGAATATTTGAGATCAATCCACAAAAGAGTACCAGTCAAATCAGCGAAGATTTTTGGCAAAACTCTTCTAGCCTAGCACATGCAAGGACTTTGAGATATGGCTAAGAACTCACTCTCCCTCAATCTCCATATTAACTGCAATTTTGCTGTGCTATGTACTAACACAGGTTCTGGATTTGTGGCTGTTTATGGTACCAGTTAGTTCCTCCATCCACTAAAAAGTGATGTTCATGTGTTATAGCAACAATTTACATTGGAGGGGATTTAAGTTTTATTGAGGTACAGTTGATAAATGATGAACTACACATATATAATGTTTACAATTTGATGAGTTTGATAGAGGCTCTTTAATCCTTTAAACTTAACAAGAATAAAGAAATCAAAGAAAAGTTTGTAAAGTCTTTACCATTCTCAGAGATATTTTTCCAACAGTGGTGGGATCTTGATTGTTTGATTTAATAGTTCATGCTGCTGCTACTAAGTCGCATCAGTCGTGTCCGACTCTGTGCGACCCCATAGACGGCAGCCCACCAGGCTCCCCTGTTTCTGGGATTCCCCAGACAAGAATACTGGAGTGGGTTGCCATTTCCTTCTCCAATGCATGAAAGTGAAAAGTGAAAGTGAAGTCGCTCAGTAGTGTCCGACTCTCTGCGACCTGATGGACTGCAGCCTACCAGGTTCCTCCACCCACGGGATTTTCCAGGCAAGAGTACTGGAGTGAGTTGCCATTGCCTTCTCCATAACTAGTTCATGAAATAGGTTAATTTAGTGTGAGAGTTCTCTTTTCACCCAATGAGCAATACATTTACATTTTTTAGTACAACAAAGTTATTATATGCTACAAAATTTCATTCATTTCTTGATGAAAATTTTAGAAATATGTTGACTACTCTTATGGAATGTGATAGAAAACTAAATTCAATATTTTATTGATTTATATCTGTGTGGTTTTGTTCAGTGGTATTTGCTAAGCATCTCTTCCTGGAAAGTTTTTGGGACAAATATTTATGTAGAATGATAGAAATAATACAAAAGAAAAAGTCATGCATGTTAGGATTGGTACTCTATATCCAAGGAGGAAAATGCTATTTATAACTAAGAATTCATAGGAAACTTTAAAGATTGGAAAATCTATAAGCTGATGAAATCTTAGTCATGCATATGGTAAAGACACTTTTCCACACATGGAACTTCAATGTTTAAAAATGGAAATAAGTGACTACATATGATATCATCTGCCCAGTTTTTACTGAAACTGATGTATAGTGTATTTGGAGGGAAATAATAGGAAATGGGAAGACTAAGGTGGCACCATGTGATAGGGGACCTTGTATATCGAGAAGAGAAATTTAGGCAATTTTTATGAGTAATAAGAATTCAGTCTAAAAATTGGAAGGCTTATTGTCAGAAAAAAAAATGTTCAGCTTTAATAAGACTGTCTACCAATTACTATAATAACTAGGTCCGAAGTAGAGCATTTCCAAGTTAGATAAGTCCTTTTTTATTTGCACTGAATCACACTTCATTAACTGTATATCAAACACATGACAGGTTTACAATTTATTTAATAGTGGCATATAAGCCTGCAGCAGTTGAAAGAAACCAATGGTGGTTTAGACAATGCTTGTATTTATGTTTTCAAACGTATTTATAAATAATAAATTAGGATTCCATTAAGAATACATAAAAGCATGTTTTGATGGAGGATAAAGGAAAGAAACCAGAGCCTGGATAAATGAAGAGCTGAGCCTATTAGTATATAGTAGTCAACATTCTGTCTTGAAGCATGTGCGTTGAAAATGTGCCCTTGATTTGCGTCAGCTGCTGAGTTTCCTGGATGGATCATTATCAAAGAAAAGATGACCTTCTTCACTGTGTCTTGCTCTAGTTACTATTGCTACGTAACAAATTACTCTAAGACTGAGGGTGTGAAGCAGCCACTGCTGAATTTTGCTCATGGTTTTGGGCCTGCACTTCTGAGAGGCTTGCTCAGGTGGTTGGCAGCTGGTGCCATCAACCAAACACCTGCGTGTGGTATTAGTTTAATCTTAAAATAACCCAACTTCTTATATGGCAATTGGCTTTCCTCAGAGCAAGCATCTTAAAAGAACCAGGGCTAGCTTCATGACTTTCTCTGACCTTGGAATTCACCCAGCATGATTACCTTCACTCTCTGTGGATGGAAGTATTCCTATCCCACCCAGACACAGGAGAAGAGGGAATATAAAGCCTGCTTCCAATTAAGAATAGTGTTAATGAATTTGTGGCCATTTAAAAATCTACCACAGTTCTCATCTTTACCAAACAAAAACCTCTTACATAGAGTAGACTTAGTTTAAATATTTTGCAGTGAAAAGCTACAATTGATTTTTTTGCCAGTGAAATTTCTTTGAAATATAGACTTTCACTAGTTTCTTCATATTTAGTGATAATTAAAATCAGAAATATACCATACTTTATTGACTAGAAGATGCAGTCAATTTTATGACTAGTACTTTGTTAACCACCAAGGGGGAAAACAATCATACAGCTTTTGGAAACTTCATTCCATGGTGCTAATATATACAAAAATATTATTCAAATTAATAAAAAATATTTCTAAGTTTCAGAATTGTATCTATGAATTTTTTATATTGAGGTATACTTCACCTATCATGAAATTGACCCTTAGATTGTACAATTAAATAATTTTAGTATATTCACAAGATTGAACTACCATCAAAACTATTTAATTCTAAACTACTTTGTCACCCTCACCCCCAAAAAAACACACCCATTTGCAGTCACTATTCATTTCCTTCTTCTAGCCCCTAGAAACCAATAATCTACTTTTTATTTCTGTGGATTTGCCTTTTCTGGACATTCCATGTAAATTGATTTGTATAGCATGTAGCCTTTTCTGTCTGGTTTCTTTTGCTTACTAGGATGTTTCAAGGTTCACTCATGCCATAGAATGTATCTATTTATGCTCCTGGTCTTCATCATCAGTTCTTCTATTAGGAAAGAGTCCTCTCTATGTAAGTTTAGAATGCAATAATGGATAAGAGCCAGACACCTAGAGCCAGACATCCTGGAATGTGGTCAAAAGGGCCTTAGGAAACATCACTATGAACAAAGCTAGTGGAGGTGATGGAATTCCAGTTGAGCTATTTCAAATCCTAAAAGATGATGTTGTGAAAGTGCTGCACTCAATATGCCAGCAAATTTGGAAAACTCAGCGGTGGCCACAGGACTGGAAAAGGTCAGTTTTCATTCCAGTCCCAAAGAAAGGCAATGCCAAAGAATGCTCAAACTACCGCAAAATTGCACTCATCTCACACGCTAGTAAAATAATGCTCAAAATTCTCCAAGCCAGGCTTCAATAATACATGAACCATGAAATTCCAGGTGTTCAAGCTGGATTTAGAAAAAGCAGAGGAACCAGAGATGAAATTGCCAGCATCACTGTTCATCAAAAAAGCAAGAGAGTTCCAGAAAATCATCTATTTCTGTTTTATTGACTATGCCAAAGCCTTTGACTGTGTGGATCACAACAAACTGTGGAAAATTCTGAAAGAGATGGGAATACCAGACCACCTGACCTGCCTCTTGAGAAACCTGTATGCAGGTCAGGAAGCAACAGTTAGAACTGGACATGGAACAACAGACTGGTTCCAAATCAGAAAAGGAGTATGTCAAGGCTGTATATTGTCACCCTGCTTATTTAGCTTATATGCAGTGTACATCATGAGAAACGCTGGGCTGGATGAAGCACAAGCTGGAATCAAGAATGACAGGAGAAATATCAATAACTTCAGATATGCAGATGACACCACCCTTATGGCAGAAAGTGAAGAAGAACTAAAGAGCCTCTTGATGAAAGTGAAAGAAGAGAGTAAAAATGTTGGCTTAAAGCTCAACGTTCAGAAAACAAAAATCATGGCATCTGGTCCATCACTTCATAGAAAATAGATGGAGAAACAGTGGAAATGGTGGCAGACTTTATTTTGGGGGGCTCCAAAATCACTGCAGGATGGTGACTGCAGCCATGAAATTAAAAGATGCTTACTCCTTAGAAGAAAAGTTATGACCAACCTGGATAGCATATTAAAAAACAGAGACATTATGTTGCCAACAAAGGTCCGTCTAGTCAAGGCTATTGTTTTTCCAGTAGTCATGTATAGATGTGAGAGTTGGACTATAAAGAAAGCTGAGTGCCGAAGAATTGATGCTTTGAACTGTGGTGGTGGAGAAGACTCTTGAGAGTCTCTTGGACTGCAAGGAGATCCAACCAGTCCATCCTAAAGGAGATCAGTCCTGAATATTCACTGGAAGGACTGATGCTGAAGCTGAAATTCCAATATTTTGGCCACCTGATGCAAAGGGCTGACTCATTCGAAAAGACCCTGATGTTGGGAAAGATTGAAGGCGAGAGGAGAAGGGGATGACAGAGGATGAGATGGTTGGATGGCATCACCGACTCAATGGACATGAGTTTGAGTAAACTCTGGGAGTTGACAATGGACAGGGAAGTCTGGTGTGCTGCAGTCCATGGGGTCTCAAAGAGTCAGACATGACTGAGAGATGGAACTGAACAGAATGAATAAGATAATATGCACATGACTGTACTCACTAGTTGTTCACAAAGCTTAATTCGAGTGGAAAGAAAAGACAGAATTAACCCATGTGGCAAAAATAGAGAAATGAAATACATGGTAGTTTGATCCCACATAGTAGAAAACATTTTATTCTATACATCAATGAAGGGAAGAAGAGAAATGACTGCAAGGTATCCTTTCCTAAAGTGGTACAGGAAACACCAGCATGATATCAGATTTCATGTCAGTGACCATTTTAAAATGTCAATAGTTATGTATTTATGTGTCCTAGAAAAAAAATAGCACATCAAATTTGTGAGTTTATGGTTCAGTTCTTAGAAGTAGGCAAATAAAAATGAGTTACTTTAAACTCAAAGAAAGATATTATATTAATATATAGGGTCAAAATCATAAAGAGAAGAAGGTATTAAATATGGATATATCAGCAAGGGTCCTCCAGAGGAATAGATCCAATAGCTTATGTGTGTGTATTTTTGTGTATGCACAAAGAGATATATTAATATTTTAATAGTTAACTCCTGTGGTATAGGGAGTGGCAAGTCCAAAATCTGAAAACAAGTCAGCAGCCTGGAAACTTAGACAGGATTTCTGTGTTACAATCTCGAGGTAGGATTCCTTCTTTTGGGAAACTTCACTTTATGCTATTAGGACCTTCCACCAATTGGTGGAGACCCACCCACATCTTTAAGAATAAGCTCCTTTATTTAAGTCAACTGATCATAAATGTTGGTTACATTTAAAAGATTTTCACAGCAACATCCAGACTAGCATTTGACTGAACAACTGGGCACTGTAGGCCAGCCAACTTGACATTGTAATTAACCATCACAGTGAGAAATGATTGTAGATCATAGGCAGTTTGGGTTTACAAATGTTGAATTGCATATACTAGTAGGTCATCAGGTGGGGATATTGAGCAGAATGTTAGACATGAAAGCAATTAATAAATAATCAATTGGCCTTCACATATTCACCCATTTATTTATTCAGAAAATCACTTAATTGGGAAATTTTCTTTCATATGGTGGTATGTCCTGTAGTTAATGGAAGAGGTATTTCAAGGATTTTCCTGTTCAGTTCATTTTATGTAGTTCTGTTGTGGCATTGCATTGGAAGCATCTACTATAAAGGTTTGCTAGTGATTACCCTTAATTTGCATTCAGATGAAAGAGAAGAGAAGGAAAAATACACAAGCAGGAGTCTTGTAATTATGGTACACAAAATTATTAGGCAATTTAGAAAATTGTTAGTGGGAAACCGCCCATCATGCATAAAAATAATTTTAATTGTGACATACAGAGTTTAATGTAGGAATGATTGTAGGCAGACCACACTACTATTTTTTTTTTTGCCTTGATTATTCAAGCACATTTGAATTTGTTTTAAAGAAAGTGATATATTTATGAAGTTGAGTGTTTCCAGTCAAGAGAAAACTTGTTTTGGCTCTGTGACAAAGTTCATTTCGCAAGATTTGCTGTGAAGTGTAACATTTTAGAACAAAAAAGAACAATTAATTATGTCCTTTTTCCCTCTTGATTATAACTAAAAAAAAAAAAAAAAAAAAAGATATTTTCCTGCAAACTGAAGTCTATGTGCTGTAGGTGTATTCAGTTAATTTCTGGGCTTATGTCTTTCTTAAATATGGAAATACCTTTAGCTCTCACTTTTGGTGTATGCAGTTGTTAATTCTGATAATTGTCAATATACTGACAAATGTATTCTATTAAAAGATCACAAGCATGTTACCTCCCAGTTTCTCTGTTAGATGGTTTCTTGCAAATTTTAAGCTAGATGCAGTCAACATTTAATCAGGGCACATCTTCCAAGGATTCAAAGAATACTGCATTGACAGGTAAATGTGGTTAATTTGCATAAATCAATCACAAATCGATGTTCAGCAGTATTTTAGGAACTCTTAAACATAGCTTTCATGATAAAGTTCAAGCTCTGCAGTATTGCCTATCTAGTTGACCTGTTTTGGAAGGTCTGTTCTAGCTCAGACCCCCCAGATAGGGAAATGAACTTGAATCCTCTTTGTACCATATGATTCTGCACCATCTTGCATGGCAGAGAGGACCAAGGAAGTATTTCCTCTAATGATAGTCCCAACTAACTATAAGAGCAAGAAATTGCAGCCCATTTGTGTAGGGTGCCAACGTGGGAGGGCTGGCAGAGATGTTAGTTCACATGTAAGTATGAACAAGTTGTCTAGAGAGTGGAGAGAGAGAGGAGAGGGGAGGACTGTCTGGTTTCCCAGAGAAATTGAGTTCAGTTCATGTTGGGTCCAATTCGTAACACACCTGTCCTTTGCTTGACTTGCTTTGATGAGATTCTTTGCTCTCTCTGGGAACATGGAAAGTTCTCTATAATTTAGTCTTGATCTATCTTCTTTGCCTCTCTTACCAGTATTACTTCTAGCCTGCCTTTACCTATCCTATCATGCCACTGGTTTCCCAATGAGTCTTCTTTCAATCCTACCTGTCATTACATATGGGATGATGCCTTTAGTGCAAAGATGATGTAGGGACATCAGATCTAAATTCACTTCCAGACCCTGTGTTTTTTAGGCTTATGCACATTACTACAACGTCAGATTTCTCACATCTGTAGTGGAGAAAATAGTATTTGGAGTTTTCCAGGACTTTCAAATGAGATATTATCCTCATAACCTCCATAATCATGCCCAAAGTTTTGATTGTCAGTGACTTCCATCTTCATTTTTGCTTTTTGAGGCAGATTCCGATTCATCTTTTCTAAAACCAGTTCAGTCATTCCCTGCTTTAGTCTCCAGAGTAATTGATTTTTTCCTCTTAGTTCCATAAAAATCCAATTATAAGTATTTTATACACCGAATTCCCAGGTGGCACTAGTAGTAAAGAATCTGCATGCCAATGCAAGAGGTGTAAGAAATCCCAGTTTGATCCCTGGATCAGGAAGATCCCCTGGAGGAGGGCATGGCAAACCACTCCAGTATTCTTCTCTGGAAAATCCCATGGATGGAGGGGCCTGGTGTGTTACAGTCCGTAGAGTCACAAAGAGTCAGAACAACTGGAGCAACTTAGCATGCACATGCACTGAGTTACATCATGCTCATCTGTTTACAGATTTCTCCAAAATTAAAATACCAGCAGTTTCTTGTTTTCTGAAGGTGTAGGTAAAAGAGATTTATAAAACTGCCCTAGGGTGGAGCTAGTTCAGTCAGAGAGAGATACCCTAATAAAGTGACCGTTGAATGGATTGAGTAGTGGCAGAGGAAGAATAGACATTATCTCAGACAAAGTACATGGAAATACAGGAAAGACATGTGCAAAGAAGGAATGTAGTGAAGATAAATCTCTGAAATAAGGCCACCATGGCTGAGAGGAGGGCTTTCTCTTGAGATTTACTGAACCAAACACACTGAATTGGATACTATAGAGATAAACTAAAGACACTACTGGTGTTTAAAAAGAAGCACAATTAGTTATTTCTTAAACTAGACTATTTTCCAGTTTTAAACTACCCAGAATTTAATGAAATAATCTATTTTGAAAAAGGGAATTCATTGATTTTTTTTTTTTTTAATTATAACTTCAGAAACAACCCAGAGATTCTGAATTTTTCCTCCTAATTTTAAGGCAAGCCAGGCCCTAGGAAGTTAAAGAGAGTGTTTTTGGGTGATTAAAGCAGAGTTTAAACATTCCAGAAGCATCTTTTTTCAAATGTTCAGCCTCATTGTGTTTGGAAAATGCATTTTCTTTGACCACATGCCTAAAATAGGAACTGAGAACCACAAAGCCCACTCCCATTTTTCAGATGTTGATGCATAGGCTGAGAAAAACTAAATAATTTTCTGTCTCTATACAAGTTACAAAAGTCAGTATTCTTTCAGTTAAATAATCTGGTTTTAATTTTTTTCTTCACAAAAAGGCATTAGCATTCAATAAGTTATGATTGGCTTGCTTTGATCATTCCATCATTGTAGAATTAAATGTTTTTAAAGCAGTACAGTTCTTTCATGGAAACACATATATTTTGAAATAATATAGCTTTATCTTGTGTCTATTCAAGAAAAGAGGTACACTTTCATAAAATAAAATGTGGAAATAAGGAATTTCTAAGATAGGACACAGTCATGTAGTTCTACTGTTGGCCCTGATTTTTTTCACTGTATTTTGTGTTATTTTAAGTTTCCTTAAATAATTTTAATATAACCTCTATATGAGAATAGTTTATATGGCAAGTGACAGAAACTCAGCTCAAGCAGACTAAGGTGTTTGCAAGAACTATTGGGCCAGGTTGCTCTTCTGGCAAAGTTTTATCCAGTAACTCAAAAGAAGTCATGGAGGATTCAGTTTCTTTCCACATTTTTCTTCCTTTCTAAACAAATGACTCATAAACCTGTTTCTCCTTTGCCCTTCTCTCCCTGAGCAAGCCAGTGGAGGATTTACCTACTGAAATAGCTAGCTGCAGTTGACCTATGGCCCAGTCATGGTTTCTGACTTGATTTTTGCACTGGTTTTCTGTGCTCTCTTGGGTCAGCTCTTTGCCACCATGTCCTGGAAATAAGAGGAAACAAATCCCAGTGATCCTGTCTTGCTGAATCTGTTGCACAGTTTAAAGCATTCAGTAATACCAGCTGTTCTTAGAACAGAAGTCATAATTAGGAATGCAGTGATTTCACCCTAAACTGTAGTTATACAACACATAACTACATTTTCGTGTTTATCCATTTTTATTTTATACTGTATTTATCTTCAAGGAACAAATGAACCAAGTAAGTTGAATTTAAGATACACAGAACTCAATTTATTTAATGTGTACTTTCTCATCTTTTGGCTGTTAAAGTATCATTTCATCTTATGTAAACTACTTGTGAAAAAAATCATATCCTCTTCAATATGATAGTTTTGCCTGTTTGTTCAAATTCAAATGATTCAAAGTGGTTCAACCACTCTGGAAAACAGTTTGGCAGTTTATTATGCAGTGAAACATACAATTTCCATATGATCTCATGAGCTCACTTCCAGTAAATTAAAGACATTAAGTTTATATTCTTATACTAACCCACACAGTAATATTAATATCAGCACAGTTTCCCAAAACTGGAAAAAACAAAAAATATCCTTCAGTAGATAGATGTATAAAAACTGTACTGCATGCATACAATGAAATGGTATTCAGCAATAAAAAGAAACAAACTATCGCTGTGTACAATCTGAATGAATCTCCAGAGACATTTTTGTAAGTGACAATAGCCAGATTAAATATTTTGTGATTCCAGTTAATGACTTTCTAAAAGTGCAGGGGACAGATCAAAGATTGTTAGAGGTTGGCAGTGCAGGGAGGAGGTTGACAGTGGTTTTTAAAGTGCAGTACGGGGGGGATTCTTGGTAGTGTTGACATTGCTTTGTGAGGGTGCCTACAAGGATCTCTGCACTTAAAAAAATTCATGCAACTGTATGCCAAAAAAGTGAATACTAGTGATTATAAATAAAAAAACAAAAAACAAGCCAAGTTATCAATGAACAAACTATCACTAGTTTTATCACATGCAAATAAATATATAGTAACACTTAGAAAACTCCTATTGGTTAACATTTCCCAAAGCTTGAAAACTAATGTGACAGCATGTTTTCCAGTTAAATGGTGCTTTTGATTTTTATGTAAGACATATGAACCATGGGAGTTGTTTAAAGAAGGAGAAAATCAGTTTAGAGTACTATGTCAGGATAAGCAAATTTCTGCCTGTTAGATGTTACACAGAAGGGAACAGAGAAGGCCATGTGGCAACAATGATATAATCTTTCATGATGTTCAGAGGCTGATGGGACTGACCTAAATGGAATTATTAAAGTCTTTGAATGTGGTTACAAATATAAGACTATTGTGTAAGAGATCTGATCACCTTGAATCAGATTGGATCTGATTTGATCACCTTGGATCACCTTGAACCACTGTTGGATACTGTCCACCTGTAAAAATTGAATTTCCCACGTGCTTCTGTAGTATTTATTCAGCTCTGCTTAGGGTTTTTTCATTCTACGTGATTTTTATTTCTTTTAATGTCCAGAAATAAGGAGATTATTAATGGCAGTGCTGAGCCCTAGTTCTGTGTTCACTTGCTCCTTTAAATTAGAACATGGCCAGTCTATACTAGTCTTCAAGTACCCATGAGTAATGCTTTGTGGCATTAGCGTAACTTTCAGACAGGACCCCTTCTCCCTTTGGAGCACCTTTAAACTTCCTGGAAGAAAGCATGTAGCACAAATTGAGTTACTTATGGGTATGTTATGGCAACTTTTGTCAGTTTAAATTCAAACTTGCAGAGGAAAACATTAATTAAATCATTCCATCAGGCAGTGCCTGCGTTGCTAACCTGAGCACCAGAAAGATTTTCAGCCACATTTGCTTTTGAGGATATAATTACTTACAGGTCATGTATGATTCTTTGACCAAACAACAGTGCTACAGAAGATCTTCAGTTTGGCCTCATCTTTTAATTATGCACGTGCAGTTTCAGTGCACTTATTTAAGCATCATGGAAGTGTTATTTGTTCAATCAGCAAATGTTTACTTTTGCCTGTCCTAAATCAGACATAACTTAGTATATTCAAAGATGCTTTGTGTGTCTGTTTTGGAAAGGGGATAGGAAAAGATAAAGAAAATAAAAGAGAAATGTTGATATAAATGTGTTTGCTAAGATCTGGATTAAGCAAACTTAAACAGGATTGCTCCCAGGGTGAAGTGAAGGCTGAGAACTTGTAACATACATGTGCTAAGACCTTGTAAGGATGAAATCTGATGTGTGGTAGTTTCTAAACCTATCTCAGAAGCGATTCTTAATTTTCCAAGACAACTTTATAGTCCTAGTGTTCTGCTCTACACAGTTTATAAAATGCTGGCTTGGATGATCACAAAAAATCATCTTTCATGTCTTACCTATTTAGTATTGATTATTATAATCACCCATGTTGCATATTACCTTAGATCTAGAGAAACTGCAATCTGTGACTGCAGTGCTATCTGCTAAACTGCTGTAACATACAGCATTTGTTTTCAAATTGGAATAGCATAGCCAGTGGTAATCTCCAGAGAATGTTGGAGTTCTGGAAATAGTAAAGATACCGATTTGTTTTAATTTTTGGAAGAGCTAGATAATGAAGGCAGCTTTGCTAAGTTGTAAATTATTTTCTATGCTTGGGTAAAAATTGTCAATTAAAAATGGCAGATTTGCAGCCAGAATTTGGTGAGAATGGTGTGTGCACTGCATAAATATGTTCTCTGCCCTAACTAAGCTGGATATATGAATCATATAAATTATATATGGATTTTTTAGTAGTCTGAGGAGAAACCTTCAATGTAAATATGTAAATATAGGCTTCTTTCTGTAAATACAATTTTCTTTCTGTTAATTATCCCATGTGTTTGGGATGTATTTAGTGTTAGATATATAGTAGTTGCTCTTCGAGTGAGTTTTCAATTCCAGATAAAGACTGTGC
This sequence comes from Muntiacus reevesi, assembly GCF_963930625.1. NCBI lineage: Eukaryota > Metazoa > Chordata > Mammalia > Artiodactyla > Cervidae > Muntiacus > Muntiacus reevesi. The sequence continues at coordinate 116,584,958 of NC_089250.1, forward strand.
ATATCATTAGAACTGTGTTCAAGGAAAATAAATCACAATCAACTGAATGTTGGTCTTTTCTAGGGGCTAGTGACATGTGGAACAGTAATTCTCTCGTGATTCTGGGCAATGGCAGTAGACTGCAGCTCCCAGCAAGCTATGTGATCACGAGTAAACACTCAATACATTTACAACCATCTGTATTTCACATTCAGTACAATATTCAATAAATTGCATGAGGGGTTCAACATTGCTTTATAAACTAGGATTTGTGTTAGGTGATTTTGCTCAGCTGTGGACAAGTGTAAATGTTCTGAGAAGGTTTAAGGTGGGGTATGCTGAGCTATGATGTTCAGTTAAGTGAGGTGCATTAAATGCATCCTTGACATTGGATATTTTCCACTTAAGATGGTTTAGCAATGGATTTGTGACAAGATAACCCCACCATAAGTCAGAGAATCTGTATTTTTATCGAAAATGAATTTAGAATACATAACTAGTTGTATATTCATGCATTTGTGGTATCCTTGGCTCATTCTGGAAGGAGTTAAAACCTAATTGATCGTTTAATTGAGATTGAACATAAAATGAATATTTAATTTGTTTTCAGTTTGACCAAAGTGTCAGTTTTTCCTGAATCTTACTTGTGGGGGGAAAACACACGCAGAAACATGCATACACATACACAAAGAGTAACTGTGTTCTGGGAGATTCATGACATTGTGGTGGCACTTATTTTTAGTCTATTTTTAAAGAGCGTTATAGAGATGCAATTCACATGCCATTAAATTCATCTTTTTAAAGTGGACAATTCAGAGGTTTATATTATACTCACCCATACAGAGTTGTACAGCCGTCAACAGTATCTAATTTCAAAATTTTAGCCTTTTGTGTCTGGTTTCTTTGAGTTAATGTAATGTTCTTGTTTCATCCCTGTTGTGGCATGAGTTAATACTACTTGACATCTTATAATTGAGCAACATTCCATTATGTTAGGCATACTAAAATTTGTTTATTTATCAATTGATTGACATTTGCAGTGTGCCTACTTCTGGGTTGTTATAAATAATGCTTCTATGAACATTTGGGTACCAGTCTTTGTAGGGCATATGTTTTCAGTATATAGGGAATATACCTAAAAATGGAATTTCTGGTACATATGGTAATTCTGTTTACTATTTTAAAGAACTGCCAAATTGCTTTTCAAAGTGGATGTATAATTTTAGAAACCAACCAGCAAAATGTAAGAGGGTCAATTTCTGTTGATGCTACTTTCTGCATTCGTACCACTCTCTCCTTCCCCCACTGTGTCACAGGTCTGTTTCCTACATCTGCGTCTCATTCCTTCCCTGCAAATAGGCTCATCAGTACCATTTTTCTAGATTCCATATATATGCATTAGTATGCAATGTTCGTTTCCTCATCCCGACTGACTTCACTTTGTTTAACTTTACGTTCATTCACACCACTAGACTCAAATTCATTCTTTTTATGACAGTAATATTCCATTGTATAAATGTACCACATCTTTTTTTATCCATTCATCTGTTGATGGATATCTAGGTTGCTTCTATGTCCTGGCTGTTATAAATAGTGCTGCAGTGAACATTGGGATACATATGTCTTTTAAAATTGTGATTTTATCAGGGTATATGCCCAGTAGTAGGATTGCTGGGTTGTATGGTAGATTTATTACTAATTTTTTTAAGTAGTCTTCATACTATTCTCCATAGGGGCTGTTTAAATTTACACTCCCCCACCAGTAGTATAAAAAGTTTCCCTTTTTTACACGTCCTCTCCAGAATTTATTGTTTGTGGCTTTTTTGCTGATGGTGTTTCTGACTGGTGTGAGGTGATACCTCATTGTAGCTTCAATTTGCATTCCTCTAATAATTAGTAATGTTGAGCATATTTTCAAGTGTTTATTGGCTATTTGTTTATCTTCTTTGGAGAAATGTTTGTTTAGGTGTTCTGCCCATTTTTTGAATTGGCTGTTTATTTTTCTGATACTGAGCTGTATGAGCAGCTTATGTATTTTGGAGATTAATCCTTTGTCAACTTCATTTGAAATTATTTTCTCTCATTCTGAGAGTTGTCCTTTAATTGTGTCTACTGTTTCCTTTGCTCTGTAAAATCTTTTATTTAGGTCCCATATTTTATATTGTTCAAGAATAATTATTAATTTTATTCATTACATATTGGTTGCTTTCATTCAATACGTTTGCTTAATTCTGGCTTTAGATTTTATGAAGTTGAATCAACCTTGGTACTTGGAGTAAGATCTGTTTTATCATGGCGTTTTATTCTTTTAGTACAGTATTGGATTGACTTTAGGTATTTTATTTTGAATTTGGTGTTTATGTCTACATGTGATTGATATGTAGGTTTTTTGTATTATGTTTATTAGTTTTGGATGTGATAAATTCATTTTTGTTTCATAAAGTAAGTTTCACAACTTTGCATATTATTCAGTTGTTTAATATTTTAATTATATAAATAGACTTAATCTCTTATGAGCTTCTCTGGTGTCTCAGTGGGGTAGACAGTCCACCTGCCAATGCAGGAGACATGGGTTCAGTCTCTGGGTCAGGAAGATCCCCTGGAGAAGGAAATGGCAACCAGCTCCAGTATTGTTACCTGGGAAATGCCATGAACAGAGAAGCCTGGCGAGCTACAGTCATGGGGTTGCAAGAGTCAGACAGAACTCAGCAACTAAACAGCACCAACAATCTCTTATATTAAGGTTAGTAGAATGCATCTGGAAATGCTTTTGAGTCTTGAACCACTTTATAGTGGCAGACTATTTTAATCATATTCCTCCTCTTTTCTGTGATCACTGGGCTCTTCAAGTTCTCTACCTTTTATCAGTTCATTTGGGGACATTATAATCTGTTGAGAATCATCATCTTCCTCTACATTTTCCAAACTTATTCTACCAAATTTGCCCATATATTTGTCTGTAATTTTTGTAAGTATCTTCTCTATACATCTTTTTTATATTTATTTTAACACACATAATGTACATTTTTGCTTCCTTCATTAAAAAAAAAATCATTCTGTCTAAGAGTTTACCTGTTTTGTTATTTTCTCAAAAATTACCCTTTCAGTTATATTTTGTGCTCTAACCTTGACTTTTTGTTTAATTGATTTTCACATCCTTAATTATCCTTTCTGTTCTATTGCATTTTGTTTTAATGCCTTCTGTGTCTCAGAGGTTTTAGAGTGAAGCATGTTCATTAAAATAATTGGGGTTTAGAGGCAATGATGTGTGACCAATACCTAGATCTGTAATCTTGCTCAAAACTAACTTTATAGAACTCTTGTGGAGGTGCTACCTTTTTCCTCAATGCTTGAGACAGCTTTGAACCAGTGGAATCCACTTGACTTAATCCAAGTGACTGTAAGAATAAAGTTCCCTTGGCAAATGGTTCCAATTATTCCATCTGCAGTTACAGAATTAATGTCCTCAACACTTAGCACAAGAGATCATATATTAGCTTGCAATAAGCAATTGGGTTTTCCATATTGTCTCACTCTAATTATTTAAGCCTCTGTTGCAAATGTATTTTAAATTTCAAGCATGATTAAAATGGCATTTTTATTGTTTACTGCGGTCATTGCTGACTATAGTAAATTGCTTGCTGATTCAGCTTAAATATAGAAAATGCACACATATTCTGGATTTCTTCCTGGAAAGGAATGTGACTTCAGATAGTATAAATGCAGAACAAATCCCTGTAGATTTAGAAATTTGTGAATTTCCTTAAGCACAGCAGATTAGCAGTTAATCTTTCTTCCTTTTAAACCTGGAGCAGTTTTGTAGACTCTCAGAGTGATTTTTATTTGGACACTTGTTATTTTGCTGGAGTACAAGAATTACAGACCACAAAAAGAATGTTTGACATGGCTTTAAGGACAGGACTAGATGAGAACTTTAAAAAACAAACAAAAAAATAGGTTAATTCATGTCGATGTATGGCAAAAACCATCACCATATTGTGAAGTAATTATCCTTCGATTCAAATAAATTAATTATAAAACAAAAGAATACATTATATAAAGTTTATTTTATGGAAGTATGAATTCTATGTACACAGCTAGTATTCAGATGAAAACAATAAGCCATTGATATACATGGAAAGGTTTTCAGAGAAAATGGTGTTGGGAGCAGATTCCTGTCAAGGTACCTGTGGTTGAAGGAGAATGATTCAATGGTCAGCTGGACTGCAGTAGAAACAACACTGGTTTGGGTGTCAAATCTCGGCCCTACTATTTCGTATTTCTGTGAACCTGATAGTTACTTAATTATTGAACATCCATTTCCATGGGTATAAAATATTTTATAGATGTCAGGGGACAGTTTATTGACTCATGATTCTGCAGTGAAACAGAGTGTCCTGTTACTATGGAATTTGGAGAAGGAACCTGCAAGTCTTTATCAAGAAGAGATAATTTTGTTGAAATGGAAACATTACCCAAAATGATCTACATTTTTAATACACTTCCCATCAAAAGCTCAATTTAATTCTTTATAGAAATGGAAAAAAAAAATCTAAAATTCACATGGAAAATTCACAAAAGGCCATTAAGAGTCAAAGCTAATTTGAGCAAGAAGAACCTACTAGAGCCATCATACTTTCTGATTTCAAAGTAGTGTGGTATTAAAAAAAAAAAAAAAATACAGGGAAAAAGCCTTGATGTGGGTCTTCGCAATGGTTTTTCACATATGACACAAAAGCAAAAAAAAAATATATAGACAAGTATGTTCACATCAAACAAAGCTTCTGCACAGCAGAAGAAATGATTAACAGCATGGTAAGGCAATCTGTAGAATGAGAAAAAAATTGCAAAAATTGTGTCTGCTAAGGGGTTAATATCCAAATATATAAGGAATTCACACAACACAATAGCAAGAAAACAAAAATGACTTGAAAAGACAAAGAAATGGTCAAGAGGTATATGGAAAGATGCTCAGCATCACTAGTCATTCAGTTCAGTTCAGTTCAGTTGCTCAGTTGTGTCCAACTCTTTGCGACCCCATGAATCTCAGCATGCCAGACCTCCCTGTCCATCACTAACTCCTGGAGTCTACTCAAACCCATGTATATCAAGTCAGTGATGCCATCCAGCCATCTCGTCCTCTGTCATCCCCTTCTCCTCCTGCCCCCAATCCCTCCCAGCATCAAGGTCTTTTCCAATGTGTCAACTCTTTGCATGAGGTGGCCAAAGTACTGGAGTTTCAGCTTCAGCATCAGTCCTTCCAATGAACACCCAGGACTCATCTTTAAGATGGACTGGTTGGATCTCCTTGCAGTCTAAGGAACTCTCAAGAGTCTTCTCCAATACAACAGTTCAATAGCATCAATTTTTCAGCACTCAGCTTTCTTCACAGTCCAAGTCTCACATCCATACATGACCACTGGAAAAACCATAGCCTTGACTAGATGAACTTTTGTTGGCAAAGTAATGTCTCTACTTTTCAATATGCTGTCTAGGTTGGTCATAACTTTCCTTCCAAGGAGTAAGCATCTTTTAATTTCATGGCTGCAATCACCATCTGCAGTGATTTGGGAGCCCGAAAAAATAAAGTCTGACACTGTTTCCACTGCTTCCCCATCTATTTCCCATGAAGTGATTGGACCAGATGCCATGATTTTAGTTTTCTAAATGTTAAGCTTTAAGCCAACTTTTTCACTCTCCTCTTTCACTTTCATCAAGAGACTTTTTAGTTAATCTTCACTGTCTGCCATAAGGATAGTGTCATCTGCGTATCTGAGGTTACTGATATTTCTTCCGGCAATCTCGATTCCAGCCTGTGTTTCTTCCAGCCTAGCGTTTCTCATGTTGTACTCTGCATATAAGTTAAATAAGCAGGGTGACAATATACAGCCTTGACGTACTCATTTTCCTATTTGGAACCAGTCTGCTGTTCCACGTCCAGTTCTAACTCTTGCTTCTTGACCTACATACAGGTTTTTCGAGAGGCATGTCAGGTGGTCTGGTATTCCCATCTCTTTCAGAATTTTCCACAGTTTATTGTGATCCACACAGTCAAAGGCTTTGGCGTAGTCAATAAAGCAGAAATAGATGTTTTTCTGGAACGCTATTGCTTTTTCGATGATCCAGCGGATGTTGGCAATTTGATCTCTGGTTCCTCTGCCTTTTCTAAAACCAGCTTGAACATCTGGAAGTTCACGGTTCACGTATTGCTGAAGCCTGGCTTGGAGAATTTTGCGTATTACTTTGCTAGCGTGTGAGATGAGTGCAATTGTGCAGTAGTTTGAGCATTCTTTGGCCTTGTCTTTCTTAGGGATTGTAATGAAAACTGACCTTTTCCAGTCCTGTGGCCACTGCTGAGTTTTCCAAATTTGCTGGCATATTGAGTACAGCACTTTCACAGCCTCATCTTTCAGGATTTGAAATAGCGCAACTGGAATTCCATCACCTCCACTAGCTTTGTTCATAATGATGCTTCCTAAGGCCCACTTGACTTCACATTCCAGGATGTCTGGCTCTAGGTGAGGGTGAGTGATCACACCATCATGATTATCTGGGTCATGAAGATCTTTTTTGTAGAGTTCTGTGCATTCTTTCCACCTCTTTTTAATATCTTCTGTTTCTGTTAGGTCCATACCATTTCTGTCCTTTATAGAACCCATCTTTACGTGAAATGTTCCCTTGATATCTCTAATTTTCTTGACGAGATCTCTGGTCTTTCCCATTCTATTGTTTTCCTCTATTTCTTTGCATTGATTGCTGAGGAAGACTTTCTTATCTCTCCTGGCTATTCTTTGGAACTCTGCATTCAAATGGGAATATTTTTCCTTTTCTCCTTTGCTCTTCACTTCTCTTCACAGCTATTTGTAAGGCCTCTTCAGACAACCATTTTTCCTTTTTGCATTTCTTTTCCATGGGGATAGTCTTGATCCCTGTCTCCAATGTCACAAATCTCCATCCATAGTTCATCAGGCTCTCTGTCAGATCTAGTCCCTTAAATCTGTCTCTCACTTCCACTGTATAATCATAAGGGATTTGATTTACATCATACCTGAATGATCTAGTGGTTTTCCCTACTTTCTTCAGTTTAAGTCTGAATATGACAATAAGGAGTTCATGATCTGAGCCACAGTCAGCTCCCGGTCTTGTTTTTTTTTTTTTTTTTTTGCTGACTGTATAGAGCTTCTCCATCTTTGGCTGCAAAGAATATAATCAGTCTAATTTTGGGGTTGACCATCTGGTGATTTCCACGTGTAGAATCTTCTCTTGTGTTGTTGGAGTAGGGTGTTTGCTATGACCAGTGTGTTCTCTTGGCAAAACTCTATTAGCCTTTGCCCTGCTTCATTCTGTACTCCAAGGCCAAATTTGCCTGTTATTCCAGGTGTTTCTTGACTTCCTACTTTTGCATTCCAGTCCCCTATAATGAAGAGGACGTCTTTTTGGGTGTTAGTTCTAAAAGGTCTTGTAGGTCTTCATAGAATTTTTCAACTTCGGCTTCTTCAGCGTTACTGGTTGTGACATAGGCTTGGATTACCGTGATATTGAATGGTTTATCTTGGAAATGAACAGAGATCATTCTGTCATTTTTTTCCCATTTATTTTTATTAGTTGGAGGCTAATTACTTAACAATATTGTAGTGGTTTTTGTCATTTTTGAGATTGCATCCAACTACTGCATTTCAGACTCTTTTGTTGACTATGATGGCTACTCCATTTCTTCTAAGGGATTCCTGCCCACAGTAGTAGATATAATGGTCATCTGAGTTAAATTCACCCATTCCAGTCCATTTTAGTTCGCTGATTCCTAGAATGTCGACATTCACTCTTGCCATCTCCTGTTTGACCACTTCCAATTTGCCTTGATTCATGGACCTAACATTCCAGTTTCCTATGCAATATTGCTCTTTACAGCATTGGACCTTGCTTCTATCACCACTCCCATCCACAACTGGGTATTGTTTTTGCTTTGGCTCCATCCCTTTATTCTTTCTGGAGTTATTTCTCCACTGATCTCCAGTAGCATATTGGGCACCTACCAACCTGAGGAGTTCCTCTTTCAGTATCCTATCATTTTGCCTTCTCATGCTGTTCATGGGGTTCCCAAGGCAAGAATACTGAAGTGGTTTGCCATTCCCTTCTCCAGTGGACCACATTCTGTCAGACCTCTCCTCCATGACCCCACCGTCTTGGGCGGCCTCATACGGCATCCTTAGCTTCATTGAGTTAGACAAGACTGTGGTCCTGTGATCAGATTGGCTAGTTTTCTGTGACTATGGTTTTAGTGTGTCTGCCCTCTGATGCCCTCTTACAACACCTACCATCCCACTTGGGTTTCTCTTACCTTGGACATGGGGTATCTCTTCATGGCTGCTCCAGCAAAGCGCAGCCGCTGCTCCTTACCGTGGATGAGGGGTATCTTCTCACAGCCGCCCCTCCTGACCTTGAACGTGGAGTAGCTCCTCTCAGCCACTGCCCCCGACCTTGGGTGTGGGGTAGTTCCTCTCTGCCGCCTCCCCTGACCTCGGAAGTGGGGAAGCTCCTCTGGGCCGCTCCTGTGCTGTCACAGCCTGGCGCTCTGGGAAATGCAAATCAAAACCATAATGAGAGGTCACCTCCCACATCAGAATGACTGTTCTCAGTAGTATGAAAGACAAGTGTTGCTGACTATGTGGAGAAAAGGGAATCCTTGTACACTGTTGGTGAGAATATAAATTTGTATAGCCTTTATGGAAAGCAGGATAGAATATCTTCAAAAATTATTAATAGAACTATCATATGATCTAGCAATGCCACTCCTGTGTATATATCCAAAAAAATTGTAAACAGGACCTTGAAGTGACATCTTCACTCTTGTTCATAATAGTACTATTCACAATGGCTAAAATATGGAAGCATCCTAAATGCTGTTAGTTAGAAAATGAATAAAGGACACACATATGCATATAATTAAATATTATTCATCCTTATCAAAGAAGAAAATTCTGATATTTGTGATATCATAGATAAATATGGAGGGCATTATGCTAAGCGAAATAAACCAGACATAGTAACTGCATGCTTTCACTTCTATGTGGAATCTTAAACAGACTCATAAAGCAGCAGTAGAATAGTGGTTGCCAGTGACTGAGGGTTTGGGGAAAACAGGGTCATGAGGTACAAAGTTTCAGTTATGCAAGATGAATTAGTTCTGGAGATCTAATGTACAATTATATGACTATAGTTAACAATACTGAGTTGTATACTTGGAATCTGATAAAAGCAAAGATGTTAGGTGTTTGCCTCATGAAAAAGGAGATAACTGTGTGAGGTAATTGATATGCTAGTCAGTTTAATTATTGTGATTATTTCACCAAACATATGTATACTGAAATATCAGTTGTACAACTTAAATATAACTTTTATTTGCCAATTACATCTAAGTAAAATAGGAGAGAGGAAAAGCATAAAATTCTTTATTTTGTGATTCAAGAAGTATTTAAACATAAAAATAGCTGATTTCTTTTTAAAATAATAAAAATCATTAATAGTGCAGTTAAAAAAGAATAATTAAATTTAATTCTAGATGGGGGAAACCAAATGTGATATTTTCATAACAGAAGAAAATTAGGAAAGGAATTAACTTACATTGGTAATTCTCAGAAAAAGGAAAGCCTTCAGCATTTTGTGAGGATGGCATACAGACTATAGTCAGGATTGGTTACACACCCCAGTGAAACTGTTCTACTAACTTTAGAGGATATTCACAGATTTTATTCATAGATGCCTGGCATAAGAGTAGAGTTCCTGTCCTTAAAGTATTCTTCTCTTTCCTGGCTGGAGAATTTAGCTCTAATACTTCTTATCCTGGGCTTCCCTGGTGGCTTAGATAGTGAAGAACCTGCCTGCAATACACGAAACCCAGGACCAGTTCCTGGGTTGGGAAGATCCCCTGGAGAATGGAATGGCAGCCCACTCTAATATTGTTGCCTGGAGAATTCCATGGACAGAGGAGCCTGATGGGCTACAGTCCACGGGGTTGCGAAGAGTCGGACATCACTGAAGCACTAACACTTTCACACTTCACCTCTTATCCTGGGATAGCTGTTATCTTGTAGAAAAATCATTCTATTTTTTGTGCCTCTGTTTCCACATTTGTAACAGCATGGTAATGACACCTCCTTGTTAGTCAAAGTGGGAATGATATGAGACCATGTGTTTGCTTTCTCTAACATGCTACCAGCTTTAGTGTGAGGTTGATGCGTGTGAGTCACCTTTCTTTACTTGTTATGTTTCCCTCCAGCATTCACTCAGCAAATACTGTCACTGACTCATTGATAGAGACATAGAGATGGTGCTAAGTGCTACAAAGAGCCTTAGTTTCAGAATTACAGAGTTTACAGGTGAGGTAGACATGAATCCAACTGTCCTGTGAATAAATATAATTACAACTGTAATCTGAGCTATTAAGAACTGATAGAAGATGTTATGGCCTGGTTGAGGCTCTAAAGATACCTTTAAGAAGAAATTGCACTTAACAGATTGCAAATGTCAGTAAGTATTAACTTGGCAAAGGATGGGTACAGAGTAGAAAGATTCCCAGGTAGGGACAATAGAAGAGGTATCATGGTAAATTTGAGTTACTGAGGAACCCCAGAGTGGCTGGAGTTCACAGAATAATTGGGAGCATGGTGCAGCCCAATCTTTAGTCTCTTTGGTTTTACTTTATTTTCAAAGCTTATTGTTGCCTGTTGAAAAAAAAATTATCAAAATCTTCAGATTATGAGGTTCAATAGGCAGAAGTCATCATATCAGAAACAGAGAGTAAAAGCCTCAGCAAGTATCAAAGATTTCATTTCTTTTTGAATTTCCTATGAAATCAGACATGCCTAGGAGGGATGTGCATAGAAGTTGCTTTGAAGCATCGTTTAACAGGGCTTGTTTTTGCCAGCTAGATTTTGGTGTTGTAGGCTGAACCAAAAATTGATGTAAATTAGGCTTAATGTAGGGCTTCCCTGGTGGCCCAGACGGTAAAGAATCTGCCTGCAATGCAAGAGACTTGGGCTTGATCCCTGGGTCGGGAAGATCCCCTGGAGGAGGGCATGGCAATCTACTCCAGTGTTCTTGCCTGGAGAGTTCCAGTGGACAGAGGAGCCTGGCGGGCTACAGTCCATGGTGTTGCCAAGGATCGGACATGACTGAGTGGCTAAGCACAGCCGGCACAGGTCTTTCTTCACATGGAGACAAGTCACTAGAATAAGAAACCACCTGTGGAGTTTTCAGTAGATAATGTTGAAATATCTTTGATTTTTGCATATCTCCTTGGCATTTACATTTGAATATGATTATTAGGAAAATAAGGGTATATATCACAGGGTGAGCCTCAAACCCTATATTTATAAATCTGAGAGAAGAGAAGGAGGAGGGGCTGGGGAGGGGGCAGAAAGAGAGAAGAACTCACCCTGGATAGGTGATGTTAGGATTCAGTGGGTGCTTTTGGGTTTTCCCTCCTCTATGATACCCCACTTGACATATCACTATTACAAGTGATGAAGTGATGAATAACTCAGAGTGAAGCTACCGGCCTGGGTAAATTGAGTTTTCATTCATGTAATAAATATTTATTGGATAGTTATATTGTTCTGGATGTTTAAAAAAAATACATTCTATCTCCTACTTTTAAGTAGTTCATAATCCATTGAAATACTAGACAGACACACACACACAATTAAATTGTGTTGCTTACCAGTTTTTGAGAACACACAGTGCCATGTACTCTGGTTAGTGACTTATACCCATGACCTCATCAATCCTTTTAACAACTGTACTTTAGATAGGATCACTAGGATTTCATGATCTTTAGTAACTTAGTCAAGACTTCACAGTTTATAAATAGCAAGCCTAGGATTAAACCTAGATTTCTCTTCTCTTACAGCTCATGTTCTTAACACCGCTGCATATTGTTTCAAAAGAATAATTAATATAAGCACCTGCAGAGATGGAAGGGAACATCTGGGAAGGATTATGTGAGTCTGATTAGAAGAACTAAATAGGCTTTAGGAAGGAGTGATGTCTGAACTCTGGCTCACTCTTCTTGACCTGAGCCAATTGTCTTCGCAACTCTGGATGGCCACAATGATGTTAAACATATAGACTCCATCTGTGGTGGTTTCATTATCAAGGAATGCAAGTGAATCAGTCATCTTTGGAAACTAATAAGGGATACACTTATTATCTTAAAAACTGATAAAAGGAAAAATTCAAGCATCAAGGTAACTTTTCTTGTATGAAAGTATTCTACCTCATAAATGAAAGAAGAAATAATAAACACCATCTTGCCACTCCCCAATAAATTAAAACGTACATCCCCTCAAAAAGCTATTCTGATATGATTGAGTAAGAAATTTAGGGAAATTAATGAGCTACAACCTGGGGGATGAAATATTTGACAAACAACAAACATATAATTTTAACTTGTGATTAGTAGTGCAAAGAAGACACTCTGATAGGAAATAATATGGTGTGGGTGGTGGTGGAGGGAAAGGAAGAGTCTTCTCCGTTTCAGCATAGGATGTGCTGGAAAGGCCTTTCTGATCAAAATGAACCAATGAGAAGTCACTGTCCATGGCAAGAGCTACTGAAAAAGTTTCCAAGGCAGAAGGAAAGACAAAGTGTATAAACCTCAGGGCATGTTCAGAACATGGAAGCAGAAAAATTGGAAACATACTGTAAAAAACAAAATAGAGTTGGAAGATTGCCTCTGTGTTTGTGTATCTTAGTCCCTTTTCCTTCAGAGATTTAAAATGAAGAGGGGTACAAGTCAAATTCTTCACTGATGTTATGATTGGAACCTTTGTAAAATTGCTTAATGCAAAACTAACAAAGATGAATTTGCATAAGCAGTGACCTGAATGCATGTAACATGTGAAATAACAAATGCTATGTAGGATGGTTAAATATTTAAGAAGAATAAAGGATCTAATTTAGTTTCAAAATGCTACAGGGGCAGCTGAGAAAGTGAAAGTAAGTATTTCTGACTCTTTGCAACCCCATGGACTGTAGCCTACCAGGCTCCTCTGTCCACGGAATTCTCCAGGCAAGAATATTGGAGTGGGTTGCCATTCTTTTCTCCAGGGAATCTTCCCAACCCAGCGGTCGAACCTGACCCAGAGATTGAATCTGAGTCTCCTGCATTGCAGCAGTTTCTTTTCCATCCGAGCCACCAAAGAAGCCCCTAATTAGTGTATCTGCTGTGTGCTATGCTTAGTTCTAAATCTTGTCTCACTCTTTGCGATCCCATGGACTGTAGATGGCCAGGCTCCTCTGTCCCTGGGAATTCTCCAGGCAAGAGTACTGGTGTGGGTTGCCATGCCTTCCTCCAGAGAATTTTCCCAACCCAGGGATCAAACCCAGGTCTCCCACTTCGCAGGTGGATTCTTTACCATCTGAGTCACTTAGGGAAGCCCAATTATTGTATCTGTCTCACTCCAAAAAAACAGCATGCTTCAAAGGTTTGATTTCCCTCTTTTCTTAAGCAAGGTCTTCATACAAGCTGTCCTTTGCCATCCTACACATTCTCCCAGAGTTACATGGTCAATTCCCCCTATTTGAACTGCCTTGGCAGATGACTTCCAAACTGTATTATGCCTTCTAGATACACATGAGGCTGTCAACCAGGAGTGGCCAATGCAAGTGACTTAAAGTACCTAAATATTTGAAGGAAGCAGTAGGAAATCATGGTATTATATGTGTATACATCACTTAAAGGTATTCCCAGTTATCTAGTTTACTTATCTTTTTCCCCGCCCTGTGCTGATCAAATAAGACATAGTTTTGAGCTTTACTTGACAGCAGGATGTTAAGATCCATTAAAAGAGAGGTGTAATGAGCATGCCTTTTTAGAGATCTTACTGCATCTGAAATAAAAGTATTTATCACATTAAATACCTTCCTCCTGCCATTTCCTATGGCTTAGTGAGTGGCATGGCCATTCAAGTAGTTTCTCCAGCTAAAAATGTGGGACACACTTGGGATTCCACAGTGTCTCCATCTGCCATGCAACTCACTAAGGCTCATTGATTCTATTCTATAAGCATGCCCCTGAGAGCTAAGTTCTTCTCTTCATCTTCTCTGAATCCAGTGAAATCATGTCTGGAATATCTCTTTCACTGATCTGAGTATCCACATTCATTCTCCATGTGGTCACTAATTTGAACTTAATAAAATATGTCACTTCACTACAATCGGTAAATTTTTTCTAGTAAGTGTAGAGTAAGTTCATTCTTAACTTTATAATAAACTTATTTCTCTATCTGGCTTCACTCTATCTGGCTTCAACCTCCTGAACTCAAAGATGAATTTTCAACCTTTAATACTCAAACACCTAAATTGGAATTAAAATCCTTATGAAATGATCAACATCCCTGAGACAGCTTTCTGTTTTGACACCAAGCCTTTTGGTGGCTGTCCTTTTGCTTGGGACTATTATCATCTCCCTCCTGGTCACTTCCAACTCACTCATTCATGACCCATCTTAATGTCAGCACCTCTGAGAAAATGTCCCCCATATCTCAGGCTGATAAAATCTCTTTCTTGCCTGTACCTCAAATGCTTTTTATTAAAAATTCTACCTTAACACTTACCCAACTGAACTCCAATTATCTGCTTAAGTATCTTTCTTATGGCAGGATCCTGAGCTTCCTTCCCTGAGGTCTGTAACCATGGATTTTAAACTAACCCAGTGTTGACACAAAGTGGATTTTTCATAATCATCTACAGAATGAATGAGTGAATGAATTGATACACAGATGGGTTCCAAAAGTTTCACCAGCATTGTTTAATGTCACTTTTCTAAATCAGTTGTGCCTCAAGATTTTACATGTATTTGTTCTTCCTACCCACTAGTCTCTGCTTTCCAGGTGGGTCAGTGGATAAGAGTCTGCCTGCCAATGCAGGAAATGCAGGTTTGATCCCTGGAGAAGGAAATGGCAACTCACTCCAGTATTCTTGCCTGAAAAATCCTATGCACAGAAGAGACTGGCGGGCTACAGTCCATGGAGTTGCAAAAGAGTCAGATATAACTCAGCAACTAAACAACAATACCAACCCTCTCCCCTCATCCCCAGACACACACACACACACACACACACACACAAACACACACACACACACACAGAGACACACAGAGAAAGAACAGTGTGCCCTTTCATCTCAAGAAATTTTGTAGTCTGTATGCCAATAAGCAGAGCTATTCTCTAAATAGTTGTTGAGTTGAAAACTACAAAATCGTTCACTGAGTTTTGAAGATGTTTAGGGCCTCTGTGTTTTGGGAGAGATTAAGGACCTTCTAAGTATAGTCTATTGTATTGGAGAAGGAAATGGCAATCCATTCCAGTATCCTTGCCTGGAAAATCCCATGGAGAGAGGAGCCTCGAGGGCTTCAGTCCACGGGTCCGCAAGAGTCGGACACAACTTAGTGACTAAACCACCATAAACCACCAAATAAAGTCCTCTGCTAGACAGGATTGTTCTGAATATCAGAGCACTCCAAGGCCTTCTGCTACGCAGAATATGAATGATTTGCCTCCTTGTCATTCAGTCCTCTACATCCCAACTTGGTGCAGGACTGCATCTGTCATTGTTGTTCAGTTGCCAAATTGTGTCCAACTCTGTGACTTCATGGACTGTAGCACACCGCCTCCCTGTCCCTCCCCATCTCCCAGTTTGCCCAGATTCATGTCCATTGAATCGGTGATGCCATCCAGTCATCTAATCTTCTGCTGTCCTCTTTTCCTATGCCTTCAATCATTCCCAGCATCGGGGTCTTTTCCAATGAGTCAGCTGTTTGCATCAGGTGGACAAAGCATGGGAGCTTCAGTTTTAGCATCAGTCCTTCCAATGAGTATTCAGGACTGATTTTCTTTAGGATTGGCTGGTTTGATCTCCTTGCTGTCCAAGGGACTCTCTACAAGTCTTCTCTAGCACCACAGTTCGAAAGCATCAATTCTTTAATTCTCTGCCTTCTTTATGGTCCAATTTTCACATCTAGAAATACATGACTACTAGAAAGACCATAGCACTGACTGTAACTAAGTCTGTTAGTAAATGTAATTCTGTCATGTCTTTTAAATGGAGATTAATGATAAGGTTTCCTTGAGGGATAGATGGTACTTATAAAAGAATTTCTTCTAGCTCTAAATAAAGGAGGCATGCAAAGATTGTCGTTTCCCTGAGAAATTTCCCATGAAATTTTATCAATAGGAGGTAGATCTGCAGAGGAATTCCAATCAGTATTTGGGGATACTATAGCCAATATCTTCATAATCTACTACTGATATATTTTTGAAGCTGGATGAGTGAACTATATATTGTATGCTGTGATTTTCCTGGGAGGGAGTGTGGTGTAGTATTCAGTATTTTCCAACAGATAGCCCCCTTTCTTTGTGCAGCCACTAGAAAAGCTGCAGTTTAAGTGTAAGCAAGAAAACCAGATATGAAATGCTGTGTGAACTGGGCTGTAAGATATGTGTATTTTTAACATATTTTTCATAAATTTTGCATTTTCAATTCTTCATATCCATCTAAGATTGTTTTCTGTGAACCAGGAACTGAGTATGCTGCAGTGAGCAGTTAGAGAAAGTCTTTGCCTTTGAGGGTCTCACATCTTTAGATATTAATGCACTTTGATAGTTGTAATAAATTTAATTTTTAAAGAAGATACATATGAAGAGATTTAAAGTTTGTGTACAAAGCACCCTAATCCTTCTCTCCTATAGATGGCTGCTGCTTTTCCCAGTTACCCTAGATTCAAATGATTTCACCTTCATCACAAAAGTGATTACTTGCTAGGTCCTATTAGTGAGAAGTTTTTTTTTTTTAAGTTGATATATAATTGACATGAAACCTTGTATTAATTTAAAGTGTATATCATATTGATTTGATATACTTATATTTTGCCACATGATTGCCATTGTAGCCTTCAGGTCACATAATCATTTTTGTGGTGGTGGTAATAAAGATCTAGTCTCAGCACATTCAATGTTTATAATACAGTATTGTCTATACTCAATAGATTGTGCATGACATCTCTGGGACTTATTTATCTACTAGCTTCAAGTTTGTACCCTTAAACAGTATCTCTCCTATTCCTCCACTTGCTAGCCCTTGGGAACCATTTACCCTTTGCTTTAATGAGTTCACCTATTCTAGATTCATATGTAAGTGATATCATACAATATTTTAATGGTGACTTAAAAGTTTTGTTCAACTTGTATTACATTGTGCTGCTATTCAATGTATGTATGTATGTGTGTGTGCATACATACATATATACACCCCACATATACTTTATACACACACACACATATACACACATACGTTTTTGTCCCCAAATTGTACCATCAAAGGAACCAATGCTTTATTAAACTCTGGGGTCTGTCCTGAAAGTCAACTGTCTAGTCTTAGGTCTGCAGTTTTTCAAAAGTAACACTGGGTTGACCAAAATGTTCATTTGAGTTTTTCAGTAACATCTTACAGAAAAACCAAAGCAGATGTTTTGGTCAACCTAGTATGAGCCATGTTGTATCATTCATTGTGTAAGGAATTACCTTTCACCCTGAATCAACAGGGAAAATAGCAAGAAAATGAGGAGCACAGGAATGCTGCAGTCAACAGCCTCTTTATCCTGTTTCCAACCACAGGGAAAGCACCTTCCCAGAGCACCTCTGTGAGACTGGGGCAGCTGAGAAGGGGGTGGAGCCATCTGGACCACAGGCTACTGTTCGGAGCAGCACTCCCAGATCATGTTGTGAGCTGAGGCCAGGGAGCAGCCAGCTGCTCTGAGAGTAGAGAAAGCTTTTTCAGAGGAGATGCAAGGTGAACTGGGGCTCAAGAAAGGAATGCTTGTCAAGTGGACATGCTGCAAGGATAGGAAGTGAGTTGACAGATGATATCAAGAAGAGCTTGTAAAATCATGAGGAGTGAGGCCAGGGTTTTATTTTCCTTGCTTCCTTGCCCTGGCACAGGGCCCAGCAAGTAGTGAGTCTTTCCTTTTTACTGGCCATGTGAATGATTGAAGGAAAGCCTACATTTTCTTCTAAGATGAGATCATTTTTGCATTTTCCCTAGCGTGGGGCTGTTTTATCTCCCCAGATTGCTGGGGATACTGAGGAAGAAAACAGGAAGAAATAGATAAATGCAATCAATAGTGAAGAGTGAACAGATGGCAGTCTACAGTGGATCAATCTGTGAAGGCATATTTGTGCCTTTTCATTCATCTCAGCTAAGAGAGACTTGAGTGGCCCCAAGAAACCAAAAGTATAAATGGTGAAAAGTAAAATAGTAAATAAGGTAGGATTATAAGGCTGTATATTGTCACCCTGCTTATTTAACTTATATACAGAGTACATCATGACAAACACTGGGCTGGAAGAAGTACAGGCTGGAATCAAGATTGCCGGGAGAAGTATCAGTAACCTCAGATATGCAGATGACACCACCCTTATGGCAGAAAGTGAAAAGGAATTAAAAGCCTCTTGATGAAAGTGAAAGAGGAGAGTGAAAAAGTTGAACTAAAACTCAACATTCAGAAAACTAAGATCATGGCATCTGGTCCTATCACTTCATGGGAAATAGATGAGGAAACAGTGAAAACAGTATCAGACTTTATTTTTGGGGGCTCCAAAATCACTGCAGAAGGTGATTGCAGCCATGAAATTAAAAAGACGCTTACTCCTTGGAAGGAAAGTTATGACCAACCTAGGCAGCATTTTAAAAAGTAGAGACATTACTTTGCCAACAAAGGTCTGTCTAGTCAAGGCTATGGTTTTTCTAGTGGTCATGTATCGAAGTAAGACTTGGACTGTGAAGAAAGCTCAGTGCTGAAGAATTGATGCTTTTGAACTATGGTGTTGGAGAAGACTCTTGAGTTCCTTGGACTGCAGGGAGATCCAACCAGTTCATCCTAAAGGAGATCAGTCCTGGGTGTTCATTGGAAGGACTGATGCTGAAGCTGAAACTCCAATACTTTGGCCACCTCATGCGAAGAGTTGACACATTGGAAAAGACCCTGATGCTGGAAGGGATTGGGGACAGGAGGAGAAGGGGACAACAGAGGATGAGATGGCTGGATGGCATCACTGACTCGATAGACATGAGTTTGGGTCAACTCTGGGAGTTGGTGATGGACAGGGAGGCCTGGCGTGCTGTAATTCAAGGGGTCGCAAAGAGTCAGACACAACTGAGCAACTGAACTGAACTGAACTGATAAGAACTCTGTGACCTAGTGAGAGAGAGAGAGGGGCACCCATGAGAGAATTCCATTTATCATAGAATAGTGATTCTTTGCACCAGTTAGAGTAGAACTTAAGTTTCTGATCTCCAGGACTGTGTGCTAGAGATAAGTTTGGAAAGAAGCTCTATGAAACTGGTTTCTGTGTGTTTGTTATCGTTGTTTGTTTCTTGGGCTAAGAGCAATAACTCTGCAAGATGCTATACAAAAAGCATTTTGGAGGGGTCTGTAGGAAAATACAGAGAAGGCAGGGGCACCCCACTCCAGTACTCTCGCTTGGAAAATCCCATGAATGGAGGAGCCTGGTAGGCTGCAGTCCATGGGGTCGCAAAGAGTCAGACACGACTAGCGACTTCACTTTCACTTTTCACTTTCATGCATTAGAGAAGAAAATGGCAACCCACTCTAGTGATCTTGCCTGGAGAATCCCAGGGACGGGGGAGCCTGGTGGGCTGCTGTCTATGGGGTCGCACAGAGTGGAGACGACTGAAGCGACTTAGCAGCAGCAACAGCAGTAGGCAAAGAAGTTTGAGAAACACTGAATATAATATCGCTTGCCAGTAAGTTAAAAATACACATATTAGCACACTACAAGTTCTCAGAAATCCTGCAGTAAATAAAACTGTTTACTTAATCACCTTCCCAGATCTTTCTTTGGGGAATGCTGGTCTGCATCATCCAGAAGGGATTTCCTTAGTTGTTGAGGGTGCATCGTTGGCATGGTGGAAACCAACCTCAGTGGTCATTTGGGGCAGTCTTTTAGACAGCAAGTTAAACATTCAACAGAGTGGCCTTGGAAGTTGGCTACCCACCTTTTCCTTGATGGGAACCTCAGTTCATTATATATTAAACTAAAATTTATAACCCCTGACTTCTCTCCTAGATGTTGCCTTCTGAAGAAATTTGCCCACTCTCTCTTCCAGAGGAGATATGAAAGCATTCATCAAGGCTCTTCTTGCCATGTCTTCTCAGAACCTTGACTCATTAAGACCCATTAATGCTGTAGAGTCAAATTTTTCCTCATCCTCTGCTTAGGTAGATTTTTTTTTTAAATGCACTTGAAGTGCATTTATTGATTGAATAATTAGTGTGGATTTAATTTGGTCAATGTGAAATCATTTATCAAGTTTTATTATCATTGATTTTTTGGTAAATCTTATACAGTCCAACAGAGATCATTATGTGATGGCAGCCTAAGACGGTATTCACTATGTGACCTGCCACAACCACAGGCATTGCTTTCCAGAGTCACTCTGTTACAGCATGTGACTGTGTACCTCTGTGCTTCCTCCAGTGTTCAACTCAACACTCTCTTTAAATTGGTATCAGTTATTTTTTAAAGATTAAAAAAAAATACATTTATTTTATTTGGAGGATAATTACTTTACAGTATTGTGATGGTTTTTCCCATACATCAGTATGAATTAGCCATTAGGCATACATGTGTCCCTTCCATCCTGAAGCCCCCTCCCCATTTCCTTCCTCACTTTATCCTTCCAGTTCTTCATAGAATATCAGCTTTGGGTGCCCTGCTTTATACATTAAACTCCCACTGGTTGTCTATTTTACATATGGTAATATATACGTTTCAGTGCTATTCTCTCAAATCATCCTATCCTTTCCACTGAGTCCAAAAGTGTGTTCTTTACATCTGTGTCTCCTTTGCTGCCTGCATGTAGGATTGTCGGTATCATCTTTCTAGATTCCATATATGTGTTAATGTGCTATACTTTATCTTTCTCATTCTGACTTACTTCACTCTATAGGTTATAGGTTCACCCACCTCATTAGAACTGACTCAAACATGTTCCTTTTTATAGCCGAATAATATTCCATTGTGCATGTTGTCCACAGCTTCCTTCTCCATTCATCTGCCAGTGGACATCTAGGTTGCTTCCTTGTCCTAGCTATTGTAAATAGTGCTGCAATGAACATTAGGGTACATGTGTCTTTACTAGTTAGGTTTCCTCAGGATATATGCCCAGTATGGGGTTTCTGGGTTATATGGTAGTTTTATTTCTAGTTTTTAAAGGAAGCTCCATACCTTGCGCCATAGTGGTTCTATCAGTTTGCATTCCCACCAACAGTGTAAGAGGGTTCCCTTTTCTCCACAGTTTCTCCAGCTCATCAGTAGCTGTGCAGTTAACGTGACTAATAAGGCTTAAAATAAAATATAACTGATACCAGTCAGCCACAGTCATCAACTACTGATGAACTTTCTTCTTTGGACAAAAAGAGTAGCAATATAATAGCCAGTAGTTTCAATGCTATTTACTATGTGCTAGACAGTGTTCTGAATGCTGTAAACAATTTAGCTCATGCAATTCTTAGGAGGAATCTGTAGAAAGGTAAAATTGATGCCTCATTTCAGAGAAGAGAAACAGATGCAGATTTTAAATAACTTGCCCAGATGGCTCAAACATCAAGAATTGGAGCTTGGATTTGAATCCAAGCAGTCTTGCTCTCAAGTGCACTTTCCTAACAATTATATAGTATTACTTGTCTTGATTGAATTAATATAGACTTGACCCCAGAAGGGCCCTGCTACAATTTATTTGGCTGTCAAATATTTAAAGAAATGAAAGATCATCTGTGGATGTGAAAAGTAGGGTGAATTCATGTAGGCAAATATTAACATTAGAACATTTACTTGATAAATGCAAATAGTTGAGCAAAACCCATGAGTGATGGTGAGGGAAGCTGGGGTGTTTGTTTCCCATTTCACAAAGTAGAGCAGCCAACCTTGTGTTTGTCTCAAAAAGTAGTTTGTTTAACTTCTCAGAGGAATGGCAGTGAATGTAAATAAAATCAATAACAGTGACTGAATAATCTTAACAGGTGATGGATATCAGCTTTCCTCTGTATGCCTCAGCTTGTCTATTTTATTTCAAGATACTGCATGCATGATTTCTCACTTGGGCTCTGTGCTGTACTTCTGTGCTCTCGTAATATATGCATCAAACATTTTGAAAGTCTGCCCCAAGAGGCAAAGATCACTTAAATTATACATTGCCTTGCAAGGTGATGACAGCTTAGACCTGTGTGTATGATTGTGTTTGAAGAATTCCATCCAGGATTGAAAAAAAAAAATTGAGTAATTTAAAAAGAGTTCTTTGTGTTTGACAATTGAGAACAAAACTCTTTAGCCCTATGAAATATTACAGTTTGCAAGTAGGGTCCACCTTCTTTATTCAGTATCCAGCACAGCCTCTTCTAGTGTTTTCCCCACCAAACCTGTGAATGTCCCCAGACCTAAGAAGTTTTGCAAAATCAGAGTTGTTATCCTTGCCGATATTTTGTAATCCTATTTATGGTGCATCCAGCCATGATAGAAGTAATTATTAGTATTCAAAGCCTTGTTCTATAAACTTGTAATAGTGTGTTTCATTGTTTGTGGCATTAGCCTTGGGCTGTTAGGCATAATTCTGTTTACTGCTATAAAGTGAGGCTGTCCATCCAGAACATGACAGATTATAAATTTACTGCATCTGCTGAATCAGCTGGGTTTGTGCCATGAATGCCACATATCCATTTGCAGAACTCAGTGGGCTACTGAGTGAACATTTATATAGGCTTTGACTTGTAGCCTTTAGAACACAGTTCATTTAATTTTCCTCAGTTTAATTTATCCATTATGGTTCCTGTTATCTGTAACTTGTATTTGGCTTTATAGGTTGAGATTCCAATTTGTTTTCACCATGGTATAATATATGTGTGAGAACACTCTTTTTTTACACTTTGGATCAGGAAATGCAAGCAACTCTTTTATCTATCCATTGGAGACCAAGAGCACATTTTTCGTAAAACAGGATCAAACCATTTTCATGGTCACCAGTCACGCGTGTGTGTTTTTTTCCCCCCACTGTTGACGTTCTAAACCCCTTATAATAAGCACATGTGGTAGTGTCTTGATTAAAGAATCAGATTTCTTTTATCTTTGGCTTTGCCATATCCATCATATATCTTTCAAGTCTCCCTATTATCAACTTTAGTTGGCAAATGAGGCAGAGAAAATGTGGAGGATCTTATAGGCCAGGTTTGGAAAGAAGTCCATCCCCTCTGTCCAGAGTCTTTGGCCAGAGGCTTTCACACTAATGGAGTTCCTGGCTTAGGTTTATTCAAGCATAATTCTTTTCTGTAAAAGAGGAGTATGAATCTTCTCAGACACTACCTCTACTGTGTGATATTTGAGAGCTTTTCAGAGCCTCAATTTTTCATATTTAAAATGAAGAATATGTAATTACCTCACAGATTATTATCATTAGATGGGATTATATAAATAAAAATAACATGTGAACTATAAAGTGGTACTCAGGTTTATAGTATTTTATGTTATAATAATTATTATTTTTAATGCTACTAGTGTAAAATAGATTTAAAAGTGCTAAGGAGCTAGGCCATATGATAAGTTCAGTTCAGTCGCTCAGTCATGTCTGACTTTTTTCGACCCCATGGACTGCAGCACACAAGACCTCCCCATCCATCACCAACTCCTGGAGTTTACTCAAACTCATGTCCACTGAGTGAGTGATGCCATCCAAACATCTCATCGTCTGTCGTCCCCTTCTCCTCTTGCCCTCAATCTTTCCCCAGCATCAGAGTATTTTCAAATGAGACAGTTCTTCACATCAGGTGGCCAGAGTATTGGAGTTCCAGCTTCAGCATCAGTCCTTCCTTCCAGTGAATATTCAGGACTGATTTCCTTTAGGATTGACTGGTTAGATCTTCTTGTTGTCCAAGAGACTCTCAAGAGTCTTCTCCAACACCACAGTTCAAAAGCATCAATTCCTTGGCACTCAGTTTTCTTTATAGTCAAACTCTCACATCCACACATGACCACTGGAAAAACCATAGATTTAACTAGACAGATCTTTGTTGGCAAAGTAATGTCTCTGTTTTCTAATATGCTGTCTAGGTTGGTCATAGCTTTTCTTCCAAGGAGCAAGCATCTTTTAATTTCATGGCTGCAGTCACCATCTGCAGTGGTTTTGGAGCCCAAGAAAATAAAGTCAGTCACTGTTTCCACTGTCTTCCCCATCTATTTCCCATGAAGTGATGGGACCAGATGCCGTGATCTTAGTTTTCTGAATGTTGAGTTTTAAGTCAACTTTGTAACTCTCTTTCACTTTCATCAAGAGGCTCTTTAGTTCTTCTTCAATTTCTGCCATAATGGTGGTGTCTTCTGAATATCTGAGGTTATTGATATTTCTCCTGCCAATCTTGATTCCAGCTTGTGCTTCTTCCAGCCCAGCATTTCTCATGATATGCTCTGCATATAAATTAAATAAGCATGGTGACAATATACAGCCTTGACATACTCCTTTCCCAATTTGGAACCAGTCTTTTGTTTCATGTCCAGTTCTAAGTGTTTCTTCTTGACCTGCATACAGATTTCTCAGGAGGCAGGTCAGGTGGTCTGGTATTCCTATCTCTTTAATAATTTCCCACAACTTGTTGTGATCCACACAAAGGCTTCGGCATAGTCAGTAAAGCAGAAGTAGATGTTTCTCTAGAACTCTTGCTTTTTCGATGATCCAGCAAATGTTGGCAATTTGATCTCTGGTTCCTCCAGCTTTCTAAATCCAGTATGAATGTCTGGAAGTTTTTGGTTCACATACTGTTGAAGCACACTATGATAAGCACACTGTCTTTATTTTCAGATTTTTCTTTTTTCTTGAGAGCTTCTTTCATGCGTGTGCATAATATGCCAACATAACTCACAGAGTCAAATATTACAGAAAGAAATCAGAGTGTAGGGAGACCTATACAGTTGGTTACCATATCTCCAAATCAGTTTTCATCCCTTCCTAGAATAGTCTTCTATAATCATTGCATTAATTCAATGGTAAAAATTACAAACCAAAACAGAAAAACCCTAAATTAAGCATCGCACAAAATTGCCTTAAAATAACAATAGCTCCATGTGAAGTGAAGCCAACGTGTAAGATATAAATGGTACTTAGCTTCTGTACTGTGAGAATGCATGTAGGTCAAAAAGCAGGAGCCTTGGAGATCAGAGAAACCTAATTTAAACTTGGCTCTGCATTAACCACTTGCAGGAATCTAAGTAAGTTCACTGTCTGGTCCTCTGTTTTCTTATTTATTTAACAAAGAGAAGGTTTAAAGCTCAACTGCTTTTGGTGGGAATTGAATTTGATGATCTAAAATATGAGCTGCAGGGGAGGGTAACTGTGGGGATTTCTCTGTGCTGGCTATTGTCATAGGCATACTCATCACAGAAATGATATAGACCTCTAAAGTCACACAGCTGATTAGGAATAAAACTGGGACCGGAACCCAGGACTTTCTGAATCCAAAGCTCATTCCCATAGTCACTACATTTTATCACCTTTCTGAACTTGACGCTATGCCTGGCCCATGGTAGCTGCTCAGTAGATCACAGTGACTACTGTTATCTTCATGTTTATGCCTGAGTCAGTTGCTAGGTGATAGTAGGTTTCTGTTCCCATGATCCAGGTATTATTAGGCATGGGCATATCCACAGTGCTAGTGGAGTCTTGACATCTCCACACCCTCTGAGATCATGGCTCTTCTGGGACCCCCTCTTCAGTGATGCCAAGTCTTAATGGAGGGAGATCAAGGAAATCTCATTTTATAGATATACAGATAGATAGGTACATACTTCTATATTTGAAGTGGATAAGCAACAATGGACCTACTATATAGCACATGGAGCTCTGCTCAATATTTTGTAGCAGCCTGGTTGGAAGGGAGTTTGGGGGAGAATGGATACATGTATATTTATGGCTGAGTCCCTCTGCTATCCACCTGAAACCATCACAACATTGTTAATCGTCCACACTTCAATACAATGTAAGAAGTTTAATAAGAAGAAAAAAAGTTATGTGCTACATCTTTCACCTATAATATCTATTTTCATGTACTTGTAATAGTTTTGTTTTTCTGACTATGAAGTTTGAATAATAAGCTATCTCCTTTTGTAAAATTGCTTATGAGAAACAATAGAACAGACAAGACCATTTTGGAAATGAAGAATGGAGGGTAGTACCTGCTATACAAATATTCAAAAAGATAAAAAAAGGAAATCATACCAGGACAATTTTAAAAATAGATCAAGGAGATGGAATATAAAGCCTCAAGTGTACAATATAATGTCTTATTAAGGTGGTTTTTCCAATCAATGAAGAAAGGATCAATCATTTGGTATAAGCTGCATGACCATTCAGATGGAAAAGAAAATACTAGTTTTTTTTTTCATCTCACACCATTTAGCAGACACAATTTCGGATGGAGTAATTTAGCACTTAAATGAATAACATGAAACTACAGAGGAAGCAGAAGACACAGGTAAGTATCTCTTTGACCTCAGGGAAGGAAAATGGTATTCTACACAAAAAGGCAATAAAAGGAACTATAAAGACAGATGGTATATTTGGGTAGTTCAATATTAAAAGAAATCTATATGTCAAGAGGCATATTAAAGCTTGAAAGGCAAGCACAAAACTGGGGAAAACATTTGCAACATACCCTTTATCTAATTTTCACAACATTCCTGTGAGGTACATAATATTATCTTCATTTATACATGAGAGAATTAAGACCTAGACACTTTAAGTAATTTAGTAACTTACACAAGATTCTATATGTACCATTGAAAACTGAACTATGACAGCTCTTCACATCACAATTTGCTGCCCACCTGAGAAGATAGCCAGGAGACATAGCAGTAAGAAACATGCCTAATAGAGGGGTCAGAGACCTTTTAAAGGAGTGGAACAGGAATCAGACAGGTGAAGAGTTAATTACCATCAATTGTGATTTGTTTTAATAAATGCACAGAAGCTTTGTATAAGGAGTGATCACTTTGGGGTGATTTCAAACAGATCCTTATACTATCTCGATTTCTGAAAAATAAATAGATTCTAGGTAACATGATGGTCCAAGGTACTCTAGGGAGAAGAAATGATATATTCCACAGCACAGACTTCTGAAGCAGCTGGCTACAGGGAAGGGGAAGAGTAGCGTGTCTGCAAAGATATAGATGCTGGTGGGAACCTCCGCTCCAGAGGAAGACATCATCAGCACCTAGCGGTGGCCAGACCTGAGAAAGACCAAGTGCCCGGCCAGGAGGAGCCTCAGGCAATCAGGCTTACCAAAGCATTTCTAATGGTGTGAAATGGCAACCCACCTCAGTACTCTTGCCCGGAAAATCCTATGGAGGGAGGAGCCTGGCAGGCTATAATCCATGGGGTCGCAAAGAGTTGGACACAACTGAGCGACTTCACTTTCACTAATTTTTAAAGTTTTTATAATTTTGTTTTTTCATACTAAAAATTAAGATTTCTTTTATTCTAGTTAGGAAAGATTCAAGCAAAAATTCCCAGATGATATTGTCTGAAATGAAATGGCTGCTTATTATGGGAAAGAAAAACCCAAAACACGACATCCATTTTTTGGAGCTATTTTCTTAATTGAGGTAAAAATGAGAACTTACCAATATGAACACTCAGCATTTTCGGCAGCATGTCTCCAACATGAGAAAACGGAAGGCCCTGAGCCTCCCGAGTTGAGTCTCCGCTTACCCTAAGCCTCTCATAGATTGCTTGTCTAGTCTGCTTGTCTCATGGTAGCCAGAGCACCGTTGCCGGTAGCCGTGTCTAGGACTGCTCCTGAAACGGCCGCTGGTCCGTACTCCTATACTGTAGTCTGAGGTTGCTGAGACCACTGAAGAATCACCATCTCTTGCTTTTCTCCTGCCGTGATCCTGTCACCTGTGTACCACCCTGAGCCACACCTGCCGTTTTCTGTTCAGTTTCTCTGGCATGA
Source organism: Muntiacus reevesi (assembly GCF_963930625.1). Taxonomy (NCBI): domain Eukaryota; kingdom Metazoa; phylum Chordata; class Mammalia; order Artiodactyla; family Cervidae; genus Muntiacus; species Muntiacus reevesi. Next base: position 116,613,006 of record NC_089250.1, read on the forward strand.
ATTTGAGCCTTGACCGTGCATCTCCGTGGGCTGTGGATCCTTCCACACCAGGCTGAAGGTTCCTCTGCAGGGTTGCATTGGTCTCTAGTTGGTGTTGCTGCTACTGCTGCTGCTATAATTATTATGGTGGTTGTTATCAGAATCATCAGACTAACAGGATCTGTTTGTAAGCAAGTACAAGGGCATGTATGCATTTACTGGAGACATCCATTAAACACCTACAGTGCATCGAGCATCATTTCAATGGGGATACAATAGTGAGCAAAGCTGACCCAAGCCCTGTCCTCATCTAGAAGTTTATGGTCTAGAAGTCTCTCTTCTCTCTCACCTTCAATGCAACTTCCCTCTCTTTGTGTTGAATTCTTTCTCAAGATCTCTGCAGCACCACTGACATTTATAACCTGTTCCCCCTTTAAGTACCCTGCAACAGCACACCTCCTTGATCCTAGGTGAAGGGAATAACACCTCCCTCAAAATAGCAAAGGCATCTACTCCAGCTCCTGCCAGTCATGATTTTCTGGGAATGT